>NC_135879.1:232547534-233147534 GCF_964194155.1 Cetorhinus maximus
GCCTGGAAGGTGTTTACTTGTGGGTCTGACCAAGGGGAGAGTCTTTTTGGAGGGAACGTTTGTAAGACAAACTTTAACTGTGCAGCTGTAATCCATGTGCTTACATTTTCTTTTATTCTTGTTAATAAAACTTTTACTTTTAATTTTTAAAGTCCAAAAAGTGTTTCTGGACCTCTTGCTGCTGAGATCGGTATATGTCTTCTTCTCGTTTTCAGAATACAAAAAAAAAGCTATGGCCTTCTGGGATTTGGTTTGTGCAGCAATTAACGTCGGCTGTGGTAAGAACACTGGCCTCTGGTCAGCAGCTGGTTGAGATGCTGCTGTTCCCATCGCTGGGAAATGGCCCAATGTGGCTCCCTGGCATTTTACCAAAAACTCTCCCAACCCCCTAGCCCATTGCCCTGGGGTCGGTAAAATCTCACCTGTCATCTTCACTCAGCGACTTGTTGCGAACTGAGTGCACTGCCTGTAAGAGAGGAGAAAGCAAATTAAATCATAACTTTTCAAAGAGAAGGGGATAAATACGTGGAAAGGAAATGATTTACAAAGTGGGGAAAGGGCAGGACAGTGGAGCTATTTGGTGAGTTCGACCAAAAAGCCGATGCAGGGACGATCGACCATTTGGTATCCTTCAGTGCAGTATCATTCTATGTTTCTGTGCCATTATTTAGCTTCCCTTTTAATACATTATGCTATTCACGTAGTTCTAAACCCATTAGAATTAAATCGGTATTGAAGAGAATTGCAACGATTTAGTTAAGCTTGGCCCTTTCACACAGTGAAGAACTCTATCCTTCTTCCTAGTGTCACGTGCAGTCTGGAGGAAGTAATTAACCTGTGCTACTTCATCAGAACTGAACCTTCCCAGATGATATAGAAACTGCTTTCCCTTGTAATGGGACTTTACACTGTGGGCAGCAGGATTGGCAATTACAGAAGTCCTATGTCCCCTGCAGGTGTCTATCTGCAATGTGTTTTCTCTGTTTACCAAGCGACCATTAACTTTGAGTCTGAAGTTTTCAATTGAACTTGCTGGAATCGGCCCTTGAGGAAGAGGCCACAGCTGGCTGAAGACAAAGACTCACATAGTCATTACAAACCTGATCTTAAACCCTTTAATCTCATTTGTTGTGGGCTCATCAGAGGAGGGTCCATTTCTACTTCTGCCCCAGAAGTCTAGAGCCGGAGAAATTGGGCTGAACGTTCCCTCATGGTACCAGGGTCTGCTGAAACCTGCGACCGGTATGTGCATCCCGAGCCCGTGCATGTCCTCAAGACACCCGCGGGCGCAGCTTTATGTGAGACAGGCTCCTCGTTGGCCACCTCTGCCTTCGCCATCCAAAGGAGGATGCCCAGAGGGCTCCTGAGGTGGGAGGCCCAATGAGAGGGCCTGCAGCCCTGACTGCCCGGCCGAGGTGGGCAGTTGATTAGGCAGAAAGGCATATGGAGCAAGGATGCCTCAAAATGGAGGGGCTCTCAGAAGCCTCCCGAAAATTTAAAATAAAAGAGCGCCCACAGTTGGCAGGGGCATCAGCGTGGAGGGGGAACCTCATCCATAGTAATGGTTTTGGTTGGACCTGCAGGCTTTTCCTACTTGCGGCTCATTCGTTGGGCCAGTGAGAGGAGGCACCAGTGACCCTCTGCCCCGCCACTGAAAGGCTGCCTCCAAATAGTTGCCGGCCTCCTGGGCTCACTGGGCTCACTGCTAGGAAAATGCCAGCGGGTTTTAAAAATGTTAAGTTGGTGCTGTAATTGTCTGCCTGCATCGGTGGAGCGGGGTTGCCGATTCCTGTAGCGGCCCACCACTGGGAAACTTGCCCGGAGGTGGTACAGCGTCGTGGAGTTGTCCCGACCTCACAATGATCTGAATTTTCCCACACCCCGACCTCCGAGCCAGCTTCTGTCTATCTGGCAAAATTCGGCCCCTTGTGTATTTCTCTGGATAACAAGAAAGACTACAAAGTTTCTCAAAGCGACTTATTCTACATGAAAGTACTGTGGGCCCATCTTGGGGAGATGTATAAAGCTTTACTCGTATAGTCATAGGGCAGGATCTTCCCGTCGGCGAGCAGGGCAAGGCCCACTCACCAACACGTAAAATGGCGCGGGATGATGTCGGGCGAAACTCCCGATGTCACCCCGCGTCATTTCCATTTTCAGGTCGGTGGGGGGCGCAGCCAAGTCAGCTGTGCACCCGCTGACCTGTCAACGGCCAATTGAGGCCATTGAGACACTAATGAAAGTCGTTAATGGACCTGCTGGCTCAACCTTAAGGTTGGCGGGCAGGCCCGGAGCTCCGGCGGGCTTCGGAAAAAGCACGAAACCTCATCCACGGGACGGGATGATGTTTCATGAGGGTATTTAAATTTTCAAGAAAGGTTTCAATAAAACTTATGGACATGTCCCAACTCATGTGACAGTGTCGCATGAGGGGACATGGCAGGGAAAATTTTTAAATTTGTTTAATAAAAGTTTTAAATCAAAGCGCACTCCTGGCTGAGGGAATCCCACCTGCCCGCCCACACAGGGAGCGCATAGCGCTTCCTGGCAGAAGTCACGCTGGGCAACGGGGGGGAAAACTTTTCCCATAGAGCCATAAAGCCTAAAGACAAGTCTTCCTTTCCTAAAGTGGGGGTTTTTCAATGCATTTTTCTATTACATTAAACAGGCCATTCAACCCAACTAGTCAATGAAGTGTTCCCATTGGTGGAAGGATCAAGAACCAGAGGACACAGATTTTGGGTGATTGCTGAAAGAAGCAATGGTGACATGAGGAAAATGTGTTTAATGCAGCGAGTGATTAGGATCTGAGATTCACTGCCTGAGAATATAGTGGAGGCAGGTTCAAGAGGGAATTGGATCATTATCTGATGAGGAAAAATTTGCAGGGTTACGGGAATAAGGCAAGGGAGTGGCACTCGGGGAGTTTGCAGACATGATGGGCCGAATGGCCTCCTTCTGTGCTGTAACCATCCTATGATTCTATTCACTGTGCAATAGTATTAACAAACACTTTGAGTGCAATTCCCTCGTCTGCCATCTTAATGAAGTCAGTAACTGGATTAAAGTTTTAGTCATAATGAGGAATAAAGGAATTTCACACAAGCAAGTTGATGAGCTAATCACTAAGATAAGCTTAGGAAGCAGCTTTCATCTTAATTTTATTGATTTTGTAATGCAATTTAAAGAGTTAGGATGAAACAAATGATCTTGATTTGCTTTTTGAAGTCTTATGGAGGTGAGTTATGGCTGCCTGTCTCCCCATTTGTGCTGTAAGTCAGGGTGTCATATAGGCAACAAATTAATTTTAAGCTACCACACAGTGGCCATCTCAGGCCTGTAAGAGTTGATTTTTGAGTAGACTTCGAGATAGCCAGAAGCCCCATCAAAATATTTAAATCGGGAGCCCTCATGTGCTGCAGGAACCGAATGCAAATGCTGTTCGACAGATGTGAGTGGCTTAGTAGCAACAGTCTTACCTCTGAGACTTGAGCACAAAATCCAGGCTGACACTCCTGGTGCAGTACTGAGGGAGTGCTGCATTGCAACGATGCTGTCCTTTTATGTTAGATCAAGGCCCACCCGCCCTCTTAAGTGGACATAGGGATTCCCACGGTACTATTTTGATGGGCAGAGGAGTTGTTCTCCATTGTGGCCAATATTTATCCCTCAATGAACACCTAAAAAAGTGATGATCTGGTCATCTATTTCATTGCTGTTTATGGGAGCTTGCTGTGTGCAAATTGAATCCCATAATACAACAGTGACCCACGGGCGGGATTTTCCACTCATTGCACTAAGTGTGGCAGCGGGCATGAAAAACAACTTTCTACCCACTGGACGCGATGGCGGGTTTTTGGCCGTATTGTCCATTTCCTGCCACATTAAGTATACACGCACAGGAAACACGCCAGATCGTGAGTGGGCGGCCTCCGATTCACCCGCCCTGCTGTGACATCACTGCTTCCTCACTCTGGGTGCCATATTTAAACTGCAGCAGCGCACAGTTCTGCCAATGTCTGCACTATTCAAGACATGGCCACGAAAGCGAAGAAGATGGCAACCCCCAAGTTTAGTGATGCCTCGTTTGAGCACATTTAGGATACCGTAACGGCCAAGCGTGCGGCATTGTACCCAATCTTTGGCCTCAGGAGGTCCACCAACATCACCGCTCAGGCTTCGGAGGCAGTGGCAGTGGTGGTCAGTGCCAACGCTGCCCACAAGAGGCCAATTGCCCAGTGCAGAAAGAGGATGAATGATCTCATGTGTGCTGCCAGGGTAAGTCAACCATCTCATGACTCGAAACTCAGACACTCACAGGGATCTCATTCACTGCCAGGCCAGCTTGGACCCTCCCTGTGCATGTATCCCCTCCCGTCGTTCTGGAGGAGGGTAATGTTCAGGTTTCCCTCCCTCAAAGACCTCTCAATGCTCCCCCTGTATTCCTTGATCCCATCATGATTGTGCTGGATATCAGTTTGTTAGCCCCTGGACATTTTGAAGTGGATGTGCCAATGCCCCCTGTAGACCTCACCCCTCCCCTTCTTGAAGCTACTTGCACAGTTAAACATGTGCCCCCACACCCCCCACCCCACCCCGCTCCACAAACCACCACCCCCCACACCCTCGGATACCCCCACAATGCCATTTCCCCATCCCTAAGCCACGGATGCCTTCCCTGACTGAGTGTGCCATCTGCGGCCCAGAGTAATGCCAGAAAACCCAAGGATTGAGGCACGTCCTGCGCACATCATGCTGGGCAAGACTGAGACTGGACTGACATGCCCTCCCCTTCCCTAGAGGGGGACAAGGACAGCCTCTGCAAAATCAACAATGTAAACTGAGTGCTTCTTCACTCTGTGGTCCTCCCATTCTGGCCTCAAGTGGCTTATGTCATTCTGTAACATACTCTGTCCCTCTCCTGGCACTGAGGCCACTTCCTACCCATCCCCAGTACACCCCTAGCCCTGCAGCCCATTAAAAGTCACCCCTGCCTTACCGCTGACCTGGTAGGTAGAGACTTGACTCTAACACCTCCCTGAAGGTGATGTGGTGCTGCCTGCGAAACCTGGCGCTGATTACCGCAAGCGCTGTGCGATGCAAGGTAGGTAAACGAGCCTCAAAGGCACAAGTGAAGTGCAAGTCAGAGGTTTTGTGGGCAGTCTAAATATCATGAAGCCAGTGGTCCAATCCAATGACCCAACATCATCCTGATGCGCAACCTAATTAACATCATGTTCTGGGTTTCCTCTCACTCCCTCATGTGCAAAACTACAATTTTGGGGCAAGATTTGGAGGTTGGAAGTCCCAATCCTCCAACGTTTCAGGGATTCCTCTCAGATTGAGTAAAAGCCAGACCTCCTGAGCTCTCTTTACATGTAGATATTGTCGGAGCAGTGATGCAGAGATAGGAATGAAGATCCCACCTCGCAGACTGATTCATGGCCTGGCATAGTACTGAGGCCAGGGCATGGGGTTACCAACCCTCCAGGATTGGCCTGGAGTCTCCAGGAATTGAAGATCAATCTCTAGGACACAGCTCTGTGCAACCCTGAAAGGTCAATGATCAGGACATTCAAAATGATTGATTTCTTTACCAGATATAAAAGTATTGAAAATTGGGAGAAAGAAAGGCAGTTCGGTTGACAGTCAAGCATCATCCAATTGGGTAATGAGTCTTTTTGCTTTTCAGTTGGTGTAGGAAGGCAGTGGTCACAGGACAGGAATGGATGTGTTGGCCAACTAATGGCTGAAGCATGGGGGCAAGTCATGTGATGAAACCTCCAGGAATACATTTAATCACAGCTGGCAACCCTACCAGGGCACCAATTGAGATGGGTGAAAGTGGGCCAAAGAGGGCCAAGGGAGGTAGACTTTTCAACCAGGGAAATAGATGGCACCCGCAAAGGAAAGTACAAATTTTGAAGAAAAAGTAACTTGCTTAACCCACCCTTACACAAAGGGTCAAAGGGGATCCAAAGGGATCTGGGACCAACCTGGGTGTCATTCCGTCTCCCACATCCCACCGCTATCCCCACCCACACTACCCCCAACCTCGTACTTCAATCCCAGGCTGGGATCTGACAAATACCCGGGCAGGAATAGGGCAGTTGCAGGTCGTTGTTTGTACAGTGTGCCTGTACCAGGCACTGTACAGGCAATGACACTGAGTTGTGTCTGCAGCCTGTCCTGCTTCATGCAAATTAAGAGTAACCATTCAAGTAAACAGAGAAAAGCTATTTCCAAAGCTTGGAGAGTCTAAGACTATGGGGGGTTGCTAATCTAGAAGTTAGAGCCAGATCTTTCAGGTGTGAAATTAGGAAACACTTCTATGCATAAATATATGGTAAAAGTTTCGAACTCTGCTTCACAAACAGCAATGGATGCTGGATCAATTGTTAATGGTAAATCTGAGATTGATAGACCTTTGTTAGCCAAAGGTACGAAGGCAAATGGGGTCAGGGCGGGTATATGGAGTTAGTTAACAGATCAGTCACATTCTCATTGAATGGTGGAGCAGGCTCGAGGGGCTGAATGGCCTCCTCCTGTTCCTATGTTTCAACTGACCCTGTGAACTCAGACAGGATCAGCGCTAAAGGCTACCCTGAGTTGTTTTGTTTCCCCATGCTAAGGAGATTCTCTTTGACTGACAGAAAGGAAGGGGGTCTCTTAAAATATGCATAACTACGTACAGTATTTTGCAGTCATTTCATGATTTAAGTTATTTCCAACACGCTAACATTTCACACAGCCTATCTCTTGCTGAAACATATTTTACTCACAATTGCATCTTCTTTGAACAAGCAGATGGCGTTGCCATGGAGTCATCCATTTTCATCATTGATGGCTGAAGTCTATGTGCACAGTGTAATCAAACCACAATGATTGAGGTCTGCAGGGTGCACTCCAGCAATCGCAAGACTGGTTTTAAAAGTGTTCTACAATGAACTACAGCTAGAGACTCCATTTGCATAAAATAGGGAAGGCTTCATTTTCAGCAGCCGTTTCAACAGGACATAAGAATAAGGAGCAGGAATAGGCCATAAGGCCCCTCGAGGCTACTCCGCAGATCAATAAGGTCATGGGCTGATCTTCCACCTCAACTCCACTTTCCCACTCAATCCCCAAATCCCCTTGATTCTCTTATGTCCTGTGATATGCCCTATTATCTTGGACTCTAGGTGTAGGACTTATACAGACTGTAGACATACTCTGGTATCTGTTTAACAGTTGTTTATTAGCACTACATCTAAACGGGTTTCAGAGTAGGCACGTAATTCCCAGGCATTATTCCAACATCTCCCTCTCTCTCTCTCTGATGTAGATGATGATGTACCACTGCCGTCAGTCATTCGTCTGTTACACTCGAGGATCATTGACATTAGCATATCCCACCTGTTAACCCTTTATGCTACATCTTAGCGCCCTTGAATCTATTGAGCTCAATTGTGAGTATGCTCATTGACAGCCTTCTTCCTTCCAATGATTCACTACCCTCTGTGTGAACATATTTCTGCTCCTGTCAGCCCTAAATCCCTTATCCTGAGACTTTGAGCCCCTAGCTCTAAATTCACCATCCAGAGGAAATTATATCCACCCTGTCAAGAGATGTAGGTGTCGCTGGCTAGGCCAGCATTTATTACCCATCCCTAGTTGCCCCTGAGAAGGTGATGGTGAGCTGCCTTCTTGAACCGCTGCAGTCCATATGGCGTAGGTACACCCACAGTGCTGTTAGGAAGGCAGTTCCAGGATTTTGACCCAGCGACAGTGAAGGAATGGTGATATATTTCCAAGTCAGGATGGTGAGCGGCTTGGAGGGGAACTTCCAGGTGGTGATGTTCCCATGTGTCTGCTGCCCTTGTCCGGTTGTGGGTTTGGAAGGTGCTGTCTAAGGAGGCTTGGTGAGTTCCTGCAATGCATCTTGTAGATGGTACACACTGCTGCTAATGTGTGTCAGTGGTGGAGAGAGTGTTTGTGAATGTGGTGCCAATCAATTGAGCTGCTTTGTCCTGGAAGATGTCAAGATTGTTGAGAGTTGTGGGAGCTGCACTCATCCAGGCAAGTGGGGAGCATTCCATCACGCTCCTGACTTGTGCCTTGTAGGCGGTGCACAGGCTTTGGAGTGTCAGGAGGTGAGTTACTCGCTACAGGATTCCTCACCTCTGACCTGCTCTTGCCACAGTATTTACATGGCTATCCCAGTTCAGTTTCTGGTCAATAGTAACCCCCGGCATGTTGATAGTGATGGTAGTGCCATTGAATGTCAAGGGGCGATGGTTAGATCCTTTGTTGGAGATGGCCATTGCCTTGCACTTGTGTGGCACAAATGTTACTTGCCACTTGTCAGCCAAGCCAGGATATTGTCCAGGTCTTGCTACACTTGGACATGGACTGCTTCAGTATCTGAGGAGTCATGAATGGTGCTGAACATTGTGCAATCATCAGCGAAGATCCCCACTTCTGACCTTATGATGGAAGGAAGGTCATTGATGAAGCAGCTGAAGATGGTTGGGCCGAGGACACAACCCTGAGGAACTCCTGCGGTGATGTCCCGGAGCTGAGATGATTGACCTCCAACAACCACAACCATCTTCCTTTGTACTGGGTATGACTCCAACCAGCAGTTGCTTCTCACCTGGAGTATAGGGCTGGATTTAATGCAGCCTGTCACAATGGGGGACTTGATGCCCAGGCTCACTTAAGAGGTCAAACATCAGAATCCTGGCAGGAAACCTTCCCGCATGGGGAAACTCGCCCTCTTGCGATGAGTTGTCAATTGGGCCCAACTTGTCGGGTTTGCCTGTTGCCTTTTGTGGTGGGTTGGGGGAGGTGTCTTTCAAAGGCACAGCTCAGATTTTTGCTCCCAGGTCATGTTGCAGAGTTGGGAGAATTCCTTCTCCTTAGTAGTGAAAATCTGAGTTTTGGTGCCCAATCCAGGGACCTAATGACCCCATCCCGCCTTCACTCACCTTTGACCTGGGGTCCCAGCCGTCTGATTGGCTGGCAGCTCTCGGCAGGAGGGATTTCTGCCACCGGGGATTCTGAATCCTGAGGAAGGCCCAATGCTGGCCAATTAAATGCCTCACAAGCTCTTCACTCTGCCGAGCCTCCCCCTCAGAAGTGATGTGAGTTTCCCATCGGTTCTCCAACAGGTGGGTTGAACTCACATTAGCTCCATTAAGTTCCACCCATTTCGTCCATTTCTGACCAGCAGCTTTCAGGAAGGGTGTCAAGACCTCGGAGAGGTAGCAAGATTGAGAGAATTCAGTTATGTGGAGAGATTAAAGAAGCTGGAATTATTCTCCTTTGAGGAGAGGAAGTTAGGGGGAGGTTTAAGGGTGGTGTCATGGACAATTTTTAAGGTGTTAACCCTTTAATGCCTGTGCTCATTTATGTTTCGTATTTTTGTTTTTATTTCTCCTTTATATTTGTGTGTGTGTGTGTTTTCCTTACCCTTGGAATGAATGGGTCAATGTTAAATAATTCAACGAGCCATTTATATTTAAAAAGGGAGAAAGGTTGGTTTATTTCTGGAGGTTACTAAAGAAGCTATGCATCACACTGTCACAAACACTTTCACATGTAAACGCCAAACTAGGTACAGATGAAGATATAAGAATGCTTGTGAAAAAAATGAATGGATCTCAGTCTCTATTTTGATGCAGGCCTGTTATTTTGTAGTCACTTTGTTAAGCTGTTGGAAGTGAAGGTTTTGAAATTGCAGGGATGTCTCAGCAGTTGCAATGGCTCTCGTAGTCGATCTGCGTGTGATTGGTTTTCAAAGGTAAGCTTCAAGTTGGAACCAGGTTCCTTATTTCTATTTCAAAGAACTGCAGTGCAGCCCTTTTTAAACCTGGTTTAAAGTCAAAGGCTGTTCTTGTTGGTCCCTCTCCCCCTGTATGATGGAGTTCTGCCATAGAGTTCTATGTTGGCTTATAACAGTTTGTTATTCTTTTTTTATTCATTCATTCATGGGATGTGAGCATCACTGACTGGCCAGCCCTTATTGCCCATCCCTAATTGTCATTGAGAACCAGGCCATTTCAGAGTCAACCACATTGCTGTGGGTCTGGAGTCACATGTAGGCCAGACCAGGTAAGGACAGCAGATTTTCTTCCCTTTGACAATGGTTTCATGTTCATTATTAGACTTTTAATTGCAGATTTTTAAATTGAATTCTAATTTCACCATCTGCTGTGGTGGGGTTCGAACCCCGGTCCCCAGAGTTTTACCCTAGCTATCTGGAATACCAGTCCAGTGACGATACCACTACACCACCACCTCCCCAGGAAGCAAAGATGGCCACCTTGGCAGTTTGTCCAGGTCACCTGATAAGTTATCCTCTAAATAAGACATTGACAATTCAAACAGCTGACTGTTATTCTTTCTCCCACCTGTGGTTTTTAGATTTTTCGCTCCTTACAATTGCTTATCAATTAATGTCTTTGTGCTTAAAGGAAGGATGTCAAAGGCAATGGGGTCTAAGTGTATTTGTGGGCGTCCATTGAATTCTGCAGTATCTTTCGTGTCTGAGAATGATTTCTGTTTGTTTCTGTGGGAGAAAAGGGAGATTGTCGTGAATCCACAATAAAAGAGTCATGTGATCCTCAGAGTCTATTTTGAGGGTCTTTAAAAATCAGCCCAAGGTTTTAAAAAAAAAAGCAACCTTTTAAATACGATTTTAAAAAAAATATATATTAATCCTCATGCCTGGGCTGGCATAACATTGGTTTTCAAGATTAAGAAGAATAGTTGAGGAGAAACTGTCTCCACTGACAGGAAGGTCAATCACTAGAGGACGCACTTCTAAGTTAATTGGACAAAGGGAATTGGATAGATCCTTGAAAAGGGAAGATTTGTACAGCTTTGGAGGAAAAGCAGGGAAACTCTTTCGAGTTATCAACAGTCACAGATTGCAACTCTTTCGAGTACAATCACAGTTCTTGGTTTCCGGGAGTGGGACATGAACCCACAACCCTCTGATTCAAAGGCGAGGGTGCTATGAACTGAGCCACAGCTGACACCTCCTATAATTCAGATTTTAAAGCGTAGCCCGAACAGGGACTTGAACCATGGGCCCTCAGATTAAAAGTCTGATGCTTTACTGACTGAGCTATCCAGGCTCAGGGAAGTGGAGCTAACTAGGTAGTTCTTTCAAAGAGCTGGCACGGACACATTGGCCGAATGGCCTCCTTCTGTGGGGTAATATTCTATGAATCTATGATTTGCACATTGTGATGCAGAAGGCGAATGTTATTTTCAGAGTGGCTATGTTTGGAAATATATAAATAAAGCATATGAATGTTAATATTTTTAAATTAATATTTTAAATAAATTGTTTGACACGCTGTTGTGATGGGTGAAATGGAGGCAAACTGTCACTGTTTTATGTTTTCTAAATAAAGCCTCTTCGTCAGCACACAGTGAAAGAGGATTGTGATTAATCTATATTAGGCTGCAGCTCATCCAATAAAAGCTGGAAGCCATCATCGACTGCATCAATGTTGAGTGTGATTCCATCTGGCAGTAATTATAATCATTCAGAAATAAAGCTAACAGCATGGAGAGAAAAAAAAGCATACAAAATCATCAGCAAACTTGATGCCAAGAAATGAGGCAAACGATTAGAAGAGTGTCTTTCAAACTCTGGACCTCAGTGACTGCCTTCTCTCACCCTGCTCACTGCCAGGGTCTTCCATTAAACATGGAGTAAAGCCAAATTTAAAAAAAAGACAATCTGAAGTGAAAGCAGGAAGTTGTTGCACATCATAGGAACGTGGAAATTGTTGGACAAAAGACCAAAATCCACCTAGTTTACCTTTTGCTGTGCTGCTCTAGTCATAAGATGCAGTGATAATGGGATTGTTGACAAGTCATACGAATCAATCTCTATCAATTAGTCTACAGCAGGTTCAGACATGTGAGGAAAGCTTTGGGAACCATATATCCAAAGCAATATTTAACTCCAAGCCCTGCAGGTACCCAGAGGTTCCCTCGCAGGCCAAGCACAAGTTGGGCCCTTCAAGCCATCGCACTTTCATAGCCTCGCAAATAAATTTAGAGATCCTGAGAACTTAGCTGAACAGGCTGCGCGCAATAAAAAAGAGTCAGCGGGAATGTTGGTCCAAAGTCATCTGTTCCTCCCTGGCAAGCTTTGCAGTTACCACCTGCCATCTCTCAAGATATTCATATATGGTATCCCAAAATATTATTCGCTGAAAGAAATCTATCTAGTTTGCCTTTGGCCAATCAGTGTTAGCTAAGAGACTTTGTTCCATTCAATGATCAGTCAGCGCATTGGAACATAGGAACACAGGAAATAGGAGTAGGCCATTCTGCCTCTCGAGGCTGCCCCACCATTCAATTAGACTAAGGTTGATCTTACACCTCAATGCCATTTTCCTGCCATATCCCTTGCTATTGTAATATCTAAAAACCTATCAATCTGTCTTGAGCATCCTCAACGATTAAGCTTTCGCAGCCCTCTGAAGTAAAGAATTCCAAAGATTCACCACCCTCTGAGTGAAGAAATTCCTCTTCAACTTAGCCCCAAGTGGCCTACTTCTTATTCGGAGGTAGAATAAGAGTCCCCTGGTTCTAGACCATCCCCCTCCAAAAACCCCTCCCCAACGCCCAGCCAAGGGAAACATCCTTCCTGCATCCACCCTGTAGGAATTTAGTATGCTTCACCGGGATCACCTCCCGTTCTTCTAAACACTAGAGAGTATAGGCTGACTCTCCTCAATCTCTCCTTATAGGACAATTCCACCATACCATGGATTAGTCTGGTGAATCTCCGTTACAGGTAAGGAGACCAAACCTGTACACGATACTCCAGGTGCAGTCTCACCAAGGGTCTATACAATTGCAGCAAGGCTTCCTTATGGAGTAAAGGGTTAACATCAGAAGCACCTTATGCTGATGTAATAATGACATAACACATGACTGAGTAACAGAGATCTGGAGGGAGGAGAAGAACCAACCTCATGCAGCATTCCCAATATGTACATAGTAGCTGTAACTAAAGAGTAATGGTTTTACCAAACTACAGTCTCAAGCAGCTTACTTTGGGAGAATATAGACAAGAACCCCATCTAGACCCCAAACATACGATGAAACATGGTGGCAGTGGACAATGCGTAAATGACCCAGAAAAAGCTCCAAGGAGCTATTACAGGCCTGGAGAGTCAACAGGTCCTTGGAAGAAGGATGAAAGGAATGGATTGGAGACTCGTTGGAAAAAGTCGGAGCATCGCGGGTGCAGCAGATACAAGCTAAGACATGGAGCCTGGACAACAGTGAGCACAAACTGGAATCAGCAAGCAACACCGGTGAAGCAGCAACAATTGCAGGGCTTGGTACGGGCACGGAATCCACACCACCGCTCCTCGTACCATTCCAGAGTGCCGAAGGCTCTCAACAAGCTCAGCGCTGGGACAGCTGGGGAAAGAGAGATATTGAACCGCTTCTGGTTTGCACAAAGTGGAACAAAAGGATCAGGCCAGTGGATTACTCTATGCAGTTGGAACTAATGCTGACAATGTAATAACAAAGCAGGGAGTCAATGAGACTTCAACTTCTTAGGAAGAAGTCCTGAAGGCATTTGATTCATATTTCAGCATTCGCAAAGGCTTAACTATAGTAAGTGGAAAATATAACAAGCAAAAGCAAAGACCAGGCAAGAGCATGGATTTGTTCATCAACCATCTAGACAGGCTGACAGGGAGTTGCAACTACGGAATATTAAGGGATGAATTGATTTGTGATCGAATAGTAGTTGGGCCCTAAATGAAGCGCTATCAGATCTCTTGGAGACAAGAGCGCATTTAATTCTAGTCAAAGCTGCACGAATGGCAAGGCGAACTGAGCTCAGGAAGCAAAATAGAGCATTTGTTCACAGTGAGGGTGAGGTCCCATGGCAAAAATGGAATGAGGCCATACCATAGGCGGTAAAAGGGAGAGCGCACCAAAGCAGAAGCCTCTGGAAACATGGAAAACATGCCAACCGCCATCTTCAAATGCTTTCGGTGTGGTGGAGAAAACCTGTACAAGCTGGAAAGAATTCCCAGCAAAGGGAGCAGAGTGCTATAACTGTGGAAAAATAGGATATTTTAAAACCGTTTGCTGCTCTAAAATGGGGCCAACCAGTTTAAAAAGGGAAAGAATATCAAAGCCAAACCCCACATAAGAAGTAGAGGAGCCACAACAAAGATAAATAATTTTCCTGAATGAAACAGGAAACAAATACTGGAGTATTTAACTTGAAATGGATGGATATTTCACAGAGTTTAAACTAGACACAGGGGCAGGAATCCAACCATCGCCCCTTGATGTTCAATGGCATTACCATCACTGAATTCCCCACTATCAACATCCTGGGGGTCACCATTGACCAGAAACTGAACTGGACGAGCCACATAAATACTGTGGCTCCAAGAGCAGGTCAGAGGCTAGGAATCCTGCAATGAGCAACTCACCCCCTGACTCCCCAAAGCCTGTCCACCATCTACAAGACACAAGTCAGGGGTGTGATGGAATACTCCCCACTTGCCTGGATGAGTGAGTCTCCTACAACACTCAAGAAGCTTGACACCATCCAGGGCAAAGCAGCCCACTTGAGTGGCACCACACATCCACAAACATTCACTCCCTCCACCACCGATGCACAGTAGCAGCAGTGTGTACCACCATCTACAAGATGCACTGCAGGAATTCATTTAGGGCCCAACCACTATTCGATCACAAATCAATTCATCCCTTAATATTCACCAAGGCTCCTTCGACAGCACCTTCCAAACCCATGACCACTACCATCAGGAAGAACAAGGGCAGCAGATAAATGGGAACACCACCACCTAGAAGCTACCCTCCAAGTCATTCACCACCCTGATTTGGAAATATATTCCTTCACTGTCACTGGGTCAAAATCCTGGAACTCCCTCCCTAACAACACTGTGACTGTACCTACACCACATGGACTGCAGTGGTTCAAGAAAGCAGCTCACCACCACCTTCTCAAGGGCAACAAGGGATGGGCAATCCAGCCAGCGAAGCCCACATCCTGTGAATGTATATAAAAAAAGGAGTTTCTGTTCTATCTGATGAAGTAAAATGGCTCAAGTAAATTACATTACAGCCCTCATCTATCAGGTTGCAGGGTTCAGGTGAGACTACACTTCAAATCATAGGCCAACTCATGGAAAAACTGAAGTACAAGATAGAGAAATCATTGAACCTTTCTATGTCATCCAGACTCAAGAATCTTCTTTACTAATCAGGAAGGCCTGCTTAAAATTGAAGCTAATCAATGAAATCGCTCAAGTTGCTAACAAGCATTACAGAGTTTTATTCAGGAATGAATTTCCTAGACTATTTAAAGACTTGAGAAAACAGAAGACTGAGTAACTTATTACCTTAAGAGCTGATGCTAAACCACTTTGCTTCTTTATGCCTAGGACAATCCTTCACCCACTCTTGGATAAAGCCAAGGGCGAAATCGAGAACATGATACAGCAAAGGGTTATCACAGCAGTAATCATGACAACAAAGTGCTGCTCAGGATAGTTCAAAGCCCAATGGCTCAATAAGAATCTGCATGGATTTAACTCAACTAAGCAAATCAATGGAACCTGAGATCCACCCAATGGCCTCAGTGGATAAGGGCCTTGCCAAACTAGCCAAGAGTACCCTATTCACCAAATTAGATGTAAACAGCGAATTTTAGCAGCTGTACAAAGAATCCAGACTGCTGACCACTTTTATACTGCCATTTGGTCATTATTGCTTTCATAGATCACCATATGGAATAGTATCTGCTCCAGAAATTTTCCAGAGAACAATGTCTCAGACCCTAGAAGGCATGGAAGGAATAATATGCCATCTGGGTGATACACTTGTACAAGGCCCCACGAGGGAAGAACATGACCATAGAGTTAGAGTAGTCCTGAGAGTCTTACAGGATACAGGTTCAACATTGAGTGAAAAATGTGAGTTCGCCAAACCTATAATAAAATTTCTAGGTCATGCCTAGAGAGTTTCCAGAGATATTACTGAACTTCTGAGATTCCAGGGGATGAGCAACCATGTAGACAAGTGCTTTCCAAAATTGGCGGAAGTCAATGAGCCTTTGAGACAGCTGCTGAGACAGGGTCAACAGTGGTGCTGGACCGTGGATGAGTAAAATGCTTTTGAGAGAATCAAAAATCTATTAATATCCCCTGAAATTTTAGAGCACAATGACCATTGTAGCAGCATACGCATCATCTACAGGTCTGGGTGCAGTATTATTTCAAGTGCAGAAAGAGATGGTAAATGTAAACCAGTTTACTATGGTCACTCACAAGTACATAAAAAAGGTACGCCACAATTGAGAGGGAAGCGCTGGCATCAGCATGGATGTGTAAAAAATTGTCAGAGTAGGATCAGTAAGGGGCACGCGAGGAGAGGTGACTGTGAACAGGAGTGCTACGGAGGCTGAGTGAGTAGCAAATAAGGTTTATGTGGGAATTTTGTGCATGGGGGAAAGAGGTGTAGTATACATAGAAATGATTTTAAGTTAATTAAATGGGTAATTAAATTAATTTAACTAAATAACATAAGTAACAATGGCAGGACAGGTGGTATGTTGCAGCTGTGCAATGTGGATTATTTGAACGCCAAGGCGATCCAGGACAAACACAGCTGCAGCAAGTGTAAGCAGCGAGAGGAATTCCGGATTGGGATTAATGATCTGGAAGGCGAACTGCAGACACTGCGCAACATAAGGGAGGAGGAGAAATACCTGGACACTTTGTTCCAGAAGACAGTCACACCTCTTGGAATAGGGTCATCTGTCTTGGTCAGCAGTGAGGGACAGCAGGATGTGACCATGACTGAGGCAGGTAATGGGATCGAGTAGACAGTAATGGAGGATCCTTAGAATTTGCAATAGTCACACAGGTTTGAGGTGCTCACAGCTTGTGTGGACGAAAGTGAGATCTGCAAGGTGGATGAGCAGACTGGCCATAGCAACATGGTACAGGAGTGGGCGGAGCAAACAGGAATGTAGTGGTTATAGGGAACAGTATAGTGAAGGGGATTGACTCTGTTCTCTGCAGCAAAGAGCGAGAGTCCAGAAGGCTATGTTGGCTGCCCAGTGCCAGGGTTCGGGACATGTGCTCAGGGCTGGAGAGGGACTCGCAGTTGGAGGGGGAGGATCCAGTTGTGGTCCATGTAGGTACCAAGAAAATAGACAGGACAAGGAAGGAGGTTCTGTATAGTCAGAATGAGATGGTAGGTACCAAATTAAAAGCAGAATCTCAAAGGTAATAATCCCCGGATTATTACCTGAGCCATGTGCAAATTGGCATAGGGCAAATAAAATTAAAGAAGTGAATGTGTGGCTCAAAGACTGGTGTGGGAGAAGTGAGGTGAAAAGTGAGGACATGGTTCTGGGAGGGAGAGGAAGGTGTGAGGGCAGAGGCGCAGGAGATGGGCCGGACACGGTTGAGGTCCCTGGATGGGGGACCTCAGTTAAGGAAGAAGGAAGACATGTCAGAAGCACTGTTTTGGAAATTGGCATAATCAGAACAGATGCGACAGAGGCAAAGGAGCTGAGAGAATGGGATGGAGTCCTTACAGGAAGCAGGGTGTGAGGAGTTGTAGTCGAGGTAGCTGTGGGAGTTGGTGAGCTTGTAATGAATATTGGTGGACAGTCTATCACCAGAAATTGAGACAGAGAGGTCAAGGAAGGGAAGGGAAGTGTCAGTGATGGACCATGTGAAAATGATGGAGGGGTGGAAATTGGAAGCAAAATTAATAAATTTTTCCAGGTCCAAACAAGAGCATGAAGTGGCACCGAAACATTCATCGATGTACCGGAGAAAGAGTTGTGGGAGGGGGCCTGAGTAGGACTGGAACAAGGAATATTCCACATACCCCATAAAGAGACAGGCATAGCTGGGGCCCATGCAGGTACCCATAGCCACACCTTTTATTTGGAGGAAGTGAGACGAGTTTAAGGAGAAATTGTTCAGTGAGAGGACAAGTTCAGCCAGGCGGAGGAGAGTAGTGGTGGATGGGGATTGTTCGGGCCTCTGTTCGAGGAAGAAGCGGAGAGCCCTCAGACCATCCCTGTGGGGGATGGAGGTGTAGAGGGATTGGACGTCCATGGTGAAGAGGAGGCGGTTGGGGCCAGGGAACTGGAAATTGTTGATATGATGTCCGGCATCAGGGGAATCGCGGATGTAGGTGGGAAGAGACTGGACAAGGGGAGAGACAATGGAGTCAAGATAGCGAGAAATGAGTTCCATGGGGCAGGAACAGGCTGACACGATCAATCTACTGGGACAGTCCTGTTTGTGGATTTTGGGGAGGAGGTAGAAGCAGGCTGTCCGAGGTTGGGAGACTACGAGGTTGGAAGCTGTGAATAATGAAATGAAACTGGGGGCAAGGACAGCTTTGAGATGGGGTGAGTCAGTGTTGATGGAGGGAGAGGTCGAGTGTGTTCATATGGCGGCGCATGGCACTGAGTGTGGATCTCAGGATGCAGCGAGAACAGCAATCCAAGGAACATTGAATGTCCAGGAGATACCTGTAATCCTGGGTGGGTTCGAAACTTTGGGAGCGTTTACACCTGAACCGTGTTGGGATGTGTCTTCTTGCGAATCACATAACTAGGGAAGTACAGAGGGATTTAAACGAAACAAGGAGGGGGTAAGAGATCAAGCTTCGGTAGATGTGACAAATCAAGGGGTAGATTCAAGGTGGGATACCATAATAGTAATTTGGGAAATGAAGGTCATAGAATACCAGGAAGGGACAGTGAGATAAAACCTAAGAATATACCAATAGTCAAGATTAAATGTTACAAAATAACAAAAAGACAAAACTAAAGGCTCTGCATCTGAATGCACATAGCATTCACAACAAAGTAAGTGAATTGATAACACACTTTGAGGTAAATAAATATGATCTGATAGCCATTATGGAGACATGGCTGCAGGATGACAAGGATTGAGTCCTGAATATTGAAGGGTATATGATATTCGAAAAGAATAGGAAGCTAGGTGAAGGTGGAGGGGTAGCACTGTTGATCAAGGATGACATTGGTGCAATAGTTTGAGATGACTTTGGTTCAGGAGATCAGAATGTAGAATCGGTTTGGGCAGAGATGAGGAATAGTCGGGGAAAGAAGTCACTAGTGGGAAAGGGACTGCAATAATCACGGGTGATTTGAATCTAGATATGAATTGCAAAAATCAGATTGGCGAAAACCCAGTCGTCGCCCGGATGAGGAGTTCTTGAAAGCTTTAGAGATAGCTTTTTAGAGCGGAACATTCTGGAACCAACCAGAATGCAGGTTATATTAGACTCGGGGCAGAAATTTTCACTTGGCGGGCAGGCGCACGCCCAACCCGCTCGAGCGTGAAATGAGGCGTGTTGACGTCGACCAAGTGTGCCAACGTCAACACGCAGTCGCGCTATAGTTCAGTTGGCGGGCGCATGCTGAAGCCGGCAGCATGGCTGCCGACAGTTAAAAGGCCTGTTAAGGCCATTAAGTAATCAGTTAAATTAAACTTTTCGCTGCCCGTTCAACCTAACGGTTGGCGGGCGGGCGAATAGGCCAAGCGGCCTTTGCATTTTTTTGGAAACCTCATCCACGGGCGGGATGAGGTTTCCAAAAGCAAATAAAAATAAAAAATTTAATTTTTCATTACTAACATGTCCCTGCTCATGTGCTCATGTGACAGAAATGTGCAGGGGCACATTTCATTACATTTTTATTAAAAAAAATTTTTTTTCATATGTCGTCATCTCTGCGAGGCAGCTCCGCGCCTTGGGCCTCAGGGAGATTTTGAAGCACACGCCCATGCGCATGCGCAAAATTCACGCTCGGCCCGCTCACCCTCCTCCCCCCCCATCCCCCCCCCAGCCCACCCCCCTCCCCCGCACAGGCAACGCTCAGTGCTGCTGCTCACATTTCACGCTGGGAGGGCCTTAATCGGTGCTGATCGTGCACAGCAGTTGGCTTCCTGACCGTCCCCACTGAGCACCCCCGCCAAGGGAAAAATTTTGCCCTTGGTACTGTGTAATAACAGAATCACACAGTGCAGAAGAGGCCCTTCGGCCCATCGAGTCTGCACCAACACTTGAGAAACACCTGACCTACCCACCTAATCCCATTCACCAGCACTTGGCCCATAGCCTTGAATGTTATGACGTGCCAAGTGCTCATCCAGGTACTTTTTAAAGGATGTGAGGCAACCCGCCTCCACCACCTTCCCAGGCAGTGCATTCCAGACCGTCACCACCCTCTGGGTAAAAAAGTTTTTCCTCACATCCCCCCTAAACCTCCTGCCCCTCACCTTGAACTTATGCCCCCTTGTGACTGACCCTTCAACTAAGCTGCTCCCTATCCACCCTGTCCATGCCCCTCATAATCTTGTACACCTTGATCAGGTCGCCCCTAAGTCTTCTCTGCTCCAATGAAAACAATCCAAGTCTATCCAACCTCTCTTCATAACTTAAATGTTTCATCCCAGGCAACATCCTGGTGAATCTCGTCTGCACCCCCTTCAGTGCAATCACATCCTTCCTATAATGTGGCGACCAGAACTGCACACAGTACTCCAGCTGTGGCCTCACCAAGGTTCTATACAACCCCAACATGACAGGATTAATTAATGACCTCAGAGAAAAGGCATCCCCTAGGTAGCAGCAACCACAATATGATTGAATTTTACATCCAGTTTGAAAGGGAGTAGAGTGGATCTAAGACTAGCATTTTGAACTTAGATAAGAGCAACTATGTGGGGATGAAAGCTGGGCTAGCTGAAGTGAACTGGGATACTAGGCTAGGGGATAGATCAATAGAGAAGCAGTGGCAGACATTTAAGGGGGTTTTCCAGAATACTCATAAACATATTGCTACTGTAAAGAAAAATTCTAAAGGGAGGACCCAGCATCCATGGTTAACTAAAGTTAAGGAAATCAACAAACTTAAAGAAAAAGCATATAACTGCGCAAAGGTGAGATGAGGCAGGTTAGATGATTGGTCAGAATATAAAGAACGGCAGAGAATGACTAATCGGATAATCAGGAGAAAGAAATTAGAGTATGAGAGGAAGCTAGCTAGAAATGTAAAAACAGATAGCAAGAGTTTCTACAGATATTTAAAAAGGAAAAGATTACGTAAAGTGAGTGTTGGTCCCCTAGAGAGTGACAGTGGGGAGTTAATAGTAGATAATAAGGAAATGGCGGATGAAATGAACAAATATTTTGCTTCTGCCTTCTCTATATGCCTTTCCAGTAATAGCTGTAAATCAGGAGGTGGAAGGGACAGGGGAAACTTGGTGAAATTACAATCGCTAGGGGAGTGGTACTGAGCAAACAGGTGGAGCTGTGGGTCCTGATGGACTTCATCCTAGGGTCTTAAAAGAGGTGGCTAAAGAGGTAGTAGATGTGTTGGTGTTAATTTTAATTTTCCAAGATTCACTAGATTCTGGAAAGGTTCCATCAGAATGGAAAGTAGTAAATATAACCACTCTATTTAAGAAGGGAGGGAGGCAGGAAACAGGAAACTATAGGCCAGTTAGCTTGACGTCTGTAATGTGGAAGATGTTCAAATCAATTATTAAGGAGGTCATAGCTGGGCACTTAGAGAAAGTCAAGGAAATTAAAAGTCTAATGATGACCATGAAACCATTGTTGATTGTCTTAAAAAACCACCTGGTTCAATAATGCCCTTTAAGGAAGGAAACCTGTTGTCCTTACCTGGTCTGGCCTATATGCGACTCCAGGACCCACATTAATGTGGCTGACACTTAAATGCCCTCTGAAATGGCCTAGCAAGCCACTCAGTTGTATCAAACTGCTACAAAGTCTCAAAAAAGGAATGAAAGCAGAGGGACCACCCGGCATCAACCTAGGCAACAGAAACGACAATAGCAAACTCAGCCCTGTCGACCCTGCAAAGCCCTCCTTACTAACACCTGGGAGCTAGTGCCAAAATTGGGAGAGCTGTCTCACAGACTGGTCAAGCAACAGCCTGACATAGTTATTCTCACAGAATCATATCTTACAGATAATGTCCCAGACAACACCATCACCATCCCTGGGTATGTCCTATCTCACCGGCAGGACAGACCCAGCAGAGGTGACGGTTTAGTGGTATACAGTCAGGAGGGAGTTGCCTGGGAGTCCTCAACGTTGACTCTGGGCCCCATGAGGTCTCATGGCATCAGGTCAAACATGGGCAAGGAAACCTTGTGCTGCTTCCCACATACCGCCCTCCCTCAGCTGATGAATCAGTGCTCCTCCATGTTGAACGACACTTGGAGGAAGCACTGAGGGTGACAAGGGTACAGAATGTACTCTGGGTGGGGGACTTCACTGTCCATCACCAAGAGTGGCTCAGTAGCACCACTACTGGCTGAGCTGGCTGAGTCCTAAATGACATAGCTGTTAGACTGGGTCTGTGGCAGGTCGTGAGGGAACCAGCAAGAGGGAAAAACATACATGACCTCATCCTCACCAACCTGTCTGCCGCAGATGCATCTGTCCATGACAGTTTTGGTAGGAGTGACCACCGCATAGTCCTTGTGGAGACAAATTCCCGCCTTCACATTGAGGATACCCTCCATCGTGTTGTGAGGCACTACCACCGTGCTAAATGAGTTAGATTTCAAACAGATCTAGCAACTCAAGATGGGGCAGCCATGAGGCGCTGTGGGCCATCAGCAGCAGCAGAATTGTACTCAAACACAATCTGTAACCTTGACCCAGCATACCCCCACTCTACCATTACCATCAAGCCAGGGGATCAACCCTGGTTCAATGGAGAGTGCAGGAGGGCATGCCAGGAGCAGCACCAGGCATACCTAAAAATGAGGTGTCAACCTGGTGAAGCTATAACACAGGACTACTTGCGTGTCAAACAGCATAAGCAGCAAGTAATAGACAGGGCTAAGTGATCCCACAACCAACGGATTAGATCTAAGCTCTGCAGTCCTGCCACATCCAGTCATGAATGGTGGCGGGCAATTAAACAACTCACTGGAGGAGGAGAATCCACAAATATCCCCATCCTCAATTATGGAGGAGCCCAGCACATCAGTGCAAAAGATAAAGCTGAAGCATTTACTACAATCTTCAGCCAGAAGTGCTGAGTGGATGATCCATCTCGGCCTCCTCCGGAAGTTCCCAGCATCACAGACTCCAGTCTCTAGCCAATTCAATTCACTCCACGTGATATCAAGAAATGAATGAAGGCACTGGATCCTGCAAAGGCTATGGGCCCTGACAATATTCCAGCAATGGTACTGAAGACTTGTGCTCCAGAACATGCTGCACCCCTAGCCAAGCTGTTCCAGTACAGCTGCAACACTGGCATCTATCCAGATATGTGGAAAACTTCCCAGGTATGTCCTGTACACAAAAGGCAGGATAAATCCAACCCAGCCAATTCCTACCCCACCAGTCTACTCTCAATCATCAGTAAAGTAATGGTAGGGGTCATCAACAGTACTATCAAGCAGCACTTGCGTGGCAATAACCTGTTCACTGATGCCCAGTTTGGTTTCTGCCAGGGCCACTCAGCTCCTGACTTCACTTCAGTGTTGGTTCAAACATGAACAAAAGAGCTGAACTCCCGAGGAGAGGTGAGAGTGACTGCCCTTGACATCAAGGCAGCATTTGACCAAGTGTGGCATCAAGGAGCCCTAGCAAAACTTGAGTCAATGGGAATCAGGGGGAAAACTCTCCGCTGGCCAGCACAAAGGAAGATGGTTGTGGTTGTTGGAGGTCAGTCACCTCAGCTCCAGGACATCACTGCAGGAGTTCCTTAGGGTCATGCCCTGGGCCCAACCATCTTCAGCTGCTTCATCAATGACCTTCCTTCCATCATAAGGTCAGAAGTGGGGATGTTCACTGATGATTGCACAATGTTCAGCACCATTCGCAACTCCTCAGATACTGAAGCAGTCCATGTCCAATTGCAACAAAATCTGGACAATATCCACCGATGCACAGTAGCAGCAGTGTGTACCATCTACAAGATGCACTGCAGGAATTCACGAATGGCTCCATGCAAACCCACGACCGCTACCGTCTAGAAGGACAATCGCAGCAGGTAGATGGGAACACCACCACCTGTAAGTTCCCCTCCAAGTGACTCATCATTCTGATTGGAAATATATTGCCATTCCTTCACTGTCACCGGGTCAAAATCCTGGAACTCCCTCCCTAACAGCACTGTGGATGTACCTACACCACAGGGACTGCAGCAGTTCAAGAAGGCAGCTCACCACCACCTTCTCAAGAGCAACTAGGGATGGGCAATAAATGCTGGCCCAGCCAGCGAAGCCCACATCCCATAAATGAATAAGAAAAAATGTCTATGTTTGTATGTTCGTATGCCCTATGCAATGGGATTGCGGTTCAAAATTGAAACAGACCTTAAGCCACTAGTCACTCTTCTGAACATGAAATAGATTGCGAAATGCTACCTAGAATCCAACAGTTCAGATTAAGGCTAATGAGATATGACTCCATAGCAACCTACATTCAAATAAAGTACCAGTTGACAGCAGATACACTTTCGACAAAACCAATTGAAGGAGCCAATCCGGAGCATTTGCATTTCATCAAGGAGTTGGAAGAGCATACGTCTCTCATTACTCAACACCTACCGGCTACTGCAACAAAGTTTCAGGAGATAAAACAAGCACAGCAGCAAGATGGTGAATGTGCACAGTTAAGAAAATACTCTCCAGAAGGACGGCCAGACTGTACAATCCAGTACTATGTCAGTACTTCGAACAGAGAAAGCACCTCACAATCATTGCTGGCCTCTTAGTGTTTAACGAAAGAATGGTCATTCTGAGGGCACCTCGGCTTCATATTCTTCAAATAATTCACCAAGATCACTTGAGGATAGCAAAATGGCAGGCAAGGGCCCAGCAATCAGTCTGGTGGCCGGGC
Source organism: Cetorhinus maximus (assembly GCF_964194155.1). Taxonomy (NCBI): domain Eukaryota; kingdom Metazoa; phylum Chordata; class Chondrichthyes; order Lamniformes; family Cetorhinidae; genus Cetorhinus; species Cetorhinus maximus. The sequence goes on from NC_135879.1 coordinate 232,572,495, forward strand.
ATCACTCGTTCTACAAAAGAACTGATTTCAAATTGCCTTACTTGGCCAGTGAACAGCCAAGAGCAAAGAGAGCCACTATCACCTTCGACTTTTCCATCAAGACCATGGGAGCGCCTGGGAATGGAACTATTTAATTTTAAAGACAAGATATTCCTTATTGTTATCGATTGCTGCTCAAGGTGGATTGAAATGAAAGGATTTCACAGCACCATGATGGAAGCAGTCATTCAATCACCGGTGAGAATTTATGCAACACATGGGGCGGGATTTTCCGCACCCACCAGCTGCCGGGATCTTCTGGTCCCGCCGCAAGTCAATGGAGTTCTGGCTGGGAGGCCAGTCCTGCCCACGACAGGGCCAGAAAACCCTGGTCATGGCATTCCGGACATCATGGTGTCAGACAATGGTCAGCAATTTGCCAATGAATTATTGCAAAAGAATACGGATTAATTCAGGTTACTAGCTCACCTTGTTATCCTCAAGCAAATGGAGAAGCTGAGCAAGGTGTATGAACCATCAAAGAGTTGATGTAGAAGAATGAAGATGTTAACCTGGCACTCCTGAGTTATTGAACTCACCGCTACAAAATACTCACCATCAGTGTTGTTAATGGGAAGGAGAGCGAGAACACAACTTCCAGCCCTGCAGCAGAAACTAAAACCCAATGTCACTTCGAACGACCACGAGAGGGTAAAACAGCGTGAGGAGGAGCAGAGACACAAATAGGCTCATAACTTCAACTTCAGGCATAGAGCACGAGGCTTATCAGTGCTGAAGCTCGGGAGAGAATATGGGTACAAGACCAACAGGGAGAAGGCACAATAATTGACAGAGCTCCACACCAAGATCATATGGGATTGAGACAGACCAGGGAACTTTAAGGAGAAACCACAGCGCCTTAGTATCCTCAAAAAGGAAGCCAATGGAAACTTGGGCTTACCACTCAGATCCTGATGGAGATAAGGAAGAAGAAACAAGACAAAGCTTGACAGCCACCCAGGAGAAGGACATGCAGACCGACAGAAGGGAGAGCGCGGAATGCCCTCGACCTTAGAAAGAGATCAGAACAAGATCAGGGAGATTGGTCAAGGCACCTCAGAGACTAACCCTGTGAAGTCTGAGGCCTTAGGGTGAGGTTTAGGATGTTGTATATCATTGGGAGCAATACTTGGGGGAAGATGTAGAGGAAATATTAGAAGCACATGATGCTGACGTAATGATGGTGTAATAACACATGTCTGAGTAACAGAAATCTGGAGAGAGAAGTTCCAACCTTGTGCAGAGTTACCAATGTGTACATAGAAACTGTAAACAAAGAGTAATGGTTTTACCAAACTACAGTCTCAAGCTACTTCTTTTGGGAGAATATAGACAAACCCCAAAGAACCCCATCTAGACCCTGAACACATGGCAAAACATTTTACTCCTGCGCTCAAATCCATTTGCAATAAAGACCACCAAAACTATTTGCCTTCCTAATTGCTTGCTGCACCTGCATGCCAACTGAAGTGACTTTTGAACAAGGGCACCCTGATCCCTTTGGTCATCAACACATCCTAATCTCTCACCATTTAAGACAGGGGAAAATTTTAGCATAGTGGTAACGTCACTGGTCTAGTAACCCAGTGGCCCAGATTAATGCTCTGGGAACACGGGTTCAAATCCTGTGATTAAAAATCCAACTTGCTGGTGACCACGAAACCTTCGTCAATTGTTGTAAAATCCCATCTGGTTACTCATGCCCTTTAGGGAAAGAAATCTGCTATCCTTATCTGGCCTGTATGTGACTCAAGGCCCACAGCAATGATGTTGACTCTTAACTGCCTTCTGAAATGGTCTAGCCAGCCCCTCAGTTATAGCAAACCACCATGAAACTGGGCAGAACACCTGGCATTCACCTAGGCACTGGAAACAATGGCAAACCTAGCCCAATTGACCCTGCAAATCCCCCTTACTGACATCTGGGGGCTTGAACCAAAATTGAGTCAAGCAACAGCCTGACATATTCTTCCTCATGGAATCATACCTTACAGACACCACCATCACCATCCCTGGGTATGTCCTGTCCCACCTTCAGGACAGACAGGCCCACCAGAGCTGGTGGCACAGTGGTATACAGTCAGGAGGGAGTTGCTCTGGGAGTCTTCAACATCAACTCTGAACCCCCCACAAAGCCATCAGGTCAAACATGAGCAAGGAAATCTCCTGCTGATTACTAGTACTGGACCCGTTCAGCGGATGAATCAGTGCTCCTCCATGTTCAACACAACTTGGAGGAGCCTCTGAGGATGGCAAGAATGTACTCTGGGTGGGGGACTTCAACGTCCACCACTAAGAGTGGCTCAGTAGCACCAGTACTGACCAAGCTGGCTGAGTCCTGAAGGACATAGCAGTTAGACTGGGCCTGGAGCAGGTTGTGAAGAAATCAACAAGAGGGAAAAACCTACTTGACCCTGTCCTTACTAATCTACCTGTCGCAGATACACCTGTCCATAATAGTATTGGCAGGAGTGGCCACCACACGGTCCCTGTGGTGATGAAGTTTCATCTTCACCTTGAGGATACCCTCCATCGTGTTGTGTGGCACTACCACTGTACTAAATGGGATAGATTTCGAACAGATCTAGCAACTCAAACTGGGTATCCATGAGGCATTGTGGGCCATCAGCAGCAGCAGAATTGTACTCAACCACAATCTGTAACCTCATAGCCTGGCATATCCCCCACTCTACCATTACCATCAAACCAGGTTCAATTAAGAGTGCAGGAGGGCATGCCAGGAGCAGCACCAGTGTCCTCCGGAGGAGGCCGAGATGGATCATCCTCGGTACTTCTGGCTGAAGATTTTAGCTAATGCTTCAGCCTTATCTTTTGCACTGAATGTGCTGGGTTCCCCCCCTCAATGAGGATGGGGATATTTGTGGAGCCTCCTCCCCTAGTGCATTATTTAATTGTCCACCACCATTCATTACTGGATGTGGCAGGGCTGCAGAGCTTAGATCTGATCCTCAGGTTGTGACATCTCTTAGTTCTGTCTATCACTTGTTGTCTATGTTGTTTGGCATGTAAGTAGTCCTGTGTTATAGCTTCACCAGGTTAAAATCTCATTTTTAGGTATGCCTGGTGCAGCACCAAGACCTACCTGGGCAATTTCCCACATAGCCGGGTAGATGCCAGTGTTGTAGCTGTGCTGGAACAGCTTGGCTAGGGGCACAGAAAGTTCTGGAGCACAAGTCTTCAGTACTATTGCCAGAATGTAGTCAGAGCCCATAGCCTTTGCAGTATCCAGTGTGTTCAACCTCCGGAGGATCCCAGCATCAAAGATGCCAGTCTTCAGCCAATTCAATTCACTCCGCGTGATATCAAGAAATGATAGAAGGCACTGGGTACTGCAAAGGCTATGGGCTCTGACTACATTCTGGCAATAGTACTGAAGACTTGTGCTCCAGAACTTGCCGTGCCCCTAGCCAAGCTGTTCCAGTACAGCTACAACACTGGCATCTACCCGGCTATGTGGAAAGTTGCCCAGGTAGGTCTTGTCCACAAAAAGCAGGACAAATCCAAGCCGTCCAATTACTGCCCCATTATTCTACCCTTGACCATCAGCAAAGTGATGGAAGGATCTGAACTCAAGAGGTGAGGTGAGATTCACTGACATCAAAGCCGAATTTGTCCAACTGTGGCATCAAGGAGCCCTAACAAAGCTGAAGTCAATGGGAATCAGGAGGAGAACCCTCCGCTGGTTGGAGTCATGCTTTACACAAAGGAAGATGGTTGTTGTTGTTGGAGATCAATCATCTCAGTCCCAGGACATCAGTGCAGGAGTTCCTCAGGGTAGTGTCCTAGGCCTAACCATCTTTAGCTGTTTCATTAATGACCTTCCTTCCATCATAAGGTCAGAAGTGACCACAAGAGCCGGCCAGAGGCTGAAAAATCTGCAGAGAGTAACTCACCTCTTGACTCCCCAAAGCCTGACCACCATTTACAAGGCACAAGTCAGGAGTGTGATGGAATACTCCCCACTTGCCTGGATGAATGCAGCTCCAATAACACTCAACAAGCTTGACACTACTGAGGACAAAGCAGCCCACTTGATTGGCGCCCCATCCAGCTCCTAAAGTATTCACTCCCTCCACCAATGACGCATAGTGACAGCAGTGTGTACCATCTGTAAGATGCACTGCAGCATCTCAACAAGGCTTTTTTGACAGCACCTTCCAAACCCACAAGCTCAACCACCTAGAAGGACAAGGACAGCACTCACTTAGCCAGTCTAAATTCCCTTGAAGCCTCTTTGTACCCTCTTCATAAATCACATTCCCACCTAGTTTTGTGTCATCAGCAAACTTGTAAATTTGACCCGAACATGCAAATCATTGATATAGATTGTGAAGAGCTGGGGCTCAACTACTGACCATTGCAGTATCCCACTAGTCACAGCCTGGCAACCTAAGAATGACCTATTTATTCTGCTCTCTGTTTTCTATCCGTTAACCAATCCTCAATCCATGCCAGCGTATTAGCCCCAGTCTCATGTGCTCTAATTTTGCTTACTAACCTCCTGTGTGGGACCTTTCCAAAAGCCTTCTGAAAACCCAAATACACCACATCCTCTGGTTCACCCTTTATCTATTCTGGTAGTTACATCCTCAAGAGACTCTAACAGGTTTGTCAAACATGATTTCCCTTTCATAAATCCATGTTGACTCTGCCCAATCTCACCATTATTTTCTAAGTGTCCAGTTACCACATCCTTTATAATAGATTCTAGCATTTTTCTTACTATGGATGTCAGGTCCCCATTTTCTCTCTCCCCCCTTTCTGAAACAGTGGGGTTACAGTTGCTACCCCCCTCAATCTGCAGGAAGCATCCAGAGTCTATCAAATTTTGGAAGATGACCACCAATGCATCCATTATCTCTACAGCCACCTCTTTCTACACTGTAGGATGCAGATCATACAGGGGATTTATCAACTTTCAGTCGCATTCATTTCTCCAGTACTACTTTTCTCACTAATACTAATTTCTTTTAATTCATTATTCTTGCTAGTCCCTTGATTGTCTAGTATTTCTGGGAGGATCTTTGTATCTTCTTCCGTGAAGAGAGACACAAAGTATTTGTTTAGTTTCACTACCATTTCCTTATTCCTCATTATAAATTCTCCTGTCTCTTCCTGTAGTGGGCCCACATTTGTCTTTGCTAATCTTCTCCTTTTTACAGGTCTATAGATTGATTAATGTTCTACGGTTTTTGGACATTTGTGACCCAATCAGAGCCATCAAAATCAAATACATTTGTTATTCATCCCATTGCTGTTTATGGTATCCTGCTGTCTGCAAATGGCTGCCATATCTGTTTATCTATCAGTAGCAGCACCAAAATAAATCAATCAATTTTAGGTCTTGGGTAAATGAGCTTGTTGGCCAACCGAACTCTAATTGCACGCCTTCTTATATTCTCATCAATGGCTGCTTGCAATCAATAAGGGGAAGAGACTGATGTAAGAATAAACAGTGATGTTTTATTAAGACATAGGGCACAGCACCCAATCATATCTGCTCACTCAGAAACCTCCAGAACTAGACTTACAACTCCCAGCTGCCCGCGCTGTACAGTCATTCGCCAGTGCTGTCACATGATCAGTACACTTGTATTCTCTTAAAGGGACAAGGTACCTCACTTTACCACATCCCTCCCCCTTTACTTAAAAGTTCAGCTAACAAGCTTAAAACACATTAACTTTTTACACGATAACTATTTACAGGTCAAGTCTTTCAGGAGGCCCTTCTTTGACAGGTTGAGCGTCAGAGCCCTACAACCTCGGCTGATGTTTCCGAGATTTCCTTTCCAGGGGCAGTTGCCCATGATATCCCTCAGTGGATGATTTCACCATCTTCCGGGTGCAGACACATTCACTTCAGCTGCCCCTCCCCTCCAAGCTGAAACAAATAAAGGGCAACAAGCACAACGCAATACAGCGATGAGAAAGAGGAAAAGAAAAGAAACATTTTTTTGCTTTTCTTTCCGAGGACTGTCAATAATTTCTCTTTTTCTTCCTGTCTGTCCTTTTCTTAGTAGCACTGACCAGTATCCCTGTCTTCTCTTTAATTTTGCTGTTGGCTGGACTAGGCTCAGGTATGAGCTGAATGTGAATTTTTTTAACAATTTGTTCATGGCATGTGGGTATCACTGGCTAGGCCAGCATTTATTGCACATCCCTAAATGCCCTTGTTCAGGGGGCATTTTTAAGAGTCAACCACATTGCTGTGGGTCTGGAGTCAATGTAGGCCAGACCAGGTAAGAACAGGAGATTTCCTTCCCTAAGAGACATTAGTGAACCAGGTGGTTTTTTCATGACAATTGTTTTGTGGTCATCATTAGACTTTTAATTCCAGATAGTTATTAAATTCAAATTCTACCATCTGCCATGATGGGATTTGAACCCAGGTCCCCAGAGCATTACACTGGGTCTCTGGATTACCAGTCCAGTGACAATACTACTATGCTACCACCTCCCCCAATGAGCTCTGAGGTTGGGTTTTCTGACAGCTCTTCTGAGAATTCAGGGCTTTCTAGCTTTAAAACTTTGGGACTTTTACACAGCTGCTGCTTCATCTCTTCCAAGTCTTTCTTATTCTCATTAATAGTTTCCTGGAGAATCACATATCATTTCCCCTTCTCAGCTAATTTGTTCCTTAACTCAGCCAGAGACAGGCCTAACTCCTCCTTTTCCTTTTCATATCTTTTTTGTGGCACAAGTTGGGAGTTGATTGAATTTTGTAGCGCATGAAAGTCCATTAATGGATCTTCCATTTCCTTTCGAAGGATGCTGACTTCAGCTTGAACTCTGTCCTAGTGTAACATTTCTATGAGCTTCTCCCGTTGGGACTTTGCGTACTCATTTTTTCTTGCAGCAACACTTCTGGTTTCGAATTGGGAACTTAGCGGGCCCTCAAGATTTATCCCTCCCAGCCAGTCCCTTCCGAGGAGACTCAGTCCCCTGCATGACATTACAAAGAGGGATAATTTTGTAGACTGTTCCTCACCTTGATTTTATGTACCCCTTTCACATTCATTTCTTCGCCCTTGTGTGTCCTCAGCTTTGTGTCCAAAACTTCTAACTTCAAAGGATGGGTTCCTTTACTCAGATATCTAAATGTATGCTCTCCAATGATGGACAGCAACACTCCCATATCAACTTCCATCTTAATGGGTTGTCCATTAACTGTAATGACCATTTGGATTGGCTCAGTTCTACCCACTTTGAGGTTATATAAGGAATGGATGTCTGATTCTATTTCTTCTGGCTCTTCCATGAGGCATATTTCATGATTTTTCCTTCTGCCTTTATAGTGTTGTTTTTGCCTTTCTCTGCAGTGCCTCCTTACATGGCCATAGCAGTGGCAGAAAAAGCACTTGACTTGTTTGAGTTGTCGTTCGCTCACTGGAGGCCTGGATGTATTTCTCTCATTCATTTTGTGGGTTTTCACTGCAGTGCCATTGTTTTTCAATGGTCTGGAGCTACAGAGCGTTTCCATGGAGTCAGACACTTTCACGTCTTTTGTTGCCAGATTGTCCAGCTCGACCAGGTGGATGGCGCCGTTTTGTGTATCTTTTATAACTTCGGAATTTCTAACAGCACTCTTCATCATGGTAGCTAATTCTAATGCCACATTGAAGTCTAGATTAGGTTCGGCTGACAAACGCCTTTGGATAGTATTATCTCCAATCCCACATATCAGCCGGTCTCTCAACATATCACTAATGGGTGTTCCAAAATCGCAATGCTCAGTTAATGCCTTTAAAACAGCCACATAGTCAGCTATTGCCTCCTCTGGAAGCCCGTTCCTTGAATTGAACTTGAAGCGCTGCATAGTGACTGAAGGCTTTGGTCTCAGATGACTCTGTACAATTTTTTTTAACTCGCCGAAAGTCTTTCAGTCGGGGTTGTTAGGTGACATAAGGCTGCGGATCAGACCGCAGATGAAGGGACTTGAGGAAGGAAGGGAATGGGTGACCACCAGGCAGTCCAAGAGAAACAGGTAGGTAGTTCAGGAGTCCCCTGGGGTCCCGCTCACAAATCAGTATTCCATTTTGGAGGCTGATGAGGGCATTGGTTCTTCCAGGGAGTGCAGACAGAGCCAAGCTTCTGGCACCATAAGCAGCCTGTCTGTACAGGAGGGGAGGAAGAGAGGAAGAGCAATAATAATAGGGGATTCTATAGTCAGGGGAACAGATAGGTGCTACTGTGGCCATCAATGTGACTCCAGGATGGTATGTTGCCTCCCTGGTGCCAGGGTCCAGGATGTCACTGAACGGCTGCAGGGCATCCTGAAAGGGGAGGGTGATAAGGCAGAGGTCATGGTACATGTTGGTGCCAATGACACAGGTAGAAAGAGGGATGAGGACTTGCATCAAGAATTCAGGGAGTTAGGCAGTAGACTAAAAAGCAGGACCTCTCGGGTTGTAATCTCTGGTTAACTCCCAGTGCCATGTGCTAGCGAGCACAGAAATAGGAGAATAGCGCAGATGAATACGTGGCTTAAGAGTTGGTGCAGGAGGGAGAGTTTTAGATTTCTGGATCACTGGGACCGTTTCTGGGGAAGGTGGGAGGTGTACAAGCGGGACGGTCTACATCTGAATCAGAGCGGGACTAACATCCTTGCGGGCAGGTTTGCTAGTGCTGTTGGGAGGAGTTTAAACTACTTGAGCAGAGGGAGGGGATACAAAATGTTAGCAGAATAGGGACACATCATAATACAGTAAAACAATCAAGTCAGAGGAAGTACAGCTGCATTAAGTTTCAAGGGAGTAAGGCAAGGCTGGATGGCCTCTACTTTAATACCAGGAGTATTACAGGTAAAACGGATGAGTTAAGGGTGAGGATTGACACATAGAATTGTGATATAGTAGCCATCACTGAGACATGGTTGAGGGAGGAGCAGGATTGGCAGCTCAACATTCCAGTATATAGAATCTTCAGGTGAGACAGGGAAGGGGGCAAAAGAGGAGGAGGCATTGCATTATTAGTTAAGGAGTCAGTTACTGCAGTAAGGAGAGATGATATCTTGGAGGGGGCATCAAATGAAGCTTGTGGGTAGAGCTTAGGAATAAAAAAGGGGCAGCCACATTGTTAGGTGTTTATTATAGACCCCCAGATAGTCAGCGGGAAATTGAGGAGCAAATATGTGCACGATTCACGGAGGTGTGTAAAAACAATAACAATAGGGTAATTATATTAGGGGATTTCAACTTTCCCAACATTAATTGGAATATACATGGTGTTAAGGGCTTGGGTGGAGTGGAATTCTTAATGTGTACAGGAGAACTTTTTTTAGGTCAATATGTAGAGGGTCCAATAAGGGATGGCACAGTGCTGGACCTAATTCGGGGGAATGAAGCCGGACAGGTGGCTGAGGTGGTGGTGGGGAAGCATTTTAGTGATAGCGATCACAACATGGTACAATTTAAGTTTGTTATGGACAAAGAAATAGACAAGCTGCAAAAAAATGTTTTGGATTGGGGGAGAGTGGATTTTAGTAAAATAAGGCAGGATCTGGCCAAGGTGGACTGGGAACAGTTACTTGTGGGGAAATCTACAGAGGAGCAGTGGGGGGTGTTCATAAAGGAAATGGGGAGGGTACAGGCTCAACATGTTCCCTCTAGGGTGATAGGCAGGGGTAAAAGTCCAGAGAACCATGGATTACAGAGATATTCAGGATACGATGAGAAGGAAAAGAGGCTTTTAGCAGGTACAAGGGGAGCAAATCAGTGGAGGCATTAGTGGAGTACAGAACGTGCAGGGTGGAGCTTAAGAAAGCAATTTGGAGAGCAAAGAGGGGATATGAGAAAACTCAGGCTGGTAAAAGTAGGGTAAATCCCAAGATATTCTGTAAGTATATCAATGGGAAGACGATAACCAGGGAAAGAATAGGGCCCATTAGGGACCAAGGGGGCAATCCATGGGTTCAGCCAGAGGACATCGCTAGAGTGTTGAATGAATACTTCACGTCCGTCTTCACCCAAGGGAATGAAGATGAAGGTATTGAACTCGGGGAGAGAGACTGCGAGGTTCTTGAGCAAATTGATATAGGGAGTGACACGGTATTGGAGGTGTTGGCAGGTTAAAAGTGGACAAACCTCCAGGTCCGGATGATTTGTGTCCCAGACTGCTGAGGGAGGCAAGGGAGGAGATCACAGGGGCTCTGACCCAAATTTTTAATTCCTCTCTGGCCACGGGGGAGGTGCCAGAAGACTGGAGAACAGCTAATGTGGTTCTGCTATTTAAGAAGGGTTGTAGAGATAAGCCAGGGAACTACAGACCAGTGAGTCTCACATCAGTGGTAGGGAAACTATTGGAGAAAATTCTGAAGGAGAGAATCTATCTCCACTTGGAGAGGCAAGGTTTAATCAGGGATAGTCAGCATGGCTTTTTCAAAGGGAGGTCACGCCTAACAAATTTGATTGAATTTTTTGAGGAGGTGACCAGGTGTGTAGATAGGGTAGTGCAGTTGATGTAGTTTATATGGATTTCAGCAAAGCCTTTGACAAGGTCCCACATGGGAGACTTGTAAAGAAGGCAAATGCACATGGGATACAGGGGAATTTGATAAGGTGGATTCAAAATTGGCTTAGTTGTAGGAGGCAGAGGGTGATGACAGAAGGCTGCTTTAGTGACTGGAATCCCGTGTCCAGTGGTGTACCACAGGGATCTGTGCTGGGTCCCCTATTATTCGTCATTTATATAAACGACATAGATGACTATATGGGGGGGGTAGGATTAGTAAGTTTGCGGATGACACAAATATTGGCTGGGTGGTTAACAGTGAGGTTGAGTGTCTTGGGCTACAGGAAGATATAGACAGGATAGTCAAATGGGCAGATAAGTGGTAGATGGAATTTAACCCTGAAAAGTGTGAGGTGATACACTTTGGAAGGAGTAATTTGACAAGGAAGTATTCAATGAATGGCATGACACTAGGAAGTTCTGAGGAACAAAGGGACCTTGGCGTGTGTGTCCATAGATCTCTGAAGGCGGAGTGGCATGTTAGTGGGGTGGTGAAAAAGGCATATGGGATAGTTGCATTTATCAATTGAGGCATAGATTACAAAAATAGGGAGGTCATGTTGGAGTTGTATAAAACCTTGGTGAGGCCACAGCTGGAGTACTGTGTGCAGTTCTGGTCGCCACATTATAGGAAGGATGTGATTGCACTGGAGGGGGTGCAGAGGAGATTCACCAAGATGTTGCCTGGGATGAAACATTTAAGTTACGAAGGGAGTTTGAATAGACTTGGGTTGTTTTCGTTGGAGCAGAGAAGACTGAGGGGCGACCTGATGGAGGTGTACAAGATTATGAGGGGCATGGACAGGGTGGATAGGGAGCAGCTGTTCTCCTTAGTTGAAGGGTCAGCCACGATTGGACTCAAGTTCATGGTGAAGGGCAGGAGGTTTAGGGGGGATGTGAGGAAAAACTTTTTTACCCAGATAGTGTTGACGGTCTGGAATGCACTGCCTGGGAGGGTGGTGGAGGCGGGTTGCCTCACATCCTTTACAAAGTACCTGGATGAGCACTTAGCACGTCATAACATTCAAGGCTATGGGCCAAGTGCTGGTAAATGGGATTAGGTAGGTAGGTCAGGTGTTTCTCACATGTCGGTGCAGACTTGATGGGCAGAAGGGCCTCTTCTGCACTGTGTGATTCTGTGATTCTGTGATCAGCCCATACCTTTTGCTCCCGCATGAGGACAAAAGAATCGCCCTCTTTTTCTCCTCCCCATGATGTCGTTAGCGGTAAAAAAGAACACTAGGCATTCAACATACTGAGACCAGTCATCTGCATTGAGGTCAAATGGATCGACACACCCAAACTGCAAGGGGACTGCACTTCCAACAGGCTTTCCAGGTATTGATGAATTTAGGTGTCTGGCTTATCACGGAGTTGTGCTCTCTTTGGGGTCTTATATAATTTTCTGTCCTTGGCCATTTTTCATGTATTTACCCTTTTAAATGTATTGCCGCTTTAAGAGCAGTCACCGTTTTTTTTACTCTGTCTTTGCAGCTGTCGGCTTTTCTCTGCTGGGTTTCGCGCTCTTGTCAAGTTTTAGCAGGATCCCTGCGACTGTGATTCTGCAGGGTTTTAAAACAATTTTAAACTGCAGCACTGCTTTCTGTTCCGATTGCCGGCTGTTGCCTATTTCACAAGTTAAGCGCAGATGCTCCTTCCAATGCTTTGCTCACACGTCTTGTGGACTCACACTCAGGGGGTCTTGCAATGTTTTTATCCTCGTCGCCACTTGTTTGCTGGCCAACCGAACTCTAACTGCACGCCTTCCTATGTTCTCACCAATGGCTGCTTGCAATCACTAATGGGGAGAGACTGATGCAAGAATAAACAGTGATGGTTTATTGAGACATCGGGCAGAGCACCAGATCATTCATGCTCACTCAGAAACTTCCAGAACTAGACTTACAGTTCCCAGTTGCCTGCGCTGTACAGTGATTTGCCAGTGCTCTCATATCATCAGTATATTTGCATTCTCTTAAAGGGACAGAGGACCGCCCTTTACCACAACATACGTGAAGTGTTTTGAGGCCATGGGGGAAAAGGCCAGGCTAGCCGATAAGTTTCACAACATTGATCCGGCTCTCTGCTGCCCATGAGCAATTCTATGGAGGGATCAGCTCGTCTGCACTAAAACTTTAGATATGGCTGCTTCTAACATGTTAGACTTCAAAAATAAGATGTAAGATAATCATTAATAAATCCAATATGAATTCAGGAAAAATCTTTAGCCAGAGAGGGATTCAAACGTGGAACTTGCTATCACAGGGGGTGGTTGTGAGGTGAACAGCATCAATGCATTTAAGGGGAAGCTAGAATAATGTATGGGGGAGGAAGGAATAGAATAGGGTTAGTTAAAGTAGGTCAGGGAGGAGACTTGCGTAGAGCATGAACACCAGCATATAGGCTGAAATCTGTTCCTGTGCTGTAATTTCTATGTCATGTCTTTTGCACTCTGTCGCCTAGGAATGCACCCACATATCTCACAGCGGCTGCCGCTGTCCAAATATTTTGCCTGAAAAATATCCATATAGTCCCTGAGCAATCATGTAGTTCATTCAATTACCATAAGAGTGTGTGGAGGGCAAAGGCCAGCCTCAAGACAGAGAGTGATGGTTATTAAAAGACGCCAATGGTGACACAGAACAAAATGGAGCAGCGGTCCTATAATTCAACCTTGCATTTTCAGGGTCATCAGATTGGCTTCCACAATTTGTAAAAATAAAAACCTATGAGTGACACATTAATGAAATTGCACATCACAGATTGACTTCAGTGCTTTGTTCCCCTGACCATCTGCCTGCACCAGAATAGGTTTTATTTAAATCATTCATGGGATGTGGGCGGCACCGGCAAGGCTAGAATTAATTGCCCTTGAGAGGACAGTGGTGAGCCGTATTGCAGACCATGTGGTTCACCTACTCCCTCATTGTGATTCAGCAATGGTAATGCCAATGAATGTCAAGGGGAGGTGATTAGATTCTCCCTTGTTGGAGATGGTCATTGCCTGGCACTTGTGTGGTGCAAATCTCAATGCCACTCATCAGCTCAATCCTCTTGTCCAGGTCTTGGTGCATGCAGGCATAAACTGCTTCAGTATCAGAGAAGCTGTGAATGGTACTGAACACAGCGCATTCATACCTACCTCTCACATCCTGCGGAACTCCTGCAGTGATGTCCTGGGGCTGGAATATCATGTCAATCCCTTTCTAGTTCCAACTCTTGATAATCAATAAAAGTGAGATACTGCGGATGCTGGAAATCTGAAATAAAAACAGAAAATGCTGGAAAATCTCTGCATGTCTGGTATTATTTGTGGAGAGAGAAACAGGGTTAATGTTTCAAGTCCAAAATGACTCCTCTTCTTGATAATCAATGTTCACTTCCTCCCTTTTCTCCACTCATGTACCTATTATCAAGATGAAAAATGCCATGAAAAAATTAGTAAATGATCGAACATTTAGTCTACATCATTGTGGCAAGAGGAAGGTAATCTTTAGATCAAAGTGAATAGGGGGTCATAGGGTTAGATTTTGCCAAGATCATTGAGACCCTGATGTCAGGCTCAATTCCAGGAAAGGAAACTGGGATGTGGTCATGGCAAGATGTCCATAAGACCATAAGGCCATAAGATGGAGGAGCAGAAGTAGGCCTTTCGACCTATCGAGTCTGCTCCACCATTCAATGAGATGATGGCTGATCTGATAATCCTCAACTCCACTTTCCTGCCTTTTCCCCATAGCCCTCGATTCCTTTACTGATTAAAAACCTGCCTATCTCAGCCTTGACTGTACTTAACGACCCAGCCTCTATAGCCCTCTGCATTAAAGAATTCCACAGATTCACTATCTTCTGAGAGAAGAAATTCCTCCTTATTTCTGTTTTAAGCGGGCGCCCCTTACTCTGAGATTATGCCCTCTGGTCCCAGACTCCCCCACAAGAGGAAACGACCTCTCAGCATCTACCCTGTCAAGCCCCCTAAGAATCTTATATGTTTCAATAAGGTCACCTCTCATTCTTCTAAACTCCAATGAGTACAAATCCAACCTACTCAACCCCTCCTCATAAGAAAATCCATCCATACGGGATCAATCTAGTGAACCTTGTCTGGACTGCCCCCAATGCCAGTATATCTTTCCTTAGATGAGGTGAACAAAACTGTTCACAGTATTCTAGGTGTGGTCTAACTAGTGCCTTGTATACTTTTAGCAAGGCTTCCCTATTTTTATACTCCATTCTCTTTGAAATAAAGGCCAACATTCCATTTGCCTTCCCTATTACCTGCTGAACTTGTATGCTAGCTTTTTGTAATTCATGCACGAGGACCCCCAAATCCTTCTATGCTGCAGCTTTCTGCAGTCTTTCTCCATTTAAATAATATTCAGCTCCTCTATTCCTCCTGCCAATTTGCATAACCTCACATTTTCCCACATTATATTCCACCTGCCAGTGTTGTCCAGCCAGCAGCCCCAGGCGAGTTGAGCACCGATGTAAGTAGGAGAACGCAGAGGTTCTTCAGGATAAAGGAGATCTCTGAAGAATTACAAAATTGTGAAAAAGCATCCGGGCCAGCAGAGTGGTGGAGGGTTCCTCCACTACACCTGCAGCCCACTGGCACGGCCAGTTCTGGGAGTGGGGTGGATTTAAAGGAGGTCTCGCTGACCTGCAGCCTATTGGCAGGAGTCCACCCCCAGACAATGGCCAGGATTCGGCCTCAGCAGGGGTCCATTCCACAGTCAGGAAGATCCCAGTGGCATCACCAAGTTGCCGCCAAGTGGAGACTAAATTGAGCCTCATTCATATCGCCACTGCTGGTCAGGCCCTGCCTCCAGCAAGGTTGCTCAGAGGCAGGAACGCATCGGGGATTCTCCAACTTATCTCCGAACCCCACCTCCAGGGGCACTGGGAAAATTTAGCCCATTGATCCTGCTGGATATCTCACTCTCCTTAGTTTTCGTCCTGAGTGACAAATCTATTTTCTTTATGAGTCCATTTCCAGGGTAACGTTCTTATAAAATTATTTGATGGGATTTGGATGTTGCTGGAAAAGCCAGCATTTCCCTTGAACTGAGTGGCTTACTAGGCCATATCAGGACAGTTAGGAGTCAACCACATGGAGTCACATCTAGGCCAGGCCATGTTTTAAATTGATGATAGTTTCTTAGCACTAATTCTGAGACTAGCTTTCAATTCCAGATTTTATTAATTGAATTTAAATTCCATCAGTTGCTGTGGTGGGATTTAAACCCACAAAAGCATTAGCCTGGGTCTTTGGATTACTAATCCATTGACATTACCACTATGCCACCATAACCCCACGTCTTATAGCGGTCTCAATATGGCAAGAAGAAGGCCACTTGGTTCATGTTAAGAAAGACCTTAGATGTGTACAAAGCTTTCACAAACTGAACCAATGAGGTACTTTTGAACTGCATTCATTATTGTAATGTAGACAAACGGCCGTCAGTTCGCACACAGCCTACATTTGCGTGCTTGAGTCTCTGGAACTGGGGCTTGAACTTAGCACTGAATCAAGGTTGTCTATCTTATAGTCTCCCCCTTTCAGCAACTGAAGAAGTGCACTTAAAGGGTTCACCCGGTTAAAGGAGCAGACCCAGCTTCAGGTTTTAAGAGTTACTACAGATTGGAAATAAATGTAGTTTTGCGGGTGCCGCTGATATCCCATGAACAGAAGCCACAAAAGGCCCAGCATCAGCCAGAAGCAGCCACTTCCAAAAGTGTCCAAGCCATGTTGGCCAATGGGACATGTTCAGAGTGCAGAACACTGTTCAGTATCAGCCTTTTTTTAATGATGCTTCCAATTTTTCTTTAACCTTGGTTACAAACCACCAATTTAGTAGCAGCCAACGTGTTTGGCAGCGTTGTGATGTAACAATGTTATCATTATCCCAATCACGTCATACTCCCCTTACAGATCCTTGTAAGTACAGAATTGGAAGACGAGATCATTAGTTTAACAAGGCTCTTGCAGAATCTGAGATTGGAAAGAATTGTTTTTCTTTGAGTGTCGAATAGGCTTCCAGAGTAATCAGTTGATGTTATATTGAATATAACACAGCAGGATGAACACTGTTTTGGAATAAAATTGTGGGTTATGAAAATAATGACAGATACAAATGATTGAATGTTGCTGGAATGTGATTGTTTCTGAGCTGCTGGAGCCATTTGAAATGTCAGCCCAATGAAGACAACCAGTCAAGTGTGCAGAATGTAGATTGTGAGGCTGCTTGTTCCTTTACCTGCGTTGTGTTGGTCCTGCGCTAGTTCCCTTATCTCTAATGCAAGATTGTGGGTTCAGACACCTCAAACAAGAAACTGAGGACATAGTCCTAACTAGTGGATTAATGAGGGAGTGCTGTGCTGTCTTCTGGACATTAGACTCAGGCCCTGACTGGCCTCTTTAAGTATTTAGTTAGTTATCATGGATATGGGGATAGTGCGGGAAAATGGCATTGAGGTGGATGATCAGCCATGATCTAATTCAATGGCAGAGCAGGCTCGAGGGGCTGAATGGCCCACTCCTGCTTCTATGTTCCTATTTGAAAAAGAACAGAGGAGTTGTACTGGCCAACATTTCTCCCTCAATCAGCACCACCAAAACAGAGTAATTGGTCAATGCTTTTGGTGGCACATTGCATTGTGCTAATTGGCTGCCAGATTTGCTATCAAAGTAATAGTTGTACTCTGTTGACTGTGAAACACTTTGGAGGATGCTGAGGATGTGAAAGGTGATGTGTTCTTCTTTATGGATGAAAAATTATTGCCTATCACTAATTCCTCCCCATGAACTGCCTTCTGGGCAATGGTGATCCCATGATAGTACTGTTCAGCACTAACGATGAAGAAACAGTGGCCAGGATTTTTAGGATGGCGGGGTTTCCCATCCCGCCATCCAAAGGTGGGGGGGGTGAACACATCCCCGCTGACATTGTCTGCCCCGCAGTGATTTCATGCTCCAACGGAGAGCCCGCCTTAGAGAGCTGCCCGGTTGCCAATCTGATTGGCTGGCAGCTCTGTAGCCCCTGCAGCACCAGGAGTTGCAGAGGGCAGGGCTGGGACTGCAATCAGTCCCCATAGCCTGAGTTCCCGGGTTCCAGGAATGGGTAAGTTTTGGGGGTCCCAGGGCAGGGAGGATTTTGGAGGCCTGGGGGGCTGGACAGTAGGGGATTGGGGTATCGGGGGAGAGGCCAGGGGGTGGGCGATAGGTCTTGCAGTTACTGGACCTAAAAGGGAGGGGGGCACTCAAAGTTAAAAGGGGACTTCTGATGGAGGCGCACGCCCCCCCACACCCCCAATTCCCACCCGAGGCCTGAACCCCATTATTTTCGGGCTTCCCCTGTACCCAGGAACTCCTCCCACCAGCCTAAAAATTGAGGCTGGGCTGGAAACGGCCCTTAAGTGGTCAATAATTGGCCACTTAAGGGCTTCAATTGGCACAAGGGTGGGCAGCCTGTCTGAGTTCCCTGAGGCTGTGCATGCCATTAAGCCAGAATATGGTGGAGTCCATCCACACCATGAGCCTGACCATCTCTCAGTCCAATGACTGCATGAGCAGCTTCATTTAAAAAATGACACTTTTACGGTGACTCATTTGGCCAGGCCAATGGCTGGATGCAGGAGCAGTGAGATGGCCTTTACAATACAGCTGAAATGCTCAGTCTCCTTGATAATTACATTGCAGTAATGACACACAGTACACAGAAGCATTGCCAGGTGCTCCTTAGCTCCTGCGCAGTACCCTAGTGCAGTTGTATATTTAAAGGGGTTACAGACAAAGGAGAGATGGTAGGGTGGCCAACCCTTTCTTTCCATCTCTGGAACGATTGAAGATAGATGTGCTTCTAAAATCAAAATGTGTTTTAACCCCTTGAGTGCTACAACTATCAAGGACAGGCAACTGACAGGTTTTCTCATAAGCACACACAGACACACACAGACACACACACAGACCACACACACACACACACAGACACACACACACAGACACACACAGACACACACACATAGACCCAGACACACACACAGATACACACACACACACAAGAAAAGGTGATTAAGAGGTAGCATGCACTTAGGTTTTAAAAGTCCAAAAATTCACTGTCACACTTGCTTCTCTCAATATAAAGGCTTGAAATGCTGCAAGCCGGTGATTTCCTTTTGGTCCACTGAAGAAATAGAAGTTGGAGGTTTATGAAGATCGATTCGCAGTGGCTTTCTGCTTTCTCTGGCTTCACTCCAGGCTTATCTCTGCTGCCTCCAGTTTTTTAGTCAGGACTGCATCGACCCTTCATTACACAACAGCTGGGATCTTCCCCCCCACCCCTGCTGGCATCAGGCATGTTCGGTGCCATCAGTGGACAAAATGGTGCGATCAGTTTCACGACGGTGTGAAACCAGTTCGCGATCGCCCGCTCTGTCCGCCAATGGCGGGCCGCGTTCCCTGGCATCGGGACATTGGGAACCTCATTGTAATACATCAGGTCTGCCTGCTGGGCTCACACCCTCCCCATCTCACCACCCCTCCTGCTGGATTGTCCACCCACATCAGCGGGAAAGCACACCAACGTGTTTCACAACAGCACATATGCAACGTGAACTTGACGGGCTGCACTTCACTCGGGACTTGGAGGTTTGTTTGCCTAACTTGCTTCGGGCAGCACTCACAGTCATCAGCGCCAGGCTAGGTAGACAGCACCACATCACTTCTAGGGGGACTCATGGGTAGGTCTCTGCTTACCAGACCAACCATATGTGGGTGGCTTTTCAACCACGGCAGGGCTAGGGCTTGCTTGGGGAAGAGGGAGAAATGGCCTCAGACAAGGGAAGAGGCTGCAGGACGAGGGCTGTACTGGGGAAGGGGGGTATCACAGGGTGTGTGTGGGGACACAAGTTGATTTGTGCAAATGGCCTCAAGATGGTGAGGGCTGAGGAAGCAGTCTCCAGAGGAGATGAGGCCAGATGGGCATGTGAGGATATGTGAATGAGAATGGGTGGTGATGTCCCTTGAGCTGGCAGTGAGTGAGATGCCAGTGATCGTGTGATGGGCTCGAGTGTGTGAGTTTAGAGTGATGGGATGGTTGCCTTACCCCGGCTGCACAGATGAGATCATTCATCCTCTATCTGCATTGGATGGCCAACATCTTCTGTGCAGCATTGGCACTGACCACCACTGCCATTGCCTACCAAGGCAGGGTAGTAATCTTGCAGCCCCTCCTGCAGCCAGAGCAGGGGTAGAGGACATCACAGCGGGCATCCACGGTGTCCAAAAGGCGCTAGAGGGATGCAGTCTTCTTGCCTTTCGGGGCCATTTCTTCTTTGCTGCAGTCCTGGGCTGGAAGCACTGAGCACGGCTGCACTTTAAATGTAGTGCCTGGCAAGATGAAGTGGCAAGGTGATGGCACGGCAGGCGAACCAGAGGCCGCTCACCATGGAAATGCCGTATTTCCCAGGAATACATAAATAATGTGGGGTATTTGGGGTGATACAGCAAGAAAGCCTGCAGTCCTGGCCGGCAGGTAAAACGTCATTTTATCCACTCGCTGCTGCACTTAGTGCAAATCTGGGATGAGTCCACCCAATGTCTTCCCATGGTGCAGCCACCTCTGCTGAGCTGCTGTGGGGCCCGTGTCATGTTGAGAATTTCTCATGGCTCTCTCAGTCTGCTGCTGAGTCAACTCTTCATTGATCATAGTTGGCCACCCACCATTGTGCACCTGCCTCTCATAAGATCGCTTGGAGGTGGAAATGCATCAAGGAGCCGAGGCAGAGTGGAACTCTTAGAATTTGCTTCCCATCCTGCCTCTGTGCAACCAGAAAGATTCCACCCTATGTATCTTCCACATCTCAAAGTCCAAAGCAAGGTATTAATTTATCAATTCCTCAACCATTTTATCCTGTACTCTTGTCATAGCCAAATCTGTTTTAACAACCCCTTCTCCTTCTCTTTGGGTAGGATTTCCCTGGGATGATTCCCAACCTCCCACCTTTAGCTTTAGCTGAAGAGCAGCAAAAACCCTACAGAAATAGTGTAAACAGTGTTTCTGCCAATAATATGGTGGACAACCATCAGATTCTTCAAAGAAATGATAGCACTGCTTGGGTAAACCTATATACCAACTCCAGGCTATTTTCATTGTTTTCTTTGTTCTCCTTTTGTTGCTTTTGATAATCCTTCAGTATTTAACCTTTGTAAGGGAATAAGAGTCCCTTGCAGAGTCTCACTTGGGTTCGGAGTCGTACTGTGGATGTAACAGGAATGAGTGACAATGCCAGGTGATTTATTAAAACATTTGCGTCACACAAGAGTCAGGTATTGACCATCTCCAACAAGAGAGAATCTAATCATCACCCCTTGACATTCAATGGCATTACCCTCACTGAATCCTCCATAATCCTATGGATTACCATTAACAAGAAAATGAACTGGACTATCAATATAAATACTGTGGCCACAAGACCAGGTCAGAGGCTAGGAATCCTGCGACGAGTAACTCACCTCCTGACTCCCCAAAGCCTGTCCACCATCTGCAAGGCACAAATCAGGAGTGTGATGGAATGCACCCCACTTGCCTGGATGAGTGCAGCTCCCACAACACTCAAGGCGGTTGATGCCATCTAGGACAAAGCAGTCCGCTTGATTGACACCCGATCTACAAACATTCACTCCCTCCACCACTGATGTACAGTAGCAGCAGTGTGTACCATCCACAAGATGCACTGCAGTAACTCACCAAGCCTCCTTAGACAGCACCTTCTAAACCCATGACCACTACCACCTAGAAGGACAAGGGCAGCAGACACATGGGAACACTGCTACTTAGAAGTTCCCCTCCAAGTCACTCACCAAGTCCTGATTTGGAAATATATCGCTGATCTTTCACTGTCACAGGGTCAAAATCCTGGAACTCCCTCCTTAATAAATGCTTAATAATAGGCAATAAATGTTGGCCTCGCCAGTGACCCTCATCCCATGAATGAACTAAAAACCAATTTTATTGAATATTGAATAATAATTATAATAATGATATACAAATTATAATTAATAATATAAAAAGAAAGAAGTAAGAAGAAAGAAGAAAAGATAACTTTATTGAAAGGAGAAAGCACTTTGTATGTTTATATATATACCTCAGAAGAAATGAAGAAAAACAATTTTTTAAAAAACACAAACAATAACCCCAAATTGGCCTGTTTGATGACAGCTCCGCAAAATGGAAAACTCCAAATTAGTCTGTTCCACGATAGGACCCTAAATTGGTAAAATCCTCCCTTGGTACATACATGGGGGTGGAATTTTTGGCAGTCACTTCAATATCCCTTCCTCCATAGTCTTCAGTAGCTGACTAATCCAGTCCAGCTGTAGCCCCAAATCCTGGAAGCAATTGGCCAAACTTCTGGCTCCATTCCAGCCTTCCGAGGCTTTACTCAGACATTCTCAAAACAAGAGTCTGGAAAACATGAGTCCTTATCAATTCTCCTCACAGACACTGCAAGACGCACTGCAGGAATTCATCAAGGCTCCTTCGACAGCACCTTCCAAACCCACAACCATTACCATCTAGAAGGACAAGGGCAGCAGATAGATGGGAACACCACCACCTGGAAGTTCCCCTCCAAGTCACTCACCATCCTGACTTAGAAATGTATCGCTGATTCTTCACTGTCACTGGGTCAACATACTGGAACTCCTTTCCGAACAGCACTGTGGGTGTACCGAGAAACATTGACTGCAGCAGTTCAAGAAGGCAGCTCACCACCACCTTCTGAAGGGCAACTAGGGATGGGCAATAAATGCTGGCCGAGCCAGCGACACCCACATCCCATGAATTAATTTTTAAAAAGGCTTTAAAGATTTTGCCACATTCAGGTTGTTTACGCACCTTTTGACGGTGTCTCCCATCTGCCATCAATCAGGTTGTATGTCTAACAATCAAACTCCATCTCCTGATTCCACAACATAGTTGACTACCCCATGTGTAAGACTATTCATTGTCCTGGCCTGTAGTTCAATGGTCATTAAATGCAGTAAGAAAAAGGACTCCTGATAAATAAAAGACTAATTTTATTTTAGTAGTCTAGCTTGAAAATGGAAAACAAAGATGCAGACTAAATACCAGCTGTGAATGGCCAGTATGAAAAACAAGGTCTACAGTTAATAATATCACTACTGATTATTATTGAGTAATTAATCAAAGCACGATCACGCCTAGGTTTAAATCAATGTCTACAAGTAAATTTCAATAAAGGTACACTTGAAAATCAAAAGTGAAGCTGAAATAAAATCACTAAAATTAGTGACTGCTGGCTGTAAATCTATACCTTGCCAGCCAAAATCTTTGTCTAACACTGGCCGTATGGTTATCTCATGGTTGTATTTCCCAGCCCAAAACCCCAATGCCCAATATTGGTGGCCTACAAGTAACCTTATTGAATAGACTCTACTGATACCAACTCTTAAGTTTACCAACTCCCATCACCACCTCCCCATTCTAACTATTTCCTTCCATCATAAGGTCAGAAGTGGAGATGTTCGCTGATGATTGCACAATGTTCAGTGCCATATGTGACTCCTCAGATACTGAAGCAGTCCGTGTTCATATGTAGCATGGCCTGGACAACATTTAGGCTTAGGCTGATAAGTGGCAAGTAATATTTGTGCCACACAAGTGCCAGGCAATGACCATCTTCGACAGAAGAAAATCTAACCATCTCTCCCTTGATATTCAGTTCAGGCATTATCATCACTGAATCCCCCACTATCAACATTCTGGTGGTTACCATTGACCAGAAACCGAACTGGACCAGTCGTATATACTGTGGCTACAACAGCAAGTCAGAGGCTGTGAATTCTGTGGAGAGTAACTCACCTCCTGATTCCCCAAAGCTTGTCCACCTCCCACAAGGCACAAATCAGGAGTGTGATGGAATACTCTCCAATTGCTTGGACGGGTGCAGCTTCAACAGCACTCAAGAAGATCAAAACTATCCATGACAAAGCAGCCCACTTGATTAGCGCCCCATTCACTCCCTCCACCACCAACACACAGTGTGTACCATCTACAAGACGCATTGCAGGAACTCACCAAGGCTCCTTCGACAGCACCTTCCAAATCCGTGACCTCTAGCACCTAGGAGGACAAGGACAGCAGATACATGCAAGTTTCCCTCCAAGCCACACGCCATCCTGACTTGGAAATATATTGCCGTTTCTTCATTGTCATTGGGTACAAATCCTAGATCTCCCTCCCTATCAGCATTGTGGTTGTGCCTACACCACATGCATTGCATCAGTTCAAGAAGGCAGCTCACCATCACCTTCTCAATGGCAAATAGGATGGGCAATAAATGCTGGCCCAGCCAGCGAAGCCCACATCCCGTGAACAGATGAATTTAAAAAAGATTCCTTTCATCCCTCTTCAAAGCTGGCTTTATTTGAACCCCACACCTTGGTTGTAATGCTCTTTCTTCCCCTGCGGGTTTGAGATTAATTGAAGCAGCACACTTTTCTTTATCCAATTACCTTTGTGTGTTTTTAGGAATGCATAACTCAGGAAAAACCAGCTCATAAACATAACGCACAATATTCATTTAAAAATATATAACCAAGGTACAAACACTCAAATAGTATTGTAATATAGATTTATATGCCAAAATATAAGCAGAATTTGTTCACAATAAATCTATTATAATTATACCGTATCCATTGATAAACAAACAGCTTTAATGTGGGGATTTTTTTTTTCCCTGTCATGGTTATGAGGTGAAAGTCAAATTGAATTTACTTTTTAATACATAAGGTATATGTAGCATTAGTAGGCTGCTTGAGGGCCATATGTTAATCATAGACTGATCAGGGCACTGGTCACTAAGAGAATGGCTGTTTAACAAGATTCAACTTTTAAAGGAAGCATTTGGGCCCTTTAAATGATAACTACAACTGGAGTGAGGAGAAACTTTCCCTAGCTGGCTGAACATAAAAGGATGAGGTTCAAGAGAAGGAAGGCTGGGAGTCAGTCAGGGAGTTGTTTCAGATTGCTGTTTGTGGGGCAAAAGGAGATTGTGGGCTTGGGTAAGAGTAAATTCTTCAACATTATGAGTAATTTCACAACTGACTGTAAAAACAGGTTTAAGAAAGTGTTAGACAAGGTGGGGAACCACAAGCGATGCACTGTACCAGAATCTAACATTCCCCAGGGATGATGTGTTACCTCTTGTCTTTGAGATGATGGCTTAATATATTAAACAAAAGTTTGAGATTTTGCAGCCACAAATTTCACAAGTTAATGACGAGGAATGATCACATTTTCATTCCCTTTTACCACCCAGTATCTGAAAGCCTTCGGAAAGGCTTACAAAAGTATCAACTCCATACCAGGCTTTGGCGGGGCTGAAAGGCACTAAGACGTGACAGGTAAACATGGGGCTTCCAGCAAAGCCAAAGCTGTCCAGCTCCAGATGCGGGATGGAATGAGGGAGGCTCTTGTTGCTGCTTCATGACACTGTCCCATGGTATGAATTCAGAATACACTTCAGGGGGCGGAGCTAAGTTTTAGGCCACAGCCGACCTTTGCACATGCCGAATGAGAAAGACAATTATGGGGAAAGAACAAGTGAGTGGGATTATTGGGCAGTTTATTCAAAGAGATGGAGCAGGCATGATGGACTGAATGGCCTCCATCTGTGCTGTATGATTATGTGACAGTGAAATTTATTTAAATGTGCACCTTTCAATATGTCATGGCTGTTCATGATGTGAAATATAATCCTTTTATATGTGGGTGAGGCACATCACCCCAAACAGGTCTGCACCAAACGCTGTGAGATATTTGTGCTGTGCTTTTTTTCATTTGTGACACAATGTGGATCATGCAGAACTCAAAGTAAGCATATATCCCACTCAAAGGGGGAAGCAAATATTTATGTTCTGGATGCAACAGGACATGGCAAGACTTGGTGCTCTGTTAATAATGAATGGCCAGGCTTTGAAACTATTAATGGTCAACCATCAAGATTGTATGGGCTGTTAAATTGGTCTGCACCACATGGTTGGCTATGCAGGGCAATAACCTAGAAGATATTGAAGCATTATCAAATACTTTTAAACTTATCATGTTATACCCCAGGACCTTAATCTCTTTACAATCAAAAAAGGAATAGGTGGTTATCTGTGTTAATTATTGCCTTAAGAAATTATTGATGGTGTCAGCTTGTCACACTGGATTTTTTAAGTAAAAAAAATCCTTTAAGCTAGTGAAATGAAGGCAAGAGGGAATATATACAGAACAGTGCAAACATTTTTCAATATTCAAGGAAACTCATTTTAAGAAACTTTCAAATCCCATTGGTTCACTTTAGTTTACGGTGCTCAAAACAGATCAAATGTGCAGTGTTAAAGCAGTTGTACACCAACATATTATTTAATATTCTAGGCACTAACCCTAGACGAGCCAATATTTTATTTATAGAAAGGATAGCAATATTGAGTGAATGTTGACACATTTCAACCAGATGATAGATACAGAAGAAAGGCTTGCATTTATATATTGCCCATCACAGCCTCTGGCCATCACGAAACAGGCAATGAAATACCTTTGAAACATAGTCACACTTGTTAATTTAGGAAACCTGACAGCCAATTTTGCACAGCGAGGTCCCACAAACACCAATGTGATAATGATTAGATATTCTGTTTTAGTGGTGATAAAAACAAAAGATGCTATAAATCCTCAGCAGGTCTGGCACCATGTGTGGAGAGAGAAACGGAGTTAATGTTTCAGATCGATCACCTTTCATCAGATTTAGGAAGTGTTTTAACAGGTGAAAAGGAGGAGAGTGGGAAAAAGAATGAAAACGGAGGGCTGTGACAGGGTGGAAGGCAGGACAGATTCAAAGACAAAAGGGGTTGATGGCGCAATGAAGGTCATAGGTAATGGTAATCCAACAAGTAAATGCGTAACAGGATTCAAGCCAGTGGCGAAAACTGAAACATAGGCTGGGATTTTCCGGCCCCGTTGCGTGTGGGATCCGCCGCGGGGGAGGCAGTTCCCCAGCCAGAAATCCATTGACTTGCAACGGGACCGGAAGATCCTGGCAGCGCGCAGGTGGAGAAAATCCCGCCCATAGACTCTTTCCTTGCTGGGAGAGTTTATCGACTTTGTCAAGTCTCAACGCTCCTTGCCCACACCCAGCGTCCCAGCTATCCCCTATTTATATGTGTTCAAATACCCCTAACTTGTTTCCCTTAACAAGGTAAATGGCATTAACCCAAAACTTAACATAGTAGCTGATACGAAATTGACAGTAAAGATAGGAAAAATGTGTCTAGAAGAGGTGTGAATGGCAGAATAATGAAAGCAACAAGAAGAAAAAAAAACAGAATTAACAAAGAGAAAGGAAAGAAAATAGGGCTAGAGGTTACAATCTGAAATTGCTGAACTAAATTTTGAATCCAAAAAGCTATAAAGTGCCTAATCGAAAGATGAGATGTTGTTCCTCAATCTTACATTTAGCTTAATTAAAACACTGCAAGAGGCTGAGAACAGAGATTAAAGTGGGAAACAGGTGGAGAATTTTAATCTCCCTTTTAGTGAAGTTGGTTGAATTTTTTTTTATTCTTTCACTGGATGTCGGAGTCTCTGACTAGGCCACCATTTTTTGCCCATCCCTAATTGCGCTTGAGAAAGTGGTGGTGAGCCGCCTTCTTGAACTGTCGCAGTCCATGTGGTGTATGTACACCCACAGTGCTGTTAGGGAGGGAGTTCCAGGGTTTTGACCCAGTGAGAGGGAAGGAATGGCAATATAGTTCAAAGTCAGGATAGTGAGTGGCTTGGAGGGCAACTTCCAGGTGGTTGTGTTCCCATATATCTGCTTTCCTTGTCCTTTTGGGTGGTAGAGGTTGTGGGTTTGGAAGGTGTTGTCTAAGGAGGCTTGGTGAGTTTCTGCATTGCACCTTGTAGATGATACACACTACTGTCACTGTACATTGGTGGTGAAGGGAGTGAATATTGGTGAATGGGATGCCAATCAAGTGGGCTGCTTTGCCCTGGATGGTGTCAAGTTTCTTGAGTGCTGTTGGGGCTGTACTCATCCAGGCAAATGGAGTGTATTCCACCACACTCCTGACTTGTGCCTTGTAGATGGTGGACAGATTTTGGGGAGTCAGGAGGTGAGTTATTTGCTGCAGAATTCGTAGCCTCTGACCTGCTCTTGTAGCCATAGTATTTATATGGCTAGTCCGGTTCGGTTTCTGTTCAATGGTATCCCCAGGATGTTGATAGTGGGGGCTTCAGTGATGGTAATGCCATTGAATGTCAAGGGGTGATGGTTAGATTCTCTCTTGTTAGAGATGGTCATTGCCTGGCACTTGTGTGGCGAGAATGTTACTTGCCACTTGTCAACCCAAGCTTGGATATTGTCCAGGTCTTTCTGCATATATGGCTGGTTAGGAAACCAGGAGGAACTCCCCTACTCTTGTTTGGATCTTTTATGACCACGTGAGAGGACAATGGGGCTTCAGTTTAATGTCTCCTCTAAATGATGGCACCTTTGATGATCTAGCACTCCCTCCGTGTAGCTCTGGTGTCTCAGCTTGGATTTTGTGCTCATGTCTCTGGAGTGGAATTTGTCTTAGTTCTTTTAGGAAAGTGGGCTCTTTAAGGGTACAGAGATGATTAAACCGGGCTGGAAGGGTATTAGAAGGGTGGATCTTTCTTGGCGAAATCAGCTCCTGAAGAATTTTTGATGAAACTTAAGACTGTCATGAACAATGACAATCACTCTTGTCTCAGTATTACTGCTGGTTGCATTCAGGGAAAAGGCTACAATCCCTCAGATGCAAGACAAATGGGTCCTCGCAACTCGTTTGTGCCCTTTTCTTTAAGGGCACCTAACAGAAGTTTGATCTGTGGATGAGGATATGTGCTCATGGTGGGACTTGCTGAATGATTATTTTAATGCATTGAAATAGTTTTTAATACCTATTTTAATCAAAGTTAAACCTCTGTGATAGGGTAATTTTCTTTCTCTTTATTATTATTATTCATTTATAGATAATTTTTAACGAGCGAGCAATGTGCCTGAAATGAATTTCTGTACGGACAATAAAGTGAAAATCGAATTGAATTGAAATTAAATTGAATTGAACCCATGACCTCTGACTCAGAGACAAGGGTGCTACTGAGTCACAGCTGCACAAACTGGAATAAGCCCAGCATGGGTGGATTGCTAATACATAGGAACACAGGGCCATAGGAAGAGCAGTTGGCCATTCAGTCCTTGAGCCTGATCTGTCATTTAAGGAGATTGTAGCTGATCTGTATCCTGGCTCCACATACATATCTTGGTCCCATATCCCTTAATACCTGGAACGAACAAAATCCTATTGACCTCAGACTTAACATTATTAACATTATGAATTGAGCTAGCATCAATTTCTTTTGGTGGGAGAGCACTCCACAATTAATTAATTGGGCGAGAAATGTTCCCTAACTTCTCCGAATGCTCTGGCTCTGATTTTAAGGACCAACCGACATCAACCCAGCCACTGCAAAACGACAAAATCAAAATCTGTCCTGTTGACTCTGTAAAGCCCTCCTCCCTAATATGTGGGCACATGTGCCAAAATTGAGAGTGTGTCCAACAGACTAGTCAGACAGTCCCGCTAGCTGTGGCGGCACAGTGGTATACAGTCAGGAGGGAATAGCTCTGGAAGGCTTCAACATTGATTCCAACTCCAGATCAAACTTGGATCAACAAAACTCCTGCTGATTACCATAAACTACCCTCCTGTAGCTAAAGAATCAGTGCTCTGCCACGTTGAATGCCACTTGGAAGAAGCACTAAGTGTGGCAAGGGCACAGAATGTACTTTGGGCTGGGGGCTTCAATGTCCATTACCAATAGTTGCTCTGTAGTGAGCTGCATTGTTACTGACTGAGCTGGCCGAGTCCTGAAGGACATATCTGCCAGTTTGGGCTTGCAGCAGGTGGTGAAGGAACCAACAGGATGGGAAAACCTATTTGGCCTTACCCTCACCAATCTAACTTTCGCGAATAAGAACATAAGAACATAAGGACTAAGAGCAGGAGTAGGCAATTCAGCGCCCCGAACCTACCCCGCCATTCATTACGATCATGGATGATCTCATTTTGGCCTCAACTCCAATTTCCCGCCCTCTCCCCATAACCTTCCAACCCATTGCTAATTAAAAATCTGTCTATCTCCTTCTCACATTTATTCAGCGTCCCGGCATCCACTGCACTCTGAGGTAGTGAATTCCTCAAATTCACGACCCTTTGAGAAAAGTAATTCCTCCTCGTCTCTAATTTAAATCTATCACCCCTTAGTATAAAACTATGGCCTCTCGTTCTAGAATGCTCCATAAGGGGAAACATCCATTCCACGTCTACTTTGTCTATCCTCTTTAGCATCTTATATACCTCAATTAGATCTCCTCTCATCCTTCTAAACTCTAGCGAGTATAGGCCTAAACTGCTCAATCTCTCCTCATAAGACAAGCCCCGCATCTCTGGAATCAATCTAGTGGACCTTCTCTGAACTGCCTCCAGTGCAACTACATCCTTCCTCAAGCAAAACTGTGCACAGTACTCCAAGTGCGGTCTCACCAATGCCTTGTACAGTTGCAACAACACTTCCCTATTTTTATACTCTATTCCTTTAGCAATAAATGCCAAAATTCCTTTTGCCTTCCTTATTACCTGCTGTACCTGCACACTAGCTTTCAACAATTCATGCACGAGGACACCCAGATCCCTCTGCACCGAAGCATTCTGAAGTTTCTCTCCATTTAGATAATAAGGCACCTTTTTATTCTTCTGACCAAAATGAATAACCTCACACTTATCCACGTTAAACTCCATCTGCCAGATTTTGGCCCATTCACCTAACCTGTCCATATCCATTTGTAAATTCCTTATTACTTCATTGCAACTTACTTTCCAACCTATTTTGGTGTAATCTGCAAATTTAGCTATAGGACCTTCTATCCCTGAATCCAAGTCATTAATATAGATTGTAAATAGTTGGGGCCCAAGGATGTATCCGTCAATAAGTATTGGTAGGTGTTATCACCACACAGCCCTTGAGGAAACACTGTCCTATCCTCATCCTGAGAATATCCTCCACTGTGTTGTGTGGCACTTCCACTGTGCTAAATGAGATAGATTCAAATCGGATCTAGCAGCTCAACACTGGGCATCCAAGAGGCACTGTGGGCAGCAGCAGAATTGTATTCAACCACAACATGTAACCTTCTGGTCCAGCACATCCCTCATTCTACCTTTATAAGCAAGTGAGGAAACAGAACCTTGGTTCAATGAGGAGTGTAAGGGAGCATGCCACAAGCAGCACTGGGCATACCTAATAATGAGATGCCAACCGGGTGAAGCTACAACCCAGAATTACATGCGTGCTAAACAACAGAAGTAGCATGCGATAGACAGAGCTAAATGATACCACAACCAATGAATCAGATCAAAACTCTGTAGTCTTGCCAAATCCAGTCATGAATGGTGATGGATGAATAAACGGCTAACCAGAGGAGGCAGTTGCAAAAACTTTCCCATCCTTGATGGTGGCAGAGCCCAGCATGTCAGTGCAAAAAGCAAAGCTGAAGCAACTATCTTCAGCCAGAAGTGCCAAGTGGATGATCCATCTAGGTCTCCTTCTGCTGTCCCCAGCATCACAGATGCCAGTCTTCAGACAATTGAAATCACCCAATGTGAAGGCACTAGTACTGAAAAGACTATGGCCCTGACAACGTCCCGGCTGCTGAAGGCTTGTGCTCTGGAACTAGTCATGCCCCTAACCAAGGTGTTCTAGTACAGCTACAGCACCGACATCTCGACGATATGGAAAATTGCCCAGGTATGTCCTGCCACAAAAAGCAGGACAAATCCAAACTGGCCAATTAACGCCCCATCAGTCTACTCTCAATCATCAGTGGAGTAATGGAAGATGTCATCAACAGCGCTATCAAGCAGCACTTAATCAGCAATAACCTGCTTGACTATTACAAATAACAGAAGGACTATGCTGTTTCTTGTGATCAGCCAATCATTGGGATGTATGGGCTACGTACCTGGCATCAGTAGTATATAGGCCATAAATCCCAGTGATTGGCTGATCAAATCAAACAGCATGTTCCTTCGGTTTTTCATAATAAACAGAGTACAGATACTCAGCCAGCTCGCACTGCAAAACCCAAAACAAAATGTCAACTGTCAGATGTGATTCTGCGATTGGGCAGCACTTGCTGAACAATCCTGAGTGTGCTAATAGCTACTCTAGCAACCAATTTAAGATAATCAGTCGAACTGGCAACATGGCTCATTTACGCTTGCTACAAGTGACATACATTCATACGTAGGAACCTGTTCTCTGCAAACAAAAGGAATGTGTTCAAGGCTTGTGCCTTTTTTTAATTCCCCAGGAGCTTGGGGAGCCCCATTGTTTTCTCCATGGCAATGCCTCGGCCAATCAGTCGACTTGCCAACTAATTAGCATCCTTTTCTCTTACGATATAAATTGTTGTAATCATTTGAAATTTGGCGTTCTTGCGTTTGTCCTGATGAGTGCAAAATGTAAAGCTTCAGCACCATGTCTCTCTCTTTTCAGCAACTTTCAACTTTTTTTACCACCAAGTAACTGTTTATTAAATATATGTAGTAATGTCTCTGCTGTCTCTTCCCTAGAATTTTTAAAATACAAGGATCTAACACTTGAAGTTCTGGTAACATTCCAGTAAATTGCACTGCACTCCTTCCAAGGCCCTTCTAGAATACAATGGCCAGAACTATACACAGTACTCCAGATATAATCTAATAAAAGCTTTGTATAGCTGTATCATAACTTCCTCCCTTTTATATTCTAGCTCTCGAGTTCTAAAGGCTAATTTTCCAGTCTACATGTTGCAATTTCCCATGGCTGTTTCAAAGGACAGATAAGGCACTTTTGCTTTTTATATGAATTTGTTTGCTTACGGTGAGTGTTTTGTATAAATTTTATTACCTATCTTTTAAGGTTACCATCACCTTTCTCTCCAAGCCAGGCATGGGTGTCAGTTGAGTGTGGTTAAAAAGAACAATTTATTCATCACAACACTCGTTTCATCCAGGACAAATGCCGACATTGAATGAGCAGATCTTTTCCTTTGGGCTAGATAGTAGACATATATAGTGAAGATTGAAATCCCACAGCCTAAGGAAATATTGAATTAACTTGCATCGTTTCTTCCTTATCAAATATCCCCACGGAGATATTTATTCGTGTTGACGTTCACTACCTTCAAAGGATGTGTTCACCTTCAAAATGGTGCCCCTTCATCACCAGCCAACTCCACTGATGATGGTGGGAATTTGCCTTGTTGGCCGTCCCGATGACTTCTTGCCCTTCTGGCCTGACTGACATTGAATAGTCTGGAGCCTCCTTAACTATACCATTCCATTTAATTCTTCAGTGATGACCCCCCTTAATCTTCGCCATGTTGTGCAGAGTTTAAGGCCGGGGTTTTCCTGCTCCTTCGTGGCGAGACCCGGCACAGGAGGTTCAGCGGACCGGCCAAAAGGCCATTGACTTTCGGTGGAACCGGACGATCCCGGCGGTGGGTGGGGCTGGAAAATCCTGCCCTAAGTTACTTCAGTTTTTCCTGATAGCTCATCTCCTTTCCATTTCGTTTGGCTTAGGGCTGCATTTGCCAGAGCCAGAGGTGGAGAACAAGGAAGAGTTTTGTTGTTTTAAACACTGAATTGGAATGTGCATCCTAAAAGTAGATTCAATTGTAACTTTCGAAAGGGAATTGGATGAATTCTTAACAGGGAAAACATTTGCAGGGCTTTGAGGGAAGTGTTGAGGAGAGGGGCTAATTGGATAGCTCTTTCAAAGAGCTGGCACCAGCATGGTGGGCAGAATGGTCTGCTCCTATGCTTCAAGAGTCGATGAAAAATGCACGCAGTTAATATTTTGAAACTCGTCAACAATTCCTCTTTAAGCAAAAGAACGGAGCGTGAAGAGTGAGTTCAAGGCAGTTACACAGATCTCCCGGTTCAGATGTTGTAATCGGCATAAACTTATGTTGCAGTGATTTAAGATGCCTGCTAAATCTCTCTGATTGTATGACTTGTAACTCACTTGTAGCCATATATTTAAGCAATAATGGACAAGCTGAAGGTTGTAACTGAGGCCGAACAGCTTGATTGAAGGACAGCAGTGCAGGCCGAGTTCTTCAATCAAGCTTGCTCTCTGCGATAACGTATAATATAGGTGTGTGATTGCTATTCAATCAGAACTTTTTTTCTGTTGCAGTTCAGTAGCTTTTCTTTCTCTTCCTGTTTTCTTTTGTAATTCTGTGCTGAGCTAAACAAGAGATGTGAATGGGTGGGCAGGTGAAATGTTCTGACATGCCAGACTTCGAAAAGGCACCAAGCCTGGGAATTGTGGTACTGTAAAAATACCTTTATTCACTTTACTCAGAGGAGTTCTCCCCAAAGCAAGGCCAATAAAAACAAACAAACTACCTGGTCGTCACTATTTGTGAGATCTTGCTGTGTGGGAATTGGCTGCTGCATTTCCTACATTACAGCAACATCCTGGAGGTTACCATTGACCAGAAACTGAACTGGACTAGCCATATAAATACTGTGGCTACAAGAGCAGGTCAGAGGCCAGGAATCCTGTGATGGGTATTTCACCTCCTGACTCCCCAAAGCCTGTCCACTACCTACAAGGCACAAGTCAGGAGTGTGATGGAATATTCCCCACCTCCCTGGATGAGTGCAGCTCCCACAACACTCAAGAAGCTTGACACCTTCCAGGACAAAGCAGACCGCTTGACTGGCACCCCATCCATAAACATTCACACCCTCCACCACTGACACAAAGTGACAGCAGTGTGTGCCATCTACAAGATGCAATGCAGAACCTCACCAAGCCTCCTTAGACAGCACCTTCCAAACCCACAACTTCTGCCACTTAAAAGGACAAGGACAGCAGGTGCATGGGAATACCACCACCTGCAAGTTCCCCTCCAAAACACTCACCATCCTGGCTTGGAAATATATTGCTGTTCTTTCTGGGTCAAAATCCTGGAACTCCCTCTGTAACAGCACTGTGGGTGTACCTACACCACATGGACTGCAGCGGTTCAAGGAGGCAGCTCACCACCACTTTCTCAAGGGCAATTAGGGATGGACAATAAATGCTGGCCTAGCCAGCAATGCCCACATCCCATGAGTGAATGAAAAAGCATCTTTTATTCGTTCACAGGATGTGAGCGTTACCGGCAAGGCCAGCATTTGTTGCCCATCCCTAATTGCCCTGGTATGGAGTATTAAAGTTAGGAAGACTTGCAAAACCCATACAGGACATTGATGAGACCACAACTGGAATATTGTGTACAGTTTTGGTCTCCTTACTATGGAGGAATATGTTTGCATTGGGAGCAGTTCAGAGAAGGTTCACTAGGCTGATTCCTGGGATGAAGGGGTTTATTCTATGAGGATAGGTTGAGCAGTATGGAACAGTACTCATTGGAGTTTAGAAGAATCAGAGATGAACTTATGTAAGATTCTGAGGGGGCTTGGCAGGGCAGATGCCAGGAGGATATTTCCTCTTGTGGGGGAATCTAGAACCAGGGGCCAACGTTTAAAAAAAAGGGTCTCTCATTTGAGACAGAGGTGAGGAGGAACTTCTTCTCACAGAGAATTGTTAGTCTTTGGTCATTGAATATATTCAAGGTTGAGTTAGACATATTTTTGATTGACAAGGGAGTCAAAGGCCATGGGGACTGGCCAAGAAAGCGGCTATGGCCACAATCAGATAAAGCAAGCAGAATGACGAAACAGGCTGGATGGGCTGAATGCCTACTCCTGTTCCTAGTTCTTATGTTCTTATGAGAAAGTGATGGTGAGCAGCTTTCTTCAACTGTTGCAGTCTCTGTAGTGTAGGTGCATCTACAGTGCTGTTAACAGGGCAGTGCCAGGATTTTGATCCAGCGATGACCAATATTTTCAAGTTATGGATGGTGAGTGATTTGAAGAGGAGCTTGGAGGTGGTGCTGTTCCTATGCACCTGCTGTCCTTGTTCTTCTAGGTGGTAGAGGTTGTAGTGTTGGAAGATGCTGCAGACGGGGGCTTGGTGAATTCCTGCAATGTATCTTGTAGGTGGTGCACAATGAAAGTCCTTTGGGTGCAAAACACTTTCTAAAGTCCTGAGGTGGTGAAAGTCACTATATAAATGGGATTTTTTTTTCTTCTCTGCTCTGCGCTGACATTGGCTTGAATGTTCTGGTTGGCGAGCGGGGGGGCGGGGCCCGTTTGCCGACATGTAAGATGAGGTGGGGAGACATTGGGCGTGTGTCCCGACGTCACCCCATGTCATTTAGATTCTCAGTTTGGCGGGCGCGCAGCCAGAACAAAGTTATTAAGCTAATTAATGGACCTGCCCGTCCAACCTTAAGGTTGGCGGGCAGGCAAGGAGGCCAGGCAGCCTTTAGAAAAGGTGGGATGAGGTTTCACGAAGGATTTAAAATGTTTATGAAATGTTGAAACGAAAGAAATTGATATGTCCCAGCTCATGTGACAGTGGAACATGAGTGGACATGTCAGTAATTTTTTTACCGTTCTTTATTGAAACTTTCAAACCTGAGCCGATCTCCCTGAAGCAGCACTTTGCCCTCTTTTGTTGGCATGCACGCAAGAGTACACTCCCGGCTCAGGGAATCCACCTCCTGCATGCACAGGGAGCGCATAGCGGTTCCTGGCGGACGTCACGCTGGGCGGGCCTTAATTGGCCCGCCCACATAAAATGGTGGCGTGCTCCCGACCGGGGGGTCGATGATCAGGAATCCGCCCGCTTGCGCCTGGACCCGCACAACCCCTCCTGCCCATTGTGTTTTGATATCCTCTTCCTGCCACCCATGCTCACTATAAAAATCTCTGAATAATAACACCATAAGACCATAAGGCCATAAGACGGAGGAGCAGAAGTAGGTCATTCGGCCTATCGAGTCTGCACTGCCATTCAATGAGATCATGGCTGATCTGATAATCCTCAACTCCACTTTCCTGCCTTTTCCCCAGAACCCTTGATTCCCCTACTGATTAAAAACCTGTCTATCTCAGCCTTGAACATACTTAACAACCCAGTCTCGATAGCCCTCTGTGGTGAAGACTTCCACAGATTGACTACCCTCTGAGCAAAGAAATTCTTCCTCATCTCTGTTTTAAATGGGGGACCCCTTACTCTGAGATTATGCCCTCTGGTCCTAGACTCTCCCATAAGGGGAAACAACCTCTCAGCATCTACCCTGTCAAGCCCCCTAAGAATCTTATGTTTCAATAAGATCACCTCTCATTCTTCTAAACTCCAGTGAGTACAGGCCCAACCTACTCAACCTCTCCTCAGAAAAAAATCCCTCCATCCCCAGGATCAACCTAGTGAACCTTCTCTGGACTGCCTCCAATGCCAGTATATCTTTGCTTAGATAAGGGGACCAAAACTGTTCACAGTATTCTAGGTGTGGCCCAATTAGTGCCTTGTAGAGTTTTAGCAAGACTTCCCTATTTTTATACTCCATTCTCTTTGAAATAAAGGCCAACTTTCCATTTGCCTTACCTATTAACTGCTTAACTTATATGTTAGCTTTTGGGATTCATGCACAAGGACTCCAAATCCATCAGTGCTACAGCTTTCTGCAGTCTTTCTCCATTTAAGTGATATTCAGCTCCTCTATTCTTCCTGCCAAAGTGCATAACCTCACACGTTCCCACACTATATTTCATCTGCCATGTTTTTGCCCACTCGCTTAACCTATTGATATTCCTCTGCCGACTCTTTGTGTCATCCTCACCACTTGCCTTCCCACCTATTTTTGTGTCGTTCACAAACTTGGCGATAGTACATTCACTTCCTTCAAACAAGTCATTAATATATATTCTAAACAATTGTGGCCCCAGCACTGGTTCCTGTGGCACTCCTAAGGTTTCAAGTTGCCATCCTGAAAATGCCTCCCTTATCACCACTCCGTGTTCTATTAGTTAGTCAATCCCTTATCCATGCTAATATACTATCCCCAACACCATCGGCTCTTATCTTATTTAGTAGTCTTATGTGTAGTACCTTATGGAACACCTTTTGGAAATCCAAATATATAACATCTACTGCTTCCCCTTTATCTATCTTGCTTGTTACCTCCTCAAAGAATTCTAATTAATTTTTCAGGCATGATTTCCCCTTCATGAAGCCATACTGACTCTGCTTGATTATATTATGTATTTCAAAATGTTCCGCTATTACATCCTTTACAATAGACTCTAACATTTTCTCAATGACAGATGTTAAGCTAACTGGCCTATAGTTACCCTGGCCTATAGTTACCTGTTTTTTGTCTCCCTCCCTTTTTGAGTGAGGGCGTTACATTGTCAGTTTTCCAATCCTCTGGGACTTTTCCAGAATCTAGGGGCTCTTGGAAGATTACTACCAGTGCATCCACTATCTCTGCAGCAATTTCCTTTAACATCCTAGGATGCAACCCATCAGGTCCAGATGACTTATCGGCCTTTAGCCCCATTAGTTTCCCTAGTACTTCTTCCCTAGTGATAGTTATTGTTTTTATTTCCTACCCCCTTTTTTCCCCATGATTATTTAATATATTTGGTATGCTATTAGTGTCTTCTACAATGAAGACTGAAGCAAAGTTTTATTCAACTCCTCTGCCATTTCCTGGTTCCCCATTATTATTTCCCCAGCCTCAGTTTCTAAGGGGCCTATATTGACTTTGGCCTCTCTCTTCCTTTTTATATATTTAAAGACTGTCTGTTACTGTCTGTTTTTATATTACTTGCTAGCTTACCCTCAAAGTTTATTTTCTCCCTCTTTATTTTTTTTTGGTAATCTTCTGTTGTTTTTTAAAACTTTCCCAATCCTCTGACTTACCACTAATCTTTGCCACTTTGTATTTTTTCTTTTACTTTGATACAATCTTGAACTTCCTTGGTTAACCATGGTTGGTTTATTCCCTTTCTACAATCCTTCTTCCTCACTGGGATATATCTTTGTTGTGAGTCATTAACTATTTTCTTAAACGTCTGCCATTGTTCATCAACTGTATTTTCTGCTAAACTCCTTTCCCAGTCCACTGCAACCCTCATTCCCTTGTAGGTACCCTTACTTAATTTTAGCACAGATGTTTCCGAGCTAAGTTTCTCACTCTCAAACTGAATGCTAAATTCCACCATGTTATGGTCACTGTTTCCTGGGGGATCTTTTACTCGGAGATCATTTATTAAACCTGGCTCATTACACATTATCAGATCCAAAATAGCATGATCCCTGGTTGGATTCACAACATATTGTTCTAAGAAACTGTCCCGAATACACTCTGAATTCTTGCTCATGGCTATCTCTGCTAATTTGATTTTCCCAATTTACATGGAGATTAAAGTCACCCATGATTAATATACAGCCTTTTTTACTGCCCTCATTATTTCCTGATTTATTCTTTGCCTAACAGCATAGCTACTGTTAGGGGGCCTATAGACTGCTACCACCAGTGTCTCCTTCCCCTTGTTAGCTCTTCCCTGCACCCATATGGATTCTACATCTTCCGATCCAAGATCCTTTCTTGCTATTGTACTTATCCGATCTCTTACTAACAAAGCTACCCCACCACCCTTTCCTGCCTGTACTTTTGAAAAGTCACATACCCCTGAATATTTAGTTCCCAGCTTTGATCTCATTGTAACCATGTCTCCGTAATGGCTATAAGGTCATACCCTTTAATATCTATTTGTCCCGTTGATTCATTTATTTTGTTCCGAATACTACATGCATTTAAGTAAAGAGCTATTAATTGTGCTTTTTTACCATTTTTCCCCCCTTTGACCCTACTTGCTGCTGTATTTTTTATGTTTGTACACTCAGTTCCTTCCTGTTACACTCTGGGTATCATTACCTAAGTAGCTGCCATATCCTTTTGTTTTGTAAACCTACTTATCCCCTCTTCAGAACCCTCCCCCTCTCTATTTAGTGTAAAGCCCTCCCTACAGCCCTAGTTATTCAATTTGCCAGGACACTGGTCCCAGCACGGCTCAAGTGAAGCTTGTCCCATTGGAACAGCTCCCTTCTACCCCAGTACTGGTGCTAGTGCCCCATGAACTGAAACCCATTCCTCCCATACCAATCTTTGAGCCACGCATTTAACTCCTTGACTTTATTTACCCTATACCAGTTTGCCCGTGGTTCAGGTAGTAATCCCGAGATTATTACCTTGGATGTTCTGCTTTTTAATTTAATCCCTAACTGTTCAAATTGTCTCAGCAGAACCTTCTTTCTAGTCCTATCAATTTCTTTGGTGTCAACGTGGACGACGACAACTGGATCCCTCCCCTCCCAGTCCAAGTTTCTCTCCAGCCCTGGGGAGATGTCCTTAACCCTAGCACTGGGCAGGCAATGCAGCCTTTGGGTCTTACGTTCACGGCTGCAGAGAAAAGAATGCACCCCCCTAATTATACTGTCCCCTACCATTACTACGTTCCTAATTCCTCCCCCCACTTGAATAGCTCCCTGTACCATGGTGCCATGGTCAGTTCACTCATCCTCCCTGCAGTCCCCACTCTCATCCACACAGTGTACAAGAACCTCATAACTGTTGGACAGTTGCAGGGGCCAAGGCTCCTCGAATGCTACCCCCTGGGTCCCGATATCTGCCTCACCTGCAGTCACACCCTCCTGTCCCTGATCACAGACCAAATTTGAATTATCTAACCTATGGGCTGTGACTGCCTCCTGGAGCAAAGTGTCCAGGTAACTTTCCCCCTCCCTGATGTGGTGCAATGTCTGCAGCTCGGCCTCCCCCAGTTCCATAACTCGGATCCGAAGTTCCTCGAGCTGCAAACACTTACTGCAGATGTGTTTGCTGCGGATCACCTTGGTGTCCAACAGCTCTCACATGCCGCAGCAGCAACAAATCGCCCGTCCTGCCATTGCTATCTTATTTTATTTTATTTAGTTTATTAATTGATTACTCTCGTATCCCTGCTCTTTACACTTTATTGAAATTAATGATTTACACCAGTAAATACCCACTCCTGCACCAGGATGGCGAATGCATTTTTGTTTACACTTACCTCACAGGAGAATAACAGTGGCTGTAACAAACCAAATCCAACAGGGCTTACAGACGATAGTTTCATGCGTGTTTCTGAATGTTAATTGGTAGCTCTTTCTAAAAAACGACACAGACACGATGGGCTGATTTGATCTTTCTGTGCTGCATAATCCTATGATTCCAAGGCTTCATTGTAAGTTGAGGGGTGGTGGCCCTGCCCCCAAAAACATGGGACAAGCCACCTCCAGTTGGCTGGCTCGCTCCACAGCCATTTAACAGTCAACTGGACGTTAGGTAATTGGGGGGAGATGGTGGCATGGTGTTAATGTCACTGGACTAGTAAACCAGGGGACCAGGCTACTGCTCTGGGGATCATGGGTTCAAGTCCCACCACATCAACTAGTGGAATTCGAATTCAATTAATAAATCTGGAATGTAAAGCAGTCTCAGTAATGGTGACAATGAATCCATCATCTATTGTTGTAAAAACCCATATGGCTCACTAATGTCCCTTAGGGAAGGAAATCTGCCATCCTTACATGTGACTCCAAGCCCACAGCAATGTGGCTGACTCTCAGCTGCCCTGTGCAACGGCCAAGCAAATCTCTCAGTCCATGGCCAATTTAGGAATGGGCAATAAATGCAGCTCTACCAGTGGTGCCCACATCCCACAAAAGAATAAATTTTAAAAAGCATGAGGGGGGGAACTTCCCCCACCCCCCTCCACAACAGGCAGCCTCGCGCAAAAAACTGCCAGCCAATCAGGGGCTGGGAGTTCGCCAGTCCTGGCAGCGCCACTGAGAGCAATGGCCACTGCCGGGACTGCGGCGAAGCCCGCAGGAATGCGTGCTGCTCCGAAGCCGGGACTGGAGGTAAGCCTGAACATAGGGGTGGACAGGTTGGGAGCGGGGTGGGGGGGGGATTTGAGAGCGGTGGCATCTGTTAGGACCAGGTGGCCTGTTAAGGAGGCACCACCCCATTCCCCCGCCGTCAGCCCACTTAGTGAAAACTGCCAGGCTGGACGCTTGATGTGAGCGTCTCCCACCACTGCTTTATCCCCAGCGACAGCAGGCTCAGGTTCTTCAGGGGCCATTTTGGCCGCTTAATCTACAACCTAAGGGCCTCAATTGGCCCAAGATCCACCTTTGGTGAAGCTGCTGCTTTGGTGAAGTGGTGGATAGGCAGCTGGTGCGGCACCCATGGCACTTTAACCCACTGCTGGGAGGCTGTAATATCCAGCCCTCGGGGCCCGATATAGGCCAGACCAGGTAAGGACAGAAGGCATCCTTCCCAAAAGGTAATTAATGAATCTGTTGTTTGTTTTATGACAATCTGACAATTTCATGACCAGTTTTAATGGTACCAGCCTTATATTTGAATATTGAGTTCAAATTCTCCAAAAGCCATGGTGGGCTTTCAACTCATGTTCCCTGGACTGTAAATCCAGTAACACAACCATTACCACTATCAGTTCCAATCATAGATGTGTAGTACAGTGTAACACAGTGCAAAAACTTTACATTCAGCCCATCATACCAGTGCTAGCTCTTTAACTATTTCATTAGTCCAACACCCCTGTCCTTTCCCTATAGCCCTGCAAATCCTCCTCAAGAATATATCCAATTAGCTTTTCAAAGTTATTACTAAATCTGCTACCACTGCCTTTTCAGGTAATGCTTTCCATACTATAACTTGGTGCTGTTAAGAAGGAACCTCCTCTGGTCCATGATCTTTAATCTGAGCTGAGTGGAGGGGGGGGTGAATTTATATGGGCAGTTAACAGCACTCAGCACAAAAAGGACACAGTCACGCTGACACAGTGCTGTTAGGCTGATGTGTGCAGTTGTTCCCTTTCCTGCCGGCTCTACTTTGCAGCATAAATAGGGCAGTTTGACACCCATGGAAACTGGTTCGCATTATGCAAATATCACCATCTGAGTAGAGAAGAGCCTTGAATGAGACTGACAGTTTAATGCCCACTTGTGCTAATTTTAACATTTTTGCTTTAATTCAGCACCCGCCCACTGGATTGAGACAGCTCCAAACTGATTTCAGTCGCAGCTAACAGCAAATGCTTTGTCCTAGCAAACTGGGCTAAATATGAAGGCCTCAAAGGTCAAAAGGCAATGTGCTGATGCTCCGCACCACACAGAGCTCTGAGGCTTCGTATATAAAGTTTTTGACCTGAGAACTGTTTGTATACCATTATGTACAGAGATATCTTCCAGAGCTAAGACTCTGACCTTGAACACTAGTGCATAAGAATGATGGCAACAATTTGTTCCTTTCAGCTGCTCTACTGATATGTTTATTTCTACACAGGTTCACACATGATATTTATAAATCAATCTTAACTTTTGTTCCTCCTGTCCTTCAAGAATGCCTTCCTCTCCCTTGCCTACAGCACCTAATCT
This sequence comes from Cetorhinus maximus, assembly GCF_964194155.1. Taxonomy (NCBI): domain Eukaryota; kingdom Metazoa; phylum Chordata; class Chondrichthyes; order Lamniformes; family Cetorhinidae; genus Cetorhinus; species Cetorhinus maximus. The sequence goes on from NC_135879.1 coordinate 232,615,616, forward strand.
AGGAAGATTCTCTGGTGTAGTACTGAGGGAGTGCTGCACTGTTGGAGGTGCCATCTTTGGATGAGACATTATACACATCTGCCCTAAGGGGCAGGTGTAAAAGATCACATGCATAATTCAAAGGAGAGCAGCAGAGTTCTCCTTAGCTTCACGGGCCAACATTCATCCCACAACCAACTAATCATTGAAACAAATTATTTGGCCGTTTCTTTCCTTGTTTGTGGGATCTTGCTGTGTCTAAATAGGCTGTCGTGTTTTCTACATTATAACAGCGACTGCACTGCAAAATACAAGTCTTTTTTTTTCCTTTTTTGTATCCTCACTGCATTTAAATCTAAACTCATTATGGCCATTTAGCCCCTCGAGCTTGTAACATCACTTAATCATATCTTAGCTGATGTGTGGCTAAACTCCACTGATTTGTGTTTGCCCCATATCCTTTCACACTGTTGGTTCACAAAATCTATCAATCTCAGATTTTAAATTAAATATTAATCTGGCATAAATAACCATTTGCAAAAGAGAGTTTCAAATTTCTGTCATCTTTTGCATAATTGCTGAAATAAGACATTTTGTTGAAACTTTTCATCTTGCCCTCATCAGGGCAATTGCAAGAATAACAATGTCGTGGAATTAACAACTTTATGAGAAGAGAGTGCTGATTGGCTGGCAAATGGACTCTGATTGGTAGAGGCAATGCCATGGAGAATGCACCAGTTAATGGTGACTGACAGTTAACTGCCGAGCATTATTTGAAATTTAAACCAGGTAGCTTGAATCTGATCGGCCAAGGCATTACCCTGTTTAGCTGAAACAGGTGCAATATGTGGACATGTTCTTTCTGCCTGCAAAGAACAGGGCCCTGTGAATTAATATTCTCTGGGCTATCACTGGACTAGTAATCCAGAGACCCAGGGTAATGCGGTGGAGACCCGGGTTCAAATCCTGCCATGGCAGATGGTGGAATTTAAATTCAATAAAAATCTGGAACTAAAAGTCTAATGATTGTCGATTGTTGTAAAAACCCATCTGGTTCACTCATGTCCTTTAGGGAAGGAAATCTGCCGTCCTTACCTGGTCTGGCCTACAGCAATGTGGTTGACTCTTAAATGCCCTCTGAGCAAGGGCAATTAGGGTTGGATAATGAATGCTGGCCTAACCAGCAACGCCCATATCCCATGAATAAAAAAGATGCAATATACATGCCTATCACACTAATGAGTAATGTGGTATTTGAATTTCAGTGCCAGTGTAATGCTAGGTATGTAGGTTGTATGTCCCAAAGACTGGTGGATTGTATCAAGCAGCACCATCCTTCCACTGTTCACAAAGGGCCAGGTACAGACCATACTTAACCACTCAGCTCCCAAGATGTGATTCCCTGATTGGACAAAATTTGCTAAATAATCCTCAGTGCGCTAAAAATTACGCTGACAATGCATTTAAGATTGCCAGTTGGGCTCTCAGTGTGATACATTTGTGTGTGCTGAAAGCTACATATATTAATACACAGGGCCCTGTACTTTGCAGGCAGAAAGAACATGTACACACATTGCACCTGTTTCAGCTAAACAAAATAAGTGATAGCATTCACTGGTTCATTTCTCAGGGCAATGCCTTGACCAATCAGAGTCAAGCTGCCCGATTTAAATTTCAAGCAATGCTTGGCAGTTAACTGTCAGTCACCATTAACTGGTGCATTCTCCATGGCAGAGTTCACTTGCCACCCAATCAACACTCTCTCCTCATACAATATAAAGTTGTTGCTTCCCCTGACATTGATCTTCTTGCGATTGTCCTGATCAGTGCAAGACAAAAAGCTTCAACAAAATGTCTTTTTTCAGCAATTTTCAAGTTCTGTACTTTGCATAACTTCACTTCTGCAGGGTCTTGCTCTAATGTTTAGACTATGGGTGGAATTTTCCAGTGGCGGGCAGGAAAGTCAGTGTGATTCCTGCTGGGCAGCTCAACACGTGTGCTCTTCTGCTGGTCAGCTCATTAGGGTCCGTGAGGAGCTCGGCAAATCTGGTGGCAGGGCATCATATTGAAGGGGCACCCGGACAGACATTCACTCAGTGCAGGCCAGGAGCTCCGCATTACTCCCCCAGAGTCCTTACAGCCACAGCTTATCCTGGAGAAGCTGGCAGATGTGAGCAACAACATCCATGACATACGAGGGTGCTGCCAGCATTGTTTCTTGCTCATCTCTAGATAAGAACACTGCCACCGATACACCCATGGTCGGGCTAATGCTCACAGTTGCAGTGGTATGTGTTTGCCAATCTCTTGACCTTATAGAGGCCGCACTGCCTCTTGCTGTTTAGGCCCTTGCTCCTCAAGCCCTGTGCCAACCAGTGATGGGTCCTCATCTCCTCTTCTCCTCATCTGGATGAGAGCCATTACCAAGGCAGGGTTGCCTGCAGCCTGCATCATCGACGCATCGGTGGATGTGTGAACAAGTTGAAGTGACACATTAAGTGAGCATATCCCTTACAGGCTTCCCTCCATCTCAAAGCCATCAGGCAAGTGCTACGTGCTTCATCTGGCCTCAGTCTAGACATGGCATCCCCATCCCACCCCTTCCAGGTAAAGGCCATCCTGGAGGACCAGGATGGGTGTTCCTCCTGTTCATACAGATTGCACATGGAGACATTGCTGTTTGACCAGGGTGTCAATTGCCATGTGCAAGAAACTTCCCTCTGACACTATCCCTCTTATCTCCACTACCCTCGAGACTCTATAGAGAGACCAATGCCTTGACAGCATAAATAGACTAGCCACATAAACCCTTGTCATCCATGACCATTCACCGGGGAGGGTGAAGGTTTGGAGCTGTGAGTTGGCTGCCATCCACCAGCCGTGCCCCTTGGAGGCATTCACCTTCCTCCCTTCCTTCATTGCTGCCTCTGACTGCAGCCGATGGCAAATGGCACAGAATGAATGGTAGCTCCACACCTTGCTGGGGTCTCTGCGTTATGAGATCCATGAGTCTGAAACAAACCTGCTGCAATGCAGACTTCACCATGGAGAGGGAACACAACTGAGCATCTTTGACATCCAGTGGCTTCATAATTATTTGGGGTCCCTTTAGTCGGCCACTTGTGCTGACCTTGAACCTCACCCACCCGAAAAGACCCTCCTTCCAGCTCGAGGGATCTCACCGACTGACTAACTGCACGGTCAAGGTCAGATTGGAAAAATGGTGCACGTCACCTTTCAAACTCACTCCATCACCTCCTAGTCTCCCCCTGTTACCCACCAACTTCCCTCCATCACACTAGACCATTGCTCTACCCTCTGTCACCCTTGAACCTCCCCCCCTTACACATCGTGATCCACCTCCACATACCTTCCCTCCCCTCAGTGCTGACACCTGTTACTGTCCCATGTCCACCCTGACCCTGCCCCCTCCCATTATGTGAGCCACCTGTCTAGTAGCCCTTCATGACTCTCCCACTGTGACCTTCACCTTACCAGACTCTCACCCTGGATCTGCCACCCTTCTGCATCCCACTCCCCACTCTGACTGTGGCTGTCACCTCAGGGTGAACCCTGAGTTCACCCCCAGGACCTCATCATTGACACCACGGACCCTGCCCTCTAAGACACTCCTGCCTTCTTCCCCGGGCACTTTTCCCTCCCACTCCCTGGTAAGCCTGCCTTCCCTGCCCAGCCTTCACTCCACCCTTCCACGCTCCTCCCCTACTTTCCAGCCCTCACCTGCCTCTCTTGTCCAGCCTTGGCGCAGCGTTTGCCAACGGCACTCGAGTGTAGTTATGCAAGGTCCCCAAGAAGGCGAAAGCATCATCTACTGACTTCAAAGCCGTGAAAGAGGTGGAGCTCGCCAAGTGCACGCCACTTATGTACGGTCGTAAAACTGAACATTGTAAATTCTCGCTGGCGGGGATCTTAATTTGGAGCTGGTGGCATTTAAATTCAATTAATGAATCTGAAATGTGAAAGTATTCTCAGTAATGGTGACCGTGACAACTATCATCAATTGTGGTTAAAACCCATCTGGTTCACTAATGTCCTGTAGGGAAGGAAATCTGCTGTTCTTACCCGGTCTGGCCTACATGTGACTCCAGATCCACAGCCATGTGGTTGACTTTGAAATGGTATTCAGGGGAATTAGGGATGGGCAACAAGTGCTGACCTTGCCAGTGAAGTTCATATCCCATGAAAGAATAAAGAAACAAAAGTCCTAGATGTCTACAACCAGTGGAAAATGTTTCTCTCTACCCTATTGGTTCCTGATAATACCTTGAAAACTTCAATAAAATCAACCCTTAACCCTTAATTTTAAATCTCTAAATTCCAAGGAATACAGCCCTAGATTATGTAATTTAGCTCTTTGAGTCCAGGTATCATCTACACTGCACTCCCCCCAAGGCCGATATAACTTCCTAAAGTGTGCTGCCCAGAACTGCTCACCTGGTGTGGTCTAACCAGGGGTGTAGTGCCAAATTTTGAGATGCCAGAACTCTAAGAAAATGTGTCAATCATATCATTTCTAAATCTCCTATTATGTTGTTTTCTTATGTAATAATCACAAGTCCCCAAAAATCAGCAAAATTATGCTTTTTAAGTGAAAAATATTAGAGCCCCCACCCCACCAGCCTCTTTCTCACCCCCGCCAGTCCCCACAACTTCCCCCTCCGCCCCAACCTCCCCAAACAACCCCATTCCCCTCCCAACACCCCCTACCGCCCCTCCCTCTCCTCACCTCCTAACACCCCCCTCCACCCTACCCGGACACCCCCCCTCCCCACCCCCCCAGGTCCTGGTGTATGGAACTGTCTGCACCCCTCTCTCCTGGGCCCTGGTTAGTGGTACTGGAGCAACGCCCCAGTGTGCTCCGGCAGCACTACACCCCTAGATCCAACTAGGGTTTTTGATTATTTTATGTATCTGTCTGTGACATTAATCATCAATATACCTGGTCACCAGCCTTGCGTTCACACTTCATCTGTAGCCTAGATGTGAAGAGGTTCAGCTTCACACTGACAATGCAGTTGCTGTGAGGTTCAATCTGGACACTTGCTTTTTCTGCTATATTTTGCTGGCTTGACACACTGTTGCTGTAGTGTGGAGAGAAGTGTTGGACCTTTTGGTAGAAAAATGCAAAGTGACCTTCGGATCTGCTTATTGCAGCCCTAAGGATTCCTACCCTCCAAAAATGGGTTAATGAGCCTTAGCAAAAAAGTGACCAATAATTTGGTTTCTCTATCTCCCTCGGGTCTCGCTAGGGTCATTAATGATCAACTGGTGTGGAAATTCACAGCTGCACAGTCAATTGAAGTGGTGAGCAATTTACTGCAGCTCCATAAGTGGTGATAAAACTAGACACTGAGTTTTCTTCCAGCGATTTCCAGGCAGAATGTTAAAACCTAGTGCCTGTTTCGCCTTATTGCCCGAGCCCAATTTTACCCCCTGTGAGCTTAATGAAGGAAACAGTTCTAGAGCAGCAACACAGCAAAGGTAGTGATTCCTGGGATAAGAGGATTATTCCCTGAGATCATGTTGAGTAAAACAGGCCCACAGCCTCTGGGATTCAGAAGAATGAGAGGTGATCTCATCGAAATATATGGGCCTCCATTCTGGTCTTTACAATGCTTCTGGTGCCAGCCCTGCAGAAGCACTGGAGCCATAAAATGGTGTGGGTTACGCCGCTGACCACTTCCAGTGCATTCCCTTCTGGGGAAGGTGCCATGGCACTGGCAGGCAAACCATGCCTGTGCCAGCAGCCTGAAGAGGGCTCTGATTACCGGGGGATAATTCCAGAATAAGGGGTCTCCCATTTAAGGTGTCCTTGAGGTGGAATTTCTCCTCTCCGAGGCGGTTTGGTTTCCACTCTAAATACTATATAGGTCTCTCTTCAGGTGATTTGTGGATTGGGAACGTTTCCCACTACTTGTGAGTGGCTTAGGTCTAATTCCAGTATGGTACTTCAAAAACTCCATTATTTACACTATAACAGACACAGAGGGCAGGATTTTTTTTTTATTCATTCACAGGGTGTGGGCTTCGCTGGCTGGGCCAGCATTTATTGCCCATGCTTAATCGCCCTTGAGGAGGTGGTGGTGAGCTGCCTTCTTGAACCGCTGCAGTCCGTGTGGTGTAGGTACACCCACAGTGCTGTTAGGAAGGGAGTTCCAGGATTTTGACCCAGCGACAGTGAAGGAACGGCGATATATTTCCAAGTCAGGATGGTGGGCGATTTGGAGGGGAACTTCCAGGTGGTGGTGTTCCCATCTATCTGCTGCCCTTGCCCTTCTAGTTCATAGTGATCGTGGGTTTGGAAGCAGCCTTGGTTTCCAGAGCCTTTTCCTTCTGGAGACTAAGTGCGGTGACGAGCAGCAAAAGCAGTGAGTTTCCCACTGGCTGCAGTTGTGAGTTTCTGCGCCAGATCGATTGCTTTTCAGCTCATTATATATGCATGACCAGGAAGCACGTCGAATCCTGCGGCGGGGCGGGTTGCAATTCGCCCCACCCCGCCGTGACCTCATTGGATCATCTTCCGGGGCGCCATATTTAAACAGCACCTGCGTGCATCATTCACTCTCTGCAGTCCAGGTCACCTGCATGAGAGTGATGAGGGCACTCCGAGACTGCATCCTTCAGTTTACACAGCAGCCCAAATGACCAGTGAGGGAATGAGTATTTTAAGGGGGTGGTGGGGTTCCCATCTCTAGCCCTGCCAGCTGCAAGGTTTAGAAGCGTCATGGCCAATAGGCATCTGCATTTTGTCCCGTTGCCCCCTTGACTAATGGTGTCTTCTTAAAATTGCGATTTGCCAAGAGCGGGATAAAGGGTTCTGGCAAGGAGATCATTTAATGGCCAGATTATAAATTACTCTCTCATGGGAGCGGTATTACAGTTAAGGCTCCAGATTCCCTCAATTGGTCTGGAATACTCCTAATGTGTCTCAGCGATGTCTTCCTCTTCATTTGGAAGTTTGGAATTGGGGAGGGTGCCCCTTCAATCTCTGAGAGCCCTGACTAACATTGGCGCTTCTGCACAGGGCTGCCTTTCCATTCTGGCCTTGAGTACGTTTTTCCCACCCTGCTCTCCGCACCCCACCCCCACCCCCCCCACCCACCCCCCCAGGCCGCCCCCACCCACTCACCTGTCTGTGTGCACCCTACCCCAGTCTTGCCCCCCAGTAGTACAGGCTTTGCCCTCCAGCCCCTTCCCTTGCCTCTGTCGTGTGCAATACCCCCCACCCAGCCAAGCCTTTGCCCTCCAACCCCTTCCCTTGCCCCTGTTTGTGTAACATCCGCTCCCCCCCCCAACCCCCAGTCAAGCCTTTGCCCTCCAACCCCTTCCCTTGCCTCTGTTTGTGTAACATCCGCCCCACCCACCCACCCCCAGTCAAGCATTTGTCCTCCAGCCCCTCCCACCCTCCCCTCACCTTACCACGGGTCTGGAATGGAGAGCCTTGCCTCTGAAACATCCACTGTTGGTCGTGCCTGCACAGCCTGGCACAGAGTCAGAGCAACCGCGAGTGCAGGGCAGTCAAAGGTTGGCAAGCGTCCCTCGAATTTACGAGGGCAGAGCGGGTCGCTAGGTGCAAGCCATATATATCCGATTGTGAATTATGCTAGCCTGATGAGATGGCGGTGTGGGCTGCTGACCTGGAGTGAGGGGCATGATTCATGGCTAGCTAGCTTCATAATGAGCATTCATGGTCTTTAAATCCATGCAAATGCGGTTCCTGATATGTCGCAGCAGGACACCCAAGCCACCATTAAAAGTTGTGAGCGGACAATTGCATTCTTTTTTTAGCCAGGCAGAAAACAGACCTTTGGCTTTCCTCCACATTTCCCGGACCCGCCCATCATTATGCCTGCCGCTGGTGGGACCCTAAGCTTCTAGGTAAGTACATCTCTCTCCCACACAGACTCTTTCATCTTCTCTTCTCAATCTCTTGCACATGACTGCTGATATCACTGTTACATCATGGTGCACCGGGGAGGGGGTGGCATTGTGGTATTGTCACTGGGCTGGTAACCCAGAGACCCAGGGTAATGCTCTGGGGACATGGGTTTATCTCCCATCATGGTAGATGGTGAAATTAGAATTCAGTAAAAATCTGGAATTAAAAGTTTGATGATGACCACAAAACCATTGTCGATTGTTGTAAAAACCCATCAGGTTCATTAATGTCCTTTAGGGAAGGAAATCTGCTGACCTTACCTGGCCTGGCCTACATGTGACTCCAGACCCACAGCAATGTGGTTAATTCTTAATTGCCCTTTTTCAAAGGGCAGTTAAGGATAGGCAATAAATGCTGGCCTAGCTAGCAACACCCACATCCCAGGACTGAATTTTAAAAAACGTCACTATCTCGTTCCCATAACTGTTAGCCCATTATTCTACAAGAGGATTGTTAACCTTTGGAATTTTCTGCACCTGAGGGCAGTGGGGGCAGCGTCATTCAACATATTCAAGCCTGAGTTGGATATATTTTTGACCTACCAAGAAGTCAAGGGTGGGCAGGCAGGAAAGTGGAGTTGACGGCATGATCAATTCAGCCATGATCTTATTGAATGGTGGAGCAGGATTGATGGGTTGAATGTTCTGCTCCTGCTCCTGAAATGCATTTCATAAGCAAGGTCTGTGCATTTCCACTGAACGCCTGTGCTGACCACTATCAGCTGATCATGTGTTTGGCAGCACAAGGGATCCTGGATTGATGTTATTTAAAGGCCCAAGCATCCAGCTTGCCCATGGGGTGTTTTTGACCTAATTCTGCTGTGCTATTAGTACAGTGGCTTGTTTTTAGAGGGTTTGCGGTGAGCTGCTGCATGTAGCCAAGGAGGCCAAAGGATTTGGTGACCCAAATCTACACGAATTGCTGGGGGCTGTAGTTAAGTGCCTCTAGAGTTGCGACATTATCAACAAATGGAGTAAAGGTTGCAGTGAGGGGAAGCACTTTTTTTTTTCATTCACTCACAGGGTGTGGGCTTCACTGGCTGGACCAGAATTTATTGCTCATCCCCAGTTGCCCTTGAGAAGGTGGTGGTGAGCTGCCTTCTTGAACCGCTGCAGTCCATGTGATGTAGGTACACCCACAGCCTTGGTGAGTTCCTGCAGTGCATCTTGTAGATGGTACACACTGCTGCTACTGTGTGTCAGTGGTGGAGAGAGTGAATGTTTATGGATGTGGTGCCAATCAAGCGGGCTGCTTTGTCCTGGACGGTGTCAAGCTTCTTGAGTGTTGTTGGAGCTGCACTCATCCAGGCAAGTGGAAAGTATTCCATCACACTCCTGACTTGTGTCTTGTAGATGGTGGACAGGCTTTGGGGAGTTAGGATGTGAGTTACTCGTCGCAGGATTCCTAGCCTCTGACCTACTCATTTAGCTACAGTATTTATATGTCTAGTCCAGTTCAGTTTCTGGTCAATGGTAACCCCAAGGATATTGATAGTGGGGGATTCAGTGATGGTAATGCCATTGAACAACAAAGGGCAATGGTTGGATTCTCTCTTGTTGGAGATGGTCATTGTCTGACACTTGTGTGGTGCGAATATTACTTGCCATTTGTCAGCCCAAGCCTGGATATTGTCCAGGTCTTGCTGCATTTGGACAGGGACTGCTTCAGTATCTGAGGAGTCACGTATGGTGCTGAACATTGTGCACTCATCAGCGAACATCCCCACTTCTGACCTTATGATGGAAGGAAGGTCATTGACGAAGCAGCTGAAGATGGTTGGGCCAAGGACACTACCCTGAGGAACTCCTGCAGTGATGTCCTGGAACTAAGATGACTGACCTCCAACAACCACAACCATCTTCCTTTGTGGTAGGTGTGACTCCAACCTGCAGAGAGTTTTCCCCCTGATTCCCATTGACTCCAGTTTTGCGAGTGATCCTTGATGCCACACTCGGTCAAATGCAGCTTTGAGGTCACGGGCAGTCCCTCTCACCTCACTTCTGGAGTTCAGCTCTTTTGTCCACGTTTGAACCAAGGCTATAATGAGATCAGGAGCTGAGTGGCCCTGGTGGGACCCAAACTGGGTGTCATTGAGCAGGTTATTGCCAAGCCAGTGCTGCTTAATAGCACTGTTGATGATCTCTTCCATTACTTTACTGATGTTCGAGAGTAGACTGATGGAGCGGTAATTGGCCGGATTGGATTTGTCCTGCTTTTTGTGTACGGGTCATACCTGGGCAATTTTCCACATAGCCAGATAGATACCAGTGTTGTAGCTGTACTGGAACAGCTTGGCTAGGGGCGCGGCAAGTTCTGGAGCACAAGTCTTCTGTACTATTGCCGGAATATTGTCAATGCCTTCAGTCATTTCTTCAGTGATGGTAGGTGTCAGTGACAGTCCTGAGCTCTTCAGGTGACACTTAGTCAGCAATAACCTGCTCACTGTTGCTCAATTTGGGTACCGCCAGCATCACTCAGCTCCTGATCTTATTACAGCCTTGGTCCAAACATGGACAGAAGAGCTGAACTCCAGAGGCGAGGTGAGAGTGACTGCCCTTGGCCCCAAGGGAGCAGTTGACTGAGTGTGGCATCAAGGAACCCTAGCAAAACTGGAGTTAATGGAAATCAGAGGGAAAATGCTCCACTGGTTGAACTCATACCTAGCACAAAGGAAGATGGTTGTGGTTGTTGGAAGCCAATCATCTCCGTTCTTGCAGTAGTTCCTCAGGGTAGTGTCCGAGGCTCAACCATCTTTGGCTGCTTCATCTATGACCTTCCTTCCATCATAAGGTCAGAAAATGAATGATGATTGCACAGAGTTCAGTATCACTCGCAATTCCTCAGATACTGAAGAGGTCCATGTTCGCATTCAGCAATCCTGGACAAAACTTAGGCTTGGACTGGTAATAAGCATGTAACGTTCACACCACGTAGGTGCCAGGCAATGACCATCTCCAATGAGAGAAAATCTAACCATGTCCCCTTGACATTCAATGTCATTAATATTGCTGAAACCCCACCATCAACATCTTGGATGTTAAATACTTAACTGAAGCAATTATATAAATACTGTGGCTACACAGCGAGTCAGAGGCTAGGAATCATGTACTGAGTATCTCATTTCCTGTCTCCCCAAAGCCTGTCCACAATCTACAAGGCACAAGTAAGGAGGGTGATGGAGTACTTTCCACTTCTCTGGATTAGTGCAGCACCAACAAGAAACTTGACACCACCCAGCACAAGGTAGCCCACTTGATCGGCATCCTATCCATCACCTAAAACATTAAATCCCTCCACCATCAATGCACAGTAGCGGCAGTGTGTACCATCCAAAAGATGCACTGCAGGGACTCACCAAGGCTCCTTAGGCAGCGCCTTCCAAGCCCACCATCTAGAAGGACAAGGGAAATAGACACATGGGAATGCCACCACCTGAAAATTCCCCTCCAAGTCGCTCACCATCCTGACTTGGAAATACATCACCATTCCTTCACAATTGCTGAGTCAAAACCCGGGAACTCCCTCCCTAACAGCATTGTGGGCGTACCTACACCACATGGACTGCAGCGGTTCAAGGAGGCAACTCACCACCACCTTCTCAAGGGCAATTAGAGATGGCATTAAATGCTGCCCTTGCCAGCGACACCCAAATCCCATGAACAAAGGAAAAAATCCCTTTGTCCCACTTTCCCCCATCTTCCTTTTAGACTTCATCCCCAATCGTGTTTTTATGTCGAATATTAAGTTTCATTCTCCATCCTTCTGCCTGCTCACTTTAATCAATGTTCTTTTGCAACTTGCTCCTCTCTGATTAAGGTTACTATTATCAAGGTCTGTCTTATGATCAAACCATACCAATATCTTGTTGCTCATAAATAAACCAGTGTCTGCTGCTCCCTCTTTGACTGCAATGGATATTGTTTTGGGAAATTGTTGGAATGAATTCACCAAATTTATTCCCCTTCCTACCTATGCTGTTCTTTCTTCTAATTATTTGCTGCTTTTTTTTTTCCTTTTGTTGTTTCATTTTCCTGCTGACATACATATCCTTGTTCCACAGTTATAAAAACTCCCAGCAGTATTTTGCATTCTTTCCAGTTCCTTCACTTCATCCAAACGATCGATGAAGAGTCATACGGACTCGAAACATTAACTGTGTTCCTCTCCGCAGATACTGCCAGACCTGCTGAGTTTTTCCAGGTATTTTTGTTTATGGTTTGGATTTCCAGCATCCGCAGTTTTTTGCTTTTATCTAAGTGTAGGATGTGTGTCTGACTGCATCTCACCTCGCAGTGAGGTGCCTGACCTTCCCAGATGGCAATGTTGGTTTCAGCACAATTATGCTATCTTGTTGTGTGCTTGTGAACAAATATAGATGGCACCACCTTAAAATAAACCTTACGCTTCTGTAAATCTGCCTTAGAACTTGTTTCCAGACCAGATGTCTGATCACAGGTTCAAGTTCCTGGAGTCCACCAGGGACTCTGAATGCGATCACTTCCCACTGTAGTAACACCAAGGCTTAACACTCATTGATATCCATTACATCTGCAAGAGGATCTAAAATTGCATTTAACCCCAAAATGGGATTTCACATGTTTAACTGGAGACAGATGGATATAACTAACCCACTTTGATGTGGAGGAAGCTGTGTTATAAAGAAAAGGAGGGGGATCAGCAGCAGACCTGAATACTTTCATAGAATGATACAGTGAAGAAGGAGGTCATTCGGCCCATCATGTCAGTGCTGGATCTTTGAAAGACTTATGCTAATAGTCCCACTTATTCCTGCTCTCTCCAGGCAATTTTTTCCTTTTCAAGTATTTATTCAATTCTCTTGTAAAGATATCATTGAATCTGCTTCCATTACCCTTTCAGGCAGCGCATTCAGTGCTGGGTCAAAATATCTGGAACTCCCTCCCTAACAGCACTGTAGGTGTACCTACGCCACACGGTTCAAGAATGTGGTTCACCACATCATTCTCGAGGGCAATTAGGGATGGGCAAAAAATGCTGATCTTGCCAGTGATGCCCACATCCCGTGAATAGATTTTAAAAAGCATTGCAGATCATAACAAATTGCAGTGTCAAAACACAATTCTCCTCTTTTCCCTTCCTTTGCCAATTACTTTACACCTGTGTCCTCTGGTTACTCACCCTCCCACCAACGGAAACAGTTTCTCGCTCTCCAGTTTATCAAATCCCTCATAACTCTGGACGCCTCAATTAAATCTCGCTTTGGCTTTCTCTGCTCTAAGGAGAACAATCCCAGTTTCTCTTGTCTCTCCATTACTGAAGTCCCTTGTCCCTGGTGCCATTCTAACAAATCTCCTCTGCACACTCTCCAAGGCATGGACATCCTCCCTGAGGCTTGAATCCCAGAATTGGACACAATAGTCTAGCCGAAGTCTATTACCATTCTAGTAATTCTCCTCTGCACGCTCTCAAAAAGCTTTGGAAGATGTTCACTGATGATTATACAATGTTGAGCACCATTCGCGACTGCTCAGACACTGAAGCAGTCCTTGTCCAAATGCAGCAAGACCTGGACAATATCCAGGCTGGGGCTGACAAGTGGCAAGTAACATGCACACCACACAAGTGCCAGGCAAGGACCATCTCCAACAAGAGCGAATCCAACCATCGCCCCTTGATGTTCAGTACTGTGGCTACAAGAGCAGGTCAGGGGCTAGGAATCCTGCGGCGAGTAACTCACCTCCTAACCCCCCCAAAGCCTGTCCACCATCTACAAGGCATAAGTCAGGAGTGTGATGGAATATTCCCCACTTGCCTGGATTTGTGCAGCTCCAACAACACTCAAGAAGCTTGCCACTGTCCAGAACAAAGCAGCCCACTTGATCAGCACCACATCTACAAACATTCACTCCCTCCACCACCGACGCACAATAGCAGCAGTGTGCACCATCTACAAGATGCACTGCAGGAATTCACCAAGGCTCCTTAGACAGCACCTTCCAAACCCATGACCACCACCATCTAGAAGGACAAAGGCAGCAGTCATATGGAACACCACCACCTTGGAGTTCTGCTCACTGCCACTCACCCTCCTGACTTGGAAATATATCGCCATTCCTTCACTGTCTCTGGGTCAAAATCCTGGAACTCCCTTCCTAACAGCACTGTGGGTGTACCTACACCACATGGACTGCAGACATTCAAGAAGGCAGCTCACCAACATCTTCTCAAGGGCAATTAGGGATGGGCATTAAATGCTGCCCTTGCCAGTGACTTCCACATCCCATCAGTGAATACAAAAATAGAATCAAAGTCACATTGTTTAAACTTGGATTCTGATTTGGAAGTTGATTTTCTTTTCTCATAGTTCCAGCTGAAACTTCAGTTCGGAATTTTACTGGACAACATTGTGCAGCACAAGCTCTAGGTTCCTTAGACCATGCTGCAAGCTATATTCGAGCAGCATAAAAGTGCTCTTACCACCAGCAATAGGCAATCAAAACCTAAGCCTGTTACAGCAATGATTAGTACTTCATTGACTATAAAGCACTTTGGGATTGTTGTAGTGTGTTGGACACCATTCAGTTAGTCTTAATGAAGTCTTCATAGTCTTGAGTAGGAAACTGTATAATTTATTAACTACAAGAACAATGTACATATCTACAGTAAAGGGCTCAAACTAGGAACTGTCTCCATGCTTGCTTGTGCACAGGGCTCAGTCCAACATTAGACTGACTCCTGGGTGCGGGTCATGAGTCTCTTATATCATTGTGTGGGCAGTACTGCACTTAGTCCAACATTAACCCTTTATGTGCCAGACCCTTATACCACAGGGGTGTCTAGAGGCTGTGAAAGGTGTGACATAAATCCAAGTTTCTTCTTCCTTAATATAGTATCAAAGACACAATAAGACTGTCCCATTTATTTAACTTTCTGAAGGAAACTTTCAGCAAAAATATCACCAAACTCCAGAGCACATTGAGCAATAGCCTCTGCGCAATCCTTCATCCATTGTCTACTGGCTCCACTGTTGATAGCCAGCCAGCTGATTTCCACTGGCAGTGGTTCCGATACATTCACATGATGAAGCCTCCATTATGTGCAAACTCCCCAGGTACTGACACAGGTTTTGGAATAGCAGTTCAAAAAAAAAAATCACAAAACCCAGGCTGCCGTCTAACTCTAATCTATGCAACTAATATCGCACTTCAAACCAGAGCAAAATGTACTGAGATTCGCAGAAATGAACACTTTAGAGCATCTGGAAAACAGGGACACGAAAAGCAACCGAGTGCTCAAAGTGTTAAATTGTACGACACAATTTACAATGGGTGCCCTGTAACAAAACTTTGAAAAGCCAGTTTGTCTCTGACAACATTTGAAACATTAATTTTAAATAAAGATGTATTTCACTTTCTGTTGACAGGACTCCTTGGCAGATCTGTGCTGTTTCGTTGTCTGTCAGTGTCAATAAAACAAGTGTTTCATGAGCAAATTCCTTTCAGCGCTATGTTTCCTGCTCCTTCCCAACCACACTGATCCCTCTGTCCTTTCTTCTCTTTCTTCCCAACATACCACCACGCCCGCCCCACTTTGCAACACCCACCCCCCCCCACCCCTCCTCCACCCCAACCCCTGCCACTCCTCCCTTCTCTCCCTCCTGGAATGAGGAATTGCCGAAGACTTTTTTTTCAACTTCTAGCCTTGTGATGTGTCCTCTAATCGAGAGTGGGACGAGTCTTAATTGCCAACTCAGTCGGCACACAAGGCAGCGAGGGAGGTAATATCAGATGCCCTTGTGACAAGGACTCCCGGAGGTCCATTAGAATTCACCACATTCTCGAATTACTAATAACACTGGGCCGCTCTACATATCTGCTCACACCGAGCTTAATGAGTGCAGCTCTCAGCTGCCACATTGCTTGACAGAAGTTGAGGGGCAAACTGGGTTTGAAAGCTCATTCAATAGAAAATCGATACAGCAGATGCTTTTGAAATACCTTACATCTCCTCGCATGGCGTTTCGAAAATAGAAAGCATTGTCCCGTGCACCTGTTTAGGAAAAAAAGACACAATCTTCCTGTTGCAAAAAAGAAACAGAAGTTTGGTGCCCAGCTGTGGCTCAGTTGGTAGCACTCTCGCCTCAGACTCTGAACTGAGAAAGACTTGCCTTTCTTTAGCACCTTTGACAAGCTCAGGGCGTCTCACAGCCAGTGAAATACTTTTAAAGTGTAGTCACTGCTGTGAGGTAGGAAATGTGTGCAACGAGGGGAAATGGTGGCATTGTGGCAGTGTCGCTAGGCTGTAAACCAGAGGCTAATGCTCTGGCGGGCACAGGTTCAAATCCTGCCCTGGCAGCTGGTAGAATTTGGATTCAATGAATAAATTCAATTGATTATTAAAAACATGGAATTGAAAGCTCCTGTCATAGACGGTGACCATGAAACTTCTGTCAATTGTTGTAAAAATCCATCTGGTTTGCTCATGTCTTTTCGGAAATCTGGCATATACCTGGCCTGGCTCTACATATGACTCTAGGCCCACAGCCCACAGCAATGTGGTCGACCCCTGAAATCACCTAGGAAGCCATGCAGTTGTACAGAAAATTATGAGGAGTAAAACTGCATGGATCACCAGGCATTACGTTACAGGCTTTGGGTGGGTGTCGTACAGGCAGCAGCCATTGCTGTCTCCCTGGCAGTGCTGCCTGGGTTCCTTGACCCTGGGGAAGGCCCACCACTGCCCAGTTAAGTGCCTGAGTGGCAGCTCCCTAAAGGTGAGGTGGGGGTTTTGTCAGCTCTCCAACCATCACATGTGATATCGTGTAGGTGATCCCACATGCTGATTTACAGTTTTTTCCACCTGTGATTCCACTTTGGAAAGAGGGTTTGTGTCTCGAGATCTCCCTGAATCCCTGAAACTTAACAGGTGTAGAAGTAAGCTGTCCTACATTGAGAGTTAGTTTATTTTCCCATGCTCAATTTTATCTCCCATTTTACATTTGTGGAGTTCATTTGCCACATAGCTGCCCATTCTCCTAAGTGATCAGCTTGCCCCTATGAATGATAAAATGCATCTTCTGTTTCCCTTTTATATAAAACAGTCAGTGTGCTATCCTATATGTTCTGCACATATTATTTACCACATAGAATGAAAGACTTGTGTTGGGAAATTTTTTAAACACCATTAATCAATTCCTCGTGATTCAGGCTCGAGCGTGTTGTCCAAATGCAAGTTTATGACTCAGACACCAATAGTACAAAAACCAATATGGTTGTACAATAGATTCATACAGCCTGGTTTCTTGTAGGGCCAAGGTGATCAAACTTGGCCTCTAATCTCTCTGGCTGTCCTGTGAGTTCTGACCTTAGACGGATGTTCCCTGATATATGGTTTACTCTTTCTTTGTGAGATGTATCACTTGTTACCCAGAATGCACATTGAAGTGAGCTCCTCCTCACGCAACCTTCAGATTCAACATAGTGGCCGCCTTGATGGTTCAACTGTAAAGCAGTTAATATTACAAAAGGAACAGGCCTTTGGGGAAAATAAACACACTGCTTGGCCTAGCTTCTCCAGCTAGGCATAAACATCCTATCATCTCTTTGACATTCAAACTGCCCTGATTTGTCTAAAAATGCAAATTTTCCTCACCTTACATTCTAAGACTTGAGCCATGTTTTCGTGGTTAGCATTTCAAATCTAGCTTCTTTTGATGAGTCAAAGCCTTCAGACCAGCTGTCTCTAATTCAATTAAATAACACACACACACACAAACTATCCAAACTTCACTATTAACCTACTTTACAATAAATCACAATAATCACAGTGATATTATGAGCATTATTATACTTTTGTGACAATACTTCCTACATTCAAGTCTAGATCATTAATGTACACTACAAACAGCAAGGGACCCAGTACCAACCCCTGTGGTATGCCACTGCACACAGGCTTCCAGTCACAAAAACAACCTTCGACCATCATCCTCTGTCTCCTGCCACTAAGCCAAATTTGCCAAATTGCCCTGGATCCCATGGGCTCTTATCTTCTTGACCAGTATCCCATGCGAGACCTTGTCAAAAGCCTGACTGAAGTCCATGTAGACTACATGCTCTACCCTCATCTACACAACTAGTCACCTCCTCGAAAAATTCAATCAAATTTGTTAGACTTGATCTTCCCCTGATAAAGCCATGCTGACTATCCTTGATGTCAGACTCACTGGCCTACAGGTCCCAGACAAACCGTCACTCTCACCATTTTCCAACACAGAAAAACTGCTCTTGAGTGAGATACACTCTGGGGCATTCCTGACTACCTGCCTCCCTCCCTTCTTCTGACTGGTGGTCACCCATTCCTTCCCTGACTGCACTTCCTTAAGCTGCGGGGTGACCACGCCTAAAAACATGCTATCCACGTAACTCTCAGCATCACAGATGGGCTGCTGCGCCTCCAGCCAACACTCAAGATCCGAAACCCAGCGCTCAAGCTGGTCAAACTGGTGGCACCTCCTGCAGATGTGGTCATCCAGACTGCCAAGAGCGTCTATGAATTCCCACATACTGCGGGCCATGCAACACACAGGACTGAGCTCACCTGCCATACCTTTCGTTAAAATACCCTTACCCTAAATTTAAGCCAAGTAGAAAATTATTTAAGTTTCTTTCCTTTTTTTTAAAAAAAAAGCCAGAACTCTTTACTTTTCCTTAATGTAGCTTTAAAGTGGAGAAAAACAATTTAATCACTACCCACCAATCAGCTCTCTGCTTTGCGCTGACATCACTTTCGCCGGCCTTTTTTGAATTCTGGCAGGGTTCCTGGTGGGGTCAGCTGCTGCTCCGAATGGCTCGATCTGGGCCTCAACCCTCAGGGTTTTATTGAGAAACTCTTGTTTTTCTCTCTCCACAGATGCTGCCTGACCTACGGAGCATTTTCAGCGTTCTCTGCTTTAAATTCTCATTGAAGTTCAGCTACCTCCCCACATCCCTTGAACTTCAGGGACGGAGGGGACTAGAGGCACAAATGAACAGGCCATTTTCAGGTTGGCAGGCTGTGACTAGTGCAGTGCCGCAAGGATCAGTGCTGGGGCCTCAGCTATTTACAATCTATATATTAATGACTTAGATGAAGAGACAGAGAGTAACGCATCTAAGTTTGCTGATGCTACCAAGCTAGGTAGAACGGTAAGCTAAAGGCCACATCGGTGCTGCAAAAGAGATATAAACAGATTAAGTGAGTGGGCAACTGGCAGATGGAGTATCATGTGGGGAAGTGTAAGGTTATTCACTTTGGTTGTGGGAATAGAAAAGCAGAATACTTTTGAAAACATGAGAAACTTGTAAATGTTGATGCTCAGAAAGATTTGCGTGTGCTCCTACGAGGAACACAAGAAGTTAGCGTGCAGCTACAGCAAGCAATTAGGAGGGCAAATGCCATATTTTGGAGAATATTGTATTATTCTGTAAAGAAGGCTGGCCCTCTGTTTGTGTGTGTGTGTGTTATTTGATTAAGCTGGGCAAGAGGTTGATAGGAGTCAGGCTGTCTGTGTGTTTGGAAACATGAAAAGGTTAAAGGTGTTAAGTTTGATGTACAAGTAAATAGGTTAGATCTCATATTAGCATTTTTAGATAAGTTGAGAGGTCCTTTGGATTTCAAAGGCGAATTGGGGGTGTCAAGGAAAATGTACACATCTTGCAGGAGTCCTTAGATAAATAGTAATGTGGATATTATATTCTTGTTGACCCAAAAGCAAAGGCTAGATGGAAACTTGAAAGAGCTTAAATTTGGAAGGGTTTGCATTTCAAAGGGGTGTGAGAACAATGGGACTGAGATGAAAGGGAGAAAAGGTATATTCAAGTTACGGTAGATAGCTGCCGAGGTAGAGAGAGCTAGAGATAGCTGTTGAGCTGGATAGCTGTCGAACCGTTAAGCTGGAGATGGCTGCAGATAGCTGGAGTTGTTTGAACTGTTGATAAGTCTTGGGCTGCAGCAAGCAGTTTTATTCTGAAATGAATTCCATACCAAAGTGGAAGAGGGAACAGGTCATGTGGTACACCTTTATTGAAGCTACAGCAGTCTGCCTTGTGTGATGTTACTGGGTTCCATATTTATAAATACCTATAAGGGAGTGTTGGCTGGGAAGTGTTTGCTTGTGGGTTTAACCAAGTAACCTTGATTGTGTCACTGTAATCTTGTGTGCTTACGTTTTCTTTTTTTTTTGTTAATAAAACTTTTACTTTTAATTTTTGAAAACACAGAAGCGTTACTGGACCTCTTACTGCAGAGATTGGCATGTCTTTTTCTCATTATTAGAATACAACAAAAAAGTTGCGGCTTGTGAGCTAAGTTTTCCCCTGGGGTTTGCTTTATGCAGCAAGTAACACCAGCTGTGGTCATAACAGCCTTTCTTGCAAGGAGATTGGAGTACAAGGATAAAGAGGTCTTGTTACAATTGTTGGTGAGACCAAATATGGCAAACTGTGTACAGTTTTGGCCTCCACATTTAAGGAAGGATACACTTGCATTAGAGGTGGTGAAGTAAAGGTTCATCCCTGTTGGGTGAGAGGGTTGTCCTATGATGAGAGGCTGAGTAAACTGGGCTTATATTCTCTGGAGTTTAGAAGAATGTGAGGTGACCGCATTGAAACCTGCATAATTCTGAAGGGGCTTGATATGGTGGACGCTGAGACATTGGCTGGAATTTTCCAGCCCTGTTGGCGTCGGGAGTCATGACGACAACATGGCGAGAAGGCCAAAAATCGGGTTATACGTCGTCACAAAACCAGTTTGCAATCGTCTGTTCTACACCCGTCAATGGCGGGTGGTGTTTGCTGCTGCCGCTCATCGGGAATCTCATTTCAATAATTTAGCATCTCATTAAAAGCCCTACTCACCGGATTCATCCCCCCCACCCCCCACCCCCACACTGAATCATCTGGGCAATCACGCCGAGGGATTTCACAACTGTACATAAGTGATATGCGCCTGGCGAGCTGCAGTTCACTCGGGACTTTGAGGTTTGTTTCGGCAGCACTTGCAGCCATCAGTGCCAGGTACTTCCGGGGGGAGCTCACAGGCGGCTCTCTAACCTACCAGACCAGCCGTAAGGTGGGGGTGGCTTTTCAATGGCTGCAGGGCTAGGGCTTGCTTGGGGAAGGAGGAGAAGTGGCCTCAGGGAAGGGAAGAGGCTGCAGGGCGAGGGCTGTACTGGGGAAGGGGGGGTATCCCAGGGTGTGTGGGGGGGGGGCACATGTTGATGTGTGCCTCAAGAGGGTGAGGGCTGAGGAGGCAGTCTCCAGAGGAGATGAGGCCAGATGGAGATGTGAGGGTGTGTGTGAGAGAACGAGTGGTGATGTCCCTGGAGCTGGCAGTGAGTGAGATGCCAGTGAATGTGTGATAACCTTGTGAGTGTGTGAGTTCAGAGTGATGAGATGGTTGCCTTACCCTGGCGGAATGGATGAGATCATTCATCCTCTATCTGCACTGGATGGCTGACCTATTGTGCGCAGCATTGGCACTGACCACCACTGCCACTGCCTCCCAGAGCAGTGAGACTTTTTAAAAATTTGTTCATGGGATGTGGGCATTGCTGGCTAGGCCAGCATTTATTGCTCATCCCTAATTGCCCTTGTTCAGGGCAGTTAAGAGTCAACCACATTGCTGTGGGTCTGGAGTCACATGTAGGCCAGGCCAAGTAAGCACAGCAGGTTTCCTTCCCCGAAGGATATGAGTGAACCAGGTAGATTTTTACAACAATCGGCAATGGGCAATGATTTTATAGTCACCATTACTGAGATGAGCTTTATATTCCAGATTTATTTATTGAATTTAAAATTTCACCAGTTGCCATGGTGGGATTTGAACCCATGTCCCCTGAGCAATAGCCTGGACCTTTGGCTTACTAATCCAGTGACATTACCACTGCCTCCCCTGATGTGTCAGTGCCAGAGCAGGGGGTAGAGGACACCGCGTCCAGAGCAGGGGGTAGAGGACATCGTGGCCAGAGCTGGGGGTGGAGGACATCGCGGCTAGAGCAGGGGGTAGAGGACATCGCGGCCAGAGCAGGGGGTAGAGGACATCGCGGCCAGAGTTGGGGGTAGAGGACACAGCATCCAGAGCGGGGGGTAGAAGACATTGCGGCCAGAGCAGGGGGTAGAGGACATTGCGGCCAGAGCAGGGGGTAGAGGACATCGCGGCCAGAGCAGGGGGTAGAGGACATCGTGGCCAGAGCAGGGGGTAGAGGACATCGTGGCCAGAGCAGGGGGTAGAGGACATCGCGGCCAGAGCAGGGGGTAGAGGACATCGCGGCCAGAGCAGGGGGTAGAGGACATCGCGGCCAGAGTTGGGGGTAGAGGACACAGCATCCAGAGCGGGGGGTAGAAGACATTGCGGCCAGAGCAGGGGGTAGAGGACATTGCGGCCAGAGCAGGGGGTAGAGGACATCGCGGCCAGAGCAGGGGGTAGAGGACATCGTGGCGAGAGCAGGGGGTAGAGGACATCACGGCCAGAGCAGGGGGTAGAGGACATCGCGGCCAGAGCAGGGGGTAGAGGACATCACGGCCAGAGCAGGGGGTAGAGGACATCGCAGTGGACCTCCACAGATTCAAGGAGGCGTCCCAGGGATGGGTCACTGAATTGGGGAGGCTGCACCCTTCTTGACTTTTGGGGCCATGTCTTCACTGGAGCAGTCCTGGGCTGCGAGCATTGAGAAGTGTGCGCGTGGCTGCAGTTTAAATATGGCGCCCTGCGTGAGGAAACGGTGAGGTAACGGTGTGGCGGGCAAATCAGAGGCTGCCCGCCAGCGAGACAGCGTATCTCCCGTGGTTGTACAATTAATGAGGCAGAAATGGAACAACACAGCGCGAAAACCCACCATTGCGGCCAATAGGTATAACATCTTTTTCCCACCCGCTGCCGCACTTAGCGCAAATTTGG
This sequence comes from Cetorhinus maximus, assembly GCF_964194155.1. Taxonomy (NCBI): domain Eukaryota; kingdom Metazoa; phylum Chordata; class Chondrichthyes; order Lamniformes; family Cetorhinidae; genus Cetorhinus; species Cetorhinus maximus. The sequence goes on from NC_135879.1 coordinate 232,638,468, forward strand.
GACGATTACGCCCATTGCTTCCGCTGGTCGGGGAATCTAAAACACGGGGGGCGCTGCCTCAGGATAAGGGGCCGATCATTTAGGACCGAGATTAGGAGAAATTACTTCACTCAAAGGGATGTAAGCCTAATTCTCGTGATCTTATCAAACCCCTTTCAAAAGTGGAGTTACAGGTGGAAATGAGTAAACCTGGGATTCTGGGATATTGAATAAAATTTCAGGAGATAAATACGTAGCTCAGTAAAAGATTGGTTAGCCCTCAATTTAAAATGCGGTGTGCGGTTTTGGGTACGCCATTACAAAAAGGATATGAAAGCCATGGAGGTCAATGCATAATAAGGCCAACATATATTTACCAGGAAGAAAAGGATTGTAATTATGATGAGATTGACATAACATAGCTTTGTGCTCACTGGAGCAGAAAAGGTTAAAGAGGAACCTAATAGAGGCGCTGGCAATTATTAAAGGCTTTGGGAGAGTAAATAATGAAAGATTATTTCGACTGTCCAGAGAATAAGTAATAAGAGAACACGAGCTTTAGATTGCTACTGGAGACGTAAGGGATTTCACATAAAGGATTAGCCAGGAATTAAATGTTTTACTGCATGTGGATTAAATCGCAACATTTGATTTAAAAAAAATTAAGTATTTATTAGTTCACAGGATGTGGGCCCTTCTGGCAGCACTTACAGCCCATCCCTAATGAAGATGAGTCATCTTCTTGAACCGCTGCAGTCTGTGTGGTGTAGGGAGGGAATTCCAGGACTTGGAACCAGCCTGAAGCTGAGCAAGGAGCCACATAAATATAAGTGACGGAATGGCCTGTAACCAGAGCGCACAGACCTAAGGTAATTGGCAATGGAGCCAGAAGAAGACATAAGGATAAAAGGTGTTTGCGCAGCAGGTTGTGGTGATCTGGAAAGCATTGCCTGGAAGGCCGGTGGAAGCAGATTCAACAATAACATTCAAAAGGGAATTAGCTAAGTCCCTGGAAAGGAAAAAAAAAAGAACTGCCGGGCCATGGGGAAAGACCAGGTACCATTCTGGACTATCATTCCATAATTCTATTAATTCTTTCCTTCTTTCTTTCTGAAAACACCACACTCTTTTTCCAAATGTAAACCTTTTGCTAAAATGCGTCGATCATATAAGTTCTTCCTGAGAAAATTCTGTTGCATGTTGGAAAATGTCACTGCCCGACTGTTATTTTTCCTTGCTCACAGCAACATGGTGGGTGAGTGAATCAACTGGGATGTGGGTGAATATTAATTGTAGGATCTTATCCTTCTCTTCTTATATCTCAGTTGCTCTTTTCTATGCAGAGTCTAATCAAACTAAAGCAAGGCTCAAAGGCTTATAGACGCCGTACATTACATGTGAAATGAGAAAGCAAGAGTAACAGTATGTTGGCAGCTTATTAAATGTCAAGGGTACGTTATCTATCTATATACACAAAGGAAAACTTCTCTAACCACAACTAAGGGATTAATCCTCCAGCTAATGTTAGATAATTTGCCTAAGGCATTTAATAAAGTATGAAAATCTGTGCTGAATTACCATACATTCTGTTCAGAATTAGCAAAAGATATGGATTGCAACAAAAAAAGATATTTAATTTAACACATGGCTTCATATTTTTATTTCCATACAAGCCTACTGGAAATTGGGTGTACTCCAGCTTTTATTTTTTCTGATTCAATTTGAGGAAAATAAAAAACTTGGGATTCACACACACACACACACATGCACAAATAAAAACACATACATGCACATATATAGTGTATTTCTTTAAAGCTTTTTATTTGGATTTCCCAGCTTTGTGCATGTCTCCTATTGCACATTGGAGGTGTCAACTTGGCTCCATGGTAGCACTCCTGCCTCTGAGTGTAAACTCAGAAATATCCTCCCTGAATCTCTCTACCTCCATCCCTCTCTCTCACTCTCTCCTCCTTTAAGATGCTCCTTAAAACCTATCTCTTTCACCAAGCTGTTGGTCACTTGCCCTAATAGTCTCTTACGTGGCTCATGTCAAGCTGTTGACTGAGTATGCTCCTGTAAAGCACCTTGCGCCGCTTTGCTATGTTAAAGGCACTACATAAATGTAAGTTGTTGTTGTTGTTTAATCAGAAGGTTGTGGATTCAAACTCCACAGCAGGGTCTGGAACACATAATCCAGACTGATGGCTCATTGTGGTACTGAGGGAGTGCTGCGCTGACAGAGGTGCCGTCTTTTAAATGTGATGATAAGCTGAAGTCTCATCAGCCTATTCAGGTGAATGTAAAAGACCCCACTTCACTATTCAAAAAAAGACCTTCTCTGGTTAACTTGTCCAAACTTTATCCCTCAACCAGCAACACCAAGGCCAGCCATTTGCCTTGTTCGTTTGTGGGAGCTTGCTATGTCCAAATTGGCTGCCGAGTTTCCTCATGTAACAACAATGATGATACTTCACCTGTGTAGCACTTTGGTATCTTCAGTTTGGGACCTTCAAAGATTACAAAAGGTGTTCTTTAAATGTAAATTCAGTCTTTCTGCTTTGTCAGCTGCTCCCACCCCTACCCCTGCCCCCCCTTCCCCCCCCCCCCCCCCCCCCCCCAACCTGAGCACACCCCCACCCCTATTGGGTAAATGCGATGTACTCGGCGCATTTCTGAGTCGTGTAGACTAGGAATGTCCCGGTTTGATCCTCTGCCTGGGACAGCTAGTTTCAGTTGGCGCTGAATTTGGGAAGCTGCGGTTGGGCAGAGATGTCAGAAATATCGGGCTGGATTTAATGGCCAATGACGAAGGTTATACCTTGCGGCCTGCCACATAGTATGACACACTACCCCCCCAGCCCACCCCACCCTGCTGTTAGAATACCAGTGACAGGGAGCTGCAGCCCTTAATTAACCCTTAATTGGGCACTTAAGAGTCTCAATTGGCCGAGGGGCAGGAAGGCTTAATTAGGGGGACTCAGGAATGTGATAGGCTCTCCGCCCATGCCTTCCCACCCCATTAAATGCCTCCCCCTGGCCACCAGCCCACAATCATTAAAATGGTTCCATCTATCAGATGTGGGTTTCTACTTCTGAATGAGTTCTTGAGTAACCACCTAGTGTGGGAGCAGATGAGAATGTAGTTGGGCTCAGTTGCGATGTTGTCCATGGTTGACTAGCTCACTTTTACCCACAGTCTAATATCATTCATAAAAGATGGCTTTCTTGGATGAAGTAGATGAGGGCTGCTGATACCCACCAAACTTTATTCCAGCAAGCATTTTGTGAAAAGAGAAAACAAACATGGGAGGATTACTTTATGGTGCTTTTAGTGACATAAAAATTAAAGTTTTGTGTTTATTTCACACCCTTCATAACCTCAGGATATCCTGAAGCGCTTTGTAGTCAATTCAAAGTACTGTTGAAGGGTTTTCGCTGTTGTAATGTAGGAAATGCAGCAAGATCCCACAAACAGCATTGTGTTATTGAGCAGATAATCTATTGACTTGGGGTTTGGGTTTGAAGGATAAATAGTGATGAACTCTTCAGCTCTTCTTGGGAATAATGGCATGAGATCTTTTGTATCCACCTGAGAAGGCAGTCAAGCTTCAGTTTAACATTTCACCCAAAAGACAACACCTCTGACAGAGAAGCACTCCACCAGTACTGCACTGCACTAGATTATGGGCTCAAGAACATGAAGTGGGGCTTGAACCCACACATTTCTGATTTAGAGGTAGGATTGCAATCGCTGAGCTTTGACTACCTACCTACCTTTCTTTCTTTCCCTCTTTATTTCTCTCTCCCCCTGTTTCTCTTTATTTCTTTCTCTCTTTCTCTTTCTTTCCCTCTCTCATTCTGTAACAGAGTTTTGAATCAAATATTTTTTCTGCTTTAGAGATCCTGTCAGAACAAGTACTGGAGTGTTCCTTTCCTCACAAGGCCCGCAGCTTAAATTCAGCCCAGACTGATGGGAGTGACATTCTCCTCCTTTTCCTGGGTATAGCCACTCGCAATTTCAAAACCAGTTCATAGTCCAGAGCACAATATAGCCAACAAGTCAGCTGCAATTGTCACTATCTATCAGAAAGGCCACAGGAATGTGTGATTCAAGTGAAGGTGTCACACTGGAGTGCAGACTCTTCTCGAGTTGGAGTTAAATCATCTGCAAAGTAGAGGGGCCTTTCCCTTGCAGCTAGATGTGATGGGTTTGGGAGTGCTTCATGCTGACACTGGGTTGAAATCTAGCTTTATAATACGTGAAAAGTCCTGTAACTATCCAGTGTTCTCCCTACAAATGTAAGAGTTTCAATTTTTCTATTCCTGCCTGTCATTGGAAGAAAAGAGTTCACATTTATTTAGATGCTTTCACATCTCCAGAATGTCCCAAAGTGTTTCACTAGGAAATGAAGCACAGTGGTGGCAGGGTCAGAAGTAGATAGATTCCTGACTGACAAGGGAATCAAAGGTTATCGGGGGCAGGCGGAATGTGGGGTGGAGGCCATAATCGGATCAGCCATGATCTTACTGAACGGTGGAACAGGTTTGAGGGGCCGAATGGCCTACTCCTGCTCCTAATTCGTATGTTCCTACTTATGTAAGTGTGGTCCATTGTGGTCATGTAGACAGACATGTGAAGTGTATTTAACTATAACCTGTGTAAGGTATTTTCTATTAAAATAAGATCTATTAAAATAAAGCAAGGTAAACTTTCCACTTTGGGCACGAGTGGGAAATTGCACTCTAAAGCATTGAAATTGCACTGGTTAGGTTAAGTTACACTCCAAGTTTCTGCTAAAACTAACTTACAAATGTAAAAGTGCCCATGAACCAGAGCATTCAGGCAGCATAATAGAACGTAATCATTTCTTTTCCATTAAAAAGTATTCCATGATGTATTTAAGAGTGCCAACCTGGTGTGGTTTTCTTAATACAGCTGAAAATGGGCTTATTACCAAAGCTAAGCATTTTTAATGAAAGTGTCTTGTTCTCCTCCGTCTGTGAGCAGCCCAATTTTAAAATCACTGAAAATGGCCCCCCAAAAAAAATCTATACTGAACTATTTAATCGCTTCCTTGGCGCACACTAATCCGTTTCTTAGTAAATTAAACAGGTTTTGATCTCCAAAAGCCTTTAAAACATGCCTCCTGGTGTCTGACGGCACAGAAAATTAATGTGTTTCGAAGAGCCTTCTTGAACAAGCTGAACTGAACCTTGAACCTTCTTCTCAAAGGCAATTAGGGAAGGGCAATGAACGCTGGCCTTGCCAGCACGGCCTGCGTCCCATGACCAAATAAAAAGACCATGGGTTCACGGTCTCAGAACAAGGAGGATCGGCCACTCTGGACTGAGATAAGATGAAATTGCTTTACTTTTTAAGAGTTGTGAATATTTGGAATTCTCTACTCCAGAGAGCCATGGAGGCTCAGTTGTTGATCATATTCCAGGCTGGGATTGATAGATCCTTGGCTATAAGAGAATTAAGGGATATGAGGAGGACAGTGCGAGGTGGTGTAGCTGGGATGGAACATCAGCCATGATTTTGTTAAATGGCAGAGCAAGTTCGAAGGGCCGAATGGCCTGTTTCAGCTCCTTTGGGTGTAACCCACTTTTACCCTGAATTGACCCTTGCCAAAACATGCCGATATGACCAATCAATCGCCATGTGTTTAAAATTATGTGGTTATATCTGGATCTGCAGCAATTTCAATTGGAGTACACCGAGGTAAGGATTCAGATAAGGTGTTGTGATGTTTTTGGTTAAAGGGTACCTTTTGGCCAGGTCACTGGGTGAACTCTTCCACTCTCTTTCAAATCCTGCCATGGGATCCTTTATACCTACCTGAGTAGGTACGCGGAGCCTTGTTTAATTCTGCATCCGAGATTCAGCACCTCCCTTTGTGTTATATTGAAGTGTCAGCCTAAGTAATGTGCCCAAGTTGTGAAGTTGGGCATGAACACAACCTGGTGACTTAGAAGCAAGAGGGCTGACATACAGCCAAGATAAAACCATCATGTTTGCCTGTTTGTTATACCGAAACACATCTTTTTGCACCTCGATTTGACATCAGTCTCTACAGCCCAGGAACTGTGGAGAAATCAACTCAAGGGACCCGTAGCACCATTTGTTCATCAGCGTGTTTTGAGATGCTGACCCAGAGGATATCAGAAGGTACATGTGGTAATGTGTGAGGTCCATAAAGTTGAGCCAGAGCAGGAGGGAGGAATGGCCTAGAGTCTAGATTATTAGCAAAATGGAGAGGAATTTTCCATTGTATTTGTCCTCCTATTTGGCATGGGTTTTTCTCTCTCCCAGGCGATTACATGGCTACGAGGATGCTGAAAGGAAGTGTTTCTTCATGATGCTCCAGCCATCCTGGTGTGGAGAGGGCTTGAATGAACCAGTTGGCGTTTTCCAGCCCCTCTGTGAGAATGAGGGAGCAACAGGTCATTTGTTGTCTGGACAACAAATTGTTGCCTACTCCCTGATTCAATCCATAGCTGGATGCTGCATCAGCATAACAGCCACTCAACAGATAACAGCACTATGAATGAGTCAATGTAGTTCAAAACTCCCAAAGGCCATAGCCCCAGTCTTCATTCTGCTTCAGGGAGCCATTACTCTTTGTTGACCTCACACACTATTTCTGATGATCAGTATTTAGGAACATGTTCAGAATACAGCAGCATGTCTCACTCCTTGCTCCTAAGTGAGCTGGATAGAATGTAAATAAGCAATTCAATATTTTTTTTAATTCATTAGATGTGGGCATCACTGGCTAGGCCAATGATCATTGCCCTTGTTCAACCAAGCACATGGCTATGTGGGCCTGGAGTCACATGTAGGCTAGACCAGGTAAGGACAACAGATTCCCTTCCTTTAAGGACATTAGTGAACTATCTGGGTTTTCACAACAATCATAGTCATGATTAGACTTTCAATTCCAGGTTTTTATTGAATTCAAATTCCACCATCTGGTCATGGTGGGTATTCGAGCCTAGTCCCCAAAGCATTACCCTGGGTCGCTGGAGTACTAGTTCAGTGACAACACCACTATGCCATCACCTCCCCATGATATTGTTGAAAATAGTGACAGTGAATCAGTTAGACTGTGTCCTGATTGATGAGTTTGAGATCAATGGCATGTAATCAGGCAATGTTATGAGGTTCTGGAAAGCTTTCGTCACTTACCAACATACAAAGTAGGAGCAGGAGAAACCCCCTCGAGCCTGCTCCGCCATTCAATAAAACCATGGCTGATCTGATTGTAAACTCCCGCCTACCCCTGATAACCTTTCACCCCCTTATCTATCTAGCTCTGCCTTAAAAATGCTCAAAGACTCTGCTCCCACTGCCTTTTGAGGAAGGGAGTTCCAAAGACTCACTACCCTCTGAGAGAAAAAAAATGTCCTCATCTCTGTCTTAAATGAGCGACCCTTTATTTTTAAACAGTGACCCCTAGTTCAAAAACAGTTCTAAAACATTTGTAAACTGCGACCCTTTGGGCAGAATTGTCTCAGAAATCAGCAAAGTCCAATATCGGGCGGGCAAATTGGCATGTGACTCACCGACGGCAATGTTGGCTTCTTCCGCCATGTAGTGCGCCACTTTGTGTAGAAAATTGAGAGGCACAGGTTTCATGTTGGATCACTGGTGGGGCTGCCTCTGATTCCCCATCCCACCGTCACCTCAGGCCTTCAGTAATCCAGGCACCATATTTAAAGTTCACCCTGGCACAGAGCTAGCACTCTCTAAGGGATAGGAAGCTGGTGGAAAGTCATGGCTTCCAAAGGGAGGAAGCATGTTGCTCCCAAATTTAGCAATACCTCCATTGGTTGCCTACTGGACGCAGTGGAGGCACGCGGTGAAGCCCTCTACCCCCACTCTTGGCGAAGAACCTCATCCAAGGTGACCAATCCAGCATGGGAGGTGGTGGCAGTGGCAGTCAGTGCCAACGCCCTGCAAAAGAGGACAGCCACCCAGTGCAGCAAGAGGATGAATGATCTCTTCCTTTCCGCCAGGGTAAGTCACTCTTCTCATCACTCTCAACTCGCACACTCACAAACCCATCACACATCCACAGGGATCTCACTCACTGCCAGCTCAAGGGACATCACCATTCACTCTATCACAGCATCTTCACCTGCCCTGTGGATCGTGTCCTCATCCCATCCATGGGACTACTCAGCACCCGCACATGCCAGGCATCCTTCTATCTGGCCGGGCAGGTGATAAGCTTACATTCTCTCCACCTGTATTCATGCAGGACAAGCTGGCACACAACAAAAGGGAGAGATCGCAGACTGGTGGAGGAATGCACGGCATCAAGGTTCTCACAGACTTTGTAAATAGAGCCATCCAGCTGGCCGGCGACGATGTGGACCGGTCCTGTGCTGACAGTGAAGTCGGTGGCGCTTGACCAAGTGAGGATCCAGCAGTGCAACATCCATCAGACTGTCCTGTGAGTCACTGCCCCTGTACTGCAATCCCCTGCCATGTACTTTCGCAGGGATATATGGGAAGCAGCCGAGGGGGTCCAAGAGCCAGGCACTCGACTCCATTCCCGAGGACAGCATGGAAGAGGAATCTCTAGACATCAAATCTGAAGACCTATCACAGCGCTCACCCAACCCTCCACCAGCACAGAGACACATACCTCGGTGGGAACTAAGTCTAGGGTAGCCTCAGGGTCACAATCTGGCCAACACATCGCACTGTCTGGTCCACAGCAGGCGGAGGCAAGGACTTCCCAGATTGCCTTCACTCGGAGGACTGCTGGAGGCCAGAAATCTGCTGAGTCTGAGTTGGATGAGGCGCTTCTGGGACTCGATCATTCCTCAGTTGCTGGAGCTGCAAAGGCAAGCTCGGGAACATCAGGAAGAAATGTCTGCTGATCTCCTCAGAAGGCAAGGGACGATGGAGGAATCCATCCGCCTTTAGCCTGAGGTGATAGCACCAGCATGCCAACGCACCGAGGTTAGCCCTGGTAAGATGGCGACCGCCGTGGAGGTCTTGGTCCTGGATATCGTTCTTGCTCTGCTGCAAGGCCTGGAAGCCATCGCAGAGACACTTGAAGGCATCCATCAGCGCCAACACGAGAGGGAGGTGGAGCACCTCGAGCTCCCTCCAGCTGCCCCTTCCTCTAATGGACTCAGCCAGGGGCCGTCGGACACCCGTAGGGAGGAGGATCAGCAGGTGCACACCCTGGGGTCATCCACCCAGGTAACTCTGGAAATGTCCAGCCCATCCAAATCCCCTCTTCCTGTGACCCCAGCAGCCCCAGCTCCGCAGGCTGAGGAGGGTGCCACTGCCACACAGCAGGATCCCGAAAGCAGGCCAGGGCCCTCCAGGTCTCAGTCCTCCAGAGGCTGCCCACCAAGGTCATCACAGACAGGGCGTAGCAGTCAGCAGGCTGCCTCCACCTCCGCTACAGATGTCGGGGAAGCACCAAGACGTAGCGGCAGGATTAGAAAGGTCAAGAGGATGTAATCGCACAATGTGGATACGGGTGTTAATCACTTGTCCTTAATGCTGACCATTGTAAATACACTCCCAAGAATGTCTCCTTGTCTATGGCTCCTTGTTACAATAAGTGGTGCTCGTGTCAATCGGATGTGAAACTTTGCTTCCTGCACAAAATGCAGGCTCATGTCACAGTCCAGGGCCTCTCCCCTGTGCAGAGTGTAACCTTTTGAGTGCAATGATTGTCCAGCTTCAAAGTCACTCTCCAGATCAGTGACGTGTGCACCTCCATGTGGCTTGTGTTTGCTGCAAGGATCTTGTATCAAGCGTCACTGGGTTCCGTGATGTTCTCTGTGTGCTCTCAGCACCTTAGAGGCAGGACTGCCCCCCATCTCATCACCTTTCCAGACAGGTGAAGGTGTGGTGCTGAAGGAACAGGTGATGAAGCCTGCCAAAGGATCAAGTTGTCTGAGAGTCCATGTGCCTGCTGTATCTCAGCAGCATCTCCATGATGTGAGCCCTTTCACAGAGCGTATGTGCGGTGCCCTCAGCCAGACAGGTGTCGGACATTCCCAGATTCAATGTGAAGATCTCAGGAGTGTCCTCACTGCAACTCGTCATCATCCTCCTGGAATCCTGAGGCAATGAGGGCCTCACAGCCGTGCCTGCCTCATCTGGCCAGTGCAATGGCCTCATCACCTGCACCTTCACCTTCCAGGACCTCATCACCCTCATCACCTTCGACTTCCTCCTCATCAGAGGAGATGTGCAGCCCTTTCATCTCCTCTTCATCCAGGTCCTCTCCACTTTGCATCTCCGGGTTGTGTACTGCGCAGCAAGTGACTATGATGCGTGACACCCTCTGGGGAGTGTACTGGAGTGCTCTGCCAGATATGTCCAGGCACCGGAACCTCAGGATGCCAATGGTGTGCTCACCAACTCCTGGGTTGCGGCATGTGCCTTGTTGTACCTTCCCTCACCAGGAGTCTGAGGCTGCCACATGGGTGTCATCAGCCACATCATTTGTGATTAGCCCTTGTCCCTTAGGAGCCAACCCTGCATCCTGCGTAGTCCCTGGAAGATGCCAGGGATCTGAAACCTGAGACAGGCATCCTGAGTCATGGATGCTTCCGTGGTATCTTGCACACACCCGCAGGATCCATTTGCTATGGTCGCAGACCAGCGGAACATTGGGATAGTGAAAGCCTTTGTGGTTCACATACTGGACTGCTTGTTGCTAGGGAGATTTAAGAGCCACATGGGTGCAGTCGATGGCACTTTGCACTTATGTGAACCTGTAAACCTGAGCAAATCCCAGTGCTCTTGCTTCCTGGCTTGTCTAATTCCTGCTGAAATTGACAAAGTTGTGTGCCTTGGCAAAAAAGGTGTCTGTGACCTCCTGGATATATTTATTGGTGGAGGCTTGTGAGATCCCACCAAGGTCCCCAGTGCAGCCCTGGAAGGAGCCACTGCCGTAGGAATTGAGCGCGGCAGGAACTTTACTGCCACTGGCATTGGATGCGCTCCGAGTCCCCGTGGTGCCAAATCCTGCAGAAGGTGGCATATGTCCGTGACCAGTCCCCTTGACATGTACAGGTGTTGGTGACACTGGTTCTCGCTCATCTACAGGTAGCACATGCGCTGTCTGTAGACCCTGGGTCTAGCAATACACCCATGAACAACGGCTCTGTGGGGTTCATCCTCTGCGTGTGGAGGAGGACATGCCACCCCTTGGTATTCAGGATTCTACTCCTCCCTTTGATGAGCCAGGTGCCACCATCATATTCCTCTCCTTCTTTTCTCCTGCATATAAGCAATCAGGCAGACAGCGAGATCACAAGACTCCATGTTCCTGATGGTCTCCTCACTGCTGTATCAAAAAGAGAGACACCAAGGGTCAGCAATTATCTTCTAAGTACCACTCTTGGTCAAGCCATCGCCTGTGACTGCCTCTCAAGGCCCCTTAACACATGCCAGGGAGTCCAGGGCACCACATGGATGCCCGGAGATTAGTGCACGTGATGGTTCACCATGTCCCCACCCAGCACCGCCCCACACCACCTGAACGAGTGGCAGCAGCTTCGACCACTCGACTACATCCTGAACCCTCATCTCACACGCAGGCATTGTCCTAAGCTGGACCACAAGGCTTCGTGGTTTGATTGGGCCATGAGGGTGACATTTCAATGTCAATGAAACATAATGCAAAGGACTAGGAGCGCACCCCTCCATCAGTGTTCAATGGCCACCTTTCCCAAGGGGATCCTCAGGCTTGCCCAGTCACCTAATGTTTCTGCAGCACGATAACACTTGTTCAAGTTTGAAGTGTGTGCACGAGGGGTTAACAGTAGAGGAGCAATCATTGGCATTAAGAAGAGTTAGTGCCGCTTGAGTGGGCACAGTTGCCTGACTAGTCTGACTCCAAGCACGTCAATTAAGCTCAAGCTAAACATTCTCAGCTGCAGAAGAATGCGCATCTTTGACATGTTTTGGCATTTGTCCAGCCGTTTTCTTACCCCCCACACCCCACGCCCCCCGACATGTGTTTGTGTTCAAACTTCTGTGCTGCCATGACCCCCCTTGCATTGTAGCCCTTACCCCGGAGTTCCCCTTCCCGCTTGCACTGTCACCCTTACCCCAAGGCTCCCTTCCCTCCTTCTTCCCTTGCACTGTCGCACTTGCCACAAGATTCCCTTCTCCCCGGCACTGTCGCCCTTGCTCCGGCACCACAAGCCAGCCGCGAGAAAGCCGCCATGGAGACTTGCCCCTGGACACCCGCGAATCCACGGAGCTGCTCCCTTGCATTTGGATCATCGCAAGCGCTGCACGAATTTGTGTGCACTCACCTCTCGAATTCCCCTCCAAGTTCAGGTCACCAGGTGAATACCTCTTAAAGGCAGTTCTAAGTCACACCGTCATAAAATGACGCTGATGTGGCCGTTAAATTTGATGTAGGGGCTTGATTCCAGCATGCGACCACAATGATGAGACGCAAATGCATTGAAATCAAGTTCCCGACATTCGAGGGTGGGAAACGTGGTCATTGACAGGGGGAGGGGACAATCACTTCCTGTATTCATGTCACCGGAAACACGCCTAGGGCATTCTCGTGAGGTTCTCCGATCTCGCCACCGAACACGCCTATCACAATCAAACGCGGAAAAACCCAGCCCTAGATCCTACCAAATCCTAAAATGCAAAAGTGAAAAAAGGCTTAATTGCGATTTAAAGTTAAAATTCTATGGAGACAATTTGTCTTCAGTGCTAAAGAAATCTGGCATCAGTTCAGGAGAAAAACAAAGTATAAAATTGCCTAACCATAACCCTTTGGCATCACCATCGCTGAAACCTGCACTATTAACAGCCTGGGGGTTACCATTGACCAGAAACTGAACTGGACCAGCCATATAAATATTGTGGCTAAAAGAGCAGGTCAGAGGCTAGGAATCCTGCAACGAGAAACTCGCCCCCTGACTCCCCAAAGTCTGTCCACCATCTAGAAGGCATAAGTCAGGAGTGCGATGGAATACTCCCCACTTGCCTGGATGAGTACAGCTCCCACAACACTCAAAAAGCTTGACACCATCCAGAACAAAGCAGCCCACTTGATTAGCACCCCACCTACAAACATTCATTCCCTCCACCACCGACGTACAGTAGCAGCAGTGTGTACCATTTACAAGATGTACTACAACAACTTCAACAGCACCTTCCAAACCCACGACCTCCGCCACCAAGAAGTTCAAGGGCAGCAGATAGATGGGAACGCCACCACCTGGAAGTTCCCCTCCAAGCCACACACCATCCTGACTTGGAAATATATCGCTGTTCCTTCACTGTCGCTGGGTCAAAACCCTGGAACTCCCTTCCTAACAGCACTGTGGGTATACCTACACCACATGGACTGCAGTGGTTCAAGAAGGCACCAGCACCTTCTCAAGGGCAACAAGGAATGGGTAACAAAGGTGGCCTAGCCAGTGACACCCAAACCTCATGAGTGAATGAAAAGAAAGCAACCATTGGTGTCTGAGGTTGGGGCTCATCGTTCTGTGGCTGGTCATTCTCATGTGCATCTTCTGCTTGAAGTGCAGTGGTGCTTATCGAAAGGTTTGGCTGGCCTGACCAAAGAGGAGCTTCTACCACATGTAAGGGATTTGAATAAACCGGTTCTTCAAAGAGTGAAGACAATTCAGAGCTGAATTCCCAGTCAAGAGTCTCTTCACTGGTGGACATTTGAGCAGCTTGCAGTTCCAGGATCATGCCTATGATCGGAAGTTGGATTCCTCCAGGGCTATAGAGTGGTGTATCTGTTGTTTGTAGCCAGAGGCCTTTCAGCCATGGTTCCTTATCTGAGAGGACCATAACTCTGACTCCCGTGTCTAATTTGAAATTGATGAGGCGACCGTTTACAGATATGTCAGCGTTCCAAAAAGAGAATCCAGGACCCTTGATCTCACGGTTGAACTCCTTCATGGTGGGGTACCTCAAACTCGTGAACTGTTTTTGGATCCTCCACAATGTTTTAGACTGGCACAGCTTTCCAAAGTACCGAGCCATTTGCAGTTGAAACACCGCACAGAGATTGCTCATGCCTGTGAGGTCTTTTGGCTCCACAGTGCTGACATGGTCTTTCATCGTCATATGGTCTGTTTGGGTTTATTCCTTGCCTCGCAATTATCTCATTGGCTTTCAGACACACTGAGTACAGTGGTGTATTCATTTGTTCACCCTCTGTCTCCTTATCTGATCCTGAAGCTATCATGAATCTTGAAAATATTTTTTTGCCAAAGCCCCCAGTTCTGCACCTGATCTGGCCCATGTATCAGCCCAAACTGATCTGGTAGGGTTGATTTATTATCCATGTTTGATTTTCAGCTCAGGGTAGTACATCTTTAAGTGCTGTTCCGCTTGTAAAGATGGTGCTGCAGTAATTGTTTTCTCAATGCTTCTTCCTGCGTTTGTTGGGTTTTGGTGGGCTCCTGTGGCGATCATGGACCCTACCTCAAAGGGACCGATTTCTTTTTTTAATCAAAGATTTGGTCCCTTTTAGGGTGTTCTCGGAGTATTTTAGGGTGATTAAAAGGTGATTCCTGGCTGTGGTTAAATTTTTAAAAGTCCTTTTTTTTAAACAGAGCTCGGCACCAATTCGTATGGCACTGTCTCCGAACCCCGGTTGGCCACAGTGATTAATGAAAATGGATTGCTCTGACTGATTAATGGCCTGAAAGGCTAGGTCAGCCTTAAAACAGAATCTTTGCTCACCCTTGCTAGGGGCCCTTGACTCTGCAACCGACAGGGATTCACAATGTACCTCTGCGCGGTCTGGTGGAGCCCTTCAGCTGCACAGTGGGTTTTTCTTCTGCCCTTCAGCCTCCACGTCTGCAATGGAACTTCTTTTAGGGTGATCTCCAGCTGTGTCTTCGGTTCAGGCGCACCTCAGTCAGATCAGGGGTCCTACTCCTTTGAGGTTCTGGGTTCGTTCACGAGCTGCCACCATGTTGTAAGGGTTTGCTCAGTAGGTCTCACTAAGAGGTTCAGAGGCTTGCAAGGTTTAACAGTGGTGTTTAATGGTAATACATCTCTGCATAAATATATACAAAGTAGGAGCTAACTCCATGTTTACTTCTACACAGGTCTCTGCGTACTGTCAGGTCAGCTTGGTCATAGAAGACAGAGGGTAGCAGTGGAAGGGTGCTTTTCTGAATGGAGAGCTGTGACTAGTGGAGTTCCGCAGGGATCAGTGCTGGGACCTTTGCTGTTTGTGGTATACGTAAATGATTTGGAGGAAAATGTAACTGGGCTAATTAGTAAGTTTGCAGACGACACTAAGGTTGGAGGAGTTGCAGATAGTGAAGAGGATTGTCAAAGGATACAACGGGATATAGATCGGTTGGAGACCTGGGCGGAGAAATGGCAGATGGAGTTTAATCTGGACAAATGCGAGGTGATGCATTTTGGAAGGTCTAATACAGGCAGGAATTATACAGTAAATGGCAGAACTCTTAAGTGCATCGACGGGCAGAGGGATCTGGGTGTACAGGTCCACAGGCCACTGAAAGTGGCAACGCAGGTGGATAAGGTAGTCAGGAAGGCATATGGCATGCTTGCCTTCATCGGCAGGGGTATTGAGTATAAAAGCTGGGAAGTCATGCTGCAGCTGTATAGAACCTTGGTTAGGCCACACTTGGAATATTGCATGCAATTCTGGTCGCCACATTACCAGAAGGATATGGAGGCATTGGAGAGGGTACAGAGGAGGTTCACCAGGATGCTGCCTGGTCTGGAGGTTATTAGCTATGAGGAGAGGTTGGAGAGACTCGGGTGGTTCTCACTAGAGGGACGGAGATTGATGGGCGACTTGATAGAAGTTTATAAAATGATGAGTGGCATGGACAGAGTAGATAGTCAGAAGCTTTTTCCCAGGGTGGAAGAATCAATTACTAGGGGACATAGATTTAAGGTGAGAAGAGAAAACTATAGAGGAGATATGTGGGCAAGGTTTTTACGCAGAGGGTAATGAGTGTCTGGAATTTGCTGCCAGAGGAGGTGGTGGAAGCAGGTACGATAGTGGTGTTTAAGAGGCAGCTTGACAAATACATGAACAGGATGGGAATAGAGGGATACGGACCCCGGAAGTGCAAAATGTTTTAGTTTGACAGGCAATATGATCGGCGCAGGCTTGGAGGGCCAAAGGGCCTGTTCCTGTGCTGTACTTTTCTTTGTTCTTTGTTCTTTGTACTTTGTCCCTTGTCATGTGACCCTTTACATCATACTGTGGGCGGTACTGTTCGCCAGTCCCACATTAACCCTTGCTATGCCGGACATCCTTATACTACACTGGTGAGCAAAGTATCCTGCCGGCTGCACAATCCTTGAACTCTACCCCCACTATGTTCCTGTTCCACTTTTAGTTCTGCTCCTCACCGCATCATGAGCAAGAAAATAACTAAAAGCAAGGAAGGGATGCCAAATTTGTACACAATGTTGATTGGGCCACAGCTGATTCAGCTCTGGGAAAAACCCTCCCCTTCCCCATCCCTGTAGGATGGGATTTCGAGTCGCAGAAAGGATACAATGAAGATTCACTAGATTGGTTCCAGGAGTCAGATTTGAGTTATCAAGAAAAGCCCCCCAAAAATGTGGCCTTTTTGACGTGAGGTTAAGTGAAAATCTAATAAAGTTGTGAAATATCCTGAGAGGAAAGACTTGACACTGGTTGGTGAACTGGTAATAAAAGTGACCTAGGCACACCATTACAGGGTGCAGTCCTTCAGGCAGAAGGATGACCACCACAATTTTGTTGGACAACAAAGTGGAGATGGTAGTGTGGTGGTAATGATACTGGACTAGCAATCTAGAGGGCCAGGCTAATGCTCCCGGGGCATTGGTTCAAATCCCAACACAGCAGCTGGTGGAATTTAAATTCAATTTAGTAAGTCGGGAATTGAAAGCTAGTCTCAGTAATGGTGACCATGAAACTATCATCAATTGTCATAAAATCTCATTGGCTCACTGGAGTCATACCGAGCACAAAGGAAGAGGATTGTGGTTGTTGAAGGTCAGTCATCTCAGTTCCAGGACATCACTGCAGGAGTTCCTCAGGGCAGTGTCCTTGGCCTAACCATCTCCAACTGCTTCATCAATAACCTCCCTTTCATCATAAGGTCAGAAGTGGGGATGTTCACTGACGATTGCACAATGTTCAGCACCATTCATGACTCCTCAGATACTGAAACAGTCCATGTCCTAATGCAGCAAAACCTGGACAATTTCCTGGCTTAGGCTGACAAGTGGCAAATAACATTTGTGCCACACAAGTGTCAGACAATGGTCATCTTCAATAAGAGGGAATCCAACCATCGGCCCTTGATGTTCAATGGCATTACCATCACTGAATCCCCCACCATCAACATCCTGGGGCTTACCATTGACCAGAAACTGAACTGAATGAGCCATATAAATACTGTGGCTACAAGAGCAGATCAGAGGCTAGGAATCGTGCAAAGATTAACTCACCTCCTGACTCCCCAAAGCCTGACCACCATCTATAAGGTACAAGTCAGGAGTGTGATGGAATACTCAGAGCAATGTGGTTGGCTCCTAACTGCCCTCTGAAAAGGCTAGTAAGCCCCTCAGTTCAAGGGCAATTAGGGATGGATAGTAAATGCTGACCTTGCCTTTGACATCTCACATCCCATGAAAGGATAAATTAAAAACAAAGAATTGGCAATAAATGTGATCTCACTATGATTGCCTATTTCTTGAGAATAAATAACAAAATATTATGCATACCAAGCATTGTGATAGATGTGTTTAAGATGATGAAGAGTTTAGTTAGAATCAATAAAAAGAAACTGTTTCCAATGGCTGAAGGGTGGATGGCCAGAGGGCAGGTATTTAAGGTGATTAATGAAAGAACCAAAGATGACATGAAGAAAAATATTCTTACACATTGACTGGTTAGGATTTGCAAAGTATTGCCTGATAGGGTGGTGGATACATTAATCAATAGTAGCCTTTAAAAGAGGGAACTAGTTGAAGGAGAAAAAATTGCAAGGGCAGAATTGCACTGTCTTAGTTTTCAAACAGGGGATCTGATCCCAATGGACCCTGAGACCTGCCTGGAAGGAGGACATACCCAAAGCTCTGGGCAGAGGTAGCCCCACTAGGAGAAGTGGGCGCTCTTGGTCTAGGTGGGGGATCACGAGGGCACCCTTTTAATTGCTTAAAAATAAACTGTAGCCACAGCTGCCAGGCCATCAGTTTGGAGGGTCAATCCTCTACAGATTGCAGTCTCAGCTGTGGCCCTCGGGCACCTGCAGCTCTGGGGATGGAGGGAATTAAAGGAGGCCTTTCTGGCCCCCTAGCCTGCCGTAGGGAGGATGCTGATACTGAAACTACACTGCCTCCGGCAAGATTGCTCAGTAGAAGACACGACACATTTCAAAATTTCCACACCTCCACATAACTGATGATTGCACAATGGGTTCCCACCAAGGTTGCTGGTACAGACTCGAGCTGAATGTCCTCTTTCTATGATTCTAGGTATTGCTGAAACATATAAAGCTCTAATATTCACACTGAGTTTCACAGTGTAACACAAGAGCCTGCTGTACTCATCGGCGGCGCATTCACCTTTGGAGTGCCATCTTTTCACTGTGTACTTAGCGTAATTTGTGCAAGACCTTTTCTATTAAAGGTGTAACTCTTTTATTTTAATAAAATAATGCAACAAAATTATTCAAATATATCAGCTATATACAAAATGAAAGTTAAATTTTAAACATGACCCACTCCATCATTGAGAGTAGACTAATGCGCTGAGCTTGAATACAACCAATCTGTCACATAAGGACTAAAGTAAAGGCTTATTGAAGTGCACCAGCACAAACATCACATTAAAACCTTGAACACAATGATCTGCTATATAATCTATGTAATGCTTCTATCTATCTGTCTATCTGTCAAATTCCCTATTCATCTGTCTTTATCTGTCTCTATTGATTTACCTGTCTTTCTATCCACCGGTGTAACTATCTGTCTACCTAATCTATTTGTCTGGCACTTTCTATCTATATATCTATCTCCATATCTTTCTGTCTGCTTGTTTGTCCATCTATCTATGTACCTGTCCATCTGCCTGATAGTCAGATATAGATACAGGTTTATGATATATGTCTATTTATTCCCTATATGAATACACATTCATTTTTTTTTTATTGAATGGTTTCTCATTTTTATAATTTGTTTAAGCATTGGAATTGGGTTGTCCTTTCCCCAGGACCCATAACTGTTTCAGTTAATTGTAGGAATTTACCAATTTATCTACACGTTAATCTGAGGTTTGACCTCCAGGAATCATAGATTTGTTTCAAAAACCATGGCCCTGAAGTTCTTTTGCTTTTGGACACAGAGAGATTTGTAACCAAGAATGGAGCTGGGCCGGAGACTGGAACCAAAGGTTAATGGGAAAAACAGTAGCTGGACAATGGGCTACCTTCAAAGGTACAGTCAAGGTATGTTCCCTCAAAAGGGAAGGGTAGGACAAACAAACCCAGAGCTCCCTGGTTGACAAAGGAGATAGAAATTAAGTTAAAGAAGAAAAAGTGTGCTTACGACAGGTGTCAGGTAGCAAATACAATTGAGAACCAAGCTGAATACAGAAGGTTCAGAAGGGATGTGAAAAAGCAAATACAGGAAGCAAAGGGGGATTATGAAAAAAGACTGGCAGCTAACATAAAAGGAAATCCCAAAGCATTTTATAAGCACATCAATGGTCAAAGGGTGGTAAAAGGAGGGCCGATTAGGGACCAAAAAGGGGATTTACACATTGAGGCAAGAGGCATGACTGAGGTGTTAAATGAATACTTTGCATCTGTCTTTACCTACGAGGCAGATGCTGCCCAGGCCATAGTGACAGAGGAGGAAACTCAATCACTGGAAGGGTTTAAAATTGATAAAGAGGAGGTACTGGATAAGCTGTCAGTACTTAAAGTTGATAAGGCACCGGGACTGGATGAGATGTATCCAAGAATATTGAAGGAAGTGAGAGTGAAATTGCGGAGGCACTGGCGATAATCTTTCAATGTTCCCTGGATTTGGGAGAGGTGCCGGAGGACTGGAGAATTGCAAATGTTACATCTTTGTTCAAAAAAGGTTGTAAAGATCTGCCCTGCAATTACAGACCAGTCAGTTTAACATCGGCGGTGGGGAAACTTCTAGAAACAATTATTCGGGATAGAATTAATAGTCATACGGAAAAATGTGGATTGATTTGGAAGAGTCAGCATGGATTTGTTAAAGGAAAATAATGTCTAACTAATTTGTTGGACTTTTTTGAAGAAGTAACAGAGATGGTTGATGAGGGCAAGGCCGTTGATGTGGTGTATATGGACTTCCAAAAGGTATTCGATATGGTGCCACACAACATGAGGAAAGTTATAGGTCATGGAATAAAGGAGACAGAAGCAACATGGATACAAAACTGCCTGAGGGGTAGGAAACAGGGAGTAATGATTAATGGGTAGTTTTCTGGCTGGAAGAAGATTTGTAGTGGAGTTCCCCAGGGGTAGGTATTGGGACCCTTGCTTTTTCTGATACATATAAATGATCTAGATCTTGGTGTGCAGGGGACAATTTCAAAGTTTGTGGATGACACAAAACTTGGGAGAACTGTGATCTGTGAGGAGGACAGTGTAGAACATCAAAAGGACATTGACACATTGGTGGAGTGGGCAGATAGGTGGCAGTTGAAGTTCAATGCGGAGAAGTGTGAGGTGATACATTTTGGTACAAAGAATATGAAGAGACAGTATAAAATAAAGGATACTATTCTAAAGGGTGTGCAGGAGCAAGGAGACCTGGGTATATCTGTACATAAGTCATTAAAGGTGGCAGGACAGGTAGAGAGAGCTGTTTCTAAAGCATACAGTATTCTAGGCTTCATTAATAGGGGCACAGGGCACAAGAGCTGGGAGGCGATGATGAACTTATATAAGACACTGGTTAGACCTCAGCTGGAGTATTGTGTAGAGCTCTGGGCGCCACACTATAGGAAGAATGTGAATGCATTGGAGAGAGTGCAGAAGAGCTTTACAAGAATGGTTCCAGGGATGAGGTGCTTTAGTTATATGGAAAGATTGGAGAAGTTGGGACCGTTTTCCTTGGAGAGGAGAAGGCTAAGAGGAGGCCTGATAGAAGTTTTCAAAATAATGAGGGATCTGCGCAGAGAGGATAGGGAGAAACTGTTCCCAAAAGAAGCAAATATGAAGTGAGAAGAAACTTTTTCAGACAGCAAGTAGTTAAGGTTTGGAATGCACTGCCTGGAAGTGTGTTGGAGGCAGGTTCAATTGAAGCATTCAAGAGGGCATTAGATGATTATTTAAATAGAAACAACTTGCAGGGTTACAGGGAAAGGGCAGGAGATTGGCACTAAGTTAAAATGCTCATAGAGCTGATGCAGACACAATGGGCTGAATGGCCTCCTTCTACACCATAACAATTGTGAACCAGGTCACAAACCATGGTTTAAAGGATTGAGGAGATTTTTGGCTGAAGCAAGTTGCCCACATAACTACAATACTCCCAAGTTTCCTTGATCTTTTACCTCCATCCATTAAACCCTTCCCCCACAAAACTGGCCATGTCCCTAACCCTGATACCATGAGCACTCTCCAATTGCGCTTGTTCTGGGAGGGCAGGGTGAGTTGCGAGAGTGGGGAGGGATTGTCACTCAACATCGAAACTAGATGTTTGGAACAGCAGGATAGAAAATCATTCTTCTGATATTTTAATTGCAACTTCTAAGTGTTGTTTTTTACTTCAAAATGTATCCTCACTGAGACGTGTTCTATATTTTCTGTTTCTTTGAACTGATTCCTTTTTTAGATTAAAAATTGAAATGCTTCTCCAACTGCAGATCCAAAACATGCAATATCTGATGTGTATGAATGACACTTAAGTGAGTTGAAACTTAAATTGTCCTACTTAAAAGGGAATATATGATGTAGGATTGGCAATTCCCTTCAATTCCCTGATTGTTGTTTTGTATTTGTTCATGGGATATAAGCATCATTGGAAAGGCCATTTATTGCCATCCCTTATTGCCCTTGAGAAGGTGCTGGTGTGCTGCGTTCTTCAAATGCTGTAGTCCATGTGCTGTAGGAACACCCACAGACAGCACTGTTAGAGAGGGAGTTCCAGGATTTTGACCTAGCAACAGTGAAGGATATAGTTCCAAGTCAGGGGGATGTGTGTTCCCATGAGTCTGCTGCCTTGTCATCCTGGGTGGTAAATGTGGGTCTGGAAGATGCTGTCAAAGAACACTTGGTGAGTTGCTGCATTGCATCTTGTAGATGGCACATACTGCTGCCAATGTGCATCGATGGCGGATGGTGTGTCAATCAAGTGGGCTGCTTTGCCCTGGATGGTATTGAGCTTCTTGAGTGTTGTTGGAGCTGCACTCATCCAGGCAAGTGGAGAGTATTCCATCACATTCCTGACTTATGCCTTGTAGACTGGGGACAGTCTTTGGGGAATCAGGAGGTGAGTTTCTCACCACAGAACACTCATAACTGCTCTTGTTGCCATTGTATTTAAGCGGGTAATCAAGTTAAATTTCTGGCAATGGCAAAGATTTTGATGGGGAATTCAGTGATAGTACTGCCATTGAATATGATGGGGAGATATTTAGTTAGGTTCTCTCTTGTTGGAGATGATCTTTGCCTGATACTTAGGTTGCACAAATGTTATTTGTCGCTTAACAGCCCAAACCTGAATGTTATTCAGATTTCACTACATTTGGGCATAGAGTGTGTCAGTATCTGAGGAGTCGCGAATGGTGCTGAACATTGTGCAACCGTCCGCGAACATCCCCACTTCTGACCTTATGATGGAAGGAAGGTCATTGATGAAGCAGCTGAAGATGGTTGGGCCTAGGGCACTTCTCTGAGGAGCTCCCGCAGTGATGTCCTGGAGCTGAGATAACTGACCTTCAACAACCACGACTATCTCCCTTTGTGCTAGATACATATGAACATGCGGACACATGAATTAGGAGCAGGAGTAGGCCACTTGGCGCCTCGAGCCTGCTCCGCCATTCAACAAGATCATGGCAGATCTAATTGTAACCTCAACCCCACATTTCTGCCTACCCCCGATAACTTTTCACCCCCTTGTTAATCAAGAATCTATCCAGCTCTGTGTTAAAAATATTCAAGGACTCTGCTTCCACCATCTTTTGAGGAAGAGTTCCAAAGACTCACAACCCTTTGAGAGAAAAAGTTTCTCCTCATCTCTGTCTTAAATGAGTGACCTCTTATTTTTAAACAGTGACAGGTCTCAGTCCAATCAACGGAGAGCTTTTTCCCTAATTTCCATTGATTTAGAGACATTGAAACATAGAAAATAGGTGCAGGAGTAGGCCATTCTGCCCCTCGAGCCTTCTCTGCCATTCAATATGTTCATTGCTGATCCTCTATCTCAATGCCACATTCCCACTTTCTTCACACCCCTTAAAGCCTTTAGAGTCCAGAAATCTATCTATTTCCTTCTTAAATATATTCAGCGACTTGGCCTCCACATCCTTCTGTGGTAAAGAGTTCCTTAGGTTCACCACCCACTGAGTGAAGAAATTTTTCCTCACCTCCATCCTAAATGGACGATCGCATATCCTGAGACTGTGACCCCTTGTCTAAACACCACAGCTAGAGGAGATATCATTCCTGCATCCAGTCTGTCCAGCCCTGTCAGAGTTTTATACGTTTCAATGAGATCCCCTCTCATTCTTCTAAACTCCAGTGAATACAGGCCTAGTGAGCCCAATCTCTCCTCATACGACAATCCTGCCATCCCAGGAGTCAGTCTGGTGAATCTTCACTGCACTCCCTCTATGGCAAGTATATCTTCTTACAGGTAAGGAAACCAAAACTGCACACAATAACCCAGGAGTGGTCTCACCAAGGTCCTGTACAGCTGCAGTGAGACATCCTTGCTCCTGTACTCAAGCCCTCTCACAATGAAGGCCATCTTACTAGGGCTCCTTGATACTACCCTTTTTCCAAGATGCGTACTTTATGACAGAGTTACACCCATTTTATGTTAGGGTATGTTCTAATGAGTTTGGGAGGTTTATTTCAGCATAGTTCAACATTAGCAAAATGGACATGACACTGGACTCATATTTAGGTGTAACATTTGGGTGATGCCCAAGTTCTAGGTCAGCTGACCAGGTTATGAAGGTACAGCAATAGACTGTGTATCACCACTGCTCGTAGTAAGACCACAAGCTCACGTTCTTGTTCCGAGTTATAAAGCTGAAAAATTACAGAACTCTTTGATATCTTGGTAATTAACATGCATGTTAGGTTTTGCCAAAAGACACAATTTATAATTGCACTGGCCTGTTTGAAACTGAGCTATACAGATGGAAAAGCTTCAATCCATTGCCTGAACTAAAGCTGTTGTAGGGCAATTGACCTTAGTGGTTCTAGGCTAGAAATGGTAACCAGCCAGCACTCCTGCTCCTGATCACTGTCCAGTGCCAATTTTGGAAGGACAAAAGCCTTTCTTTTTTGTTTCCTCAGAATGTGTTTAGTATTGTCTGGGTCTAATTTACTGCCCATCCTTAGTCTTGGCTACCATCCAGAACATTGAGCATTATTCAATAAAGTTTAGGACTCCATTCACATGTAGGCCAGGCCAGGTATCATAGGAACATGGAACTTAGGAGCAGGAGTAGGTCCTCTGGCCCTTCAAGCCTGTTCCAATATTCAATAAGATCATGGCTGATCTGGTTATGGTCTTAATTCTACTTTCCCATCTGCCTCCTGTAACCTTTGACTCTCTTGTCTATCAAAAATCTGTCTTGCCTCAGCCATGAATAAATTCGATGACCCAGCCTCCACTGCTGTCTGGGGAAGGCAATTCCACTAATGACCCTCTGAGAGAAAAAATTTCTCTTCCTCTCAGTCTTAAAAGGGAGACCCCTTATTCTTAAACTGTGTCCTCTAGTTCTCGTCTCCCCCATGAGTGGAAACATCCTCCCAATATCTATTCTGTCAAGTCCCCTCAGGGTCTCATATGTTTCAATAAGATCACTTCTCATTCTTCTCAACTCCAATGGGCATATAGCCAACCTGCCAGTCATAGTTTCCTTTCCCTGAGTACTGCGTCCATTTTTGGTCACCAAGAAACAAGGTAGGCATTCAATTTCTGGAGACAGTGCAGAGAAGAGACACAGGGTTGATCCTAGTTTCAGTGGTCTCAGCTAAGAAGATAGATTGGAAACTCGTGGGCTTCTCAGCCTGGAAAGCAGGCATCTGAAATATGATCTTATTACCTTCTTACGTAGACACCTTGTTGTTTCCACATTAGAACAGTGACTACTCTTTAAAAAAGTATTTCATTGGCTGTAAAGTGCTTTGAGAAGTCCAGTGGTTGGGAAAAGTCTTTCTTTTTTTTAATTCATCCGCAGCCAGCATTTATTGCCTATCCCTATCTATCCCCATCTGTAATTCTCCACATCAAAGATACAGGTTATGTAACCCAGCTGGCCTACTCTTGCATTTATGCTCCACACCAGCCTCTTCCCACCCCTCTTCACCCAAACCTATCAATATATTTATCTAGTCCTTTCTTTCTCGTGTACTTATCTAGCTTCCTCTGAAATACATATA
This sequence comes from Cetorhinus maximus, assembly GCF_964194155.1. Classification (NCBI taxonomy): domain Eukaryota; kingdom Metazoa; phylum Chordata; class Chondrichthyes; order Lamniformes; family Cetorhinidae; genus Cetorhinus; species Cetorhinus maximus. Next base: position 232,664,085 of record NC_135879.1, read on the forward strand.
TATTATTTGTTACTTGTTGTGGTGGCAAGATCCATATTTTAACCTCTCCTGAGTAAAGAATTTTCTTCTGAATTTCCTACTGGGTTTATTGGTGAGTAGCATATATTTATGGCCACTATTTTTGGCATCGCTGACCAGTGGAACTATCTTCTCTACATCTACCATAGCTAAACCCTGTCATCATTTTAAAGACCTCTATTAGGCCAGCTGTCAAGAAAAGAGCCCCAGCCTTTTTTGGTAAATATATCGGCTCCATTTCAGTATCATCTGTTGTGCTGATCCCACAGGCAGGCCTGGATATCAAGGTACTCAGGTATTGTGAATTCCCATTCCTACCTCATTCTTATGAATCTGGCTTCCACCCTCTCCAGTGCCTCTTTATCCTTTTTAATCATATGGAAACCAGAATTATGCACGGTACTCCAAGGATGGCCCAGCAAAGGTTCAACAATTTAACATAACTTCTCTGCTTTTTAATTCTATCCCTCTAAAATGAACCCCAAGTCTTTGTCTTTTGAATGGCCTTATTAACCTGTAGTGCTACTTTTAGTGAATAGAGTCAATAATGTGTTTTGTCCTCCTCGATCCCTGTGCTCCTCTATTCCATTTAGACTCATTATCCAAGTATTACGTGGCCTCCTCATTCTTTCTGAAGGAAGTATAATTAGTAAATAGTATGGCAAAGTTTAATCTGGAATGCCTAGCAAACTGTGGGATGAGGACAAGAGACTATGGGTTCAAATTACTAAAGTAAACTTTAGATCGATGTCAGAATTTCTTTTTTTCTTTATTCTTTTATGGGATGTGGGCGTCGTTGGCAAGGCCAGAATTTTCTGCCCAACTCTAATTGCCCTTGAAATGAGTGCCTTGCTGGGCCATTTCAGAGGACAGTTAAGAGTCAACCACATTGCTGTGGGTCTGGAGTCACATGTAGGCTAAACCAAGTAAGGTCGGCAGGTTTCCTTCCCTAAAGGACATTAGTGAACCAGATGGGTTTTTACAACCATTGACAATAGTTTCATGGTCACCATCACTGAGGCTAGTTTTATATTCCAGATTTATTAATTCAATTTAAATTCCACCAGCTGCCATTTGAACCCATGTCCCCAGAGCATTAACCTGGGTATCTGGATGATGAGTCCAGTGACATTACCACTGCACCACCATCTCTCTTAAATTCCTACATGTATGAGTTTAAGAACTTGCATCATTCTTTCACTTGTGCTTCCGAAAACAAAATGTGAAAGCTGGATGTGAGAAATACAAATGTTGAAGGTAATAAATTGGTGAAGCATTTCTAGGAGAGTCGGGGGACAAAATTTCTATAGTTTGGTTAAGCAATTCAAGATTCATTGCATGGATGTGGCTGGTGGGCTTCTTCATAGTCACCTTCAGATTATGCGAAATGCTTGATACACACACGCAAATGATTACAGTAGGGTGGCAAAGGGACATAAGTTACTCTGGGTGGGGGATTTCAATGTCCATGACCAAAAGTGACTCAGTAGCATCACTACTAACCGAGCTAGCTGAGACCTAAAGGACATAGCTGCTAAACTGTGTCTGCAGCAGGTGGTGAGGGAACCAACAAGAGGTAAAAACACACTTGACCTCATCCTCACCAACCTGCCTGTCGCAGCGCATCTGTGCATCACACTATTGGTAGGAGTGACCACTGCACAGTCCTTGTGGAGACGAAGTCCTGTCTTCACATTGAGGATACTTTCCATCATGTTGTGTGGCACTACCACTGTGTGAAGTGGGATAGATTTCATCTAGAACTAGCAACTCAAGACTGGGCAACCATAAGTCACTGTAGGCCATCAGCAGCAGAATTGTATTCTACCACAATCTGTAACCTCATGGCCTGGCATATCTCCCACTCTACCATTACCACCATGCCAAGGGATCAACCCTGGTTCAATGAAGAGTGCAGGAGGGCATGCCAGGAACAGCACCAGGCATACCTAAAAATCAGGTGTCAACTTGGTGAAGCTACAACACAGGACTACTTGCGAGCCAAACAGCATAAGCAGCAAGTGATCGATAGAGCTAAGCGATTCCACAACCAATGTATCAGATGTAAGCATTGTGGTCCTGCCAAATCCAGTCGTGAATGGTGGCAGATGTTAAACAACTCACTGGAGGAGGGTCCACAAATATCTGCATCCTCAATGATGGGGAGCCCAGCATATCAGTGCAAAAGATAAGGCTGAAGCATTTGCTACAATCTTCAGCCAGAAGTGCCGAGTGGATGATCCATCTTGGCCTCCTCCGAAGGACTCCTGCATCATAGATGCCAGCCTTCAGGCAATTTGATTCACTCCACATGATATCAAGAAACAGCTGAAGGCACTGAATGCTGCAAAGGCTGTTGACCCTGACAATATTCCAGCAATAGTACTGAAGACTTGTTCTCCACAACTTGTCACGCCCCAGTACAGCTACAACACTGGCATCTACCCAGCTATGTGAAGAATTGCCCAGGTATATCCTCTACACAAAAGCAGGACAAATCTAACCTGGCCAATTACCGCCCTATCAGTCTACTCTCGATTATCAGTAACGTAATGGAAGGGGTCATCAACAGTGCTATCAAGTGGCACTTGCTTAGCATTAACCTGATCACTGAAGCCCCATTTTGGTTGCACCACAGCGACTCAGCTCCTGACCTCATTACAGCCTTGGTTCAAACATGGACAAAAGAGCTGAACTCCCGAGGTGAGGTGAGAGTGACTGCCCTTGACATCAAGGCAGCATTTGACCAAGTGTGGCATCAAGAAGCCTCAGCAAAACTGGAGTCAATGGGAATCAGGGGGGAAATTCTCGGCTTGTTGGAGTCATACCGAGCACAAAGGAAGATGGTTATGGATGTTGGAGGTCAATCATCTCAGCTCCAGGACATCACTGCAGGAATTCCTCAGGGTAGTGTCCTAGGCCCAAACATCTCCATCTGCTTCATCAATGACCTTCCTTCCATCATAAGGTCAAAAGTGGGGATGTTCGCTGATGATTACACAGTTTTCATCACCATTCACAACGCCTCACATACTGAAGCAGTCCATGTCCAAATACAGCAAGATCTGGACAATATCCAGGCTTGCACTGAGAAATGACAAGTAACATTTACGCCACACAAGTGCCAGGGAATGACCAAACCCCACAAGAGAGAATCTAACCATCGCCCCTAATGCTTCATTGACATTACCATCACTGAATCCCCCACTATCAACAGCCTGAGGGTTACCATGGACCAGAACCTGAACTAGACTAGCCACATAAATACTATGGCTACAAGAGCAAGTCAGAGGCTAGGAATCCTGCAGGGAATAACTCACCTCCTGAGTCCCCAAAGGCTGTCCACCATCTACAAGGCACAAGTCAGGAGTGTGATGGAATAGCCTCCACTTGCCTGGATGAGTGCAGCTTCCACAATATTCAAGAAGCTTGACACCATCCAGAACAAAGCAGCTCACTTGATTGGCACCACTTTCACTCCGTCCACCATCGACGCACAGTGGCAGCAGTGTGTACCATCTACAAGATGCAATGCAGAAACTCCCCAAGCCTCCTTAAACAGCACCTTCCAAACTCATGACCACTACCATCTAGAAGGACAAGGGCAGCAGACACATGGGAACACCACCATCTGGAAGTCCCCACCAAACCATTCACCATCCTGACTTGGAAATATATAGCCTTTCCTTCACTGTTGCTGGGTCAAAGTCCTGCAACTCCCTCCCTAACAGCACTGTGGATGTACCCACACCACATGTGCTGCAGCGGTTCAAGAAGGCAGCTCACCACCACCTGCTCAAGGGTAATTAGGGATGGGCAATAAATGCTGGCCTAGCCAACGATGTCCACATCCCATGAATGAATAAAAAAAAGCCCTCATTCTCAAATAGACTCATGCTGTAATCAGATCTGGTGAAGTCCCAACACTTCGGATCAGCAGCTGAAGGAATATTCAAGTTAAGTCGAGCACCAGGTTCCTGCTCTGCTACTTGCTCGACTTCATTTGAGCTCCCTACTGTGACTCAGCAATAACTTTCAAAAGATAATTGGATATATAATTGAAAAGGAAAAAAAATCAAGACTATGAAGAAAGAGCAAATAAATGGTCCTAAATAGATATCTCTTTCATAGAGCTGCTGCTTCTCATTGCTGGAATGGGTGATATGAGGTGCTGCACAATGATGGTAATATGGTAAACATTACCCTCTTGGTTCTTATCCTGACTGACACCAGGATCAAAAGAAAAACATACAATGGAACATTAATAGTAGGATATTGCACTCAACTGTGCTTGCAGCCATATATTTTGTCTTATATTGATTCGGTGTGACTGAATAGGGTGAGAAATAATAAGCAAAGAGCAGTATGTTCAGTAAGCTCTAGCTTGCCGAGAACTCTGCATTCCTCCCACTCGGGCCTCTTGTGCATCCCACTTTCCTCACCTCACAATTGGTACCCAGGACTTCAGCTATCTAGACCATAAATTCTGAAGTTTATGAATGTTAGAATTCTCTCCCAAATCCTTTTTTTTCTCTCTAGACCTCTGTCCTTCTTTGTATAAAACCCTACTTAAACCCTATACCTATGGCCAAGCTATTAATGCCTCCTCCTTTCAACTTGGTGTAATAGTTTTTTGTCTGACAAGCCTTCCTGTAAGGTGCATTGGGACATGTTACTACATTGAAGTCACTAAACAAGATGGTGGCATCACTGGGCCTGCAATTCAGAGGCCCACACTAATGCTCTGGGGACACGAGATCAAATATTACTATGGCAGCTGGTGGAATTTGAATTCAATTAATAAATCTGGAATATAAAACCAGTCTCAGCAATGGTGACCATGAAACTATCATCGATTATTGTAAAAACCCATCTGATTCACTAATGTCTTTTAAGAAAGGAAATTTTCTGCCCTTTCCCGATATGTCCTACATGTGAGCCCAGATCCACGTCAATGTGGCTGGCTCTTAACTTCCCTCTGAGATAGCCTAGCAAGATGCTCAGTTCAAGGGCCACTAGGGTTGGGCAACAAATGCGGGCCTTACCAGTGATGCCTACATCCCATCAAAGAATGAAAGAAAGGTTCGAACTCTGGAATCAGAAGTACAATTTCAACATTTGTGGACAATACCAAATTGGGGTGTATAGTTAATGCAGGAGGGGGCTGGCAACAATCAGGGTAACATTAATAAACTTGAAAAATGGGTATGTAGTTGGCACAAGAATTTCAGCATGGATTTGTTTCACATTTTGGAAGGAGTAAGAATAAGGAGGTCAAAAACTCCTTGGAACATAGGTACCTAATGGGATACAGGAACACAGGGAACTAGGGGTACAGATACATAAATCCTAAAAGTAATGATTCACGTTTAATAAGGCAATTTTAAAAAGTAAACAAAGTACTGAGACTCATTTCTAGATGGGTTGATTTGAAACATCTTAAACTAGTGTTGAACTTCTGTTATATCACACCTGGAGTATTGTAAGCTATTTTGGTAAATGATTTGGAGACACTGGGGAGGGTGGTTAAAAAAATGATTTACTACGATAATAGCAGAAGTGAAAGGTTGCACCTATCAGGAAAGATTGAACAAGCTGGGGCTGTTTTCTCCAGAAAAGAGAAGAATCGAGGTGACCTTCAAGATGGGTTAGATGGGTAGAGAAGGTTTTTCCACTTGTGGAGGAAGCCAGAACTAGGGACCGTAAATATAAGATATTCATTAATAAATCTAACAAGGAATTCGGGACAAGCTTCTTTACCCAGAGAGTGGCTAGAAAGTGGGACTCCCTACAGCACAAGGAATAGTTGACGTGAATAGTATAGATGCATTTAAGGGGAAGCTGGATAAATACACGCGTGACAAAGGAATAAAATGATATTTTGATGGGGTTAGATGAAGGATAGTGGGAGGAGGTTTGTGAGAAGCATAAACACCGAATGGCCTATTTCTGTCCTTAAAATACAATGTTACTTTGAGTATATCTACACCACATAGACTGCAGCTGTTCAAGAATGCTGCTGCTCACCACCACCTTCTCAAGGGCAATAAAGGATAAGCAACAAATGCTGGCCTTGCCAGCGATGCTGACATCCCATGAAAGAATGAAAAAATAATGCAGCTGAAAATTATTCCTGTTATGTGCTATGCACTGCTTGCCTGCTGTGTGTTTGCGAGCTCTGGTCCAGTTAACAGCTGATCAATCCAGACATGCTGGAATTTGCAAAACAACTTTCCTAAATGAACTTTACTGTCTACATTTCATTTTGTTAGTTCATTAAGGAGTCACACACTGCTTTAATGTTTCAGGACCAAGGACAGCACTCATTAAGGACTGCATTATAGGCAAATATTGTCATGTATAACCAAATTAATTCCGCTTTGTCTGCTGCACTTTTCAGTCCAGTAATATAATTGTCGCTGGTGCTAGTTACTAAATCAGATCACATGTCTGAAGGTTACTCGTTAATCACATTTACAAACCTGAGATGCCATGCAGGGGGAACACATTCTGCTGATAGCAGCATTTTGTGCTGTTATAGGATTACAGAATATACTCCATTCTATTTGTGATCACTGGCAGTCCCATTGTAGTATAAAATGCCGTGTGCTACGCTCATTGTGGTGAGCTTGAGTTGGCTCAGTCAACTGGTACTTGCGATGTTATAGTCCCGTTTCATTTGAATTGGCACACTGTGCAGCAGAGTTCCGTGCTATGGGAGAAGGTCACAGACATGTACCCCATCCTGTACTGTACCCTGTCCATTTGATCTCCTAAGAGAAGCTTCTGAAAAATGGATGCTCAAAGTTTAATGAGCAAAAGCCCCACATACTCAACATTTAATAATAGCTACTGCCCTCCAATATTCCATTCACTGTAACCTGCACTGCCCTCCACCACTTATCCCCCCACAACCCCACGTCCACTTTTGTTCTAAATTTGATTCTGAGACCATCATTGATGCGAACAATAATACATCTAAATCTGGCTATTTTACCTATGTGCAGATTTGCAGAAAACCAGGGCTTTTATGTTTGTAGATGGTGATATAAATGGATGGTCTATGGCCTTTAACCGTCTACCCTCTTTCCTGGTTTGGAGGAAGGTAAGTAACCACTAGCTGAAATATGAAGGAACATTACAAATAAAATCTGATTAAAGAACCATGCCATACACTGAGAAGTGTCTCGCCAATTTAGTTTTCAATGTAATCTATGTAGAATGACATAGAATGTACAGCGCAGAATAAGTCACTCAGCCCAACAAGTCTATGACACTATTTATGCCCAATACAAGCCACCTCTGCACCTGTATCTTTCTATTACTCTCCCACATGTATGCAGCAAACCTCTCTTAATGGTATCAATGATATTTGTTTCAATGTGGCAGCGAGTTTCACATAATCTACCATCTCTGTGCAAAGGAATTCTTCCTACATTTTTAATTTGATCTGTTGGAGATTATCTTTGTATTCCTGATTTCTCTTGGGCTTTCTCCAGATTTTTCCAGATCCACTCTATTGAACATCTTTCATAATTAAGAGCAAGTATCAGTTCTCTTATTTTTCTCTTTTCTGCAGAAAAGATTCCCAGCATCCTCAAACTTTCCTGATACTTACATCCTCTCAAATTTGGTAACATCTTTGTAAGTCTCTTCGGCATTTTCTCTATTGCTTCAATATCCCTTCTGTAGTGTAGAGACCAGAGCTGGTCACTGTACTCCAAGTGTGCTCTAACCAAAGCTCCACGTAAATGTTAATACGACATCCCATTTTTCGTTCTTTGCATTCAAGGAATGAAGCCCATAATTGTGTTTACATTGGTTGAGACCTTATCAACCTGTGCTTCTACATTTAATGATCTATGTAGCAGTATTCCAAGATCTCTTTGTTCCTCTGTCTTATTTAGTATCTTGCTTTCTGAGGAATCAGAGACCTCGTTCTTCATCAGGTTGGGGTAATCCACAAATTTCAATACCATACCTGCAATTACTGAATCCAAATCATTTATATATTCGTTCTGCTACCTGACTCCACACCTCATGGGCTTTGTCATGAGTCTGTTATGCTCCAACCTCATTGAAGGCCTTCTGAATGTATACCACATTTTTTTTTATTCTTTCACGGGATGTGGGCATCGCCTGCAAGGCCAGCATTTGTTACCCATCCCTAATTGCCCTTGAACTAAACATTTCAGAGGGCAGTTGAGAGTCAACCACATTGCCGTGGGCCCGGAGTCACTTGTAAGCCAGACCAGGTAAAGATGGCAGATTTCCTTCCCTAAAGGATATTGGGGAAAGGACATCTACTGAATTGCCCTTGTCTTCTCTCTCTGTTACCTCTTCAAAAAATTCAATAAGGTTGCTTAAACATGACTTTCCTCTCAGAAATCCATTCTGACAGTTTTTTTAAATGATATTCTCAGTCTCTAAACGTATTGTTACCTGACCTTTTAACGAAGGTTCTAGTATCTTTCCTATCTTAAGTTAACTGGAGTATAGTTCCCTGGATTAGTTCTATTTCCCTCTTGCAATTGCTGTTAGCAAGTCCTCTGGCACTATTCCTTTCTCAAATTAATTTTTCTTATATATGTCTTATATATAATCTATTTGAGGTCAACTATTTTGTTATTGCCCATTAATGTGTTAGAAGGTATGCATTTACCCAGTCACGTTCAGATACAATTATGGTTCATTTTTATGTGCTAAACCTAAAATGATTGTCTTTGTAAGTCATGGCTTGTTACGCTCCCTCCCCCCTCCACCATCCATCCCTTTGTGTTACATTTTTTGGATGAGTACAACATGCCTGGGGACAAATTGCAGCATTAGGGACACTTTTCTTGCCCTGTGCTTCAGAAATAATTTTCTTCACTCTATTGGAAGGTCATTCAGCTTCAGAATTTTCCGTGCCATTATGAACACACACAATGGAATAGTATTATTATTCCTCAAATTATTGTGAAATGAATTGTCCTAACATTATTATATAGATGGTAAACCTTCAAGTTCCAAAGATGAGTTTTAATTTTTATTGTCACATGGGGCTTGAGCATTGCTGATAAGGCCAGCATTTATTTCTCATCCTTAATTGCCCTTGAGAAGTTAGTGATGAGCTACCTTCTTATACTGCTGCAGTCCATGTGGTATAGGTACACCCACAATGCTGTTAGAGAGGGAGTTCCAGGATTTTGACCCAGTGACATTGAAGGAACAGCGATATAGTTCTAAGTCAGGACTTTGTGTAACATAAAGGGGAAATTTACCAGTGGTAATGTGCCCTTGTGTCTGCTGTCCTTGTTCTTCTAGGTGGTAAAAATCATAGGTTTGGAAAGGGCTTTCAAAGAAGCATTAGCAACTTGCTGCAGTGCATCTTGTAGATGATACACACTGCTGCCACTGTGCAGCAATTGTAGAGGGACCGGATGTTTAAGGTGGTGGGTGGGGTGCTGATCAAGTGAGTTACTTTAATTGTTCTGGATGATATCGAGCTTCTTGAGTGTCGTGGGAGCTGTACTCATCCAGGTAAGTGGAGAGTATATCATTACACTCCTGACTTGTGCCTTGCAGATGGTGGAAAGGGTTTAGGGAGTTAGGAGGTGAGTTACTCACCACAGAATTCCCAGCCCACAACCAGGCCTTGCAGCCTCTGTAATTATGTGCCTGGTACAGTTCAGTTTATGCTCAATGATGGCCACCCTAGATGTTGATGCCTGGAATATAACAATGATAATTCTATGGAATCTCAAGGAGAGATTGTTGGACTTTCTAGTGTTAGAGATGGTTATTATCTGGTACTCGTTCTGCAACCAGTCACCCAGGTGCTGTTGGCCAAGGGAGGTTACCAATAACTAATTATTTTTGAAACTATCTGTAAAATTAGCATATTTTAAGGGAAGAGTAAATTAACATTTGAAGCAGAGCAAAGAATTGGGTGAGGCCCAGGCAGGGGATCGATCCGCATTGCTCTAGCAAAGAGCCAACACACAATAGACCAAACGGCCTCCCTCTGTAACATAATCTTCTATAGTTTTAATTTTACCTCATTAAGCAATTCCCGATAACCACAATCTTGCCATGGACACTCTCAAGGGTGTTGTTATCTGTAGGAGAACATAACTTTGAAAGAACAGCCCATTCTTTCAATCACACCAGGTGATTTTGCAAACCATGTACAACCTGCACCACTTATTTAATCTCTGGCTATCAGGGGAATATCTCCCTAAATTACAGAATCAAATTGAAACATCAGTGATGAATTGCCCTACCATTTTCCATCGGGCAACAATATGCACAAGCAGCAGATAGTTTATTTTCTGGCAAGAACATGAGATGAAAAATGTTTCCACCACTAAAACAATTCCCCAAGATCACTTGTGCTTTCTGAGCCTACTTGCGTAGGTTGATTGACCTAATTTCCAGATGTCAATATGACAGGCCAGTGTTACAGTAACTGGGAGTTCCCTGGTGTTACACACTCCTGAAGCACTCTGGGCAACTTAGACAACTGTTTATGAGGTACAGCAGCTGCCAGTGTCAGCTCATGCAGGCAAAAGTGAAATTCCTGACACAGAAAAGTCTGGAGTACCTGAACAGCGATTTGTACAGTAGCATGTGCTCTGAACAGCAGCCTATTTTGGCCATTTTACCTATTGAAGAGAAACTTAAAAAAGGAATCTTTGCAGGGCTATGGGGAATGAACAGGAGGAGGCGATGGTGTAGTGGTATTGTCGCTAGACTAGTAACCCAAGGTAATGCTCTGAGGTTTGAATCCTGCAAATGGTGGAATTTGAATTCAAGAAAAGTTTGGAATTAAAAGTCTAATGATGGAACCATTGTTGGAAAAGCCATCTGGTTCACTAATGCCCCTTAGGGAAGTAAACCTACATGTGGCTCCAGACCCCCAGCAATGGGGTTGACCCTGAAATGGCCTAGCAAGCCACTCAGTTGTAACAAACCATTACAAAGACACAAAAAGTAATGAAACTGGATGGACCACCCAGCAATGGCAATTGCAGCCATGTTGATCTTGCAAAGTCCTCCTGACTAACATCTGGGGGCAAGTGCCAAAATTGGGAAAGCTGTCTCACAGACTAGTCAAGCAACAGCCTGACATAGTCATCCTCATGGAATCATACCTGACAGATAGTGTCCCAGATTCCACCATCACCATCCCTGGGTACGTCCTGTCCCACTGGCATGACCCAGTAGAGGTGGTTGTACAGGGGGGAGGGAGTTGCCCTCAACATGGAATCAGTACTCCTCCATGTTGAAAATCACTTGGGGGAAGCACTGAGTGTGGCAAGGGTACAGAATGTTCTCCAACTTCAATGTCCCCCACCAAGAGTGGCTCAGTAGCACCACTGCTGGCTGAGTCCTAAATGACATAGCTGCTAAACTGGGTCTGCAGCAGGTGGTGAGGGAAAAACATACTTGACCTCATCCTCGCCAACCTGTCTGCTGCAGATGCATCTGTGGGAGTGACCACCGCACAGTCATTGCCCTCACATTGAGGATACCCTCCATCGTGTTGTGTGGCACTACCACCGTGCTAAATGGGATAGATTTCAAACAGATCTAGCAACTCAAGACTGGGCATCCATGAGGCACTGTGGGCAATCAGCAGCAGTAGAATTGCACTTGAACACAATCTGTAACCTTATGGCCTGGCATATTCCCCCACTCTACTATTACCATGAAGCCAGGGGATCAACCCTGGTTCAATGAAGAGTGCAGGAGGGCATGCCAGGAGCAGCACCAGGCATACCTAAAAATGAGGTGTCAACCTAGTGAAGCTATAACACAGGACTATTTGTGTGCCAAACAGCATAAGCAGCTAGTGATAGACAGAGCTAAGCTGATCCCACAACCAAAGGATCAGATCTAAGCTCTGCAATCCTGCCACCTCCAGTCGTGAGTGGTGGTGGACAATTAAACAACTCACTGGAGGAGGAGGCTTCACAAATATCCCCATCCTCAATGATTGAGGAGCCCAGCACAGCAGTGCAAAAGGCTGAATCATTCACAACAATCTTTAGCCAGAAGTGCTGAGTGTATGATCCATCGCGGCCTCCTCCGGAGGTCCCCAGCATCACAGATGACAGTCTTCAGCCAATTCAATTCACTCCCCATGATATCAAGAAACGGTTGAAGGCACTGGATACTGCAAAGGCTATGGACCCTGACAACATTCCAGCAATAGCACTGAAGACTTGCGCTCGAGAACTTGCCGTACCCCTAGCCAAGCTGTTCCAGTACAGCTCCAACACTGGCATCTACCCAGCTATGTGGAAAATTTCCCAGGTATGTCCTGTACACAAAAAGCAGGACAAATCCAACCCAGCCAATTACTGCCCCATCAGTCTACTCTCCATCATCAATAAAGTAATGAAGTCATCAACAGTGCTATCAAGCGGCACTTGCTTAGCAAAAACCTGCTCACTGATGCCCAGTTTGGATTCTGCCAGGGCCACTCAGCTCCTGACCTCATCACAGCTTTGGTTCAAACATGGACAAAAGAGCTGAACTCCCGAGGTGAGTTGAGAGTGACTGCCCTTGACATCAAGGCCACACTTGACCAAGTGTGCCATCAAGGAGCCCTAGCAAAACTGGAGTCAATGGGAATCAGGGGGAAACTCTCCGCTGGTTGGAGTCATACCTAGCACAAAGGAAGATGGTTGTGGTTGTTGGAGGTCAGTCATCTCAGCTCCAGGACCTCACTGCAGGAGTTCCTCAGGGTAGTGTCCTCGGCCCAACCATCTTCAGCTGTTTCATCAATGACCTTCCTTCCATCATAAGGTCAGAAGTGGGGATTTTCACTGATGATTTCACAATGTTCAGCACCATTCATGACTCCTCAGATACTGAAGAAATCCATGTCCAAATGCAGCAAGACCTGGACAGTATCCAGGCTTGGGCTGACCAGTGACAAGTAACATTCGCACCACACAAGTGCCAGGCAATGACCATCTCCAACAAGAGAGAATCCAACCATTGCCCCTTGATGTTCAATGGCATTACCATCACCGAATCCCCCACTATCAACATCCTGGGGGCTAACATTGACCAGAAACTGAACTGGACTAGCCATATAAATACTGTGGCTACAAGAACAGGTCAGAGGCTAGGAATCATGCGGCAAGAAACTCACTTCCTGATTCCCCAAAGCCTGTCCACCATCTACGAGGCACAAGTCAAGAGTGTGATGGAATACTCCCCACTTGCCTGGATGAGTGCAGCTCCTACAACACTGAAGAAGCTGGACACCTTCCAGGACAAAGCAGTCCACTTGATTGGCACCACATCCACAAACATTCACTCCCTCCACCATCGACGCACAGTAGCAGCAGTGTGTACCACCTACAAGATGCACCACAGGAATTCACCAAGGCTCCTTAGACAGCACCTTCCAAACACACGACCACTACCATCTAGAAGGACAAGGGCAGCAGATAGATGGGAACATCACCACCTGGAAGTTCCCCTCCAAGTCACTCACCATCCTGACTTGGAAATATATCGCCGTTCCTTCACTGTTGCTGGGTCAAAATCCTGGAACTCCATCCCTAACAGCACTGTGGGTGTACCTACACAGCATGGACTGCAGCAGTTCAAGAAGGCAGCTCACCACCACCTTCTCAAGGGCAACTAGGGATGAGCAATAAATATTGGCCCAGCCAGCGAAGCCCACATCACGCAAATGAATTTTTAAAAAAGGAGGAATGAAGCTATTTGGCTCATTCTTCAGAGTGCCAGCACAGGCACAATGGTGAAATGGCCTCCTTCTGTTCTGTATCACTCCATGATATTATATCCCTAAAATCGAAACACCCAAAATTGCAGGGATATGGGAAAGAATGGGAGAGTGGGATTAACGGGATTGCTCTTTGAAAGAGCTGACACAGATAAAAGGGACAATTGGCCTCCTTCTGTGCTGCACTATTCAATGATTCTTTAAATGATGGAGAGGGGTCAATAAGCCAAACGATGCCCTTTGCCCCAGATGCCCAGCACACGGCCTCATCGATTACTGGATGCCTGGCCTTGACCATTGCACCCAGATAAACACAGCGGGCCAAATTTTACGGGCACCATGTTCCCGCCCCCTCCCACTGGCTAAAAAGCCTGTCGAGGGGAGCCCGCCCATAATCCCAATGGCTGCCCCTCAGTACCATGATGTTAGGAGCAGTGTTAATTGTTTCAAAGCGAGACTTCCGGCCCTTTCTTGGGAGGAAGTTCCACCTGAGAGAACTGTTGGCCAGTCCGATTGGTCCAGCAGCTCCTTGGTCCCAGCAGTGCCAGCTGGGTGTGCTGGCCACTGCCGGGACTACAAGCAGTTCCCAGTGCTGAGAGGCCCTGACTGACAGGTAAGCCCAGGGTCAGGGGTCTCTGCGAGGGGATGGTGACGGCGGAGGCGGGGTGGGGGGGGGGGGGGGGGGGGGTGGGGGGGGGGGTGTGGGGCTGGGTTCAAGAAGTTAGATGGGAGGATTAAAAGGGCAAAAATGACCTGGGGAAGGGGGGCAGTGCCTCTGATGGGAACCCAGAAGAGGTTACACTCCCACAGCCTTTGCTGGACACCACATGGCGTGGGCCTTTCCCCTGCACACCTCCTCACCGCACCCCCACGCCCCCACCATGGGTAATATACCAACAACGGTGGCAGGATAAGCCCTTAAGGGAACATTCATTGACCACTTAAGGGCCTCAATAGGCCTAAGGGTGGACTGGCCGCTCAATACCTCCCCACCAAAACCCCACCCCCCACCCCACCCCCACCAGCCCCTGCAAATTTCAGACATGTCAGGGCGGGCAGATAGGCCGCAGGAAGGCCGCCAGTAGATTTTATATGCTCCCCCCATCGACCCCTGCTGCCTACAGCCCATTGATGGAGGAAGATAAGGTCTAGCCAAGAGAGACGAAAGATGGTACTTGGAATAATTTTTTTTTTAACCATGTTTCTGGTGCTGAGGAGACATGATCAAAAAATCTACAAGAAAATAATACCACAGGGAATCCTCTTCACAAAGTTTTTCAGTTGAACAACTGCTTGTCGCTTTTCTTTGGTAGGAATTTCTATGGGATGTCACCATCTCACCCCGTTTTGTTTTAACAGCAGGAGGTTCGGAGAGTAAAACGTCTTTTATGTGGCTCGGTCACGGTTAAGTATTGAATTTTCAGCAACGTTTACTGTGTTGGGACAAAACCTATAAAATAAAGCCTAGTTTTAAAGCGTTGTTAAATATTAGGTCTAAAATCTAGTCTTTTAAACTGTGGCAGCCAAGAAATATGGGGCGGAATTTTCCAGTCTCGCCAGGGGTGGGGCCGAAAGTCAGATTTCCGCCAGCGGGTAAACAAGTCAGAATTTGCGCCACCCCACCCCCCCACCCCCCCCACCCCGATCTATGTCAGGAACCCCATCTGCATGTCACAGCCACTCATTAAAAACGCAAGTTGACGCGATCACGTTTCCCCCTCCCGATTATGTGCCGCGCCAGTGGGAAACTAGGCCAGTCCTGAATCACGACCGGGTATAAGTGGCGTGCAGCTGCCCAAACCCTCACTCCGCTCGTGACTTCGAGGTGGCATTCCAAGCCTTCCTGCAACAGCGCTGCTCCGGGTCGGCAGCGATGCCCGAGCTGCCGTTTTAGGCCAGTCTGGCAAAGGGGGTCTGGCCGGGCTCCTCGAGGTCAGTGCCTCGGGTGTGCAGCAGGGTTGCTCAGGGTGGCTGCTGCTCTTCACCTGGAGGAGACCGCTCATGGTGTGCTTCAGGTCTTAAGTGAGACGGCATTCTAAAAAGGTGGCGGGGGTTGGGGGGGTCGGGAGATGACAGAGACATGAGGGTGAAGGTGTCCAGGTGTGGGTGTTCTTGCTTAGGTGGTGGTCGGTGGGGGCGTGGCGTTGGGGAATGATGGCAGACAGAGGGACTATTGGAGGGAGTGGGGGTGGGGTAATGTTGGAGCCAGACATGGAAGACTAGAACATAGGCACCGAAGGGGAGTGGGTCGTATTCAATTGGCAGGAATGGGAGGGGATGAATGGGGACTCTAGAATAGGAAAGGTGGAGGGGTAGTTTAGTGTGGCACAAGAGGGAAGGGTTGCACAGAGGCTCGTGGAGGGGGGGTGTTGGAGGCAATGTTGTAGTCAGTCCTGAAGGAACTGTGGAGCTGAGTGACAGACAGTCATAGTCCAGGGACTGAGCCCAAAAAGTCAGGGTGAGAGATTAAAGGCAGTCCTGGGGCTTTGGGGGCCATGTTACAGGGCGATGCAGGGCACGCACATCGTGGCTCCACTCCAGGGAGGGGCAAGGCCTGTCTGTTCAATGGGGATCAGGCAGAACTTGGTGTTCAGGGTGTGTTTGGTGGTGATGGGGGTGTCTGGCTTGGTACTGTGCTGCAGATGGGATGGTCGTGGTCAGGGGAGACATCTGCAGCCTGTAAATGGGGAAACAGTAATGGGGGGAGATACTCAACGCTCACTTGGAGGGTGGGGTGGGGGAGGGGGTCACCTCTGGATATCACTGTGCCTCACGATGGGGAAGAGTGAGAACCACGTGAGGCATGAGGACATCAACAGTGAAGTGTTACTGCAGGAGGCTGGAGCAAAGTCTACCTGCACATCATGAGGTTCCAGGATGATTGTGGGGGAACACGAACGATAACGGGGGGATGGTAGATGCTGGTCTCGAAGCAGAAATGCAGCACCACCATCTTGAGATCCTGAAGTAATGACGCAGTTTAAAATTGAAACTGGAAAAAAATCTCCACAGGAGGCAGTGTGGGAGGAGCCCACAGCTGGACTCAGGGGCCCTTGCAGGGGGCACCCTCATACTTCTTAGATTCCCAACATGAAGGTAAAGTCTCATCTGTTAGAACTCTTGAACATTTTATTGACAAAGTAGATTTGGGACCATTGACATATGACGCTTAAAATGAAAGTGCGAGAGTGATTGGGGTCAGAAACTGCAGTGGTGATGTTGAGAAGGCAGTAAACAGTAAATTAGAGACGCATGTAATAAAGGAACATCTGTAATTATGGGTGACTTTAATCTGCATATAAATTGGGTAAATCAAATTAGTAACAATACCGTAGAGGAGGGATTCCTGGAGTGTATACTGGATGTTTTTCTGGACCAATACGTTGAGGTACTAACTAGAGTACAGGCCATCCTAGACTGGGTATTGTGTAATGAGAAAGGAATAATTGGTAATCTAGTTGTGCGAGGCCCCTTGGGGATTAGTGACCATAACATGTTAAAATTCTTCATCGAGATGGAGGGTGGCGTATTTGATTCTGAGACTTGGGTCCTGAATCTTAATAAAGGAAACTACGATGGTATGAGGTGTGAGTTGGCTATGATGGATTGGGCAACGTTACTTAAAGGGATGAAGGCGGATAGGCAATGGCAAACATTCAAAGAGCGCATGGGTGAACTACAACAATTGTTTATTCCTATCTGGCGCAAAAGTAGAACAGGAAAGGTGGCCAAACCATGGCTTACAAGGGAAATTAGAGATAGTATTAGATGCACGGAAGAGGCATACAAATTGGCCAGAAAAAACAACAGACCTGAGGATTGGGAGCAGATTAGAATTCAGCAAAGGAGGACCAAGGGATTGATTAAGACGGGGAAAATAGAGTACGAGAGTAAGCTTGCAGGGAACATAAAAACTGACTGTAAAAGTTTCTATAGGTCTGTGAAGAGAAAAAGATTGATGAAGACAAATGTAGGTCCCTTACAGTCAGAAACGGGAATTTATAATAGGGAACAAAGAAATGGCTGACCAACTAAATATATACTTTGGTTCTGTATTCACAAAGGAGGACACTAATAACATACCAGAAATGTTGGGGAACATAGGGTTTAGTGAGAGGGATGAACTGAAAGAAATCAGTATTAGCAGGGAAATGGTGTTGGGGAAATTGATGGGAATGAAGGCCGATAAAATAGGGCAAAGTCAGCATGGTTTCATCAAGGGGAGGACATGCCTGACAAATCTGTTAGAATTCTTTGAGGAGGTAACGAGTAGGTTAGACAAAGGAGAGCCAATGGATGTTATCTAGTTGGACTTCCAGAAGGCCTTTGACAAGGTGCCGCACAGGAGGCTGCTCAGTAAGATAAGAGCCCATGGTGTTAGAGGCAAGGTACTAGCATGGATAGAAGATTGGCTGTCTGGCAGGAGGCAGAGAGTGGGGATAAGGGGGTCCTTCTCAGGATGGCGGCCGGTGAATAGTGGAGTTCCGCAGGGGTCAGTGTTGGGACCACAACTTTTCACTTTATATATTAATGATCTAGATGAAGGAACTGAGGGCATCCTGGCTAAGTTTGCAGATGAAACAAAGATAGGTGGAGGGACAGGTAGTATTGAGGAGGCGGGGAGGCTGCAGAAGGATTTGGACAGGTTAGGAGAATGGGCAAAGAAGTGGCAGATGGAATACAACGTGGTCAAGTGTGAGGTCATGCACTTTGGTAGGAACAATAGAGGCATAGGCTATTTTCTAAATGGGGAGAGAATTCAGAAATCTGGAGTGCAAAGGGACTTGGGAGTCCTAGTCCAGGATTCTCTTAAGGTTAACTTGCAGGTTGAGTCGGTAGTTAGGAAGGCAAATGCAAGGTTGGCATTTATTTCGAGAGGACTAGAATATAAAAGCAGGGATGTGCTGTTGAGGCTTTATAAGGCTCTGGTCAGACCACATTTAGAATATTGTGAGCAATTTTGGGCTCCGTATCTCAGGAAGGATGTGCTGGCCCTGGAGAAGGTCCGGAGGAGGTTCACGAGAACGATCCCAGGAATGAAAGGCTTAACATATGAGGAACGTTTGAGGACTCTGGGTCTATACTCGATGGAGTTTAGAAGGATGAGGGGGGATCTGATTGAAATTTACAGAATACTGAAAGGCCTGGATAGAGTGGACGTGGGGAAGATGTTTCCATTAGTAGGAGAGACTAGGACCCGAGGGCACAGCCTCAGAGTAATGGGAAGACCTTTTAGAAGAGAGATGAGGAGAAACTTCTTTAGCCAGAGAGTGGTGAATCTATGGAATTCATTGCCACAGAAGGCTGTGGAGGCCAGGTCATTGAGTGTATTTAAGTCGGAGATAGTTAGGTTCTTGATTGGTAAGGGGATCAAAGGTCACGGGGAGAAGGCGGGAGAATGGGGTTGAGAAACTTATCAGCCATGATTGAATGGCGGAGCAGACTCGATGGGCCGAATGGCCTAATTTTTGCTCCTACGTCTTATGGTCTTATGGTCTTAACACATCTACACTTGTCAAGAGATGGCTCATATCTGCCACATTCTGTGGGAGGATCCTTCGCATGGACTGGGAGGCCATCCTCTGCCAGTGCCCCTGAGGGACACTGCCGCACTCAGTTTTTTTGCATGCAGCTCATCGCGGGTATTGTTATGATGTTACTGATGTTACTACTGGACAAGTCAGATCCCAGGATGCAACCTGGATTGATAGATCCTAACTTTTATTTTTTTGTTTAGAAACATGGAGAGCGATTACTGAACAGAGTCAAAGAGTCTGCTGATGCACTTTTAACAAACGGATAAAACATATATTGAACAAGAAAGATGAACTATATTATAATACTACTTTACCCACAACCATACCTTAACAGATATATACAGATTTGTAAGGATAACACAAGTTACAAAATCTATCTTATACTCTAATGCTCAAAGTAAGTATACAGTCCATGTAAACCAATAGATGACCTGTGGTCAGAACCCCACACTCTGAAACCAAGTGACAGATGTCACCCAAAGCAGATGCTATGGTTCTCTCATCAACTCCCCCCAAACATCCGTCACACTGTGAGCCAATCGGTCTCACTAAAACTCTATCTTTCACACGGAGGTTTCCAATCTCCACTCTCAAAAAAATCACCTTGGAATCTTCTCCCAAGCGACGCTTTCTCTCAGCTGTCTTCAACAAGGATCCACCTCCCTCCAATATTCCCCTCCCCTGGTTCGCCATGTGCATTCAAGCTTCCCCTTCCACGCCCTCTCTCAGAGACTCAGCTGTGCCAACAAAACGCCACTGCTTCACAGGCCCATAGAAAAGAGTCACCAACCTTTGGCTGTCTCCTCGAATCTTCTGGCTTCTCGCAAGCCCACTTTGTCTTGATTCTGCTCCCCATAGCCTTCTCTCCTTAATTTGGAACCTTTTCCTCTGCTCCTTACTTTAACCTTACTGAACAGGACCTTGTTCCAGATTCCTGTCCTTGTCCTTTGACTTAACTCAAAGGTCTTGGGACTTTTCTCCTCTTTTAGGACCTGCTCCCTGCAGTTCCCTCTCCCAGCAAACTGCTGACAGCTTGGTATCTCCCTTGAGATCTGGAACTCACTGGACATTCACTGTCACTTTAACTTTAGAGCAACTCACCCAAGATTCTTAGGCTTATTTTCCTCAGCAATCTGCTAGTATGTCCAGCTAGAGAGAGAGACTTAGGGCAGAATTTTCCATGCCCGCTGGCATCGGCCGTGCTCGGAGGCATCAGCGGACTTTAAGGCACGAAGGCCAGAAATCGGTTTCAGGACGTCGTGAAATCAGGTTATGATCATCTGCTCAGCCTGTTGACGGCGGGCGCGTTTCCCGCCATTGGATGTCGGGAAACTCATGGGGCAGGGTTCTCCGCTCAGCATGAGTGCACAACCCAACACGCCCACGCGTGAAATAGCGTGCAATGACGTCGGGCGAGTGTCCTGGCGCCATTGCACACTCGCGCGATATTTTGGTCGGCGGACACGTGCGTGATTCGGCAGCGCACCCGCTGACAACTAAGAGGCCTACTAAAGCCATTAAAGTATGAATTAACTGCTATTTTTCGCTGCCCGTCCAACCTTACGACTGGCGGGCGGGCAAATTAGCCAGGCGGCCTTTGCGTTTTTGAGGAAACCTCATCCGCGGGCGGATTATTTAAATTAATTAATTAAAAAACCATTAAAATGTTTTGACGTGATTTTCGTTCTGTTTCTGTTCACGTGAGCCAGTCCGACGTGGGGACGTTTTTTTCCCGATTTTCAAAATCTTTATTTCTGATTTTAAAATTCTTCAGCTCCCTGCCTTCAGGGAGCTTTCAGTGTGCGCTCCCCCCGCTCATGCACAGGCTTCTGCGCTCACCCTCCTCCCGCACCCCCCACAACCGGGCAGCGCCTTTCACGCCAGCTGGCCTTTAATTGGCTGGCCAGCATGAAAGCGCAGTCAGGGGCCGATCGCGGGCGGCGGGCCATTTCCCAGCCCCTCCCCCACCCGAGCCCACCCGACGATCCGATAAATCCTGCCCATTGTAATACATCTGCATATCACCATAAGGCCAGCCAACCGGAATCCTGGGGACCTGGGGGAGATTATTGCAACCGGGGAGGCGCCCCTCTTGTGGCGCAGGACCGTGACTGTCCTGCTGCCTAAGAAGGGGGATCGCCGCCACCTTAAAAACTGGCGCCCAGTCTCCCTCCTCAACACGGATTACAATATCTTTGCCAGGGCCATCTCTTCTCGCCTTGGCACCGCGCTGGACCACATGATCCACCCTGACCAGTCCTACACCGTCCCGGGCCATACCACCTCCGATAATATCCGCTTTTCCCAGAGGGCTGGTCTGTCGAGCGCCTTCCTGTCGCTTGACCAGGAGAAGACATTCGACAGGGTGGATCACAAATATTTATTCGAGACTCTGCGAGAATTCGGGTTCGGGACATATTTCGTTGCCCGGGTCCAACTTCTGTACACTGCCGCAGAGTGTCTAGCTAAGGTTGACGGGTCCCTGACGGCGCCCCTTCGCTTTGGGAGGGGAGTGCATCCGGGCTGTCCCCTGTCTGGCCAATTGTATTCTATCTGTGTGGAAACTTTCCTGGGCCTCTTGCGGAGGAGGTTGTCAGGGTTGGTTCTACACAGGCCAGGCATCGGGGTGGTCCTTTCAGCTTACGCTGATGACGTTCTCCTCATGTTCACCAACCCTGCTGACCTACGGAGGATGTGCGAGTGCCAGGAGGTCTACTCTGCCACGTCCTCTGCCAGGATCCACTGGGGCAAGTGTTATGGACTCCTGGTCAGTCAGTGGCATCTGGATCCCCTACCCGAAGAGCTCAGGCCTTTCACTTGGAGCAGGACCAGCCACCTCCACCTGGGGGTCCATCTCTGCCCTGCTGAGGAATCCTGGCTGGGGACTGGCAGGAGCTGGAGGCCAAATTCACCACTCGCCTGCGGCGCTGGACAGGACTGCTCCGAGTGCTGTCTTACCGGGGTTGAGTGCTGGTCATAAACTAGCTGATTGCTGCCATGTTGTGGTACAGCTGGTCACTTTGACCCCTTCCCCAGGTTTTGTCACAAAAGTCCAGAGAATGCTCGTTGGCTTCTTCTGGGACCAAAGGCTGCACTGGGTCGCTGCTGAGATTCTGAATCTCCCGCTTAGGGAGGGCGGTCAGGCACTAGTGTGCCTGCGCATCCAGGTGGCGACTCTCTGCCTTCAGGCCCTGCAGCTGAAGAAGGTACTCCCTCCAATCCTGCAACTACCACATAGGCCAGTTGAAGAGGAGAAATTACAAACCCCGATCACACAGCGACCACAGAGACTCAGGCCTCCTTTAACCGGTTTTATTCAAGCATATGCAAGGGAGCCACAATCATTCCTAAGAATGCAGATCCAGCTCCCAGACTGATTACATTTCATTACTTTTGTACTTTGACTTATCATAATACATTTGAGTATATTTGAATACATCCAATCGTAACTGACACACCGGTCCCATACTAACTCTATCCTATTGAGTACATAAACATGTGATTTTGCTAACCATTTATTCTAAAGGCTGTACACATAATTATATTATCCAATCAAAATTAAAACAGGTACGCAAAGACCTTGGTTCGCACAACTCAAGACTGTTTGTGTTTCATCAAAGCCCCCTCATTGTCCCTTGTTCGTCTTCCCATATCTAAGCTAAAACCACCTGCCCCTTCCCTATGTGAGAGGGGAGTACACTTAATCTAATTTATGTCATACTTTTGGTCTCCAGTCTGACTCTCAAGGCTGTGCAATGTTCATCTGGTAATCTTCAACTCTTAATATATTTAGCAGCCATGTCTGCCTGGAGATTTTAAATGTTTTTCAGTAAATTCTTACTGTATCCTCTTTTAGCATTTTTATAATTTCCCCCTAACACAGCGATACCTTTATGTTGAGCCCCCTCCGAGATGGTGTGCTCTGGCGATGTATTTCTTCCACCAGGTGCACGGCCTGAATTATGATGGGCAGCTCCTGTTTGTAGGCCAAAGCGGCCTTCATGGCTCCTTGCAGACATTGCCCATCTTTTACCAGGACCTGTGGAGAAAGAATCTCCCGCTGCTGGTGGGTATCTCTAATTAAAGCCTCCAGGGAGCCATACCTAAACCTTGGCGCACTCTCCTTGTTCCTCTGGAATATCTCCGGAGTTCCTGACCACACGGCTGGGCTGCAGAGAGTAACGTGCGTGTTTGGGCGGCATTTAAACATGGTGCCAGGAACTTCGACCCCATGAGGTTACGGCGGGCAGACGAATCAGTCTGCCACGTGATTCAGCGAGCCGGTCACCTATATTTAATTAATGAGGCTCCAAGCTGAAGATCGGGCACTGAGAGCTCGCCCCACTGATCAGTGGGAAAGTCGCCCCTAATCCTGCCTAATTTCACTTAGTCTCCGGAGCGGAAAACTCCATCCAAAATTTGCAATAAGAAAATTAGGGGGCTGGCGTTCATCAACATCTGATAAGCAAGTGATTGGTCAGACCCTGGTTTTCTTCTTCCAATTCCGCACTGCAGTGGGTGACTATGATTGATTTTACCCACGTACTTTGTGCTGCGTAAATGTCCTCCACTCGCTGCATTTTGCTAGAGAAATAATTCCCTCCTAGCTGTAGCCTCTGTCCTGGGTTTGGAAGCTCGGTAAATTTAAACCACAAGTATTGCTCCACTTCCAACTCCTCCGCTGACACAGTGGGGTCAATATTCACTCTGTTTTAATAGTAAGAATGGATTGTTACTTGGTTACAGAGGGGAATGAGTGTTCTCAGGTTGGAGGTCTGACATCACCAGCGTAAGTCTGATAAGAGGCCAGAAAAATGGACTCATTTAAATAAATAGCTTTAATGGAAAGATGCTAAAGTTGGCAGTCTGGATGGGTGAGATGAAAGGAGAACACTCTTTTTCATGAAATCCATCTTGGGAGCCTGTGATATTATAATTTATCGGAGCCTTGTAATGCATTGCACTTAAATTGTACCTGAGATTAGATCTTTGGTGACAACATTTTCTATTCTCTAGAAGGATCCCTTGTCTTAAAGAATGCACATCTTGAAAATATATACGCACACAAGTGTTTGTGAAGAGCAAAGGTCAGGCCAGGAAGGAAGAGGAGGGGATAGAGGAGAAGGGGAAGCAGGAAGGAAGGAAGATAAATAGATTGCACCGTCGCAGTGCGGGTCCTGGCAGTGGATGGTTTTTCCACTAGTGGCAGGAGAGGCTGTCGAACTGCGACTATGCAGTAGCTGGCCAATCAATACGGTAGAGGCATAGGGCTCAGTTAATTATATGGCGGGTGTTGAAACAAAGTCTTTGAATCAGCCATCAGCTGATGTGAATGGAGTGTCCACAAGGCAACAGCTTTGGTGTTGCAGCAACAGATAGGAATCCAAGCCCTGAACAGACCTCCAGACTCCCTCTCTACCCTGTCATCAATCAGACCCCTATATCTGGCTCTCTAACCTGTCATCAGACAGACCTCCAGACCCCCCTCTCTACCCTATCATCAGACAGACCTCCAGACCCCCCTCTCTACCCTGTCATCAGACAGACCTCCAGACCCCCCTCTCTACCCTGTCATCAATCAGACCTCCATATCTGGCTCTCTAACCTGTCATTAGACAGTCATCCAGACCCCCCTCTCTACCCTATCATCAGACAGACTTCCAGGATTATTTTTGTTTGTCCCGATCTGTGAGCAGCATTGAGAAGGGAGCGTACGACAGGCACATGGCTCCGACTAGACAAATGGTGGCCCCATGGTTCAGTGATGCCTCCCTCCACGTTTTCCTCCCGGGAACCTGGCAAAGGAAACCCGGACAGAGATTGCAGCAGAGGTTAGTAGCCAGAGGGTCTACCAGCGTACCTGGGCCTAATGTAGAAAGACAGTCAACAACATCATCCACACCGGATGGTGAGTATGATGGAATCATTAGAGCGATGTGGCTTTCAAGAGGGCAACAAGCAATGTGTCTCAGTCAGGCAAGGGAGTATGCAGGCAGGCGAAGGAAGTGTAGGGCCCAGAAGCAGATGCATCATGAGGCTTGGATGCATGTGAACGAGAAGTTGCAGGCTCATGCTTCCATTGATGTACAAGTGCCATGAGAATAGGAGTGTGCATGGGCCACTGGGAGGCCCCATTATCATCCCAGGAATGTATGATAAGGGGGCAAGTTGTCCAACGAGCAGAGACTCATTCTCCCCCTCTGTTCACAGGAGAAAATGGCACATAACACCAGAGAATGGACAAAGATGGGTGGAGGAGTGCCCAACATGAGGATGCTCACATCTGCAGAGGAGGAGGTGGTGGAAGTGGATGGAGAGCAGGATAGCTGGGAAATCGTGAAAAGTAAAGCAGGAGTGCAGAGAGGAGGGAGTGAAGAGACCTCAAGTTTGATGCTGATAATTGGACAGAAAGAAGACGGGCACCAGGGAGGGATGGCAAGAGGGATTTTTAAAGATTTTTTTAATGCGATGTGGACATCATTGGCAAGGACAACAGTTGTTGATCATCCTCAATTGCTGTTGAACTGAGTGACTTGCTAGGCCATTTCAGAGGGCAGTTAAGAGTCAACCATATTGCTGTGGATCTGGAGTCACCTGTAGGTCAGATTAGGGATGGAAATCTGTCATCCTTACCTTAAGGGCATTAGTGAAGCAGGTGGGTTTTTACAACAAATCACAGAATTGTTACAGCGAAGAAGGAGGCCATTCGACCCATTGTGTCTGCACCAGCTCTCCAAATGAGCATTATGACTTCGTGCCATTCTCCTGTCTTTTCCCTGTAACCCTGCATGTTGTTTCTATTTAAATAATCATCTAATGCCCTCTTGAACGCCTCGGTTGAACTATTGACTATAGTTTCATGGTCATCGTTACTGAGGCTAGCTTCCAATTACAGATTTATTTTTAATTAATTGAATTCAGGTTCCACCAGCTGCTGTGGTGAGATTTGAACCCTGTGTTCCCAGTGCATTAGCCTGGGCCCCTAGCTTAATAGCCCAGTGACATCACCACTACACCACCAACTCCCCCTTTAAGGTGAATTATGTGAAACTAATTATTCACGTTCTCCAATGCAGGGCCTCACATTCCAGAGGGACAGCCTGCTCCATCGATCCTGCAGTTGACCTCTGAGGGTGAGCTCATGGATGACTCAGACTTATTGCCTTTCCCCCTGCAGCCTCCCCCAGTGCAGGTACATTCACCTCCATGGATATACAATTGTCTTTAGAATCGGGGTCACAGTCTGATAAGCATGTCCACAGACACACCGCAGCAGTGGATGGAGGCCGTGACAGCCAAGGGAGCTGACAGTTGGAGGATTGCTGGAGGTCGGGCCCAGGCTGATGACAGGCCTCTGGCCACACGAAACCTGCTGGAGATGCAGTGACAGGCAGGGTAACATCTGGCAGGGCTGCGAGAGACTGTGCGCAGCCATGAACAGATGATGGAGGAGTCCATCCAAGCCCATCTGTCAAGCCTCAGCTGTGCGAGTGCATGGCTTCCCCCTGGAGAGGTTGAGACCTGTCATAGGGAGCCAGGTTCAGCAGACCGCTCAGTGGCTGTCAGATATCTGCTCAGACTTGCGTGCCACTGATCTTGCCGTGGGCAACTTTGCCGAGGAGAGAGGGGGATGAGGAGCCTAGACAACCCTCCAGGTGCCTTTCCTCCTCCAGTGGATAGGGAGGTGCCATTGCACACCGAAAGGGAGGAGGAGTGCCAACCTGTCTCTTCAGGGGCTTCAAGAGTTGGGAGACACAGCTCAGTCCCCCTGCCAGTGACCTCAGTGCCCCCAGTAGCTGCAGCCATAGAGGATACACCTGCACCATGCAGAAGCACAATGGAGGGCCTCGGGCAACCAGACGACAGCCGCCAACGTCATCCTAAGCAAAGGGGCATCGCACACAGCCTGTGTTCATCTCAGCTGCAGATCTCAGTATTGCACAATGTCATAACATTGGTAAATGTATGAGAAAGAGCGTGTAGGCACACCAGGGTGGCAGAGCGTGTAGGCGCACCAGGGTGGCAGAGCGTGTAGGCACACCAGGGTGGCAGGGGTGTTCAACCTCCATGATAGTTTATGGTAGTGTGTGATTAAATAGTATTGTTTGTTTTATTGATGTGTGATGGATGGTCTTATTGTCATCACCTGGTTAGCAGTGTGAGCACCTGCAGAGTAAGCAGCACACCTGTGTGAGTGAAGGCGGAGTGATAACCTCTCCATGGTTGAGGTGACAGGGATTGAGTGGCTTGTTGAGGATTAAGGGGCTTGCTGATGGACAATGGTGAGTTGCCCTTGGGAGAAGATGCAGAGCTCCAGTGGTGTAAGGTCTAAAGCAGAGGGATTGTCAAAGGATTTCATGCCTGCTGGAACCTGGTGTGAATAAGGGGCTCATGAGTCTCATATATCTTTCCATCACCTTCATCTGGCGCAGGAACCTCAACCTGCTGACCTGCTCTGCTCTAGCCTCCTCCTTGCCTTCATCCTTGTCAGTTGAGGGCTGTGGCTGCTCCAGGTTCATCGTCGGGAAGGCCTCCCACCCAATCTCTGCTGTACACAGCGGACAAGGATAATCCCAGAAACCCTCTGAGACGCATATTGTAGAGTTCTACCGGAGGTACGGGAACTCAATTTCAATAAGCCGATGATCTGCTCGATCACCACCCTAGTCGATCCATGGGATTCATTATAATGCTCCTCAAGGGTGTCGTACCAATGTCATCAGCCAGGCTTCAGTGGATAATCTTGTCATCCAGAATCCAACCCTGCAGACGTGTGGTTGGCCTCAAAGGTCTTTGGCACCTGGAAATGGTGTAGAGTGGAATCATCATGAGAACTCCCTGGAACCTGAGCACACAGCTGGAGAATATGTTTCCTGTGGTCACACACCAATTGAACGTTAATGGAGTGGGACACCTTTCTGTTGACAAGCTGGTCCCAGGGAGCCCTGATTGTCCCTTGCATGTAACCAATAGCATTTGTGGGAAGCCTGAGATGACCCCAAAGCCCACAAATCTTTTGGCCTGGCTCTCAGTGTCCATCTTCTATCACACAAACCCTCCGGCACTTTTATTTGGGTTCTTTTGTCACATCTTTGATGTAGCAATGAGTGGCTGCCAGGGAGATCATGCATATGTGGAACATTGGAAGGAGCCTCTGCTGTAGAAGTTTCGGTCTGCATTTCCAAAGCCAGAAGTATTGGATATCTTCCAAGATCACAGGTCATCCTTCAGTGGAGCACACAGGTAAGTGACAGCCTCCCAAGTCTTCACTGACATTGCCCCTAAGATATATGCAGGTGGTTGTAGACTGTAGGCTGTGGGATGCGGCAATGATCTTGCTGTGGCTGGCACCTGACTGACCCAATGCTTAGAGCAGCCACAGGCTGAGCCCCCTGATGACCTCCTGCCATTTGTGCATCTGGACCCAGTTCCAGCCTCTCTTCAGCACTGCTCCTTCTCCACTTAGGGCTCCAGGAACACTGGGACGATGAGACCCAGGTTGGCTTCAAGCGCTCTACAGATGTTAAGATCTTGGAAAAGGTATGGCCTCCACTGGGTGCCTGGCCTTCAAGAAACACCCGGCACCTGTGGTTGAATCGACTCTTCCACAGTTGCCATGCTCCTGCAGCCAGTTAAAGCTGCCCTTGTCCCTCCACAATATGACCCCTGACCTCCCCAAGACCACCCTGTCCTCCCTGCAGTGACCGCGAGATCACCTTTGACCTCACCATGATCACCCTGGGCCTGCATGAGATCGCTTGGGCCTCCATGCAGTGACACTTGACCTCCTGCTAGTGACCCTCATTCTCCCCTGCAATGAATCATAGTCTCCTCGCCTCATTTTGAGGAAAATGGCTGAATGGCGGAAGGCAGCTCCAAGTGTCTCACCTTCTCCTCTTAGATTGACTTGCCTACCCAAACAGCCAGGAAACAGTCGGGAAACTGAGGGCCAGTGATCCCTGTGCGCCTCACACTTAATTCCAAAAGTACCAATCAATTGCAAAATATTCCATCCTAATGAGTTATAATGAAAGGCAAAGCCATTGAAATTACCTTCTCCCATGCAGCATTGGCATTGCCACCCACTTCCCCATTGCCACCAGGATGAAAGAAAGAAGGAAGAAAGAAAAGAAGGGAAGGGAAAGGAAGGAGAGAAGAGGAGGAGAGGGAAAGAAGAAAAGGGAAGGGAAGGAAAGGGAAAGGAAGCAGAGAAGAGGAGGAGAGGGAAGGAAGGGAAGGGAAGGAAAGGGAAAGGAAGCAGAGAAGAGGAGGAGAGGGAAAGAAGGGAAGGGAAGGGAAGGAAAGGGAAAGGAAGGAGAGAAGAGGAGGAGAGGGAAAGAAGAAAAGGGAAGGGAAGGAAAGGGAAAGGAAGCAGAGGAGAGGAGGAGAGGGAAGGAAGGGAAGGGAAGGAAAGGGAAAGGAAGCAGAGAAGAGGAGGAGAGGGAAGGAAGGGAAGGGAAGGAAAGAGAAAGGAAGCAGAGAAGAGGAGGAGTGGGAAGGAAGGGAAGGGAAGGAAAGGGAAAGGAAGCAGAGAAGAGGAGGAGTGGGAAGGAAGGAAAGGAAAGGAAAGAGAAAGGAAGCAGAGAAGAGGAGGAGTGGGAAGGAAGGAAAGGGAAGGGGAGGAAAGGAAGGCTGACTCATGGTTATATCATGTGTTCATGACCACAGGACATCACAAAGTTCTTTGCAGCCAATGAAGTCCTTTTTTGAAGTGGAGTCACTTATTTAATAAAGGAAACACAACACCCTATTCCCACACCTCAAAATCTCACAAAAAAACAGTGTAATGGGACCAGATCACCTGTTTTTCTGATGTTGATCGAGAGATAAATATTTGACAGGACACCAGAGATAGCACCCTTGCTCTTCTCCGAAATAGTGCCACAGGATCTTTTAATTTCACCTGTGAGAGCAGACAGGGCCTCAGTTTAACATTCCACCTGAAATTTGGCACGCCTGGCAGTGCAGTACTCCCTCAGCACTGCACTAAATAGTCAGTCTTGATTTTTGTGCTCAACCCCTGGAGTGAGGCTTGCGCCCATAGTCATGTGACTCAGGCAAGACAGCTACACTGTATTCGATTCTATGCCAGATGACTGTGGGCTCATGAGTTCTATATTATTGAAGCGGAGATCTTTCAGATGGGATATAATAAGCTAAGGACTTCTTGCCTCTCCCATATGAACCTATGATGTCCTTGCTGACATTCCTCCCTCAACCAACGCCAGCAACAAGGCACTAATTGGCCATTGCTGTTTGTGGGTCCTTACTGTGTGTAGTTGTCTGCTGTTTTTGCCGGAGTATTTCACTGGCGTGAATTAACTTGGGACATCATAAGGACATGAGAAGATTCTATGGTAATAGCTTCTTTAGTTGATTAAAAAAAACCCAGTTGTCAAAGAGCAGGATTAAAACTTCGCTTTGGAGAAACACATCGCCATCAGCTTAATTCTCTCAGCAGGCTGGCTATCAACCAGCTAGTTCTGCTTAAACATCTAACATCAGGCCTGAACTGACACCGGATAGTCAACCTTGAGACATCCGAAAGGAAAGCAAACAGTGCCCAGAGTAAGATGGCAGAAAAGTCTGAAGCTTGCTGCATAGCCATTAATCCTGTTAGGCCAACTGCCACCTAATGAAATGTAGATCTCCCTTAGATAGATTGCTGTAATAAAATCAGTTGGTGATGAATCTGAGGCTAGATTTGTGCTACAGATTCATCCACCGGGTCAAGGATTGAGGCTGTTTCAACACATTGTAGTTGGGAAATCAATTAAACCAGAGAATGGAGACCTTGATCTGTCTGGACTCCATTCAAACACCCACATCTGAAAGTCTAATACTTGTCCATATCTGAACAGGTAACTAATGATTGTCATACGCTGCAGCATAGAGCAGTGCGCTTCATAATGCTAACCATATTTTCATTTAATGTTATTTTAATGGAGATCATTTTTGGTTCTACCTCCCCCTTCATTGATATAATTTTTAAAAAAAAATTAATTTCTTTCTTCGCCAGCCAGCTCTGACACCTTGCAGCCGATGGCCTTGCTCCAGTATCGTCACCAATGGCAACGATGGTTGGCCACAAGGAGGTTTAAGTTTCATGGATGTTTTTTAACCCCCAGTCTTTAGTGGGCAAACAAATAATAATCGACCTTGCACCTATCCCAGGCCACATCACTGTCAGTCATGTGAAATATGACCTAAGCAGGCAGTTCCAACAAAGATTCCACACAGAAACATTCATTGACCACTTCTCCTCCACATGCTGATTGACCGGCTGCACATTTTCACTACCATCCAGGCTAGAAGTTCATGTCAGGCCTCCATCAGGCATAGAATGGTTGGGGTCACAGGGAGCATGGTTCAGGGCCCCGAGGCTCAACTCAAAAGCCTAAATTGGCTTAATTCTGACCAGCTAATCAAAAGGAGGTCTGATTAGAGCTGGCTGTCTCACCAACCGTGGCCCTCAAGTGTCCTGATGGTGGCATGGAGGGGAGAACAGAACTGGGAGGGAAGGCTAGATTAGGAAGGGCCGGCTGCAACTCACAGTAACGCTGTGGAGCCAAGAGAACAACACCTACTCCCCACCGTTCCACATAAAGACAAGTTTAAAAGAAGTTATAAAAAAATACTTACCCATCTGGCAGCTGCCTCCGGCGATCCCTTCAAGAAACATCGACCAGGCCATTAAAAACATGGCATGTTCCACTCAGTCCTAACATTGCCAGAAAGGCAGTGAAACAGGTGACCACCAACAAGTAAAGGAACAAATGATGGGTCTAGAGTAGCTGTCATTGGCGATAGCAGAATCATACCAGCAAATGCTGCCTGATAAAATGGGGGCAGTGGTTGAGGCCTTTTCTGGTGATTAGTCATAACCAGAATCCCATCTTTTTGGACAGAAGCTGCTGGTGATAATTCTGCTGTTGCCATTTCCACCTCCTCTAGACCCATCTTCTGTTTATTTACTTGTCCCATTATCATCGCCTTTTGCCTTGCACCATTAACCTTTTTGTCATTTAATCTCTCCCGCATTGCATCCTGTCACAGACATTTCCTTTTATTATTTCCTCCCCTCCCACCTCCCGCTGCTTCTGGACTTGCTTAAAAATCGGTACATCGCCAGAGGTCATTAACCTGAAACTTTGACTCTGCTTCTGTGTCCAAAGATGCTACATGACCTGCTCAATACAGCCAGCATTTGCTCTCTCTTTCAGAATCCCAGCATGTGCAGTATCCAGCTTCAGTGAGGAATGTATTTATTTAGCACCTTAACCCATTCGCAGGGGGCGAAACATCCCATGGACTTGCTGAATAAATTCGGAGACTGTTCCGAAGCCCCTTCAAGCTCCTATTTGTTTTCATGGGCTTCTTGAAGTACTTGCCTATTTATCTTCAGAGCTTCATGATGGTGCTTCTTTTCAGTTGTAGCTATGTGGCTTGTCAGAATAATTCTTTAAACCGTGGCCGGTCTGAATTTTTTCAGATGGTGAAGCTTCAGAGTATCAACGTTGCAGTCAGTGATTACTCCGATAGATTACTGTACCTGGTGTTCTCAGATACTCATGCCGCTCAGTATTCGGCACCATTCATGACTCCTCAGATACCGAAGTAGTCTTTGTGCAGCAAGACCTGGACAACACTAAAGATAGGTGTCAAGTAACATTTGTGCCACACAAAGTGCCAGGCAATGACCATGTCCAACAAGGGAGAATCTAACCATCTGCCCTTGTCATTTAATGGCATTATCATTGTTGAATCCTTCACTGTCCACATCCTGGGGGCCTCCATTGATCAGAGCTTTAACTGGGCTAGCCATATAAATATTGTCGACAAGAACAGGTCAGAGGCTGAGAATTCTGTGGTGAATAATTTTCCTGTTTCCCCAAACCCAGTCCACCATCTACAAGGCACAAGTCAGGAGTGTGATGGACTACTCTCCCACTTGCCTGGATGGGTGCAGCTCCCACAACACTCAATAAGCTCAACAGCCACCCAGGTTAAAGCAACCCACTTGATTCACACCCCATCCACCACCTTCAACATCCAGTCCTTCCGCCACTGACACACATCAGCAGCAGTTGTTGCACTGCAGCAACTCACCAGGCCTTCTTAGACAGCACCTTCCAAACCCACAACCACTACCACCTAGAAGGACAAGGGCAGCAGATGCATGGGAACAACACCACCTGGAAGTTCTCTTCCAAGTCACTCACCATCCTTACTTGGAAATATATCGCCGTTCCTTCACTGTCAATGGATGAAAATCCTGGAACATCCTTCCTAACAGCATTGTGGGTGTACCTACACCACTTGGCCTGCAGTAGTTCATGAAGGCGGCTCACCACCACCTTCTCAAAGGCAATTAGGGATGGGCAATAAATGCTGGCATCGCCCCCATTCCATAAAATAACTTTTTTAAAAGCTGTTTGGATTAATACTGCCAGCAAATCTCTGGATTCACTGAAGAAGCAGTTACTTAGGTCAGAGTTTTATAGACATAGAAAACTTTCAGCGATTGGGCCCCAATTGAGTTGGATCCCAAGCCCACCTGCAGCAGCAGTGAGCCTTACAGCTCAATGTTCCCAAAGGCGGCTGATTAAGAGCCCACCTCAGAGGTCACCCTCCAATTAGGGACGGTGGACGGGTTCAGGGGGCAGTAGGTTAATTCAGCAAGTCCCAGTGTGTCTGTGGTGAGAGCGCTGCTGAGGGGAATGCAGCAGGAGTTGAAGTGGATGCAGTGGAGGTGAGATCAGTCTGATGAGAGCAGCTGCATTATCCCCAGCACTATCTGAGACATCAGCCTCCAAAAGCTCCTCACACCACGGCAAGCCTCTGCCAGCAGAAGTTTCGGCCTTGCCGAGTTTTACCATTAAAGGTTAGGAAGCCTTGAACCCTCACACCACTCCGACCTCCCACTGTGCAGCCACCTCCTGTGGGTTACCAAGGTGCCGATGCAGCATTGTGCCCATGCCACACTGGGAGAATGGCAATGGCGGTGGAAGATTTCAGTTAATTGCCTTAATTATCCACTCAGTTCACTTCCTACCACTGCCTGGGTGTGTTACTGACATCGAAATCAGCTCACCCTTGGGAAAATACCTTGGCAAAACGGTCAAATGCATTTTTCTCTAATTGTGCCTGCCAACCTGTTTCCCAAGGCCTGGTAAAATTTCCCCCATGGTGCGACTGTTAACTCTTTCTCGGTTAATGATTCCGAATGGGGCGAATGGCCTCTTTCAAGCATGTCCCTCAAACTTTGATGTTCCTGAATTTCCAACTGCGAAATAGCATCACTGCTTTAACATTTACATGCTGGCCTCTGCATATGCCTGACGCCCACCATCACAGTGCCAAGACCATGACAACGTAGGAATCAAATTATTTGCATCAAGGAGGAGACCTTTGACATGGAGGCACTGAATGGAGACAGTATTATTCACAATGTTGCCTCTTTTTAAGCACTTTCTGTCTGCAGAACCACTTGGGACTAGACAATAGCCTTACTCACGGCAGGAAAATGTGAAAAAGCCAGTTACAAGGATTCAATGCAAAGGCTGCTTCTTGAAAGTGTAACATTAGGATAGAAGGGGATAGCGGGTAGCTGCAACTAATACTGCCTACACTAAATCTCTAGCACTGACAAACTGAAATCAAATATCAATATCAAATATCAAATGACAATGTCCAAGTAGTAAGTTGAAAAGTCGCTCAGATTGGCTAAATTGCATCGTGTTGCTACATTAGTGATTGTTTAGCTACAAGATACTTGTAGCAATGACTGTTTGTTATAGGAAAGATTATAACAGCAATGTGCAGTGTAGATTTGCCAGGATCGCACCAGGATTAAGGAGCTACAGTTATAAAGAGAACCTGAGAAGTTAGGTCTAGAGAGAAGGTTAAGTGATGACCCGATAGAGGCCTTCAGGATTATAAAATGTAAAAAGATAACTAGCAAAGGTCAACTGGTCTGTGAGATGCTAATAAGAGGATGCAAATTTATGTTAATCGTAAGCCGAACCTAGAAAGAAAACGGTTTATACAGTGGGCAGTTAGAATGTGGAATTCTTTCCACAAGCTGAAACAGATGGTGGTATTTAATGGAGGTGACTCACGGGGGTCTCAGCTGCCGGTTGGAGAGCTGGCATGAGCCCTGCATCCAAAAGACCATAAGACCATAAGAGGTAGGAGCAGAAGTAGGCCATTCAGCGCATCGAGTCTGCTCCACCATTCAATGAGATCATGGCTGATTTAAAATCCTCAACTCCACTTTCCTGCCTTTCCCCATAACCCTTGATTCCCTTACTGATTAAAAATCTGTCTATCTCAGCCTTGAATATACTTAACAACCCAGCCTCTACAGCCCACTGCGGTAAAGAATCCTACAGATTGACTACCCTCTGAGAGAAGAAATTCCTCCTCATCTCTGTTTTAAGTGGGCGACCCCCTTACTCTGAGATTATGCCCTCTGGTCCTAGACTCTCCCACAAGAGGAAACAACCTCTCAGCATCAACCGTGTCAAGCCCCCTAAGAATCTTATATGTTTCAATAAGGTTGCCTCTCATTTTTCTAAACTCCAATGAGTACAAGCCCAACTTACTCAACCTCTCCTCATAAGAAAATCCCTCCATACCCAGGATCAGCCTAATGAACCTTCTCTGGACTGCCTCCAATGCCAGTATATCTTTCCTTAGATAAGGACCTTAGATAAGGTTCACAGAATTCTTGGTGTGGTCTAACTAGTGCCTTGTATACTTTTAGCAAGACTTCCCTATTTTTATACTCCATTCCCTTTGAAATAAAGGCCAACATTCCACTTGCCTTCCCTATTACTTGTTGAACTTGTGTGTTGGACTTTTGTGATTCATGCACAAGGACTTCCAAACCCCTCTGTGCTGCAGCTTTCTGCAGTCTTTCTCCATTTAAATAATATTCAGCACCTCTATTCTTCCTGCCAAAGTG
Organism: Cetorhinus maximus; assembly: GCF_964194155.1. Lineage (NCBI taxonomy): Eukaryota > Metazoa > Chordata > Chondrichthyes > Lamniformes > Cetorhinidae > Cetorhinus > Cetorhinus maximus. The sequence goes on from NC_135879.1 coordinate 232,700,359, forward strand.
CATAACTTCACATTTTCCCATATTATATTCCATCTGTTAAGTTTTTGCCCACTCACTTAACCTGTCTATATCCCTCTGTATTATTCTTGTGTCATCCTTACCACTTGCCTTCCCACCTATTTTTGTGTCATTTGCAAATTTGGCGATAGTACATTCACTTCCCTCATCTAAGTAATTAATATTTATTGTAAATAATTGAGGCTCCAGTACTGACTGATCCCTGTGGCACTCCACTAGTTACAGGTTGCCATCCAGAAAATGCCCCCTTATCGAAAATCTTTGTCTTCTATTAGTTAGCTAATCCTCTATCCATGCTAATATACTACCCCCAACACCATGTGCTCTTACCTTATTAAGTATCCTTATGTGTGGTACCTTATCAAACACCTTTTGGAAATCCAAGTTTATTACATCTACTGGTTCCCCTTTATCTATCCTGCTTGTTACCCCCTCAAAGAATTCTAATAAATTTGTCAGGCATGATTTCCCCTTCATGAAGCCATACTGACTCTGCCTGGTTATATTATATATTTCTAAATGCCCTGCTGTTACATCCTTTATAATAGACCAACATTTTCCCAATGACCGATGTTAAGCCAACTGGCCTGTTTTTTGTGTCTCTCCCTTTTTGAATAAGGGTGTTACATTGGCTGTTCTCAAATCCTCTGGGACTTTTCCAGAATCTAAGGATTCTTGGAAGATGACTACCAGTGCAACCACTATCTCTGTAGCTACTTCCTTTAATATCCTAAGCTGCAACCCCTCAGGTCCAGATGACTTATCGGCCTTTAACCCTTCTTCCCTAGTACTAGCTTCCCTAGTACTTTTTCTCTAGTGATAATTATTGTATTTATTTGCTCCCCGATTTTGCCCCTTGATTATTTAGTATTTTTGGAATGCTATTAGTATCTTCTACCATGAAGACTGAAGCAAATTGTTTATTCAACTCCTCTGCCATTTCCTGGTATCCCATTATTATTTCCTGAGCCTCAGTCTCGAAGGGGCTTATGTTCATTTTGGACAGCTCCTTTGGGAAAGCCCACCATATTAAATGCTGCTCAGGCACTTAACTGAGCAGCAACAGGCCTTCCCTAGACCCCCAGGGTTAGAAATCCCACCTGCCAACAGCAGTTGACCAATCAGAGGCCAGCAGCTCTTCATTGATCCACAGCACTATCGGGGAAATGGTGGCTGCTTCCGGTACTTCACCCACCTAAGGTCTAAGATTGCCATGGATCCAGGCATGCACACTCCCACCTGATTAAATGCCCCCTGCCAGCAAACTTGCTGTGGGGGAGGGCATTAAATTCTGCCCAGTCTCTTTTTTAAATAAAAAAATGAAGTAGATATTTTCTTGAAAAAATAATATTAAAGAGCATGGGACATGAGTAACAGAGTGGGAGTAGGTGGCGTTTATGGAGAAAAACGCTTGTTGGGCCAAATCCTCCTTTTGATGTAGTGACATAGGAGCATAATCAGACAAAAATTGACACTGAGCCATAGAAGGAGGGATAACTAAAGATTTGGTCAAATATTTAGGAGAAAGAAGTAGAGAGGCAGGGAGATTCAGGGAGGGAAATCCAGAGCTTAGGGCCTATAAGGCATGTGGCTTCAAAAAATGCAACGAGAGGAGAGGGTATGTAAAATTGGTCAGAGTTGGAGGAATGTGGAATATTTGGAATAATGTAGGGCTGGAAGAGGTTACAGGGCTGGGCAGGGGGAAAGAGCATTAAAACATTTGAACGCGAGGATGAGAATTTTAAAACGGAGTCATTGATGGACCTCTGGGTTAGGGAGCACGGGCAGTTGTATCATAGAAATAATTTGCATTCATGTAACTCCTTTCACCTCATTTGACACTGGCACTGGCACGGCCAAGATAGGCCAAATGGCCTGCTTCTGTGCTGTCTGATGCTTTGATTCTAACTCTAGTTTACCTGCACACAATACAGTAGGGTCTTTTCCTTAGCAATCTCCACCATTTCTCAAAGGCTGTGAATTATATCTTCTCATTGCGTGCTCCTTGACCAAGACAAGTGGCTTCTTCACTTTTCAGTATTTTCAGCACTAGCATCCTTGTCTTCCCTGACTTTTATCTGTGATGTTCTTGTAATTCATCTTTCCCTATCCAATTTATTTCCACGAATTGGCTCCCACAGCCAGCAGTTCCCTTGGATTAATGAATTGTGGCAGGATGAGCAATGAATGTACGAAAACATAAGGCTTTGTGCCATTAAAATATTTTGGTATTGAAACACTTTTGGCCCAATAAAGTATTACCTGCAAAGGTAGTTGAAGGCAGAATTGGTGGCAGACAGCATATTGCAGAAAGTAAGCCTATGCCTAACAACAAAGAAGCTGCTTGAATATTCTTTTTTTGTTTTATGTTCGTTCACGGGATATGGGCGTCGCTGGCTAGGCCAGTGTTTTTATTGTCCATCCCTAATTGCCCTTGAGAAGGTGGTGGGGAGCTGCCTTCTTGAACTTCTGCAGTCCATGTAGTGTAGGTACACCCACAGTGCTGTTAGTGAGGGAGTTCCAGGATTTTGATCCGGCGACAGTGAGGGAACAACAATATAGTTCCAAGTCAGGATGGTGTGGGGCTTGGAGGGGAACTTGCAGGCGGTGGTGTTCCCATGTATTTGCTGGCCTTCTGCTTCGAGACAATGAACAAGTGTTACCTTCTTGCGGATCACTGTCACATCCGAACTGTCCATCCCTATAGCGGTTAAGTAGGTTTTTAAACCTGAAATCCATCGATCGCACTGCACGGGTGGATGTCCCAGTGAAGAAACAAATCTGTGCATTTAAATTTTTCTCCATCCCATCCTTGTTGCCACTTTTGTTGTATATTTGATATATTTTATTAGCCTCGGAGCAATGCAGAGATGACACTAATTTCTAAGTGTGCTGGAATTTTATTTACATAATTTTATACAATTCTTTGAAATGTCTATACCATGCTTCCAGCTTGGCTTCTCGCAGCTTCTCTGTTGTCTGTTTACTTGACTCTGAGTCAACACCCAGAATCAAGCAATCAAGCACAGTGAGCACAGATCAGTTAATAGACTCGCATAATCAAACGCAGAACAATTGGACAGTTGAACACTCCAGGGATAACATCATAAAGAATGTGTCAGCTATGGCCTGTAGTGCAGAAATGAGCTCATAGCAGGCTCAGCTTTCTACCCTAGTAACTTCAATAATTGAGGAAATTGGTGAGGGTGTAAAACAGACCAATGATTCATTATGAGTGGGTTTCATGCCATTTTGCATGGACCATTTTCAGCCCATCATGATTTTCAGAGTAAATATGTCCTATGATTTGCACTTCAAAAGTACCTTGTTTGCCATAAAGAGCTTCGTGTTGTCTTGAGGTTATGAAAGACATTATATAAACACAGATCTGTCATCTTCCTTTCAGGAGTCACTGATTTTCATATCTGTATAATTTGATAAGGATGCTGAGAATTATATATATATTTTAATTGAACTACAATCGGCATTGGCTTCATGATAAAAGGATTTTCAATAAATCAATGCATTAGATATATTTCCGGAGGGTATGGGATTGGGAGACATGGTGAGAATGCTGATACGTAGGGTTGAGATCAGTCAAATCGAGACAATCTTATCCCTAATGAGCTTTTTTGTTCCATACAATGTTTATACTCTTGCAAGTAACATCCAACACATATTAGAAAATAAAGATTGAAGAATTATTTTTCCTTACAATGGCAACTTGCATTTATTCACAGCTTTACCATGGTAGAACATCCCAAGGAGTGTTAGCAAGCAAAACTAAACACTGAGCCACATACGGAGATATTTGATCAAAAGGTTAGTTACAGGGGTAGGTTTGAAGAAGCATCTTAAAGATGGAAGGAGAGGTTTAGAGAGTGAATTCCAAAGTTTTAGGGCCTGGGCACCTGAAGGTACAGAGCTAATGGTGCAGCAGTTAAAATCGGATTACTATAACTTGCAGTGTCAGCAAATGGATCAGTGTTGAAGTAATGTTATGTTGAATGTGTGCTCACTTTGTCCTGCCCTACTCTACTGAAGAAGCTGATGTATATTTGAGCAGAGTTCCAGTAGCACTTGCTGCCTTCCAGTACTCTGCTTAGTTCACTGGTTGTCTGGTGTAGACCCAGTGAGTTGCTGGCAGGCTCTTTGTCTTTGAGCAAGATATCGCAACCTAGCCTAACTCGCTCTTTGTCTAACACACATGCATGCACACCTGCAGCTTTCTAGTCTTTGGCAATTGATAAAATTTAGGAGCATGAATCCATTGCTGCTGTTTCCATTTGTCAGCTGATGGATGCTGTTAGTGATTGTGAGTGCCGCCACTATGATTGACTAACTCAACGCAGACTAGCGATTGAACTTGGCACTCTCCTCGCCTACATTAGCTCAACAGCTCACTGCAGAAATTTGCTGTGCTATTAATGGTCGCTTAGTCTTGTTCCCCTGCCATTTGCTTTATATCAATATCCCCTGTCATACTTCCCAGCACACGCCTCAGTAATTCTGTCTTCCATTCACAAGGCCTCACCTGCCTCACCTGGCTCTGGGTCAGAGAATAAGAGGCTCCAGACTTAAAACTTGTCTTCAATTTCTCTCCAACCTTCTGGGGATGCATCTAGTTTCCCCTTGAGCCCGGTTTTTCTATCCACTCCAAAAACATCCTACTCTGCTGACTTACGTCCTGACTAAAAGCAAGTCTGCCTGATTTTCTTTCTAAGTCGAATGGCCTACTCCTCCAACTATGTTCATATTTTCTGATCTAATCCTTAACTTTCTCCCTTTTTGACTCTCTCCCTCTCACTCTCCTTCTATAACCTGCTCCTTTTTTAAAATTTGTAAGGTGACAATAGTGTTTTCTTTTCCACTAGATGTAAAGCAGTTAGAGACAGAGAGACGCTCAAAGGCAGACAATCAGCAAACGAATCTTGATAGCTACAGAGATTCATTCGGGGGCCACAAAATGACTATTGACTAAGGGATAATCATTATCTATTTTTGTCTCGTCAACCAGATTATTTTGAACATTCCACATTCAGGGGATCTGCGGCTTGAGTAATTGGACTCTACAGCTAGCAATGCAAAATGACCCAGAGCTAGGAATACCTGGAAAAGTGTCGAAGACCTTGGCTGTACTCCTTACTTTTGCATTGACTCAACAGTCATTCTCGATCCAAAAACTGGCAATGTAACTCATGAGGTGTAATTGGGGAGCTGGCTCCTGGGCTCACTCAGGTGAAAGGCCTACTCACACTGCTTAGACTTCGCACAAGGTGTGGTATAACTCCAGTCAGAAATGAATACATGGAAACTGACAAACGTGTAAGCAACCAGTAGAAAGAGAAGCAAGCATCTCTAAAATGCACATAACCAATTGTTTTATTTACACAACTTATTCTTGTCCTATAAGAGCTTTAGAAAATCTGGAGAAAGACCAGGCTACTTAGGATGCTATATGGGCAATCCATGTGTAGCTGTCCTTTCATGGACTTTACCTCCCAAACCACCTGTTGAGCCCCTGTCTTAAGGGTCGATGAGGGGTCAATTTTATTGAAATTGGAGATGGTTATGATCTCAGTTACAGTCCAGTAAGTCTTTTTTTTAAAAAAAGGAAATCCAAAATCCCAGTTTACTAAAAGAAGGGAGCCACAAGGTTCCATGGTTTAAAACAGAAGATGTTTTACTATGCAAGAGTCAAACAAAGCAAACACTACTTACAATTTTAGGTACCCACCCATACTCTAAGACCCAGAATTAACATGAGTTAACCATGAATTAACAGGTAAATGGTGGTAGATTATAAACCTAAAACTACACATTAAATACGACTAAAACAGATCTTACAAATTGGCTCAGTAGTCTTCTCAGCATATAGGTCATCAAACTCAGTCACAAAGTCCTTCAAAACTCTTTCTTCTATCTAATCCCCAGCTGACAGCAGCACAGTTGGACATGGGCAGGGTCGTCACCAAAATGGCACATGTCTGCAGAATCTCCTCAACTGGGTCTGGATGATGTAGATCCACCAATGTGACCTTCAAGTAACAGAAACAGCTGCAGCAACTGTGTATTTGCTTATTCTCAGCTTCTGGAGCAAGCCCCTGTCTTCTTCAGCCTGCCTATACTGCTCCACTGGACTCATCATCAACCACTACTGAGTTTGGGTTGCTTTGTGCCCTTTAAGATGTTTGAACCAGTTTCAAACTCCACAGAAGTTTTGGTTTCAGTTTTCATTTCCTGAAAAGGGGAAGGGTCAGTTTCCTTTCTTGTTTCCTCTTTTCAGTTAGGATCTGTCTCAAAAAATATAAGTTTTGAAACCATGGATTCCATCACAAGCTTCTTCCACCAGGAGCACATCTTAGGAGTACGGTTCGGAGGCCTGTGACATGTGACATTGTTCTCCATCCCACTAGGAGTACATGTCTGGAATTCTGCTTTGGAAGTCAGTGGGTCACTCAGGATGTTCCACCACTCATTTCAATAGGTTTCCATCAATCCACACTTAAATTCCCAATATATATCCCAGCATTGAATGCTCCAAAGCAGAAGCATGAATTTTAAAAATTATTGCCAGAGTGTCATCCCTTAACTCCCTGAATAAAATCAAGCTGCACTATTGATATCGCTAGGATCTTCTGTCTTCCTTCAAATGCTATCAATACAGTTCCCTTCTAAAAGTTCTAATTGCCCAACAGAAGCATGTAGCTTATCTGGATGTGGTCCAAGTCTACTGCATAGTTGAACGCATGGGTCTATTTGTGTCTGCTCCTTCAATCAGCAGGTGGCACTATTACAATTTCACTTCAAAATATGGTAGAATTGCTTTCTGGTGAAAACCTACATTATTAGGAAAATTTGGATCAAAATCACACGTGAACTTAAGATCCAGTTTCTGCAAAGACTAACAAACGAGTTGATTTTGGCATAGGCAGAGAGCAAAATTGGAACAGTATGTGGGAACAGGACTAATCCCGGTGACGGAGATGGTATTGCACCTATCTCTGATAGTACGCTACCCAGGTGAATAGCCAGATGACAATGTGCATCCTCACACATTGAGTAGCCACTGTGGTGGGAGGCCAGAAGCTGACCAGCAGCGAACAGGTTTGTAATTAATCGGTTTGGTCGTACAGAACTTGAGTATTGCTAATAAAAGAGGCATGTCGAAGCTTTTCATCTTGCATCATCAGGACACTTCACAATATAAGGGGAAAACAACAATTTATACTGTATGAGAAGAGACTGCTGTTTGGTTGAATGAGTCAGTGAATGACTGCGCCTGTTTCAGCTAAACAAAATTAGTGGCAATGTGTGCATGTTCCAGAGAAAGAACGTGTACACACATTGCGCCTGCTTCCGCTAAACAAACAAGCGATGGCCATTTGCAGGTCCATTCCTCAGGGCAATTCCTTGACCAATCAGAGTCAAGCTGCCCGGTTTAAATTTCAAACAATGCCTGGCAATTAACTGTCAGTTACCATCGTTTGGTGCATTCTCCATGGCAATGCCTCTACCAATCAGAGTCCACTTGCCAACCAATCAGCATTCTCTTCACATACAGTATAAATTGTTGTTTTCCCCTTATATTGGCATTGTTGCAAAGTGTCCTGGTGAAAAGTTCCGACATGTCTCTTTTTTTCAGCAATACTCAGGTCTGTAATTGGTGTCAGTGGGACTGGGGTTGCCAACTCTGCACATATTCCTGAAGGTCTTATCACATGATCTCCAGTCTCCAGCCACCCACCCCTGCTCTCCCACCATTGATGCCTGCCATATCCACACAGCGAGACACCTTCCTCAGCCAACTGGAAAATGAACAGGTCATTCATTTCCTGATTGGATGATTCTTGATTCTCAGTCAAACAGCCATTTCTCCCCATCTCAGAATTTTTGAAACAATTTTTGTTTAAATATATTTTTTTTAATAGCCACTATGATTGTTCTGCAGTGTTGCTCACAGCAGTTTCCAGAGATTAATCTTCCAATCCCGGAGATTCCTGGAGGATTGGCAACCTGAATTGGGAGGTAATTGGAAGGGAGAACAAGGTACAGAAATTTATTTTCTTGGGGTAGATCTGGGGTGACATTGAAATTCTGCTTTTTTGTGGATGTGATCCAAATCCCTCACTAGGCCTAGGGATTGGGGGATTTTCAAACTGTCAGGAGGCCTTGAAGGTGAAGAAGGATTTACACTCGTGCCCACACTGTCAGCCCAATGAATAACTACTATAACAATGGGAGATTACACATACCTTGAAATTCTCTGTAACTACTTAAAGCCAAAGCCAAAGAAGAGAGAATCTTCCAAAAAACCTGCCAATAGTTTCCCATCTTCCATCCACTATAACTAAAACCTCATCTAAAAACACACTGCTGCCCATATGCTAATTGTACCTTCTCCACATTACCAACCTTCTATTTCTCTGCATCCTCCAACTCTAGCCTCTCGCGTATCCCTGATCTTAGTCCACATATCATTGTTTGCCGTTCCTTCAGCTGCTGAGGCCCAAAGCTCCAGAATGCCATCCCTAAATCTCTCCGCCTCGACCTCTCTCTCTCTTTTAAGATGTCTTAAAGCCTTAAAGCCAAACTTTTTTGTCACCTGTCCTTATCTCATATTTTTCATAGATGCTTTTATGGAATGCGAATGCCACCAGCAAGCCATCATTTATTGTCCACCCCCAATTGCCCTTGAGAAGAGGATGATGTGCTACCTTCCTAAACCACTGCAATCTGTGTGGTGTAGATGCACCCAGAGTGTAGTGACTTGATACAACTGAGTGGCTCGCTCGCTGAGTGCCATTTCAGAGGGCAGTTAAGAGCCAAACACATTGATGTGGGTCTGGAGTCACGTTTAGGCCAGACTGGGTAAAGACAGCAGATTTCCTTCACTAAAATAGTGGTTTTTAATGACAACCTGGTAGTTTCGCAATCACTGTTATTGAGACTAGCATTGTATTCCAGGATGTTTTAATCGAATAAGTTTATTAATTGAATTCAAATTCCCCCAACTTCAGTGGTGGGATTTGAACTCACGTCTCCGGAGCATTAGTTATTTGCATCTGAATTTAAATAAATCACTTTCACTTAGATCAAATAATTACAGGAAAGTCAATTAATACTTTCGCTAATGTTGGATCTTAACACAGAAAAACACAAGCTTAAAGTAATATAGGGTCCAACAAAATGCTTCTTCTGAATTGATCAACGGTGCTTTTTTTTCAACTAATTTGATTTTTAATCAACTGAGCTGCATTTTTCAAGTTGTTATTGATCATTCTGGGCCTTTTAAAATTACAACTCACTCAGTCCCAACTCCCCAGGCGATGCTGGTCATCAGAAATGAGCATGGAATCATAGGGCAGAATTTTGCCCTTGGTGGGCGTGTGGGTCCCACTGGCTCGGCGGTGGCCGGACAGCCGACCCCCTGCCGCCGAAACGGGGCCAGCCGCCATTTTGAGTGGGCGGGCCAATTAAAGCCCACCCTGCGGCCTGCCGGACAGGAAGCGCTTCCTGTGCGGGTTGGGGAAGGGAATCCCCATCTGTCAAAGTGCGCTCTTTCGCACATGTACGTGAAAGAGCGCAACGCTCCCTGAGACTAAGTGCTGTCTCAGGGAGATTACTGACATTCTAAAAAAATTTAAAAATAGAAAAATAAAAATATTATTAACGTGCCCCCCTCATGTGACAATGTCGCACGAGATGGGACATGTTAATAAATATCACATGACATTTACTAAAGTTTTTAAAAAGGAACATGAAACCTCATCCCGCCAGTGGATGAGGTTTCATGTTTTATCTGAAGCCCGCTGGGGCTCCTGGCCTGCCCGCCAGCCTTAAGGTTGGACGGGCAGGGCCTTTAATTGCTTTAATTACCCTGTTTATGGCCTCAATTGGCCCTTGATAGGTCGGCGGGCGGACAGCTGATTTCGCTGTCCACCTGCCTTCCTGAAAATTTAAAGGGACCGGGATGACGTCAGGGATTCCTCCCGACGTCATCCCGCATCATTTTCCCGTCAGCGAGTGGGCCCCACCCCCAAATTGCCGACGAGAAAATTCTGGCCATAGAATGATTACAACACACAAAGAGGCCAATGGCCCATCATATCCATGGCAGCTCTCACCCAGCATTGCCAGGACACCACATGATGTGGTGAGATGGGGAGAGAATTCATAAATCTGGAGTGCAAAGGGACTTGGGAGTCCTAGTCCAGGATTCTCTTAAGGTTAACTTGCAGGTTGAGTCGGTAATTAGGAAGACAAATGCAATGTTGGCATCTATTTCAAAAGGACTAGAATATAAAAGCAGGGATGTGCTGCTGAGGCTTCATAAGGCTCTGGTCAGACCACATTTAGAATATTGTGAGCAATTTTGGGCCCCGTATCTCAGGAAGGATGTTCTGGCCCTGGATAGGGTCCAGAGGAGGTTCACGAGAACGATCCCAGGAATGAAAGGCTTAACATATGAGGAATGTTTGAGGACTCTGGGTCTATTCTCGATGGAGTTTAGAAGGATAAGGGGGGATCTGATTGAAACTTACAGAATACTGAAAGGCGTGGATAGAGTGGACGTGGGGAAGATGTTTCCATTAGTAGGAGAGACTAGGACCCGAGGGCACAGCCTCAGAGTAAAGGGAAGACCTTTTAGAACAGAGATGAGGAGAAACTTCTTTAGCCAGAGAGTGGTGAATCTATGGAACTCATTGCCACAGAAGGCTGTGGAGGCCAGGTCATTGAGTGTATTTAAGACCGAGGTAGATAGGTTCTTGATTGGTAAGGGGATCAAAGGTTACGGGGAGAAGGCGGGACAATGGGGTTGAGAAACTTATCAGCCATGGTTGAATGGCGGAGCAGACTCGATAGGCTGAATGGCCTAATTTCTGCTCCTATGTCTTATGGTCTTATGCTGGATCGTAATGGCACCATAACAGTTAGACTGAAATTTCTGAGGGACGGAAAAAGCGATGGAACCCCAGGACCATGAAATATTAGGGAAAGCGCATCAATTCCCTTTCCTCTTCTCAACTTCTCTTATTTTCCATGCAATATTATTTGAGATAATTATTACTTATAGGAAAATGTATTCTAACATGTTCCTGAACTGAAGGCACAAGATGTCGTGTATACATTACAGATCAATGCTTTTCCGACATTTCTAGCTCATTTCTATTATGTGCTTGTAATGCTTAGCTTGGCAGCTAATAAATTCTATATAATGGGAGATTACACATTCCTTGAAATTCTCTGTAACTACTCATGACTTCTTCAGAATGTCAGCACTGGGCCATGTCAAAGATAATAACTTTCATATTAAAGCAGAAAATTCTGGAAAACATTCAGCTGGTCAGGCAGCATCTGTGGAGAGAAAAACAGAGTTATAACATAGAAACATAGAAAATAGGAGCAGAAGTAGGCCATTCGGCCCTTTGAGCCTGCTCCGCCATTCATTATGATCATGGCTGATCATGAAGCTCAATAGCTTGCTCCGGCTTTCTCCCCGTATCCTTTGATCCCTTTCATCCCAAGAGCTATATCTAACTCCTTCTTGAAAACATACAATGTTTTGGACTCAACTACTTTCTATGGTAACGAATTCCACAGGCTCACCACTCTCTGGGTGAAGAAATTTCTCCTTATCTCAGTCCTAAATGGTCTACCCCGTATCCTCAGAATGTGTCCCCGGGTTCTGGACTCCACCACCATCGGGAACATCCTTTCTGCATTTGCCCTGTCTAGTCCTGTTAGAATTTTATAGGTTTCTATGAGATCCCCTCTCATTCCTCTGAACTCCAGTGAATATAATCCTCACCAAGGCCCTGTATAATTGCAGCAAGACATCCCTGCTCCTGTACTCGAATCCTCTGGCTATGAAGGCCAACATACCATTTGCCTCCTTTACCGCCTGCTGCACCTGCAAGCTTACCTTCAGCGACTGGTGTACGAGGACACCCAGGTCTCGTTGCACATTCCCCTCTCTCAATTTATAGCCTTTCAGATAATAATCTGCCTTCCTGTTTTTGCTACCAAAGTGGATAACCTCACATTTATCCACATTATACTGCATCTGCCATGCATTTGCCCACTCACTCAGCTTGTCCAAATCACACTGAAGCACCTCTGCATCCTTCTCACAGCTCACCCTCCCACCCAGCTTTGTGTCATTTGCAAATTTGGAGATATTACATTTAGCTCCCTCATCTAAATCATTAATATATAATGTGAATAGCTGGGGTCCCAGTACCAATCCCTGCGGTACCCCACTAGTCACTGCCTGCCATTCGGAAAAAGACTCATTTATTCCTACTCTTTGTTTCCTGTCTGCCAACCAGTTTTCTATCCATCTCAATACATTACCCCCCCAGTCCCATGCGCTTTAATTTTACACGCTAATCTCTTATGTGGGACTTTGTTGAAAGCCTTCTGAAAGTCCAAATAAACCACATCCACTGGCTCCCCCTCATCAACTCTACTAGTTATATCCTCAAAAAAATTCCAGTAGATTTGTCAAGCATGATTTCCCTTTCATAAATCCATGCTGAGTCGGTTCGATTCTGCCACTGTTTTCCAAGTGCTCAGCTATTAAATCTTTTATAATGGACTCTAGAATTATCCCCACTACCGACGTCAGGCTGACTGGTCTATAATTCCCTGTTTTCTCTCTGCCTCCCTTTTTAAATAGTGGGGTTACATTAGCTACCATCCAATCTGTAGGAACTGTTCCAGAGTCTATAGAATCTTGGAAGATGACCACCAATGCATCCACTATTTCTAGGGTCACTTCCTTAAGTACCCTGTGGTGTAGATTATCAGGCCCTGGGGATTTATCGGCCTTCAATCCCATCAATTTCTCCAACAGCATTTCCCTACTAATACTGATTTCTTTCAGTTCCTCCCTCTCACTAAACCCTGTGTTCCCCAACAATTCTGGTATGTTATTTGTGTCCTCCTTTGTGAAGACAGAACCAAATGGATGAAATGGATGGCTCAATTGAGGAAAGGCAATATAAAATAAATGGTGCAATTGACAAAGGGGTGTAGGATATTCGAGAACTGGGTGAACATACACAGTCTTTGAAGGGCAGGACAAGTTGAGAAAGCTGTTAAGAAAACTTATAGGATCTTTGCCTTTTTCCATTCAAGTGAGATGAGGAAAAACAGAGTTGTTATGGTCTGAAATGCACTGCCTGAAAAATTGGTGGAAGTAGATGCATTAATAAATTGGCTATATTCTTGGATAAATTCTTGAAGTGGAAAAATTTGCAGGGTTACGGTGAAAGGACATTGTTGTATATTTTATATATCAGAGCAATGCATAGGTAATAGTAGTTTCTAAGTATGAAGCAGGATTAGTTACAAGAGTTTTAAAATATCTCTTTAATCCCAAAATGTCTGGACCATGCTTATCCCAGCTCTCCCTTCTAGCAGCTTCTGTTTAGTTTACTCTGAGTTCACGCCCAGGCTTAACCAATCAAACACAGTGAGCATAGATCAGTTGCCAGACTCAAATAATCAAATACAGTACAATTGAGTATTGAACACTGCAGACATTACTGGCAACTCCCCTCTTTTGCCGGTTTTCCCCATGCTTCCCACCTGTTCTGCTGTTCCCCGACACCCATTTATAACTCCTCTGGACCCATCTTTTGTTTCTATAGTTGACTCACTAACACTACCCTTTGCCTTTAACACATATTTTCTGGCATTCATTTATAGTATGTTCCCCATCTCTATTCCACTGCAGCTGAAACCCTCGCTTATTACTTTATCAGCTGCAGTTTCAACTTTTCCAACAGAACGAGACCAGAAGGGAGATAAAAGAGTGATGAGAGTGGGAACAGAGTGAGACCAGCAGAGAACATAAGGAAATATTGAATAAGAGTATAAGAACAGAGCAGGTCTACAGACATTAATTTACCGGGCAGTAGGTTTATCTGGTACAGAGGAGATATAAATATTGTATTAGATGTATAATTTAACTAGTTAAACAGCTTAACGCAACTACAAATAACTGCTGAGTGATATTTCTAAACTTGAAACCTAATTAGTTAAATATGACACAATAGAGATAGCAGGGGTGGCGATGTGTTGCAGCTGTAGCATGTGGGAGCTCGTAGACACCTGTATGATCCATGGCGACCACATCTGCAGTAAGTGTCTGCAGCTCGAGGAACTCCAGCTCAGAGTTGATGAGCTGGAGTCTGAGCTTCATATACTGCGATGCATCAGGAAGGGGGAGAAATTACTTGAACACTTTATTCCAGGAGGCAGTCAAATCCCTTAGGCGAGGTTCTTCAGATTCGGTCCATAGTCAGGGATAGGAGGGTGCTGCTACAAGTGAGGCAGGTGTGGGGATCAAGAAGGTAGAAGTGGAGGAGTCTCAGCCTTTGCAGTTGCCCAACAGATTTGAGGTTTTTGCAGCTTGTGCGGACGAGAGTGGAGTTTGCAGGCTGGATGAGCAAATTGCTCATGGCACCATAGTGCAGTGAGCGATTAAAGTGGGAGGAGAAAAAGGAAAGTAGTTATAGTAGGGGACAATATGGCTAGGGTAATAGGTACTGTTCTCTGCAGCCATTAGCGTGAGTCCCAATGGCTGTATTGCCTGCCCGGTGCCAGGGTTGAGGACATCTCCTCTGGGCTTGAGAAGAACTTCGAATGGGGGGGGAAGGATCCAGTTATTGTGGTCCACGTGGGTACCAATGACATAGGTGGGACTAAGAAAGAGATTCTGCTGAGTGAGTATGAGGAACCGGGGGATAAATTAAAAAGCCGAACCACAAAGGCACTAACCTTTGTTTTACTACCTACGCCAAGAGCAAATTGGCAGAGGGTAAATCAGATCAGAGAGTTAAATGCGTAGCTCAAAAATTGGTGTGGGAGAAATAGGTTTTGATTCATGGGACATTTGCACCAGTACTGGGGAAAGAGGGAGCTGTACTGTTGGGGCCGCTTTGATCTGAACCATGTTACGACCAGTGTCTTGGCAAATCATACAAGTAGGGCTGTAGAGAGGGCTTTAAACTGAATAGTGGGAGAGCAGGTTCACAGTTAGGAGAGTTGGTGGTGTAGTGGAAATGTTAGAGCAGAAATCCAGGTTAATTTTCTGGGGTTATGGATTCAAATCCCATCACGGCAGCTGGTGGAATTTAAATTCAATAAAATTTGAATTGAAACCCACTCAGCAGGATGGTAACCATGAAACTATCATCGATTGTCATAAAAACCCATTTGGTTCATTGAAGCCCTTCAGTGAAGGAAACCTGTTGTGCTTACCCAGCCTAGTCCAGTCGACATGTGACTAGATTAATTGCTACAGATCATGTGATCTCTCCTAGCAAGTATTATTCTTAAAGGTACATTTCACACTAAATAAAACCATCATTACTACATTCCTCCCGCTTTAACTTGGCTATACATATTATATTTACAAGTACATATTTTTCAAGACAACATAATATATACACTGGGTAAGGAATTACAAGTTCAGTCTTTCAGGTGGTTTCTTGGTACATGTAGAACGGTGCAGCTCCACAACTTCAGATTCTTTGTCAGGAACCTCCCATTCCAGAGTTGCCTGAACATCAGGTACTTCAGTGGGCATTTGCAGTTCTGTATCCTCAACTCTTACAGGAACATCAGATATGTTAGTCCTGGGTTGAGTATCCACAACAGGAAATGCAGACCCGGTCATGATCACTGGTGGAAGCAAATATTCATGACTTATCTCTCTCTTCCTTAAATGGTTCACACGGTTATGGATGATCCGGCCTTCCACCTCCACGTGGTAAGATAGACATCTAGTCACCGCAATTATTTCACACAGTAACCACTTTGGTCCTTCCCTGAAATTTTTAACGTATACCGGCTCTCCCACGGTAAATTTCCTGTCGCAGCTATGCCAGTGGTGTCTAATTTTCAGGCTTCCCTGACTCCTTTCCACCTTGCCCTCTAAATTTGGCATTATTAAGCTCAAACCCGTCCTGAGACAGAATTTCAACAATAACTCTGCAGGGGTGACACCTGTTGTTGTGTGAGGGATAGCCCTGTAATGAAAAAGAAAGCGTGTTAGCTTAGTTGTCAAGGAATCACTAGTTAGCTTTTTCATGCCTGCCTTGAACGCTTGAACTGCCTTTTCGGCCAATCCATTTGAGGAAGGGTGGTATGGTGCTGTTTTCACATGAATGATACCGTTGTGGCTAATAAACCGTTAAAACTCAGCTCTCTTAAATGCCGTGCTGTTATCGGAAACAACTACTCCTGGCAGTCCATGAATGGCAAAACTCGGACGTAGTTTCTGAGTTGTAGTGGCTGACGTTGGTGACTCCATCTCATATATGGCCAACCATTTTGAATGGGCATCGACAATGAGCAGAAACATTGTTCCCAGGAAAGGTCCAACGTAGTCAATATGTAACCGCACCCAAGGTCTACCTGGCCACTCCCATGGGTGTAACGGAGCTGTCATTGGCAACTTTTGCAGTTGCTGACATTGCACACAGTGCTTTACTAAACTCTCTATTTCACCATCCATCCCAGGCCACCACAGATAGCTGCGTGCTATGGTCTTCAGGAAATTCCTGGGTGGGCGCTGCGTAGTACAATTAAAAGTGGCTCCCTTCCCTTTGGAGGAATCATCACTCGTGCTCCCCACAATAAGGTGCCATCCTGGCTGGTTATTTCATGTCTTCTGTTGAATTATGGTTTAATTTTGTCAGATACTGGCCCCTGTGACCAACCATGTAGCACTTGTTCTTGTACTTGAAATAGGACTGGGTCCCGGCTTGTCCAGCCTCTGAGCACATACCAGCGAGGAATGTAGGAAATGTAACATTAAAACAAGTTCCTGTGGAACTGGGACGTGCTCATCATTTCCTTGTAAATGCAAACGACTAAGGGCGTCGGCGTTTGCAATTTGATTGCCAGGCCTATGTACGAAAGAGTATTCATATGCTGCCAGAACTAAGGCCCAATGTTGTATTCTTGCTGAGGCTATGGGTGGTATAACCTTGTTCTCACTAAACAATCCTAGCAATGGTTTGTGGACTGAAACGATTATAAAATGGCCAGCCGCATACGTACTGCTGAAATTTCTTGACACCAAAGATGATGGACAGATCTTCTTTTTCTATCTGTGAGTATCCCTTTTCCACTGTGGTGAGTGTTCTTGATATGTAACCTATTGGCTGTTCCGTCGTCCATCCGATGAGGTAGCATTGCTCCCACTCCCGTAGGGAGATGCGTCACATGTCAGCACCAATTCTATCGTCTGGTCATAACGCAGTAATAGATTGGACGAGTGCAACAATTGTTTCACCTTTATGAAAGCTTCTTTCTGGGGCCCCTCCCAAGACCAACGTTGGTTCTTCTTGAGTAGAGGATGCGGCGGGGGACACACAGCACTGTAGACAAATTGGGTGAGAGCCGCCCACAATGGTTGATCATTCCAAGGAATGTTTTGAACTCTGAGGTGTTCTTTGGCTCAGGTGCCTCTCTTATGGCTCTCACTTTCTCTTCAACCTGGTGGACACCCTTTGAATCTACCCAGTGACCCAAATAGCTTAGAGCATGCCTCTTGCTTTCTAGTGTAGACTTTAACCTTGGCCTTCTTTTTGATTTCACTGTTGGCCAGACTTCTCTCAGGTGCAAGCTCATCTTGTCTGAGCTCAGTGGTTGAGTCTCCCAAAATTTCATTATCTGTCTGCTTTTTGGAAAATTCTGCAACTTTTGCTTCCAAAGCCTCTTTGGCTTCATATAGCTGATTCTTCAGCTCTTCCATCTCTTTTTTGTATTTGTTTGCTGCCTCCTGGAAAATTGAGCATTGTTGTGTCTTCTCTGCCAACTCATTCTTCAGTTTGTTCAGAGAGGTGTTGAATTCTTTCTGTTTCTCCTCGTACTTTTCCAGAGGTACAAACTTTGACTTGAGGGGATCTTGTAGTGTGTGAAGGCCTTTCAACAGGTTTTCTTTTTCCCTGTGAAGGTTGCTCACCTCATCTCGAACTCTGTCATCAAGCAGGGTCTCTTCGAGTTTCTTCTGCTGTTCTTCCAGATTTTGGCTTTAGACAGCCTGCATTCCTTTAGGTTGTTGAGTCCTCACACACACCTTTTTCAAAACAGGAACACTTCCAGCTTCCTTTTGGAATCCCAGTGGCCAATCAAGGTTGATTTCCCTTAGCCAATTTTGCCCTAGAAGGTTTGGTCCTCTACCTCTCAATACCAACACTGGTAGCTTTGCCAATTGACTTCCATAATGGACAATTTCTCTGCATATGCCTTTAAATTAAATTTCTTCACCCATGTATGTTTTTAGCTTGGCATCTGTTCGTTCCAAACTTAATTGATGTTCACCATTATTCAAATATCTGAAGGCATGTTCCCAATTACTGTTGTGGAAGTTCCCATGTGCACTTCCGTTCTAACAGGTTTGCCATTTACTGTTACTGTGAGAAATATTGGTTCTGTCTTTCCAGCTTTCAGATTTAATAATGATTAAATGTCTGAATTTGTTGTTTCAGGCTCTTCTACATTGTAGATTTCATTGAGCTTCTTCTTTTGTTTACAAGCCTGCTTGAATCTTTCCTTGCACTGCCTCATCATATGCCCATTTCTATGACAAGTTTATTTTTTTAAGCTGCCAATCGCTAATATACTGATTGTTTCCACCTCTATTAAAATTATTCTTCAATTTCACTGCTAAGCTATTTTTCTTTATTCTTCGGCAAGCGGGGGCTGTTTCCCGCCTCTCAGCAGAATATCTTTCTCGTGATTAGAAGACATCCTGTTTTTGCACATCCTGTCTTGCATTTTGAATATCTTTCTGCACTTTCCATGGCCAGCGCTATCTCTAGCACCTTTTTGAAATCCAGATTCACTCTGGACAATAATCTTTTCTGAATGGAGCCCTCATTCACACCGCACACTAAACAATCTCTGAGCATGTCGTTCAGAGTCATACCGAACTCACAGTGTTCCATTAGCCACTTCAAATTTGCCACATAGCATAAAATTGTCTCACCCAGGGCTCTATTTCACAAATTAAACCTAACCCTCTGCATTGTGACTGAGGACTTGGGTTTAAAGTGACCCTTCATGAGGTCCACTAATTCATCGAAATTCTTCGAATCTGGGGCACTGGGTGCCATCAAACTTAAAATTAAACTGTAGGTTCAGAAATAGTGAAGAGGATCGCTCACCTCTTCTCTTCCCCCATAATCTCATTCGCTTGAAAAAAGAATGTGAGAGGTTCTATGTATTGAGACCAATCGTCTGTAACAGTTTCAAAAGGATCAATTCTCCCAAATGGATCTAGACCCTCAGCAATGTGGTTGACTCTTAGCTGCCCTCTGAAATGGCCTAGCAAGCTACTCAACTGTATCAAACCGCTACAAATTCTCAAAAAAAGAATGAAACCGGACGGGCCACCTGGCATCAACCTAGGCACTGGAAACGACAATGGCAAACTCAGCTCTGTCACCCTGCAAAGTCCTTCTTACTAACATCAGAGGGCTATTGCCAAAACTGAGGGTGCTGTCTCACAGATTAGTCAAGCAACAGCCTGACATAGTCATCCTCACAGAATCATACCTTACAGATAATGTCCCAGACACCACCATAACCATCTCTGGGTATGTCCTGTCCCACCGGCAGGACAGACCCAGCAAGAGGTGGTGGCACAGTGGTTTAGAGTCGGGAGAGAGTTGCCCTGGGAGTCCTCAACATTGACTCCAGACCCCATGAAGCCTCATGGCATCAGGTCAAAGATGGGCAAAGAAACCTCCTGCTGATTATCATGTACCGCCCTCCCTCAGCTGATGAATCAGTGCTCTCCCATGTTTAACACCACTTGGAAGAAGCACTGAGGATGGCAAGGGAGCAGAATGTACTCTGGGTGGGGGACTTCAATGTCCATCACCAAGGGTGGCTCGGTAGCACCACTACTGACCGAGCTGGTCAAGTCCTAAAGGACATAGCTGCTAGACTAGGTCTACGGAAGGTGATGAGGGAACCAACAAGAGGGAAAAACATACTTGACCACATCCTCACCAACCTGCCGGCCACAGATGCATCTGTCTATGAGATTATTGGTAGGAGTGACCACCGCACAATCGTTGTGGAGACGAAGTCCTGCCTTCACATTAAGGATGCTCTCCATCATGTTGTGTGGCACTATCACTATGCTAAATGGGACAACTCAAGACTGGGCATCCATGAGGCGCTGTGGGCCATTAGCTGCGGCAGAATTGTACTGGAACACAATCTGTAACCTCATGGTTCAGCATATCCCCGCTCTACCATTACCATGAAGCCAGGGGATTAACCCTGGTTCAATGAAGAGTGCAGGAGGGCATGCCAGGAGCAGCACCAGGTATACCTAAAAATGAGGTGTCAACCTGGTGAAGCTATAACACAGGACTACTTGCATGCCAAACAGCATAAGCAGCAAGTGATAGACAGAGCTAAACGATCCCACAACCAATGGATCAGATCTAAGCTCTGCAGTCCTGCCACATCCAGTCGTGAATGATGGTGGCCAATTGAACAATTCACGGGAAAAGGAGGCTCCACAAATATCCCATTCTCAATGATGGAGGAGTCTAGCACATCAGTGTAAAAGATAAGGCTGAAGCATTTGCTACAATCTTCAGCCAGAAGTGCCGAGTGGATGACCCATCTCGGCCTCCTCGTGAGGTCCCCAACATCATACCTGTCAGTCTCCAGCCAATTCAATTCACTCCACATGATATCAAGAAGCAGCTGAAGGCGCTGGATAATGCAAAGGCTATGGGGCCTGACAATATTCCAGCAATAGTACTGAAGACTTGTGCTCCAGAATTTACCGCACCCCTAGCCAAGCTGTTCCAGTACAGCTACAAAACTGGCATCTACTCAGCTATGTAGAAAATTGCCCAGGTACATCCTGTACACAAAAAGCAGGACAAACCCAACCCCGCCAATTACCGCCCCATCAGCCTACTCTCGATCATCAGTAAAGTAATGGAAGGGGTCATCAACGGTGCTATCAAGTGGCACTTGCTTAGCAATAACCTGCTCACTGACGCCCAGTTTGGGTTCCACCAGGGCCACTCAGCTTCTGATTTCATTACAGCCTTGGTTCAAACATGGACAAAAGAGCTGAACTCCCGAGATGAGGTAAAAGTGACTACCCTTGAGATCAAGGACGCATTTGACCGAGTGTGGCAACAGGAGCCCTAGCAAAACTGGAGTCAATGGGAATCAGGGGGCAACCTTTCCACTGGTTGGAGTCATACCTAGCACAAAGGAAGATGGATGTGGTTGTTGGAGGTCAGTCACCTCAGCTCCAGGACATCATTGCAGGAGTTCCTCAGTGTCCTAGGCCCAACCATCTTCAGCTGCTTCATCAATGACCTTCCTTCCGTCATGAAGTCAGAAGTGGGGATGTTTGCTGATGATTGCACAATGTTCAGCGCCATTTGTGACTCCTCAGATGCTGAAGCAGTCCCACGTCCAAATGCAGCAAGTCCTGGACAATATCTAGGCTTGGGTTGACAAGTGGCAAGTAACATTCACGCCACACAAGTACCAGGCAATGATCATCTCCAACAAGACAGAATCTAGGTATTGCCCCATGATAACCAAAGACATTACCATCACTGAATCCCCCACTTTCAACATCCTGGGGGTTACCATTGACCAGAAATTGAACTGGACTAGTCATATAAATACTGTGGCTACAAGAGCAGGTCAGAGGCTAGGAATCCTGCAACAAGTAACTCACCTCCTGTCCACAAGGCACAAGTTAGGAGTATGATGGAATACTCCCCACTTGCCTGGATGAGTGCAGCTCCTACAACAGTCAAAAAGCTTGACACCATCCAGGAGAAAGAAGCCCGATTGATTGGCATCACATTCACAAACGATCACTCCTTCCACCACCGATGCACAGCAGCGGCAGTGTGTAGCATCTACAAGTTGCACTGCAGGAATTCAGCAAGGATCCTGATGCCACACTCAGTCATCCTTGATCTTCAGACAGCACCTTCCAAACCCATGACCACTACCATCTAGAAGGACAAGGGCAGCAGGTAGTTGGGAACACCACCGCCTGGAAGTTCCCATCCAAGTCACTCACTATCCTGACTTGGAAATATATCGCTGTTCCTTCACTGTCGCTGGGCCATTCCTTTCCTAATAGCTCTGTGGGTTTACCTACACTACATGGACTGTAATGTTTCAAGAAGGCAGCTCACCACCACCTTCTCAAGGGCAACTAGTGATGGGCAATAAATGCTGGCCCAGCCAGCGACACCCACATCCCATGAATGAATATAAAATAAAGGTCCATGCAGGGAATAGTAGTTTAAAAAATCAAGTTGAAGTCACTTTATTTGAATGTGTGGAGCATCTGCAATAACATAGATGAACTAGTGACACAAATAGATTTAAATGGTCTCGATCTAATTGCCATTACAGAGACATGGTTACAAGGTGACCAAGGTTGGGAAATAAAAGTCCCAGGGTATACAACATTTAAAACAGGCTGGCAGCAAGCAAAACGAGTAGGAGTAGCCATGATAATAAGGGATGGCATAAGGACAATCCTGAGAAAGGTACTTGACTCAGCAAATCAGGAAGTAGAATAGTATGGGTAGAGATTAGGAACAGCAAGAGTCAGAAAACACTGATGAGAGTATTTTATAGGTCCCTGAACAGTAGTTATACTGTTGGACAGAGCATTAAACAAGAAATTATTGGAGCCTGTTACAAAGGCAATGTAATATTTGTGGGTAACTTTACCCTTCATATAGGCTGGACCAATCATATTGACAGACCAGGAAAAGGATGGCAGATTTCCTTCCCTAAAGGACGTTATTAAACTAGATGGGTTTTTACAATAATCAATGATGTTACTACAAATACTTACTAGCTTTTCAATTCCAAATTTTATTAATTGAATTTAAATTCCACCAACTGCCATGGTGGGATTTGAACCCATGCCCCCAAAGAATTCACCTGGGTTTCCAGATTACTTGCCCAGTAACATTACCACTATGCTACCATTTCCCCAGTTTAGAAACTGGCAAATGTAAGACCACTATTTAAGAAAGGAGGGAGAGAGAAAACAAGGAACTATAGGCTGGACTTAGGCAAAGAGACAGAGAGTCAAGTATCTAAGTTTGCTGACGATATAAAGCTAGATGTGAATGCAAGCGGTGAGGAGGACACAAAGGGGCTGCAAAGAGGTTAAGTGAGTGGGCAACAAGGTGACAGATGGAGTATAATGTGGGGAAGTGTAAGGCTATTCACCTTGATTGTATGAATAGAAAAGCAGAATATTTTTAAACACTTGTGAAAAACCTGTGATACTTGCAAATGTTCACGTTCAGAGACACTTGGGTGTACTCATACAGGGAACACAAAAGGTTAGCATGCGGGCACAACAAGAAATTAGAAAAGAAAGTGGCATATTGGCCTTTATTGTAAAGGGATTGGAGTGCAAAAATAGAGAAGCCTTGCTACAATTTTACAGGGCTTTGGTGAGACAACACATAGAATATTGTGTGCAATTTTGGTCTCCTTATTTAAGGAATGATATACTTGCATTGGAGGCAGTACAGCAAAGGTTCACTAAATTGGTCCCTGAGATGAGAGGGCTGTCCAATGATTAGAGGCTGAGTAAACTGGGTCTATAGTTCACTGGAATTTAGAAGATTAAGAGGTGATTACTGGCAGACACGGATGAGAGGTAGACACCGAGAGTTTGTTTGCCTGACTGGAGAATCTAGGACAAGAGAGGCAAAGTTTCATGATCAGAGGGCAATCATTTAGGACTGAGATAGATCTCCTCACTCAAAGGGCAGAATTTTACAACAGTGGAATTTTACGTCCTCGCTGTCGTCAATGGGGTTTATAACGGCCCACTGCATTTTACGGCCCTGTCCCCACCGAAACAGGGCCATAAAATTCTGCCCAAAAGTTCTGAATCTTTATAATTCTCTACCGCTAAGGGTTGTGGATGCCCTATCATTGAATATATTTGAGCCTGAGATTGACAGGTTTTTGGTCCCCCAGGGAATCATGGGATACAGGAGCGGGCAAGAAAACAGAGTTGAGGCCCAAGATCAGTCAGGATTATATTGAATTGTGCAGCAGGCTCAACTGGCCGCATGATCTTCTCCTGCTCCTATCTCTTATGTTCTTATATTACCTCCTTTTCTGGCCTCCCAGGTTCGACACACGACAAGCTCAAACTCATCCAAGGCTTGATAGCCTGCCTCCTATTCGGCACAAAGTCCCACACACCCTGTCCTTACCAACTTCCCGTGCTTAGTGTATTGAATTTAAAATTCTCATCCTCATTTTCAAACCCCTCCACAGACCCTTTCTTCACAATCTTCCCAATCCCTTCCAGCTCTACTCCCTAGTTTGCAACCCTCTGGGTCTTCCAGTTCATGCTGACATCAGGAGAAGAACCTTTAATCAACTCATCCTCAAACTGTGGAAATCCCTCCCTGACCCCCATTAACATATTCTATATCTTCCACCCTTAAAAACCTGGACCTTGTACCCACTTCCCCCACCTCAAACCCCCACTCCTATTCCTGATGCTGTGCTGTTAACCACAATAGAGTATTTTCAGTGCTACATACGTTGTTTATTTAATTCTCCAGGAAGCATGTAACTTTTAAAAATAAATTATCAGCATGGGTAATAGAACAAGAAACCTTAATGAGTTTCAGAAAGGAACGAAGTATATTCTTGTCAACAAATAGGATTTAGTGTTATTAGAAATGCACCAAGAGACAACTGTAGATAGGTGGATTAGATAAGTAGACTTCCTGCCTAAAACTGTTTCTATACTCACAAAGTTAATATATTTATGTGGGCAAGCATACTAAAGAATATTTATATAGTGTAATGCAATAATAAGGAGGGGTATTTACATACTTATTTAAGGGGATGTTAGCTTTTGAAAAAATGGAGCTTTGCAAGGATCATTTCACCTGTCAACTGTTGGCGTTGCTTTGATTTTGTGTCAATATTTTATCAAAATGCTTTCAAAATACTCCATTAGCTAAGATAGGCTTGGTGACTAGATCATTGGGCCCTTGATTACATCACCGTGTTTTCCCCTGTTTACAAACCTGGCAAAATGCCTCATTTAGATGCCTTACCAGGATCAAAGTGCCATTGTACCATTATAGTGTAATGAGCTGCCCATTCAGTGACTTAATTAAAATGTGAAAATATATCAATGTGTTAGCTCCAGGGGCTGGCTGAAGTGCTTTTAAAGGAATGTAAAAATCATGAGGACACTCAACATGATGTTCAAAATGAAAGTGATTTCTCCTTTCCACCCCTGTGGTTTGGTGAGTTTGTGCAAAGTTTGGAAAGCCATACAGAGCAGGTAGATCCCATTTTGTTTTACTTGTCCATGGATTGCGGGTGTCACTGGC
Source organism: Cetorhinus maximus (assembly GCF_964194155.1). Taxonomy (NCBI): domain Eukaryota; kingdom Metazoa; phylum Chordata; class Chondrichthyes; order Lamniformes; family Cetorhinidae; genus Cetorhinus; species Cetorhinus maximus. The sequence goes on from NC_135879.1 coordinate 232,725,810, forward strand.
TAGGCCAGCATTTGTTGGCCATCCCTAACTGCCCTTGAGAAGGTGGTGGTGAGCTGCCTTCTTGAATTGCTGCAGTCCATGTGGTGTAGGCACACCCACAGTGCTGTCAGGGAGAGATTTCCAGGATTTTGACAGTGAAGGAATGGCGATATGTTTATAAATCAGGATGGTGCATGGCTTGGAGGAGAGCTTGCAGGTTGTGATGTTTCCGTGCGTCTGTTTTCCTTGTCCTTCTGGGTGTTATAGAGGTTACAGATTTGGAAGGTGCTGTCAAAGCAGCCTAGACAAGTTGCTGCAATGCATCTTGTATATGGTGCACACTGCTGCCACTGTGCGCTGGTGGTGGATGAGGGGCCAATCAAGCGGGCTGCTTTGACCTGGATGATATCGAGCTTCTTGAGTGTTTTGGAGCTGCCCTCACCCAGGCAAGTGGAGAGTATTCCATCACACTCCTTTGACAGCACCTTCCAAACTCGCGACCTCTACTACCTAGAAGGGCAAAGGCAGTAGACACATGGGAACACCACCACGTGCAAATTCCCCTCCAAGCCACACACCATCCTGACTTGGAACTATATCGCTGATCCTTCACTATCATTGGGTCAATGACAGCTGCGATCTAGAGGCTGCTCATCTGAGGGCAGATTTCTCCTAATCCTCCAGTCAACAGCCGGCAGCTATTCACTGACTACTCCCAGCTGCTCAAGGACTACATGAGTTCTTGAGAGCACACTCCCATCCCACTCATTGACTACTCCCACTCTAGGTTGGTACTTCGGAGGGAACCAATGATTGGCAGCATTGATGAAGCTGGACCAGGCAGGTGTTGAGGAGAGGAGTCAGCTTTATTATCTTGTTTTTTCCTTTGCTGTTATCTGTAATATTGGACATTTGATTTCTAAAATGTTTCCTCTGCATGAATTCTCCAACATTGTTGCATTCATGTCCTTCTAAAGAACTCAATAAGCAATGTACATGCACAAGTCAAGGGATAAGTATAACTAGGGCAATGGAGTTGACAACAACTATCACAATTTGTACTTATATAGCCCCTTTAACAGAATAAAATGTCCCAAGGCACTGCACAAGTGTATTACTGTCACTCAGGGGAGTATCGCAGTGCTCCCCCTGAACGGCCCAGGCATCGGAAGCTCATCTTCAGGAGACCTATGGCTCTCTCTACCAACACCCTTGTGGAGGCATGGTTCCTGTTGTACTTCTGCTCTGCCTCTGTTCTTGGGTGGAGGGAGAGGCGTCATGAGCCGCCTTTTCAAGAGATAGCCCTTGTCACCCAGCAGCCATCCATCCAGTCGGGCTGGAGCACTGAAGAGCCCCGGCACCTGGGAGTATCTCAGGATGTATGCGTCATGGGAGGTGCCAGGGTACCTTGCACAGACTTGCAGAATCTGCATCTTGTGGTCACACATTATCTGCATGTTCATGGATTGGAATCCCTTCCTGTTGACAAAGGCACTTGGCTGACCTGCTAGCGCCTTGATGCAGTGTGTGCAGTCGATTGCACCCTGGACGTGGGGGAACCCAGCTCGCCCAACGCCATCGCATGTCATTTTACGCTCGTTTGGTTCAGGCGCACGCCCGCCCGCCGAGTAGAAAATTCTGCCCACTGAGTAAATGAATTTCTTCAATTATGAATGTCGGGTAAATTCAGTCCAATAAAGTTTCAATCTTTTGTTGTGTTTCACTTCCTGGAACTGCTGTTCCTCTGTTTCTTCAACTAGCCTAAACTGAACTTTCAACTTCTTTTTCACAATTTAGTGGTGGCATCTCTTGTGATAACCACTGGTATGTAATTCAATGCCCCTCAAAGATCCACTCCAATTGCTTTCTCAAGTGCGTGCAAACATCACAAACAGCAACTTCGAAATCACAAGAAGGAGGTGTTGGCAGGCTTAAAAGTGGACAAATCTCCAGGTCCAGATGATGTGTGTCCCAGACTGCTGAGGGAGGCAAGGGAGGAGATCGCAGGGGCTCTGACCCACATTTTTAATTCCTCTCTGGCCATGGGGGAGGTGCCAGAGAACTGGAGAACAACTAATGTAGTTCCGCTATTTAAGAAGGGTTGCAGAGATAAGCCAGGGAACTACAGGCCAGTGAGTCTCATGTCAGTGGTAGGGAAACTATTGGAGAAAATTCTGAAGGAGATCAGGGATAGTCAGCATGGCTTTGTCAGAGGGAGGTCATGCCTAACAAATTTGATTACATTTTTTGAGGAGGTGTGTAGATGAGGGTAGTGCAGTTGATGTAGTTTATATGGATTTCAGCAAAGCCTTTGACAAGGTCCCACATGGGAGACTTATAAAGAAGGCAAATGCACATGGGATACAGGGTAATTTGATAAGGTGGATTCAAAATTGGCTTTGTTGTAGGAGACAGAGGGTGATGACAGAAGGTTGCTTTAATGACTGGAAGCCAGTGTCTAGTGGCATACCACAGGGATCTGTGCTGGGTCCCCTATTATTTGTAATTTATATAAACGACATAGATGACTATGTGGTAGGTAGGATTAGTAAGTTTGCGGATGACACAAAGATTGGCCGGGTGGTTAACAGTGAGGTTGAGTGTCTTGGGCTACAGGAAGATATAGACGGGATGGTCAAATGGGCAGATAAGTGGCAGATGGAATTTAACCCTGAAAAGTGAGATGATACACTTGGGAAGGAGTAATTTGACAAGAAAGTATTCAATGAATGGTATGACACTAGGAAGTTCTGAGGAACAAAGGGACCTTGGCATGTGTGTCCATAGATCTCTGAAGGCAGAGGGGCATGTTACTGGGTTGGTGAAAAAGGCATTTGGGGCACTTGCCTTTATCAATCGAGGCATAGATTACAAAAGTAGGGAGGTCATGTTGGAATTGTATAGAACCTTGGTGAGGCCACAGCTGGAGTCCTGTGTGCAGTTCTGGTCGCCACATTATAGGAAGGATGTGATTGCACTGGAGGGGGTGCAGAGGAGATTCACCAGGATGTTGCCTGGGATGAAACATTTAAGTTATGAAGAGAGGTTGGATAGACTTGGATTGTTTTCGTTGGAGCAGAGAAGACTGAGGGGTGACCTGATTGAGGTGTACAAGATTATGAGGGGCATGGATAAGGTGGATAGGGAGTAGCTATTCCTCTTAGTTGAAGGGTCAGTCACAAGGGGTCATAAGTTCAAGGTCAGGGGCAGGAAGTTTAGGGGGGATGTGAGGGAAAACTTTTTTACCCAGAGGGTGGTGACGGTCTGGAATGCACTGCTTGGGAGAGTGGTGGAGGCGGGTTGCCTCACATCGTTTAATAAGTACCTGGATGAGCACTTGGCACATCATAGCATTCAAGGCTATAGGCCAAGTGCTGGTAAATGGGATTAGGTAGGTAGGTCAGCTGTTTCTCACATATCGTTGCAGATTTGATGGGCTGAAGGGCCTCTTCTGCACTGAGATTCTGTGATCCTGTGACAAGAGCAATGTTCAGCGTACACCCTTGCTGTTTTGAGCAGATCCATAACACATCTAGGCACATGCTTTGTGTCACAATTTGCTGTTTCGCAACTTAAAATCACATTGTTTTAAATCACAAATCGTTGTTCCAAACCAGTGCCCAATTTCTTGTTCTGTTGCTGATTCACACAAAATCTTCATATCACTTTGGTCTTCTGTAGCACCGTGGTCTGCTTGCTCTCATCAGGAACTCTGGTCATTGCGTCAGGTTTAGGAAGTGTAGTCATCCCGTCTGGAACCGATATTTTTCCCTCTAGGCCACAGGCTGTCTGCCTGCTAACAGCATTGCTGCCTTGGACTTCTGGATAACTGGATGTCAGCTTCACCTCAGCCCCTACATCTGGTTCATCTGCTGCTGTGTCTTTGTCACCATGATACTTTGACACATGAAGAATTCCTGTCATACACTGCTCCTTCTGGCAACTGCACAGTCACACCTTTTCCCTTCTTGGTGTTGACAGTGTACGGCTTGAGGTAAAGGGGTGTATCCATCTTACTCAGATGCTCCCGTCTAAGCAGTATTGCATCACGTGGCATCACATCAGGCTGTCTAACTCCCCTTCTGTGACCTGCATATAACTGTGCAGCACCCTTTTTCTCTGCATCATGATCTCGAACCTCCTGACCAACACTGTTGTCCTTCAGCTCGAGCAACTTGATGTGCATTTTACATCCAAATAGCTGCTCAGCTGGTCTCCTTCCCATCATGGTGTGCGGAGTTGCTCTATACATGGTCACATTTCTCAGCAACGTCTCCTTCCGATCTTTGCCCTCAGCCTCAGCAATCCTCATCCGTTTCTTTCAGGATGTGTTTAGTCGCTCCACTTCCCCATTTGCTTGTGGCCATTTAGGAGACACTCTGAGATGGTGAATGCCTGTGACTTGCACATAATCTGCAAAGGTCTGTGAAATGAACTGTAGCCCATTATCTCAATACAGAGTGAGTGGTAGGCCATACGTTGCAAATATTTCAGTCACTGGAAGCACCATTTTTTTCATCTGTTGTAGACTTCATCACAACATATTCATAGTAATGGATGTAGTGGTCAATCACCACTAGTATGGACTCTCCTGATGGAAGTGCGCCTAAGAAGTCAACTGCTACATCCTCCCATGGTCCAGCTGGTAACAGAGTTCTTTTTATTCATTTTATGGATGTGGGCATCACTGGCTGGCCCAGCAGTTATTGCCCATCACCAGTTGCCCTTGAGAAGGTGGTGGTGAGCTGCCTTCTTGAACCGCTGCATTCCATGTGGTGTAGGAACACCCCACAGTGCTGTTAGGGAGGGAGTTCCAGGATTTTGACCCAGTGACAGTGAAGGAATGGTGATATATTTCCAAATCAGTATGGTGTGTACTTGAAGGGAACTTCCAGGTGGTGGCGTTCCCATGTGTCCACTGCCCCTGTCCTTCTAGATGGTAGTGGTTGTGGGTTTCCGAGGTGCTGTCGGAGCAGCAGTGCATTTTGTTAAGTTGCTGCAGTGCATTTTGAAGATGGTACACACTGCTGCCAGGGTGCAACAGTGGCGGAGGAAGTGAATGTCTGTGGATGTGATGCCAATCAAGCGGGCTGCTTTGTCCTGGATGGTGTCAAGCTTCTGGAGTGTTGTGGGAGCCGCACTCATCCAGGCAAGTGGAAAGTATACCATCACACTCCTAACTTGTGTGACAGGGTTTGGGGATTCAGAGGGTAAGTTACTAGCCACAGGATTCCTAGCTTCTGATCTGTTCTTGCGGCCACAGTATGTAAGTGGCTAGTTCACAGCAGTTTCTGGTCAATGGTAACCCCAGGATGTTGATAGTGGGGATTCAGCGATGGTAATGCCATTGAATGTCAAGGGGCGATGGTTAGATTCCCTTTTTTTGGAGATGATCATTGCCTGGCACTTGTGTGGCGTGAATGTTACTTGCTACTTGACAGCCCAAGCCTGGATATTGTCCAGGTCTTGCTACATTTGGACATGGACTGTCTTCAGCCATTCCTTGATATCACATGGAGTAAATCGAATTGGCTGACGACTGGTATCTGTGAAGCTGGGGCCCTCTGGGGGAGGTTCAGATGGCTCAGACATTCAGCACTTCTGGCTGAAGATTGTTGCGAATGCTTCAGCCTTATCTTTTGCACTGAGTCACGAATGGTGCTGAACATTGTGCATTCATCAGTGAATATCCCCACTTCTAATCTTATGCTGGAAGGAAGGTCATTGATGAAGCCGCTGAAGATGGTTGGGCCGAGGACACTACCCTGAGGAACTCCTGCAGTGATGTCCTGGAACTGAGGTGACTGACCTCCAACAACCACAACCATCTTCCTTTGTGCTAGGTATAACTCCAACCAGCGGAGAGTTTTCCCCCTGATTCCCATTGACTCCAGTTTTACTAGGGCTCCTTGATGCCACAATCGGTCAAATGCTGCCTTGATGTCAAGGACAGTCACTCTCACCTCACCTCAGGAATTCAGCTCTTTTGTCCATGTTTGAACCAAGGCTGTAATGAGGTCAGGAGCTGAGTGGCCCTGGCAGAACCCAAACTGAGCGTCAGTGAGCAGGTTATTACTAAGCAAGTGCTGCTTGATAGCACTGTTGATGACCCCTTCCATCACTTTACTGATAATCAAGCGTAGAATGATGTAGCAGTAATTCGCCGGGTTGGATTTGTCCTGCTTTGTGTGTACAAGACATTCCTGGGCAATTTTCCACATTGCTGGGTATATGCCAGTGTTGTAGCTGCACTGGAACAGCTTGGCTAGGGGCACAGCATTTTCTGGAGCACAAGTCTCCAGTACTATTGTCGGAATATTGTCAGAGTTCATAGCCTTTGCAGTATCCAGTGCCTCCAGCCGTTTCTTGAAATCACATGGAGTAAATCGAATTGGCTGAAGACTGGTATCTGTGATGCTGGGGTCCTCTGGGGGAGGTTCAGATGGTTCAGCCACTCAGCACTTCTGGCTGAAGATTGTTGCGAATGCTTCAGCCTTATCTTTTGCACAGATGTGCTGGACTCCCCCATCATTGAGGATGGGAATATTTGTGGAACCTCCTCCATCAGTGAGTTGCTTAATTATCTACCACCATTCACAACTGGGTGCGACAGGACTACAGAACTTGGATCTGATCCATTGGTTGTGGAATCGCTTAACTCTGCCTATAATATACGAGCATACAAATTAGGACCTTGAGTAGGCCACTCGGCCCCTCGAGCCTGCTCTGCCATTTAATTAGATCATGGCTGATCTGATTGTAACCTCAACTCCACATTCCCACCTACACCCTATAACTTTTCACACACTTGCTTATCAAGAATCTATCTACATCTGCCTTCAAAATATTCAAAAGCTCTACTTCTACCGCCTTTTGAGGAAGAGAGTTCCAAAGACTCGTGACCCTCTGAGAGAAAACAATTTCTCCTCATCTGTCTTGAATGGGCGACACCTTATTTTTAAACAGTGACCCGTAGTTCTAGATTCTCCCACAAGAGGAAACATCCTTTTCACATCCACCTTGTCAAGACTCCCCAGGATCTTATATGTTTCAATCAAGTCGCCTGTTACTCTTCTAAACTCCAGTGGATACAAGCCTAACCTGTCCAGCCTTTCCTCATAAAACAGCCAGCCCATTCCTGGTATTAGTCTAGGGAACCTTCTCTGAACTGCTTTCAATGCATTTACATCATCTTTACATAAAGAGACCAACACTGTACACATTACTCCAGATGTGGTCTTACCAATGCCCTATATAACTGAAGAATAATCTCCCTACTTTTGTAATCAATTCCCCTGTCAATAAATGATAACATTCTATTAGCCTTCCTAATTACCTGCTGTACCTGCATACTGGCCTTTTGTGATTCATGCACTAGGACATCCAGATCCCTCTCCACCTCGGAGCACTGCAATATCTCACCATTTAGATAATGTTTCTTTTTTATTTTTCCTGCCAAAATGGGCAATTTCACATTTTCCCACAGTGCCAGATCTTTGCCCACCTCATTTAACCTATCTATATCCCTTTGTGGCCTCCTTATGCCCTCATATGAACATATGAATTAGGAACAGGAGTAGGCCACTCGGCCCCTCGAGCCTGCTCTGCCTTTCAATAAGATCATGGCTGATCTGACTGTAATCTCAACCCCACATTCCACCCTATCCCCGATAACCTTTCACCCCCTTGTTAATAAAGAACCTAACTAGCTCTGCCTTAAAAATATTCAAAGTCTCTGCTTCCACCGCCTTTCAACGAACAGAGCTCCAAAGACTCACAACCCTCAGAGAAAACATTTCTCCTCATCTCAGTCTTAAATTGAGTGACCCCTTATTTTAAACTGTGACTCCTAGTTCTAGATTCTCCTACCAGAAGAAACATCCTCTCTACATCCACCCTGTCAAGACCCCTCAGGATCTTAAAGGTTTCAATCAAGTCACCTCTTACTCTTCTAAACTCCAGTGGGTATAAGCCTAATCTGTCCGACCTTTCCTCATAAAACAACCTCCCCATTCCTGGTATTAATCTAGTAAACCCTCTCTGAACTGCTTCTAACACATTTACATTTTTCCCTAAATAAGGAGACCAACACTGTGCACAACACTCCAGATGCAGTCTCACCAGTACCCTGTACAACTGAAGCATAACCTCCGTACTTTTGTAACAATTCCCCTCTCAATAAATGATAACATTCTATTAGCTTTCCTAATTACGCGCTGTACCTGCATAATAGCCTTTTGTGATTCATGCACTCGGACACCAGGATCACTCTGAATCTCAAAGCTCTGCAATCTCTCACCATTTAGATAAACTTCCTTTTTATTCTTCCTGCCAAAATGGACAATTTTACTTTTATAGTCCATTTGCCACATCTTTGCCCACTCACTTAACCTATCTATGTCCCTTTGTAGCCTCCTTACGTCCTCTTCACAATTTACTTTCCTACCTATCGTTGTGTCGTCAGCAAATTTTGCAACCATTCCTTCGGTCTCTTCATCCAAGTCATTTATATAAATTGTAAAAAGTTGAGGCCCCAGCACTGATCCCTGTGGCACCCCACTCATCACATCCTGCCAACCAGAAAAAGATCCATTTAAGCCAACTCTGCTTCCTGTTAGCTAGACAATCTTCTATCCATGCCATTATGTTACCCCCATACTCTGAGCTTTTATTTTCTGCAATAACCTTTGACGTGGCACCTTATCAATTACCTTCTGGAAATCTAAGTACAGTACATCCACCGAATCCCCTTTATCCACAGCACATGTGACTCCTTCAAAGAACTCCAATAAATTGGTTAAATATGATTTCCCTTTCACAAAACCATGTTGTTGCTTATGCTGTTTGGCATGCTAATAGTCCTGTGTTGTAGCTTCAGCAGGCTGGCACCTCATTTTTTAGGTATGCCTGGTGCAGCTGCTGGCATGCCCTCCTGCACTCTTCATTGAACCAGTGTTGATCCCCTGGCTTGATGGTAATGGTAGAGTGGGAGATATGCCGGGCCATGAGGTTACAGATCGTAGTTGAGTACAATTCTGCTGCTGCTGATGGCCCACAGCGCCTCGCAATTGCCCAGTCTTGATTTGAACCATAGAACCATAGAACACTACAGCACAGAAAATCAGGCCATTCGGCCCTTCTAGTCTGTGCCGAAATATTATTCCGCTAGTCCCATTGACCTGCACCCAGTCCATAACCCTCCAGACCTCTCCCATCCATGTATCTATCCAATTTATTCTTAAAACTTAAGAGTGAGCCCGCATTTACCACGTCAGATGGCAGCTCGTTCCACACTCTCACCACTATCTGAGTGAAGAAGATCCCCCTAATGTTCCCCCTAAACCTTTTCCCTTTCACTCTAAAGCCATGTCCTCTCGTGTTTATCTCTCCTAATCTAAGTGGAAAGAGCCTACTCACATTTACTCTGTCTATACCCCTCATAATTTTGTAAACTTCTATCAAATCTCCCCTCATTCTTCTACGCTCCAAGTAATAAAGTCCTAACCTGTTCAATCTTTCCCTGTAACTCAACTCCTGAAGACCCGGCAACATCCTAGTAAATCTTCTCTGCACTCGCTCAATCTTACTGACATCCTTCCTGTAGTTAGGCGACCAGAACTGCACACAATACTCCAAAATTGGCCTCACCAATGTCTTATACAACCTCACCATAACATCCCAACTCCTATACTCAATACTTTGATTTATGAAGGCCAGTATGCCAAAAGCTTTCTTTACAACCCTGTCTACCTGTGACGCTACTTTCAGGGAATTATGTATCTGAACTCCCAGATCCCTTTGTTCCTCCACACTTCTCAGTGCCCTACCATTTACTGTGTATGTCCTACCTTGGTTTGTCCTTCCAAAATGCAACACCTCACACTTTTCTGCATTAAATTCCATCTGCCATTTTCTGGCCCATTTTTCCAGTTGGTCCAGATCCCTCTGCAAACTTTGAAAGCCTTCCTCACTGTCCACAACGCCTCCAATCTTAGTGTCATCAGCAAACTTGCTGATCCAATTTACCACATTATCATCCAGATCATTGATATAGACCACAAACAACAATGGTCCCAGCACAGATCCCTGAGGCACACTACTAATCACAGACCTCCAGTCTGAAAAGCAATCATCCACTACCACTCTCTGTCTTCTCCCACACAGCCAATTTCGAATCCAGTTTACAACTTCTCCATGGATACCAAGTGTCTGAACCTTCTGAACTAACCTCCCATGTGGGACCTTGTCAAATGCCTTACTAAAATCCATGTAGACAATATCCACAGCCTTTCCTTCATCTACTTTCTTGGTAACCTCCTCGAAAAACTCTACAAGGTTCGTTAAACATGACCTACCATGCACAAAGCCATGCTGACTATCCTCAATCTGCCCTTGGCTGTCCAAATAATTTGCTAGATCTGTTCAAAATTTATTCCATTTAGCATGGTGGTAGTGCCACATAACATGATGGAGGGTAACCTCAATGCGAAGACAGGACTTTGTCTCCACAAGGACTGTGTGGTGGTCACTCCTACTCAGGTGAGGATGAGGTCAAGTATATTTTTCCCTTATGTTGGTTCCCTCACCACCTGCCGCAGACCCACTCTAGCAGCTATGTCCTTTAGGACTCAGCCAGCTCGGTCAGTAGTGGTGCTACTGAGCCACTCTTGGTGATGGACATTGAAAACACCACCCAAAGTGCATTCTGCACCCTTGCCACCCTCAGTGCTTCCTCCATGTGGTGTTCAACATGGAGGAGCACTGATTCATCAGCTGAAGGGGAGGTGGTACATGGTAATCAGCAGGGATGATGACATTGATGTCTGGAACATTGTCTGTAAGGTATGATTCCGTCACTATGACAGGCTGTTGCTTTCCTAGTTTGTGGGACAGCTCTCCTTGTTTTGGCACTAGCCCCCAGATTTTAGTAAGGAGGACTTTGCAGAGTCAACAGGGCTGAGTTTGCTGTTGTTATTCCCGATGCCTAGGTCGATGCCGGGTGGTCTGTCCAGTTCCATTCCTTTTAGGATTTTTAGCGGATTGATAGAACTGAGCAGCTTGCTAGGCCATTTCAGAGGGCAATTAAGAATCAACCACATTGCTGTGGGTCTGGAGTCACGTGTAGGCCAGACCAGGTAAGGAAGGCAGATTTCCTTCCCTAAAGGACATTAGTGAACCAGACGGGTTTTTACAACAATCGACAATCGCAGATTTTTATTGCACTCTGTGTCCCCAGAGCATTACCCAGGGTTTCTGGATTACTCATCCAGCAATAACACCATTACGTCACCACCTCTCCAATCGTTCACATGCTCACACCAATCCCGGGGCCTCTTTCTCCACCTGAGAATATCTCCCCCCTGACATCTGTCAGAGATCTGCTCACAAAGACAATGGGCGGAATCGTCCGTGCCCGTGGGTATCATGCTGCTGGGTGGCGTGAGCGGGAAATACGGCGAGAAGGCCAGAAGTTGGTTTCGTGACATCGCGAAAGCACTTTGCGATCATCCTCTCAGCTGGTCGACGGCCGGCCGCGTTTCCCGCCATCGGACGTTGGGAACCTCATTGTAATACATCTGCATATCATTATAGGGCCAGCCTGCTGGACTCATCCCTCCCCCCCCACCCACTGGAGCATCCGCACGCTGACCTGTTTCACAACAACGTATGTAAAGTGTGCAGCTGCACTTTGAGGGGAACTCAGAGGTGACTACACAGCGCTCACGAGGATCACTTGTTGGACTTCAAGGTTGAGGCGCGTTGGCAGAGGTAAGGGCTGCCCTGCGGTTGAAGGTAGTCCACAAACATGTGTGGGGCTGGGGAGAGGAAAGCGGGAAACCTTTGCATGAAGTGACCATTCCTCTGCAGCTGAGACAGTTCAGGCGCAGCCACATTGACTTGTGTGGAGTCGGGTCTCTAGCTTATCTGCCCACTCTAACAACACAGAGGCATCAAAGTGCCACCAGGTGCTCCAGAGCTCTTCATTGCTCGGGCACAGACTGCAAACTTATGAGCGTTTTAGTGGACTGCAGAACAGTTGGACAACTGGGCGCGTTGTACAATCTCTTTGCGAAAGCTGGCCATGGAGCAGTCACTGCTGGAGGTGCTCACAGCCCTTGCAATGTCAGCATCATGGTTTGGACCAGTCTCCCCCATGGTTCCAGCTAACAGTGCAGCCTTGCGGGTTAGGAGAATGCCTACGCCTGAACTGAGAGCACAACATGCAGCCCAGTGGGCAAAGCTGCCGCCAATCGGTCGGGTGGAGTGGGGCAGAAGTTGGTGGAGTTTTGGAATGCCATGCAGCGCACCAAACTCTGGCCATCCAAATGGTGGCCAGCACTCTCCAGGATGCGCTAAGGGGCCTTCACACTGACCCAGGACAGGTTCTTAGTACACCCAGGCTAACTCAGTGTCTCTCTCTTTCATCCTACAGGAGGAGTGCATCAGGATCATTGAGCCTGGTGAACTAGCTGTATGCCTGGTGACGTACAGGGAGTGAAGACGACGGAGAAGAGAGTGACTGAGGCGCTGGCTGCGCAGAGGCAGGAGCAGAACCTGCAGCCTGAGTCGCCTTACAGAAATGCCCTCTGTGCCCTTTAACATGGCACAGAGGGGTTTCCTGTATGGGCTTCTGCTGCAAACCCTTCACTTCCTTGCCCTTGCCCGCTGCCCAGACACGCCCTGATGTGCCTTGTTGCCGTTGGCGGAGGAGGTCCCCAGTTGGGGGGTCCTCTACGGGGGTGTCCTCCCCCTTTCCATTGGGTACCATGGGGTGGAGGGTGCTGCACACAGCAGCCTTATACAGCCATAGGTTGTGTCGGTTCACGGATTCCCAAGATACCTGCATCTTTTGCTGCCTTGTAGAGTCCATGGACCACGTGTTTATTAATTGTTGTAGGCTGCACCCCCTTTTTAGTTTCCTGAGAAACCCTTTACTGTTGTTTTGTTTGCACTTCAGCCCCACGCTCCTGATCTATGGGCACCCAGTGCAGGAGGGGGACCGGGAGGGAGGAGGACCTCCTCTTGAACCTGCTCCTGGGCCTGGCCAAGCTGGCCATTAACAGGTCCAGTCAGTGGGCGATCGAGGGCATTGTCCGACCCGACTATCTGTCCCTCTCCCATGGTTATATTCGCAGCCGGGTGCCCCTGGAGAGGGGGCACAGGGTGTCCGCTGGCACTTTCGCGGCCTTCCGTGCCGGGTGGGCACCGCGGGGACTGGGGTGTTTTATTGAACCCTTTGATCACATTTTGGTTTGATGTTTGTAAGTTTCCTTTGAATTTTGTCTTTTGTTTTTGCAGTTTCCCTTTAATGGGCTGCCTTTTAATTTGTCCCCTGATTTGTTGATTTAGTTTATTTGGTTTTGCATCTTCTTATCTTTCCTAACTCTGCCGCTTTGTCTTAGTGCTCCCTGGACGTCCACAGTGGAGGTGGAGGCAGCCTGCTGACTGCTACGCCCTGTTTGTAATTACCTTGGCAGGCGTCCTCTGGAGGACTGAGACCTGGAAGGCCCCAGACTGCTTTCAGGGTCCTGCTGTGTGGCAGTGTCACCCACCTCAGCCTACGAAGCTGGAGCTGCTGAAGTCACAGGAAGAGGGGATTCGGGTGTGCCAGACACTCCCGGAGCCACCTGGTTGGATGGCCCTGGGGAGTGCATCTGCTGATTCTCCACCCTATGGGTGTCCAAGGGCCCCTGGCTGACTCCTTGAGGAGAAGAGGTAGCTGGAGTGAGATCGGGCTGCCCCGCATCCCTCTCACGCACACACTATTGGAGGCCAACTATGGCGTCCGTGATGAGTTCAGCCCGCGCAGCAGTGCAGAAGCAGTGCAGAAGCAGGACCAAGGTCTCCACGACGGCCACCATTCTACCAGTGTTGACCTCAGTGCATTGCAATGCCGGAGCTATCACCTCAGCCTGAAGACGGACAGACTCCTCCATTGTGCCTTGCAACCTGAGGAGTGCAGCGGACATCCCTTCCTGATGTTCCCGAGCTTGCCTTTGCAGTTCCAGCAACTGTGACATGACTGAGTCCAGAGGCTCGTCATCTGACTCAGACTCAGCAACATTCTGGCCTCCAGCAGTCCTCCGAGTGCCGGACACCAGGGAAATCCCTACCGCCGCCTGCTGTGGATCAGAAAGTGCGATGTGCTTAGCAGATTATGATCCCAAGACTACTCTAAAGCTAGATCCCACCGAGGTGTATGTCCCTGCGCTGTGGATGGTGTGGGTGAGCACTGTGATGGGACGTCAGGGAGGGTTTCAGTGAATTCCTCTTCTGAGTTTCCCTTGCAGCTTGATTGGAGGCCCTGGGTTGTGGACTCTCTTGCCTGTTTCCTGCAGAAGCAAGGGGAGATAATTAGTGCATGGCAGTGGCCTGTAAAACAGGACATATCACTCACAGCATGGTTGTCTGATGGATACTGCGCTGCTGGACCCTCACTAGGCAGAGCACCGCTGACCTCACCATCAGCACAGGAACGGTCCAGATCCTCACCGGCCAGCTAGATGGCTCTGCATTCAAAGTCTGTGAGGACCTTGATTTCTGGCATTCCTCCACCAATCTGTGACCTCTCCCTGTTGTTGTGTGCCAACTTGTCCTGCATGAAAAGAGATGGAGAGAGTGTAAGCAAGAGCTTACACTGCCAGGCCAGATGATAAGTATGCCTTACCTGGGTGGGTGGTGAGTGGTCCCATGGAAAGGATGAGGACATTGAAGTAGTATGTGAGGGTTTGTGAGTGTGTGAGTTGAGATTGATGAGAAGTGTGACTTACCCTGGTGGAAAGGAGTAGATCATTCATCCTCTTGCGGCACTGGCACTGACCACCACTGCCCCTGCCTCCCAAGCCAGATTAGTGATGTTGCTGCCCCTCCTGCAGGCAGAGCAGGGGTACAGGACATCATGACGGGCCTCCACTGCGTCCAAAAGGCACTCGAGGGACACGTCATTGAACCTGGGGGCTGCAGTCTTCTTGGCTCTTGGGGCAATGTCTCCTGAGCAGCAGTCGTGCACTGGAAGCACCGAGAGTTTTGCCCGTGGCTGCACTTTAAATATGGCGCCCAGCATGATGTAGCGACAAAGTGATGGTGTAGCGGGCGAGTGAGAGGTCACCCGCCATGGAAATGGCGTGTTTCCCGGGAATGCGTAATTAATGCGGCGGGGTTGGGACGACACAACGTGAAAAGCCACCATTGCGGCTGTTGTTTTACCCGCCGGCTACCGCACGGAGTACAAATCTGGGACGATTCCGCCCAATGACTGTCAAGCTTTCAGCATGCATTTAGATCAGCACTGCTCTTAATCCTACCGGGCTGGCATCTGCTATGACTATTGCTGGTGCATTTGGATCCATAGTATCCCAGGGTTCGGGCACTTGTCACGTTGTCTTACAAAGCTCTGGATGCCAGCTTTCTGTTCTCCAAATAACCTGAGCCGTTCGTTCTTTCTGGTCAGCTTGCTCAATGGATCAGCCAGGGTACCGAAGTTTGGGATATGTCGCACACAATAATTCACAAGTCCCAGAAAACTTCTCGCTTTGCAGGCATCTTGTGGTTCGCGAGCCTCTGCTACTGCTCCTCTCTTGTCTTTGGCTGGATCGATTCCGCTGCTTCTGAGTTTCTGCCCCGTGAACATTAGCTATGTCACGCCCAGCAAGCACTTGTCTGCACCGTAAGTCCTGCTGACTGCAATCTAGCCAGTAGCAATCTCAGCCCCTCATAATGTTCCTCTAAATTGGCTGCATGAATAATGATGTCGCCTGAGATATCGGCTGTTCCTGGAATCCCTTGTATCACCTTATGGATTTCATGTTGGTAAATCTCTGGTGCCGTATTGATGCCAAATAGCATTCTCTTGTATCAGTAAACTCCATAATGAGTGCAAACATTGTCACCTTCCTTAATTCAGAATGAAACTCCAACTGGTGGTACCTCCACTAAAGTCTAATTTGGACAATACCCTGCTTGTTGACAACTATTGAAAGACTTGATCCACAGTGGGAATTGGGTGACGTTCTCTCATTACCGCTTCATTCACCCGTCATATATCAACACAGAGTTTGATGTCATCATTGGGTTTAGGCACAACCACAACAGGACTCACCCATGGTGTTGGTCCTTCAACTGGCTTTCTGATGTCTTGTTCAATGAGTTCATTGATCTTTGCCTCAACTCTCCCCCTCAGACCAAAAGGTGTTCTGCATACAGGCTGAGCTGCAGGCTGCATGTTCTTGTCAATGGTTAAGCTCACTTGTAACTTCCCAATTCCTTGAAGAACTGGTCCGAACTCCTCTCTGAACTTTGCATAGGATCTCACAGAATTCTCTTGCAATTCGATGTGTAGTACTCCCAAGGCTTGGCCAGTTTCTCTGCTCAGAAGAGGCTTACCATCCTCCTCAATCACTATGAATTCTGCCTCTACGTTCCGATCTCCGGCTCTCACATCCTCAATGAAGCATCCAACAGTTTGAAATGGGGTTTTAGATGTATAAGGATAGAGCTCTTTTGACACATTTTCAAGATGTCCACTTGATTCTCTGTCTTCAGTTCCTCCCACAGTGCTCTGTCGATGGCATTACTGTCACGGCCTGAGTCTACAATAATGCTCACTTCAACACCACTGACAATTACCGGAACATTCTTGTGGTTGCTTCCATTGACAAAAAAGTGTTTCATGATTGCTATTCATGTCTTCACTCTCTTCATCTTCTTCAACTCATCTCACTGTTGTGCTACTTTTATCTTTATTTCCTTTACATGGTTTGCCAGGCTTCCATCTCCGTTCAGCTTTGCTTCTGCACTTCTTGGCAAAATGCTCCTTGTCCCCACATTTTCTGCATATCTTTCCCTTGGCAGGGCAAAGAACAAAGAACAAAGAACAAAGAAAAGTACAGCACAGGAACAGGCCCTTCAGCCCTCGAAGCCTGCGCCGATCATATTGCCCATCAACTAAAACATTTTGCACTCCCAGGGTCCGTATCCCTCTATTCCCATCCTATTCATGTATTTGTCAAGCTGCCTCTTAAACACCACTATCGTACCTGCTTCCACCCCCTCCTCTGGCAGCAAATTCCAGACACTCACTACCCTCTGCATAAAAAACTTGCCCCGCACATCTCCTCTATAGTTTTCTCCTCTCACCTTAAATCTATGTCCCCTAGTTGACTCTTCCACCCTAGGAAAAAGCTTCTGACTATCTACTCGGTTCATGCCACTCATAATTTTGTAAACTTCTATCAAGTCGCCCCTCAATCTCCGTCGCTCTAGTGAGAACAATCCGAGTTTCTCCAATCTCTCCTCATAGCTCATACCTCCAGACCAGGCAGCATCCTGGTAATCCTCCTCTGCACCCTCTCCAATGCCTCCATATCCTTCTGGAAATGTGGCAATCAGAATTGCATGCAATATTCCAAGTGTGGCCTAACCAACGTTCTATACAGCTGCAGCATGACTTCCCAGCTTTTATACTCAATACCCCTGTCAATGAAGGCAAGCATGCCTTCCTGACTACCTTATCCATCTGCATTGCTACTTTCAGTGACCTGTGGACCTGTACACCCAGATCCCTCTGCCCGTCAATGCACCTAAGGGTTCTGCCATTTACTGCATGATTCCTGCCTGTATTAGACCTTCCAAGATGCATTACCTCACATTTGTCCGGATTAAACTCCATCTGCCATTTCTCCGCCCAAGTCTCCAAACAATCTATATCCCGTTGTATCCTTTGACAATCCTCTTCACTATCTGCAACTCCTCCAACCTTAGTGTCGTCTGCAAACTTACTAATTAGCCCAGTTACATTTTCCTCCAAACCATTTATGTATACTACAAACAGCAAAGGTCCCAGCACTGATCCCTGCGGAACTCCACTAGTCACAGCTCTCCATTCAGAAAAGCACCCTTCCACTGTCTTCTATGACCAAGCCAATTCTGTATCCATCTTGCCAGCTCACCTCTGATCCTGTGCGACTTTACCTTCTGTACCAGTCTGCCATAAGTGACCTTGTCAAAGACCTTACTGAAATCCATGTATATAACATCTACTGCCCTTCCATCATCGATCATCTTTGTCACTTCCTCGAAAAACTCGATCAAGTTAGTGAGACAGACCTCCCCTTCACAAAACCATGCTGCCTCTCACTAATATGCTCATTTGCTTCCAAATGGTAGTAAATCCTGTCACGAGGACTCTTCTCCAATAATTTCCCTACCACTGACGTAAGGCTCACCAGCCTGTAATTTCCTGGATTATCCCTGCTATCCTTCTTAAACAATGGAACAACATTGGCCATTTTCCAGTCTTCTGAGACCTCACCCGTAGCCAGTGAGGATACAAAGATTTGTCAAGGCCCCAGCAATCTCCTCCCTTGCCTCCCTCAGTACTCTGGGGTAGATCCCATCTGGCCCTTGGGAACTTATCCACCTTAATCTTCTTCAAGACGCCTAACACCTCCTCTTCTTTGATCTCAACATGATCCAGGCTATCTACACACTCTTCCCTAGACAAATCGGCAGCGGGCATCTTTTCCATAGTGCCGCAAGTTGCCACATTTGAAACACTGTCTCTCAGACTTTTGCTGTTCACAATTATACATACCAGGATTCTGTTTTGCACTTGGTTAAGCTCAATTTTTGTCGTGCCAATGGCAGAGATGGAACCAAGTTTCATGCCGTCAAATCATCCATCCACTGCTTCCAACGCATCAACTATTTTCAAAGTGTCATCCAATGTTAATCTTCTCTATCCAGCAGCTTACACCTCAGCTTATCCAGCTTGCAATGTTGGACCTTATGATCTATTATCTAGTTATTCAGATCAATCTCAACATAACTGCATCCATCTGACACCTGCCTCAAATGGGTCACAAACTGGGCAACTGTTTCTTCCTCTTTCTGTCTCATCTGACAGAAAACATGCCTTTGGAATGTGGCATTCAGCATCACCACATAATGGTTCTCCAAAACTTTCACTGCATATTCATAATCCGCTTTACTCCCGTGTCAGGCATCGTCTTGTAAGTCTCCCTCATGAAGCACCCACATTAAACAGCAACAAGGCCCAACACTGTGCTTCCTGCATCACTGCCCCGCTCTGTCCAAATACAAACCATGACTGTCAGCATTCGCACCAAACTCCTCCAGCCACGCTTTCCATTTCATGCTGACGGTACTGGCATCATCCGTCAGATCAATTCTGACTGCAGACATATCGGCTCTGGAAAATGCCTTAACACAATCTGAAATATCTCTGTATTCATCCTCATCGCCAATGTCACATCTCCTCATCTCGGGCTGCACGAACAACACTCAAAGTCACAGATCTAGCTGCAGGTGTCACATCATTTAATTTGCCATGTTGGCTAACTTCTGACCGTGTGGTATCTGACCTTGGTTGACCTTCTTCGGTATGCAACATGCAATACAGTACAACCCATGACTCTGAGCACATTTGGTTATCATTAGGACAGAAATCGATGGTCTTAGAGATGAGCAGATGTATGGCCCATAGCTTATCTCAGGATCAAATGTGAAAACAAGGTTGCAAATAGAGTGACTTAATCTCAGACTGTTGGAAGGGGAGGTGGGCAGAGTCAGTGGCAAGGGAATGGAGTTTGTGCAGGGGCAAAGGCAATAGCTTCAGTTTTCCCAGTATTTAGTTGGAGGAAGCTTCTGCTAATCCAGTACTGCATGCTGGACATGCAATAGTCCAAAAATAGTACTGAAAGCTTGTGCTCAAGAACTTGCTGCGCCCCTAGCCAAGCTGTTCCAGCACAGCTACAACACTGGCATCTACCCGGCTATGCAAAAAATTGCCCAAGTATGTCCTGTACACGAAAAGCAGGACAAATCCAAACCTGGCCAATTACTGCCCCATCAATCTACTCTCCATCATCAGTAAAGTAATGGAAGGGGTCATCGACAGTGCTATCAAGTGGCACTTACTTAGCAATAACCTGCTCACTGACACCCAGTTTGGGTTCCGCCAGGGCCACTCAGCTCCTGACCTCATTACAGCCTTGGTTCAAACATGGACAAAAGAGCTGAACTCCCAAGGTGAGGTGAGAGTGTCATGAAGAGATATTAACGTATATGATGTGATTGGAAATTATTTTAAAATGGATTTGTAGCAGGGTCTGTGTCTATGGGTGTGTCTGTGTGTGTCTTAACTGGATTACAGCCAGCTAGTCTGGGTGCTTTGATGTACAGTAGATTTGAGATGTAAATTTGCATTTTGTTGAATAAACCATTCAAAGACTGGGGGTGAAATCTTGCACCTAGCTAGGAGACACCAAGCAATATGTTTATATTACAAATAAAATTGGTACTATGAAAGGGGTATTATTGTTAGAAGAGGTGGAGTTCAAAGGGCCTGGTGGAACAATGAGAATTTGCATTCAAAGGGAAGGCGAGGTATATACAGAAGAGTTTTGTGTGTGGAAGTTGGAGGCTTGTGATATCTAAGCTGCCTGGAAGTGTACAACTGTCTGCGAAGGAAACAAATTGAAAGGAACCTCATTTTGAATTCGTAAGATAAAATGTGCTTTGCCTGGTGTCTATTTAAAGTCTATGGGCTATTGTTGCCTTGATGAAGATTTTAGGAGTGATTAATTTGGGGATTTGTTTAATAGTTATTATGGTAGTAATTTGTAGATGTGTATGTGTTTAATACCTTGTAAAATTAATAAATATTTAAGTTAATTTATATGAAAAACCTTTGGGGGCTTGGTGGTTTCGTTTCTGAATTCAGAATTGCATCTCAAACATACCAATTGAAAATATAGGTTATGTCAGTTGTTTAAAGTTTCCCGCTGGGGTTTTAAATAACTCAGCTTTACCAACTGCTGTGTCAAAACAAGAATGATTGCCCTTGACATGAAGGCCACATTTGACAGGGTGTGGCATCAAGGAGTCCTAGCAAACCTGGAGTCAATTGGAATCAGGGGGAAAACACTCCACTTGCTGGAGTCATACCTAGCACAAAGGACGATGCTTGTAGTTGTTGGAGGTCAGTCATCTCAGCTCCAGGACATCACTGCAGGAGTTCCTCAGGATAGTGTCCTAGGCCCAACCATCTTCAGCTGCTTCATCAATGACCTTCCTTCAATCATAAGGTCAGAAGTGGGGATGTTCGCTGATGATTGCACAATGTTCACCACCATTCGCGACTCCTCAGATACTGAAACAGTCCATGTCCAAATGCAGCAAGACCTGGGCAATATCCAGGTTTGGGCTGACAAGTGGCAAGTAACATTCATGCCACACAAGTGCCAGGCAATGATCATCTCCAACAAGAGAGTACCTAACCATTGCCCCTTGACATTCAATGGCATTACCATCACTGAATCCCCTACTATCAACCATTGACCAAAAGCTGAACTCAACTAGGCATATAAATACTGTGGCTACAAGAGCAGGTCAGAGGCTAGGAATCCTGTGGTGAGTAATTCACCTCCTGACTCCCTGAAGCCTGTCCACCATCTACAAGGCACAGGTCAGGGGTGTGATGGAATACTCCCCACTTGCCTGGATGAGTGCAGCTCCCACAACACTCAAAAATCTTGGCACCATCCAGGATAAAGCAGCCTACTTCATTGGCACCACAAGCACAAACATTCACTTCCTTCACCACCAATGCACAGTGGCAGCAGTATGTGCCATCTACAAGATACACTGCAGGAATTCACCAAAATTCCTTCAACAGCACCTTCAAAATGCATAACCACTACCATCTAGAAGGGTAAGGGCAGCAGATAGATGGGAACACCACCACCTGGAAGTTCCCCTCCAAATCACTCACCATCCTGACTTGGAAATATATTGCCATTCCTTCGCTGTCACTGGGTCAAAATCCTGGAACTCCCTTCCTAACAGCACTGTGGGTGTACCTACACAACATGGGCTGCAACAATTCAAGAATGCCGCTCACCACCACCTTCTCAAGGGCAACTAGGGATGGGCAATAAATGCTGGCCCAGCCAGTGAAGCCGACATCCCCTGAATGAATAAAAAAACCCTGAAAATTTTGAGAGAGATGGTGGGGAGGTGGAGCTGGGTGTTGTCGGTGTGCAAGTGGAACCTGATGTTCTGTTATACGATGGTGTTGCCGAGAGGCAGCATTTGATGAGAAATATGAGGGAGCCAAACATAGATCCTTGGGGGATACCAGAGGTAACAGTGCGGGAATGGGCAGAGAAACCATTGCAGGTAAATCTCTTGCTTCAATTAGATAAGAATGGAATCAGGCTAGAGCAGTCCCACCCAGCTGTAAGCCAGTGGAGAGTGGTTGGAGGAGGATGGTGTGGTCAACCATGTCAAAGGCTGCAGACAGTTCAAGAGGGATGAGAAAGGATACTCTATCTTTGTCACAGTCACACAGTATGACTTAAAGAACTGTTTCATAAACTTTGGTTTGTCTTCTATTTTAACACAGCTGACCCACCTCCCAACTGGCAGGCAAGGCAGTGTGGATGCCCAAGCAGTGTGTGCCATCTACAAGATGCACTGCAGAAACTCACCAAACCTCCTTCCACAGCACCTTCCAAACTCGGAACATTGATCACCTAGAAGGGCAAGGATATCAGATGCATGGGAACACCGCCACCTGAAAGTTCCCCTCCAAGCCACTCACCATCCTGACTTGGAAATATATTGTCGCTCCTTCAATGTCGCTGGGTCAAAATCCTGGAACTCCCTTCCTAACAGCACTGTGGGTGTACCTACACCACATGGGCTGCAGCGGTTCAAGAAGGCAGCTCACCACCACCTTCTCAAGGGCAATTAGGAATCGGCAACAAATGCTGGCCCAGCCAGTGACACCCACGCCCTATTAAAGAATAAATAAAAATGTATCGGCCCCTTTTTAATTTTGACTCTGCATTGCCTATCTTCTGAGAGAGTGGACCAGTCTCATTTTATGAACAGTTACGAACTGCAATAAGGATGAGCTTTTTAAAGTGATTGTTTCTTTCTTTCTGGAAATTTATGTTGGTGTGATTTGACAGCCCCTGTGGGCACTCAGAAAATCATGCCCAAACTGTCTGTTTTAACAGCAGTGGCTCAGTGAGTAGCATCGCCTGTCTCCGAGTCAGGTGACCCGAGGCCTGTTTCATAATCTTGAGCACAAACTCCAAGCTTCCGAGCAATTCTGAGGGAGTGCTGTATGGTCAGAGGTAAACCAAGGCCCTGCTAGTTCACTCAGTGTGTGGGAAAGGTCCCATGGTAGTATTTTGACAAGGTTATCTCCTCCCGCTGGTGTCCTGACCAATACTTATCTCTCAAGCAACACCTAAAAGATGACCTGGTTATTGTCACATTGCTGTGTGTCGGAGCTTGGTGTACACAAATTGGCTGCCACGTTTCCTACATTATTACTGTGACTGCTCATCAATTCAATTTAATCAGCTGTGAAGGACTTTGAGGACTTTGACTCCTGAAAGGCACTGTTATAAATGCAAGTCTTCTTTCCTCTTCCAAACTCTATTAGTCTTTGGCCTGAATTTTCCCGGGGCGAGTTGGGGGTGGGGCCCGCTCGCCGATGGGAAAATGATGCGGGATGACGTTGGGAGGAACCCCCGACATCATCCCGGTCCCTTTAAATTTTTAGGAAGGCGGGCGGACAGCGAAATCAGCTGTCCGCCCACCGACCTGTCAATGGCCAATTGAGGCCGTTGACAGAGTAATTAAGATAATTAAAGACCTTGCCCATCCAACCTTAAGGCTGGCGGGCAGGCCAGGAGCCCCAGCGGGCTTCTGATAAAACATGAAACCTCATCCACTGGCGGGATGAGGTTTCATGTCCGTTTTTAAAAACTTTAATGCATTTTATGTGATATTTATTAACGTGTCCCATCTCGTTTGACATTGTCACATGAGGTGGACATGTTAATAATTTTTTAATTTTTCTATTTTTAAAGTTTTTTGGACTGTCAGTAATCTCCCTGAGACAGGACTTTGCCTCAGGGAGCAGTACGCTCTTTTGCACGCATATGTGAAAGAGCGCACTTTGACAGATGGGGAATTCTTCCCCCCCACCACCGCACAGGAAGCACATAGCGCTTCCCGTCGGGCAGGCCTCAGGGTGGGCCTTAATTGGCTGCCCACTCAAAATGGCAGCGGACCCCGTTTCGGTGGCAGGGGGTCGGCTGTCTGCCCGCCGCCGAGCCGGTGGGGCCCACCCACCGAGGGCAAAATTCTGTCCTTTGGGTGAAAATGGTTCTGTCCTACTTTCCTCTCTTCTCCACACTTGCACACCCTGGTGTTTTAGGCATACAACATTGAAGTTCTACAAAAGGATTACAGGTCTCCTTTCCCTAGTAATATGTTTTTCTCCAACTGTATTCTTTTAATGAAAGGGACTGGGCCAGAAGACAGTTGCTATGGTGACCCAGCTGTAATTCCTTCCAAATAACATTTTTTTTAATGGATGGTTCCAATAAACTCACATTCCCTCCATTTGTCAGAGACCTTGAAGTCTGCTTGTTAACATTATGTCCACACAGAAAGAATTAAAAGTAGGTAGAAATACTGAAGAAAAGAATGTTGCGCTTTGGTTGGCCTATCTGGTCAGGCTAACACACAACACAGATATACTGTATAAAAGTAAAATACTGTGAATGCTGGAAACCTGAAATAAAAAACAGAAAATGCTCGAAAAGCTCAGCAGGTCTGGCAGCACCTGTGGAGAGAGAAACAAAGTTAACATTTCGAGTCCGCATGACTCTTCTTCAGAGCTCCGGCACTTTGTTTAAGTTATCTTAAAAAAATATTAAAACAAAAAGATTAAAACGATAAACAGCCCTCACCCTTCACCACCCCCTGCCCTCACACACACCCCAGCATGACCCCCCCACCGCCACATGGACCCCCATGGCCCTCCCATGGCCCCTCACATCCTCTATACCATCTCATGCCCTTCTACTCACTCCCCATGGCCACTCATACCTCCTATGCCACCTCATGTCCCTCTACCCACACCCCCATGTTCCCTCATAACCCCATGCCCTCCATATCTCCATGGCTCTTTATAGGCCCTACGCCAACTTAGTGTCAACTTATGCTCCCCACCCATCACCCTTTGCCCTTCCCCAGTTCATGCCACCTCACCTAATATCTTTTGACAGTTCCTTGACAGCTTGGCAGTTCTTTGACAGTTCCTTGACTTGATGGTTTCATTTAGTTTATGCACTTTTTATGCATGATTATGTTTGCTATTAACAATCCCAAAGGTGCCTTACCTCTCCAAAAGGTGTCCTGGGACTATGTCCAAAGGGGTACCTTATCTCTCATGGCTATCCGAATAAATCCACCAAGTTCAGACTTCCTCTTACCTGGTTTAATCTGCACACTCCATGTTTCATACTCCTGGCCTACCAAAATGGTCACTTAAATGGCCAGCTGCCTCCATAGAACGCACATGCTCAAACTTGTCCTGACTCCAGTCCCATCCCCACAAAATAGGAAATGCTATGTTTGGGGGCAGAACTTAGAATTTCCAGCCATTTCTGGGATTTTTGCCATGACGGAGAAGCTCTCCAGTCTAGTGAAAATCTGGGCCTTAGTCTCTCTATTCTTTTGATTCATAATCATAGAGTACAGAAGGAGGCATTTATTGTCTCTTTGAAAGCTGATATATAACTGCAAGTCTCTCTCTCTCATGGAATTTGCATTTACCTGGTAGCTTTCGACAAGTTCCCCTCTAAGCCACATACCATCCTGACTTGGAAATACATCACCACTCCTTCACTGTCGCTAGGTCAAAACCCTTGTACTCCCTCCCTAACAGCACTGTGGGTGTACCTACACCACAGGGACTGCAGCGGTTCAAGAAGGCAGCTCACCACCACCTTCTCAAGGGCAATTAGGGGTAGGTAATAAATCCTGGCCTTGCCAGCGATGCTTACACCGAACGAATGATTAAAAATTAACTACATGATCTGTCAAAGCATCATGTGCTTTTGAAATGTAGTCACTGTTGTAATGTCAGCAACACAGCAGCAAATTTATGCAGAACAAGCTCCCAGAAACAACAACGTGATAATGACCAGATAATCCATTTCAGTGATGTTGATTATGGGGAATGGCACAGGAGATAACTGCCCTGTTCTTAATCAAAACAGCACCGATGGATTTTATATATCAATCTGAGGCAGCAGAGCCTCAGTTTATAATCTTAACCAAATGACAACATCTCCAACAGTGCAGCTCTCCCTCAGTGCTACACTGGCATGTCAGCCTAGGGTTTTGTGATTAAGACTTGTAAAATCATAGAATCATAGAATGGTGACAGCACTGAAGGAGGTCATTCAGCCTGTGGCCTCTGTGCTGGCTCTCTGCAAGTATAACTCACCTAGTGCTGCTGGCCTCCTTTTCCCTTGCAGCTCCCTGGCAAATCTTTCCTCTTCAGATACTTACCCAAAATTTTTCGAAAAACATGAATGGCTCTGCTTCCATCACAGCCTCAGGCAGTGCATTCCAGATCCTAACCGCTCGCTGTGTGAAAACATTTTCCTCATGTCACATTTCCTGCTTTTGCCAAACACCTTAGGGTGTGTGACCTCTTGTTCTTGATCCTTCCACCAATGGGAACGGTTTCTCCCTATCCACTCTGTCCGCACCCCTCATGATTTTGAATATCTCTATCCAACCTGCTCTCAAACTTATCTTCTCTAAGGAGAACAGCCCCAGCTTCTCCAATCTGCCCATGTAACTGTAGTTCCACATCACTGGAGCCATTCGTGTGAATCTTTCCTGCACTCTCTCTAATGCCTTCACACCCTTCCTAAAGTATGATGCCCAGAACTGGAGGCAATATTCCAGTTGAGGCTAAAGCAGTGCTTTATAAAGGTTTGTCATAACTTTTTGCTTGGTACTCTGTGCCCCTATAAATAAAACCCAGGATCCCGTATGCTTTATTAACCACTCTCTCAACCTGTCCTACCACCTTCAATGATTTATGCACCTATACCCCCCTCTCTCTGCTCTTGCACCCTCCTCAGGTTTGTGCCCTTTATTTATATTGTCTGTCCTCATTCTTCCTTACAAAATGAATGACTTCACATTTCTCTGCAATGAGGTTCATCTGCCACTTGTACGCCCATTCCATCAATCTGTCTGTGTACTTCTAAAGCTCTGCATTATCCTCCTCACAGTTCACGACATTTCCAAGTTTTGTGTCATCTGAAATTTTTTAATTTGTGCTCTGTACACCAAGGTTATATATCAGAAAGAGTAGAGGTCCCAAAACCAGCCGTTGGGGTGTCCACTATAAACCTTCCTCCAGTTTGAAAGACAATAGCCAGTATTTTTCTTTCGTTGGGTGGGCTCAGCGGGAGTGGGCGGGGGTGGTTGTGGAGCTGACCGCCACCCACGATCGGCTCCGCACCGCGATTTCACACGGGCAGGCCAGTTAAGGCCCGTCCAGTGTGAATCGCAAGCGGTAGCGCTGAGCGCTACCTGTGCGGGCAGGGGGAGGAGGGAGAATCGGGTCCAGCACTCTTTCGCGCTTGCGCGCAACAGAGCACTTCAATCTCCCTAAGGCATGGAGCTGCCTCAAGGAGGTTGAAGCGCTTTTTTAAAAAATAAATAAATACGTAAAAATTTAATGAAATATTGTGTCACATGAGATGGGACATGATTTTATTTTTCAAAGAAAGCTTTCATTTATTTTGTAAAAGGTTTAGGAAAGCTCATCCTGCTCGTGGATGAGGTTTCCTAAAAAACTTAAAGGCCACTTGGCCTTTTCGCCTGTCTGCCAACTGTAAGGTTGGATGGGCTACGTGAAATTCAGGTTAATTACCTAGTTAATGGCCTTACTAGGCCTATTAATTATCGCCCGCTGAACGAAACATCGTGCAACTTCGCGATGACATCAGGACGCACGCCTGACGTCATCATGCGTCATTTAACATTCCGGTGTGTCGGGCATGCGTCCGCACACCAAATGGAAAATTCTGCCCAATCATTCACTGTTTCCTGTCACTCAGTCAATTTCCTATCCAAGTTGCTTCTGCCCCTTTTATTCCATGAGCTGTAATTTTGCTCACAAGTCTGTTGTGCGGCACTTTATCAAATGCCTTCTGGAAATTCATGTACATACCACATGAGGCATTAGCCTCATCATCCTTCTCTGTGACCTCATCAAAAAACTCAAGCAAGTTAGTTAACCACTATTTGCCCTTGGCAAATCTGTGCTGGCTTTCCTTAATTAATCTGCATTTGCCCCAGTGACTATTAATTTTGTCCCAAATTAACATTTCGAAAGGATTCCCCACCACCAAAGTTAAACAGCCTGGTCGGTAGTTGCTGGGCTTAGCTTTACACCTTTTTTTTTATCAAGAGCGTAATATTCACAAGTCCCCAGTCCTCTGGCATCACCCTTCTATCTAAGGAGGATTGGGTGATTATGGTCAGTGCCTCCACAATTTCCACTCTTACTTCCCTCAGTATCCTCGGATGCATAGCACCTGTTCCTTTGATTTTTTAAAATTCATTCATGGGATGCAGGTGTCGCTGGCTAGGTCAAAATTTATTGCCCATCCCTAGTGGCCCTTGGGAAGGTGGCTTATCAACTTTAAGCACAGCCAGCTTCTCTAATTCCTCCTCCTTATCAATTTTAAACCCTTCAAGTGCCTCGGACTTCCTTTGCTTTCACCATGACCTGAGCAGCATTTTCTTCCTTGGTAAAGACAGGTTTTTCACTCTTGGAATTCAGAGTCAGGACAATTCATGACTCCACAAACCCAATCTGGGAATAAGTGCACTGCAAGTACAGGTTTTCAGATGTGGGTTTGGTGGGGGAATGCAGCAGGTAAAAATGGGAAATTAAAACAGAAAATGCTGGAAAAACTCAGCAAGTCTGGCAGCATCTATGGAGAGAGAAACAGAGATAACATTTCGAGTCTGTATGACTCTTCTTCAGGTGAAAATGGGAGTTGACAGGCGAAGAGCTGGAAAGAGTTCAGAGGCTGCCATGTGTGGACGTGGGCTGGGTGAAAACCTTGGCACTCTGGCACCTTGTGAAAAATATGAAGAAATTAATAAAACAAAAACCAACCCTCCAGCCTTCACCACTCATCCCTCTCACACTTTCAATGCCCCTTGCATGCCACTTATGCCAACCCCCTGCCCCCCTGGCCCCTCATATCCTGCATGCCAACTTATGCCTCCCACCAAATCCCCCATGGCCCCTAATACCCTCCAGACCAACCTATGCCACCCACCCAGGCCCATGGCCCTTTATAGCCCAAATGTCAACTTAGTGCCAATTAATGCCAACCC
This sequence comes from Cetorhinus maximus, assembly GCF_964194155.1. Lineage (NCBI taxonomy): Eukaryota > Metazoa > Chordata > Chondrichthyes > Lamniformes > Cetorhinidae > Cetorhinus > Cetorhinus maximus. The sequence continues at coordinate 232,755,060 of NC_135879.1, forward strand.
ATGCTCACACCCACTATCATTCTGCCTTACACTACCATGCCAGCTCATCCAGTACCCACACCGGGCTGACCTCAGGAGCCACGATGAGATTGAATAAAGTTTTTAAGTGCCTATTGAAAAATTCACCATTTCAAAAAAAACACTAATTGCTAAAAAGTGATTCATTACATTTAACTTCCTTTAATCCCTTTTAAAACAAGTATTTGTATTCACAGTTCCACTTCAAAGAGTTTCTAACCACCTGGAGCTGACCATCAAACTGACAAGTGTCCCACTATGATAATAAAACGTTGTGAAATCAGTCATGCAGCACTAATCCTGTAATGATAACCCCCCAGGCTTATGTGAACACAGAGTGAAATAGCAAGCACTGCAGTTTTTTTTCAAGTATTTAGAAGACAGGAGATTTAAACCCTTTGACAGCTTTACAGTTCTCGTGGCAGCTCTCTTGTCAGTGCTCTTGACATTTCTCTTGACAGTTCCAATGAGCTTGACAGTTCCAATGAGTTTGGGTGTTTTTTATGCACATTCATGTCTAATTTTAACAAGCTCAAAGGAACCCCTACCACTCCCAAATGGCACCTGACCTCTCCCAAAGGGCACCTTACCTCTCCCAAAATTGTACCAGGACCAAATCCAAAACTGTACCTTACCCCTTGAAAAGGGTATGCTACCTCTTCAAAGAACTCTGGCAGCTTTTGACTTTCTTCTACCAGGCACAAGCCATGTTTTGAACATCCCACTGGCTAATATCAGATCTGACTGAGGCAGCTGAACTGTAACATGTGCAGTCGTCTCCATGAATCCACAGATGTGCAATTTAGAACCTGCTCCCATTCACCTCCTGCAAAAATACTGGGGGCCAGGTTCGGGGGGAGAAACTTCCGGATTCGTGCCCCTGCCACCATTTTCTCCAAGAAGGAGACCCTCTCCATCTGCATGAAGTTCAGGCCAAGCTATATACTTAGTGCCTTTGCCATGGCCCCTGCCTCCATGCATATACCTCCTTTTAGGATTATAATCGACCCCACACCCCCTTTAACCACCCTTTTACTATGTACATGCCCATTGAAGACTTTTGGATTCCATTTTATGTTAGCTGCCAGTCTCTTCTCATACTCTCTGCTTCTCTGGTCTTTTTTTTCAATTTCCCTTTGAACCTTCTATATTGAGCCTGATTCAACCCACAATTCCTGATTCAAAAGTCAGAATGCTGCCCTCTGAGACATTGCCATACCGACTTCGTACCTCCATCGCTTGCTTTGATTTTTTTGAGTGCTCCTCCATAAGAAAATTTCCAGTGCTAAATGCAGAAAGACACGAACATGGCCACAGGTGCTTGATGACTAAATGCTTTAAACAACCAAGACCATGAAGAAGGCATTGTGTTTTTTTTTGTTGCTTTTAATGATCCTATTTGTTGAGCTCAGCTAACAGCAGCTTTCAGCCTATATTTATGACTGATTCAAAGGAGTTGCATTATTTAATAAATACCAAACTTACAAGACCGAGCTACCGGGTACCTGCACAAAAAGATAAGGGAGAGAATTTACCATGAAGGAGTTGCAGATTGAAAAGATGTGCATGTGAAAGGAAAACTAATGAACACGTTCGAAATCAAGTTTAAAATAACGGAAAAAATGTTCCAGTGGGGAGTCGAGACGAAGTTATTCCTGTCCAGCAAGCTGCTCTGATGTTTTGTGGCTCGTGTAGGTAAGGGCTCTGCCCTACCCTGAACAAATCTCGGGTTCAAGTCCCACTCTAGGGGCAGAATTTTTCATCCCGTGGGCGGGCACGCGCCTGACCCGAATGGGAGTAAAATAGCGGGCGATGAGGTCGGGCAAGCATCCCGACGTCATCGCCCACGCTTGCAATCTTTCGGTCGGCAGGCGCGCGCAAGAGGCAGCAGCGCACCCACCGACAATGAAGAGGCCTATTAAGGCCCTTAAGTAACTAATTAAGCTGTAATTTTCACTGCCTACTCAACCGTTCGGTTGGCGGGCGGGCGAATAGGCCAGGCAGCATTTCGCATTTTTAACGAAACCTCACCCACGGGCAGGGATGAGGTTTCCAATGGTTAATAAAAATAAAATAAAAATTTTTAACATCCTTTTTCACATGTGCCTCTTCACGTCACTGAGTCACTTGTGGGGACGTGTTTATATCATATGTAAATAGTTGACCTTTCATTTTAAAATTCTTCAGCTCCCTGAGGCAGCTCTGTGCCTTCAGGGAGATGTCAGCGCGCGCTCCCCCGCGCACGTGCACACTTCAGCGCTCGCACGCCTCCCACCCCCCACCCCGGCAGCGCTGAGGCTCTTAGCGCGCCTTTCACGCTGGATGGCCGTTTATTGACCGGCCAGTGCAAAATCGCGGTCGGAGCCCAATCACGGGCGGCAGTCGGTCCCCCGGCCACTCCCAGTCCCGGCCGCCGGGCCTGCCCAACGAGAGGAAAGTTCTGCCCCGGGAATTGTCAACGATGGGAAGGGTGTTCATGATACAGTTCAAACAGGTTGATCACCATAATCCTGCCAACGCTTCCAAAAGGGGAAAAAAAATCTGTGCGAAGATGCAAAACAAATAAACAAGTTGATGTGACCTGGAACACAATACCTGCAAGGATGGTGGAAGCAGATTCAATTAAGGAAATTGGATGAATAGTTGGAAAGTAACGATTTTCAGGGCTAGAGGGAAAGATGAGGGGAGTGGAACTCATTGGATAACACTTACAAAGAGCTGGCATAGGCATGATGGGCCGAATGGCATCTATTTCTGGCATTCTATGATTCCGTTGAGGTTTGTTGAGTCTACAGAAGCTTAGTGCTTTTTCAAAAAAAAACAACAGCCTAATTGGCTGTGATTTTCTGCTATGGGAACAGTTTAGATCCAAAATGCTGTAACATGGTGGTTGGTTTTAGATAGGCTCAAATAAGAATGTACTATTCGCACCCAATTTTTCAGTCAGCATATTGGCATAAATTCAAGTACTAATTCGGACAAGTGTAAGGAGCACTTGGTGGGGGTGGAAAACTGAGTGAATGCTAAAAGGGTGGAGCTATTAACGGGAAATGTTATCGTAGGTTTTCAATTCACTACTTTTCATAGCTTTGGAAGATCCCTTGTCAGATGCCGCCTTTCATGGATGAAAGGGCCACATTTCTTCAGTCTTTCTTCATAACTCAGACCACTGACACTCGCCGCATGACACTTCCGTGTGCCAGCTCCACTGATTGAATGTCCCCCTTGTTTCTCAGCAGCCAGAACTATGCACAACACTCCAAGTGCAGTCTGAGTAACACACTGTACAGTTTGATTATCACTTCATTTCACCGGTACTCTACAGTTTTCCGTACGTCGTTGAATATTGTATCGCCTTTGTTGATGGATGCTCGACATCGGTTGGACAGCTTGGGACAGATTTTCTACTTCTCCCTTGGGGCGATGGTGGTGTGGTAGTAACATCACTAAACCAATAATGCAGAGGCCCAGGCTAATGCTGTGGGGATATGGGTTCAAATCCCACCATGGCAGCTGGTGAAATTTAAATTCAATTAATAAAATCTGGAATTATAATGCTCACCTCAGTTATGGCAACCATGAAACTACCATTGATTGTCATAAAGACCCATCTGGTTCACTAATGCCCCTTAGGGAAGGAAATCTGCTGTCCTTACCTGGTCTGGCCTACATGTGACTCCAGACCCACAACAATGTGGTTGACTCTTAACTGCCCCTGAAACGGCCTAGCAGGCTGCTCAGTTCAAGGGCATTTAGGGATGGGCAACAAATGCTGCCTTTACTTACCAGTGATGCCTACAACCCTACAAAGAAAAAAATGTAAACTGGCATTCAAATCAAATGACATGAAAATCGGCCAATCTGAAGCAGTCCGTTGAAACTCTGGGTCTCCTCTAACTTCTCTATCAACCATTCCATAGGTACATTTTCTCTTCGGAAGAGCTGTCCTATTGTCTCACTCTCCTCCTCTTTCCCAACAGCACATGCAAATTTTTTCCTCTTTAACTAATTATCCAAAGGTTTTTGAAAGTTACTATTGAACCTCCTTCCACCACCCTTTCAGGTGGTGCATTCCAGGGCAGAACAACTCGTTCCATTAGGAAAATTCTCCTCGTCACCTTTAACGGCCAGCCAGTGTGAAACGCGCGTTGTTAAGCTCAGCGCTGCTGGGGTGGGGGCAGGAAGAGGGGGGGTAATGATGTTACCGCGGGGGCGGGTGAGTGCTGCGAGAGAACTCCCGGAAGGCAGGCAGTTGCCTCAGGGAGCTGTAGGCCTTCAAATGACTAAGTAAAGGTTTAAAAAGCTGCAAAAAAATGTTCCTGTATCACAATCAAACCCCTAAAAATACTATCCACAGGTATTTATTTTTATTTTATTTCATAACGGGGATTTCATCCCGTCCTTGGATGAGGTTTGATGAAAAATGTAAAGGCCGCCTGGCCGATTCGCCCGTCCGCCAATGCTGAGGTTGGACGGGCCACAAAAAATCGGAGACAATTGCGCCGTTAATGGGCTTAGTTGCCCTCTTAATTGTCGGCGGGCGCGCTTCCGGCTTTTGCGCGCACCTGCTGAGTGAAATATCGTGTGAGTGCGCGATGATGTCAGAACGCTCGCCTCACGTCGTCTCGCACGATTTTACACCCAACCCACTCGGGTGCACGGCCGCCCATGGGACATAAAATTCTCCCCCCCGTGATTTTGAACACTTTAATTAAAAGGGAGCAGATGCAGAAAACCCCAATCTCTAGGAAACCCTGGCACTGCCTAAAGAGGGTACAGGCTGGGTATAATCAAACCCCATCAAAAAACGTACCCCTGCTTGCACACTAAATTGGCCTTAGATGTCACAGAATCTTTTGGGACCGAAGTACTTGACCCATCAAGTCGAGCTCAAATCCACAACCTTCTTACTCTGAGGTAAGAGTGTCAGTTTGGCTCATTGGGTGCTGATAATCTTCTTTCTGTGTCACAGCCTTATCTGACTCTCTTTCCAACTCCCTATCACATCTCTCACTGATGCAATACAGTGAAAGCTTCAGTCCTCACCTCCTGCTAACCGTGCCACAGCTTAGCCAGAAGTATGTCTCTCAGTTCCAGCTGTGGCCCAATTGGTTGCATTGTCACCTCAGTGTCAGAAGATTATGATTTCGACCAATGCTCTTGGACTTCATCAACCTCCCGCTCTTCGCTGGCACTGTTCCTAATGCCCTCAAGTGCAACGCTAATATCCACTTAGCCTATGCTGTCCTTCCACGCTCTGCAGTTGTTGAAGCTGTGCCGATTAAAAATATCAAGTCTGAGGTTGATAAATCTTTGTGAGGACTTCTAAAAGGACTATGGAGCTGAGAGGCAGGTGAATGGAGTTAAGGAGCAGGTCAGCCATGACCTGATTGAGCGGCAGAACCGGCTTGAGGGGCTGAATGACCTCCAGTTCAAAATACCAACCTCCCCTATCCTCTACGAAGTTGAGTAATAGAGCATCGCTCTAATTCCACCTTTCCAAAAGCACTCTGTTGAATAGACTGTTATCAGCTTTTATGTGATTTCCCAACATTGAGGACATTGTAAAAGCCATAAGCATCATCCTATACGGCAATCCTAATTGCTGGGTGACTCTTCTCAACTCTTGAGCTACTTTTAAAAGCACTGACCAGTTCACCTTCTCTTCCTTGAGGTCCATCATCGTTTAAAAAATAAAAGACTGAAGTGTAATTAAGGCATTATACAAGTGCAAGTTCATTCTTTTATCATTTCTCTCTGAAGTCATATGCCTTCAACATTAAAGTTCCTCAATCACTTGTAGTCATACTAAATTTAATATTCAAATATATTACAACTCTTTGCTACTTGGCTTGCGTGTATCCGGCCCTGTCATTATCACCATGAATCCATTAGCACATCTCTAGTCCTAATTAACAGCTATTATAAAATCCGAAATGATTGCTCCTCTATAAATCAATCTCCAATTTTACACTTGATTAGAAAAGTTATGTAAATGCACTCAAGAGGACAGTTTCCGATTGCTCTGTGGGTACTAACTTGAAGATAGATACAATTGGGTTGCAGGGGGAGATGACAAGTTTAAAGAATTGCACCTTTCCACAAAGTGGAAGGACAGACTGACCAGATGCCATCATTGCCTCATTCGCATCCTAGCAGGCAGTCGCGGAGGGACTTGAGCAGGTAACCCACTCATTCCTGCAGCTGGAGTTAGTTCAGGGTCATCTAACAAGGAGAAAATTAGGAAGAAGATAACGATTAGTGCTAACTTCCTGTGAATATACCATTAACTTCCCATAGCAATTTCAGTTACTGCTCGGTGGCTGTGAGCCATAATTCAATTTATTATGTACTCAAAATCATTCCAACCTAAGCAAGTACATTCCAACGCCCCTAATTGGGTTATTCTTCCTATATGACTGACATTATTTACTAAGAACCGCAGCAGAACAAGTGGAATAAGCTAAATGCAAAACTTACACATTTCAAAGCCATTAACTTCAAACTCACCATAAACTCCATTCCCCTGGCTACAGATTCACCCCCCTCTTTGGCCATTGTCTCAATCTGAACAAGGTTGCTTGTATTCTTGACCTTATGGTGAACCTCAAACACTATTTCAATTCCATCACGAAAGACTGCCAACTTTCCACCTCTCTAACATTACCCCTCTCCATTCCAGCCTCAGCTCATCTGCTGCTGAAACCCACATCCATGCTTTTTGCTACCTCCAGATTTGGCTGTTCCAATGCTTTCCTGACCAGCCTTCCATCTTCCTCCCTCCATAAACTTGAGCTCATCCAAAACTCTATTCTAAAGTGGACCAAATCCCATCCAACCATCATCCCTGTGTTTGCTGGCCTACATTGGCTGCCTGACCACCAATCCCTCAAATTTAAAATTCTCATTTGTATTCAAATCCATCTATGACCTCAATCCTCTCCATCTCTGTGAACTCCTCCAAGACAATAAGCCTCCAAGATCTCTTTATTCCTCCAAGTTTGACCTCTTGTGCATGCCCACTTATTTTCTCCCAACATTGCCAGGCATGACTTCAGCAGTCTAATCCTTTGACTCTGGAGTTGCCGCTCTAAACATTTCCCAATTCCCATAAAAACAAGATTGATTTTACTTCCTTCAGAGGCTAGGTCACTTTCCAGAATCCCCAGTCCAAGATTATGAGTGGAGACTCCTAGATTAGGAATTCCACACCTGCTATTATTCACCTTTACAGGGAAGACTGGAAGTTCTAACCCTAACAAGGCACTGAAGGAGCTCTGGAAGCATGGGAGATCCAACGTGTCTGGATCTGTGGATTCATAGAATTTTAACAGCACAGAAGGAGGCCATTCTGCCCATCATGTCTGCACGGGCCCTCTAAATGAGCATTATGACATAGTGCCATTTCCCTGTCTTTTTCCTGTACCCTGCACATTGTTTCTATTCAAATAATCATCTAATTCCCTCTTGAATGCCTCAATTGAACCTGCCTCCACTGTACTTCCAGGCACTGCATTCTAGACCCGAACCACTTGTGTGAAAACATTTTTTCTCACATCACAATTGCTTCTTTAGCAAATCACTTTAAATCTGTGCCCTCTCAATTTTGATCCATTTACAAGTGGGAACAGCTTCTCCCTATCTACTCTGTCCAGCCCCCTCATGATTTTGAACATCTCTGCAGTTCTGGTCACCACATTATAGGAAGGATGTGATTGCACTGGAGGGGGTGCAGAGGAGATTCACCAGGATGTTGCCTGGGATGAAACATTTAAGTTATGAAGAGAGGTTGGATAGTTTCCCTAGTACTTTTTCTCTACTGATAGTTGTTGCATTTATTTCCTCCCCCCTTTTTCCCCATGATTATTTAGTATTTTTGGTATGCTATTAGTGTCTTCTACCGTGAAGACTGATGTAAGGTATTTATTCAACTCCTCTGCCATTTCCTGGTTCCCCATTATTATTTCCCCAGCCTCATCCTCTAAGAGGCCTATATTGACTTTGGCTTCTCTTTTTCTTTTTATATATTTAAAGAAGCTCTCACTGTCCATTTTTATATTACTTGCTAGTTTACCCTCAAAGTTTAATTTCTCCCTCTTTATTTTTTTTTAGTCATCTTCTGTTGGTTTTTAAAACTTTCCCAATCCTCTGGCTTACCACTAATCTTTGCCACAGTGTGCTTTTTTCTTTTACTTTGATACTATCCTTAACTTCCTTGGTTAACTATGGTTAGTTTAGTCCTTTCCTACAATCCTTCTTCCTCACTGGGATATATCTTTGTTGCGAGTCATAAACTATTTTCTAAAATGTCTGCCATTGTTCATCAACTGTCTTTCCTGCTAAACTCCTTTCCCAGTCCACTCTAGCCAAATCTGCCCACATTCCTTTGTAATTACCCTTATTTCGAACAGTTGTTTCTGACCCAAGTCTCTCACTCTCACATCGAATGCTAAATTCCATCATGTTATGCTCACTGTTTCCTAGGGGATCTTTTACCCTGAGATCATTTATTAAACCTGCCTCATTACACACTGCCAGATCCAAAATAGCCTGATCCCTGGTTGGATCCACAACATATTGTTCTAGGAAACACTCCTGAATACATTCTATGAATTCTTGCTCACGGCTACCTCTGCCAATTTGATTTATTCAATCTACATGAAGATTAAAGTAATTCCATGTATCCCATTTATAAAATATTTCCATGTCAGGATGGTGAGTGACTTGGAAGGGAACATGTAGGTGGTGGTGTTCCCATGTATCTGCTGCCCTTGTCCTTCTAGATGGTGCAGTCGTGGGTTTGGAAGGTGCTGTCTAAGGAGCCTTGGTGAATACCTGCAGTGCATTTTATAGATGGTGCACACTGCTGCTACTGTGCATTGGTGGTGGAGGGAATGAATTTGTGGAAGGTGTGCTAATCAAGTGGGCTTCTTTGTGCTGGTTGGTGGCAAGCTTCTTGAATGTTGTTGGACCTGCACTCATCCAGGCAAGTAGAGAGTATTCCATCACACTCCTGACTTGTACCTTGTAGATGGTGGACAGGCTTGACAGAGACAGGAGGTGAATTAATCGCCACAGAATTCCTAGCCTATGACTTCAACTTGTAGCCACAGTACTTATATGGTTAGTCCAGTTCATTTTATGTTCAATGGTAACCCCCAGGATGTTGATAGTGGGAGATTCAGTGATGGCAATGCCATTGAATGTCAAGGAGCGATGGTTAGACTCTCTCTTGTTGGAGATGGTCATTGCCTGGCACTTCTGTGGCGCAAATGTTACTTGCCACTTGTCAGTCCAAACCTGAATATTGTCCAGGTCTTGCTGCATTTGGATATGGACCGCTTTAGTATCTGAGGATTCGCGAAGTGCTTTCCCCTAATTCTCATTGACTCCAGTTTTCTGACGAGTCCTTGATGCCATTTTCAGTCAACTGCAGCCTTGATGTCAAGGGCAGTGACTCTCATTCACCTCTGGTGTTCAGCTCTTTTGTCCATGTTTGAACCAAGGCTGTAATGAGGTCAGGAGCTGAGTAACCCTGGCGGAACCCAAACTAAGTGTCCGTAAGCAGATTATTGCTAAAGAAGAGCTGCTTAATAACACTGTTGACGACCCCTTCCATTCCTTTACTGATGATCTAGAACAAACTGATGAGGCGCTAATTGGCCGGGTTGACTTTGTCCTGCTTTTTGTGTACAGGACATACCTGGGCAATTTTCCACATAGCTGGGTAGATTCCAGTGTTGTAGCTGTAATGGGATAGCTTGGCTAGGGGCACAGCAAGTTATGGAGCACAAGTCTTCAGTGCTATTGCTAGAATATTGTCAAGGCCCATAGCCTTTACAGTATCCAGTGCCTTCAGCCGTTTCTTATTATCACATGAAGTGAATCGAATTGGCTGAACACTGGCATCTGTGGTGCTGGGGGCCTCTGGAGGAGGCCAAGATGGATCATCCACTAGGCACTTCTGGCTGAAGATTGTAGCAAATGCTTCAGCCTTATCTTTTACACTGCTGTGCTGGGCATCATTGAGGATGACCCTTTTTGTGGAGCCACCTCCTCCAATGAGTTGTTTAATTGTCCACCCTATTCACGACTGGATTTGGCAGGACTGCAGAACTTAAACCCCATCCGTTGGTTGTGGGATTGCTTAGCTCTGTCTATCACTTGCTGCTCATGCTGTTTGGCACGCAAGTAGTCCTGTGTTATAGCTTCACCAGGTTGACACCTCATTGTTAGGTGTGCCTGGTGCTGCTCCTGGCATGCCCTCCTGCACTCTTCATTGAACCAGGGTTGATTGCCTGGCTTGATGGTAATGGTAGAGTGAGGGATATGCCGGGCCATGAGGTTACAGGTTGTGTTCCAGTACAATTCTGCTGCTGTTGATGGCCCACAGTGCGTCATGGATGCCCAGTCTTGAGTTGCTAGATCTGTTCAAAATCTATCCCATTTAGCACGTTGGTCATGCTACACAGCACGATGGGGGTTATCCTCAATGTGAAGACAGGACTTCGTCTCCACAAGGAGACGGTGGTCACTCCTATTGATACTGGAATGGACAGATGCATCTGCAGCAGGCAGGTTGGTAAGGATGAGGTCAAGTATTTTTTTCTTCTTGTTGGTTCACTCTCCACCTACTGCAGACCCAGCCTAGCAGCTATGTCCTTTAGGACTCGGCCAGCTTGGTCTGTGGTGGTGCTACCAAGCCACTCTTGATTGAAGCTCCCCACCCAGCGTACATTCTGCACCCTGGTAATCAGCAGAAGGTTTCCTTGCCAATGTTTGACCTGATGCCAGGAGACGTCATTGGGCCCAGACTCCCAGGGCAACTCTCTCCCAACTGTATACCACTGTGCCTCCTCTGCTAGGTTTGTCCTGCCGGTGGGACAGGTGGTGCCTGGGACATGATCTGTTAAGTATAATTCTGAGAGTGTGACTATGACAGGCTGTTGCTTGACTAGCCTGTGAGACAGCTCTCCCAATTTTGGCACTAATGCGGTCGACAAGGCTGAGATTGCCATTGTCACTTCCTGTGCCTAGATCGATGCCGGGTGGTCCGTCGGGCTTCATTTCCTTTGAATGGAGTTGTACTCCCATCCTTGATGGCCACTTGCGCTAAAGTATTCCATGTTCTATTAGCCTTCCACATGAAATAAATAATCAAACTTCTCCATTATTTTTAACCTCCCCCCTCGAGTTGCCAATTAGTGGAAACATCTTGTGATTATTCACCCTCCAAAAACCTTGTTTTCACAAAACTGTCAGGCTCTCTGTGAGGTGTGGGCTCATTTGCACTACAGGAGTTCCTCAGGGCAGTGTCTTCGGCCCAACCATCTTCAGCTGCTTCATCAATGACCTTCCTTCTCAGTGGTTTGATACAATTGAGTGGCTTGGTAGGCCATTCAAGAGTCAACCACATTGCTGTGGGTCTGGAGTCACAAGTCAGCCAGACCAGGTAAGGACAGCACATTTCCTTCCCTAAAGGGCATTAGCAAACCAGATCATTTTTTATGAAATCAGCGATGGTTTCATGGTCATCACGTTCCAGATTTTAATTGATTGAATTCAAAGTCCACCATGGTGGGATTTGAACTCCAGTCCTCAGAGAATCACTCTGGGTCTCCAGATTACTAGCCCAGTGACAATACCGCAACACCATCGTCTTCCCCAATTCTACCAGGGATACAACTGCAGACTGTTAGATTCCCTGGAATCTCAGGATCAAAACATATAAAATTAAAAGCAAGTAAAATGAAAAGATAGTAAGTGGAGTTTGACATCATTCTTTGCACTGGGTAATTTGGAAGATGTATTAAAAGGGTGTTTTAGTTAAAAAAAACATTAGACGATGACTTCAGTGATGCCATACTTCAATGTTATCTTTTTGCCGTAATGGCACAGGGCATTAAACAATTTGAATGTTATTTTTGCTGCATCACTCATGTCCTCAGGGAACATGTACCCAACTTGCAAATTATTTCTGGAACAGCCTCCAGAGCTTTTACAAGTAGAAACACTTCCAATAGCATTGCTTGTTCAGCTCATTCTGTTCATGCCTTCCTCAGCCCAGAACTGTTGACTTTACATCTTTTTCACAGAGCAGGGCATTAAGATTCTCATAAGACAGGCCTTTGTATGCCAGACTGTCCTTTTTGTTGTCACAAGCAGGATAGGGTGAGGAGGGGACAGAATCTAAGGGGTGAAACATTGACATATGCCAATTTCAAAAGACACAGAAGGCCATGTTCGTTGAATGGAGTCTTTCTTTTCCTTTCTCTTTGATGCAGCCAAACGTCTGTCAAGTCTTCGAACAGAAGAACTGCTTTGCATTTGAAAACTGACAATGTTCTGTTAAACGTCTGTGGGAGTGACTCATCCCAGTCAGGACCAGCAAAATTCATCCATTCATGTCTCAAACATCAACATGTGATATCATTCAAAGTCACTGAAATATGTGCTTGTGATGATCACACATCCATTAGTCTGGCTATTATGGGAAAAGGCAAGTGGTAATTTATTTCTACAGAACTGGGTCAGTAATGTATAATATGAGAATGCGTTTGATGTGTAGCTCTGGGAGCTGTGTTTGTTATTTATACCACTGGACTTGCTGAATCTTATTCCCTTTCTGTTTCACTGTATGAATGATAAATGAGTATTACACATACAATGAGAACGGAAGGAAAGTAGCATTTAGAAAGCACTTTAACAGGTCCGAGAGACACCCTGAAGCACTTCATATCAAGCTAATCATTTCTCAAGTGCAGTCACTGTTGTTTTGTAGGCAAATACAGCAGCCAATTTGCACATAGCAAGGCCCCACAAACAGTAATGAAATAAATGAAGAGATGATCTGTTCTCAGTAGTTTAACATTGACTGAGAAAATATTCTTTGGCAGACACCGATATAAGCTTACCATTTTATCGTAAAGGTTTTTTCCAACCCACTCCGTGATCGGATAATTAAAATCTCCCATGGGCAGAATTTTTACATTCAGCGTGAGTGGGCGGGCCCGACACGCTGGAACGTAAAACGACGCACAATGTCCGTCGGGCGTACGTCCCGACGTCACCGCGCACCGCCGCGATATTTCAGTAGGTGGACGGGCGATGAGAACAGAGGCGCGCCCGCCTTTAATCAACATGCGAGTTAAGGCCCTTGAGGCACCAATTGTCTGTGATTTTACGCAGCCTGTGTGATTTTCAGGGCATCGCACGGGCACAACGGGCAGGCGGGTAGGCCACATTTTCAAAAACCTCATCCGCGGGCGGGATAAGAGGGGCGAGTGGGCTCGCTACTGCGAGTTTTTTGTACTTAAGCTTATAACTTACTGCTGCTTGCTTGTGTGAACGGGCAACTTCATTTCGCTTCAGAGCTGCTTTGACAGAAATAACAGGCTTCAGTTCAGGACTCTGGAGGAATCATAACACTTGGGGACTGCCAGGTATCAGACAGCCTTCCCTTGGGACTCTGGGAATGGGGATTGTGGTCTCTGCTGAAGGCACTTCGTCTGAGGAGCAAGAGAGGGCCAGCAGGGGGAGGAGGCCAGGTGCCCCTGTTCAGCCTCCAGGGGAGTGACCTGTGGGAGGACAGGCGCAGGCACAAGGGGCGCAGGGCCAACAGGAAATCCAAGGTGGACAGGGCTGCATAAGATGCCACTATCCTGCTGCCAGGGTTTACAGGTGGCGATGCAGCTACCTCAATATGTCCGAGGTGCAGTGCCGAAGGAGGCTCCGCCTCTCCAGGGAGACAGTGACCTCCATCTGTCAGAGGATCGGCCCTGAGATCAGCTCCAACTGTGTGGGTGGACACCCCATGCCAGTGGCGCTGAAGGTCACAGTGGCCCCCAACTTCTATGCCTCCAGCTCTTTCCAGGGCTCAGTGGGTGATCTTTGTGGAGTCTCCCAATCAGCTGTCGACAGTTGCACCAAGCTGGTGACAGACGCTCTGTCAGGCGTGCATTGACTTTCATTCATTACTGTACGGATGAGGCCAGCCTGGCAGAGCAAGTCAGACTGCAGCGATTGCTGGCTTCCCCTGTGTCCAGGGTGCAATAGACTGTACATATGTGGCCATCAAGGCGCCAGCAGGTGAGCCGGGTGCCTTCGTCAACAGGAAGGGCTTCCACTCCATGAACGTGCAGATAGTGTGTGATCACAGGATGCTGATTCTACAAGTCTGTGCAAGATACCCAGGCAGCTCCCATGACACTTACATCCTGAGATACTCCCAGGTGCCGGGGCTCTTCAGTGCTCCAGCCCGGCTGGTTGAATGGCTGCTGGGTGACAAGGGCTATCCCCTCAAAAAGTGGCTCATGACGTCTCTCCACCATCCAAGAACAGAAGCTGAGAAGCGATACAATAGGAGCCACGCCTCCACAAGGGCTGTGGTGGAGAGAACCATCGGTCTTCGCAAGATGCACTTCCATTCAGGGGGCACATGCAATACCCCCCAGATCGTGTGTCATTGATAGTGGTTGCGTACTGCACTCTCCACAATCTGGCGCTGGAAAGGGGGACGCAGTGGAGCAAGATGATGTTGATGTAGCTGCTCTGGCAGCAGATGATGAGTCTAGTAGTGAGTCCGAGGACGAGCTTGGTCAGGAGAACGCTGAGGGGATAAACGCTGACCTGGGCAACCTCCAGGGAGGCAGGGTCACTTGGGATGCTTTGATCCAACGATCCTTCAGCTAGCCTACCAAATAAAACCACAAGCCAGGGCTGTAGGTTCCATACTCGATACCTGACTGGAACATTTGCTTGGTGAACAGCACGCACTATGTGCCATTTCAATAAAGCTCAATGATAAACAAGTCACTCATAACATCATGGGTTACCCTTCACCTGCAGAGCTAATGAAGCATCCAGAGGCTTGTTGAACACAAACACATTTAATGGTGTGGTGCCTAGCATACATAAAACAAATTAAATGGAAAGGTGTTCTCTATCACACCTACTAATAACTAACTTAAAAGTGGGGAGAACAAATATCACCAGTGGTAAGCCCGTATTGTGCTTAAGGTGATTTACGTTTACATTTGCGGGTGCTATGTCTAGGTGCTCCCCCCTCGCTGGCACTGGCATTGGAGACAGCCTGCTCACTCTGCTGTCCTGTTGGCCTTGATGACCTTGACGGGTGTCCTCTGGCCCGTGGAGCCTGTGATGGACCGGCCTGGGAGGGAGCGGCCAGTAACATGGCTGGCATCTCCGCAGTCGCCGCAGCCTCATCGAATGCCACGGTCACTGGCAGAGGGGCGGAGGAGCTGCTGCCCTCATCCGGAGTGCCCTGAGAGACAGAGACAACAAGCAGCTCGTGTGCCAATGTCAGGTCGCTTTGGACTTCCCTGCTCACCACTGATCGATGGGCAACTAGCTGGGATACTGGGTGCCCAATCCATTTCCCACACTGACAATGGTGGACCATCTGCGATTATTGCCGGTGTGAGGACTTGCAGGTCCGAGTGCATCCCCAGGAAGCCCTGATTGAGCTCCTGGAGCAGCCTCTCCATGAGAATCGCCACTCTCTCCATGGAGTGGGCAGTGCGCTCGGCCATGAAGATCATTGCATTGCTCATGCTCCGCATGGACTCATCCATCATGGAGGCCATGGCACGCATTCCCTCATGTACCTCCGCCAGATCCTCCTGCACACCCTGCTGGACTTCCAGCATCTGCTGCCTCAGGGACAACTCCAGAGGCTCATCATCAGCCATCGACTGAGCATGTTCCTGGTCCCCAGTAATCCTCCGACTGCCGTCACCCTGGACACTCTCTGTCCCCGCCTGTACCCCAAGAGAGTGTTAAGTGGCCTCACCGCTGTGCACTGAGATACTATACGATGACCTAATGCCCACCGAGGTGCTGGTATCTGTGCTGGTGCCTGCCTGGCTGAGAGGGTGTGATGCTGGTGCGTTTCTATCGTCTATGTCCTCTGGGGTGAGCAGCGGGCCTTCAGGCTCCTGACCTCGGGTCTCCTGGTGAGCCTGAAAGGAAGTACAAGGACATGTCATTAGTTGGAGTCGTTACACTGTTACTGTGCATGCCTGGCATTCGGATCAGGGTGCTCTCGTCTCCCCATTATCAATGGGGATTCCATGTTTGAGGCTCACATCAATATAGAGACAACAGAGGAATGGTTGCTATGACAGACATTCTGACCACAGTGCACTGCACTCTTACCTCCCTGTGGCACTCCAACCTAACTGCAGCTGATTGACCTGGGCGCATGGTGCCTCTCCAACTCCAGTGCCTCCTGCTTGTACCTGGTCAAGATTAGAAAGTGGGGTGGTTCCCTGCCAGTCCGCTGCCTCTCAGCATTATTGTGTGCTGTCTTCTCCTGAAAGGAGAGAGGGGCATTGATTAGTCCACCCTGTACCTGCAGCACCATCGCAGCCTGGCCAACCCCAACTGTGGAGAACCTTGCAAGGCTCAGCCGATTCGTGATTCTGGAGCCGCACTCAGTCCAAGCAGCCAGGGCTCACCCCCTTGCCCTGATGCTGCCTCATTGATATTTGCCACTCACACTCTAAGAACTCTGAGGCCCAGGTGTGGGGGCACTCCTAACTGCTGCACTAAGTGACCCATGCCAACACGGTACTCACCCTTCCCAATCGCAGGAGATCATTGAAGTGCTTGCGGCACCACATCCATGTGCGCCTCACTACATCCTGGGAGCTCACCCGGGATGCCACCTCCTCCCAAGCAACCCCACCCCCTCTACCAACCTGCCTATCTTTTCAATAGGATGTATATCCTTGGATATTTAGCTCCCAGTCCTGATCCCCTTGCAGCCATGTCTCCGTAGTGCCCACCACACCATACCTGCCAATTTCAATCTGCGCCACAAGCTCATTTACCTTATTTCGTATACTGCGTGCATTCAGATACAACACCTTCAGTCCTGTATTTCCCGTCCCCTTTCTCATTGTCGTCCCTTTATCTGATGTGCTTGAAGTTAGATTCCTAGCCCTTTCCAAACACTCTTTTGTGTTCTGGAGACTGTAATAGCCTCTCCTGGGCTCTCCTTTCTTTTCAGTTTTTTCATAATTTTCCATGAAGTTGAATCCATCCCCAACACGCTAATCTGCTGCTTTGTTTCCTATTAGTCATACTCCTTAAAGTTTTACCCTTCCCACCGCTTTCTGTGACTTCTGCATGGAAAAGGGGCAGACACAGTTCGGGCAGAGATTCCGATTTGGTGCGATCGCCAACCCGGGTGCAAATTGTGTTCAAAATTGCTCTCGTTTTCTGAACCTAACTTTTTGCAACTTCGTGCTCAGTGGGCATCACCTTTACCTCTGAGTCTGAAGGTTCTGGTCTCAAGTCCCTCCAGAGCCAGGATTTTCCACTCACGCCCATGGCAGCGGCAGAGCCGGAAAATGCCGGCCCAGAATTTAACCACAAAGTCTAAGCTGACATTCCAGTGCAGTACTGAGGCTGCGCTGCACTGTTGGAGGCACTGCCTTTTGGACGAGATGTTAAACTAAGGCCCCGTCTGCTTTCTCAGCAAGAGAGAAAAGGTCCCTTTTGGCACTATTCTGAAGAAGAGCAGGTGAGTTATCTCCGGTGTCCTAGCGAATATTTATCCTTCAATCAGCATTTACATCATCTGGGGAGATGATGACTTAGTGGTAATGCTGGAGATGGGTTCAAATCCAACCATAGCAGCTGTTGGAATTTAAGTTCAATTAATAAAGTCTGGAATCGAAGACGAGCCTCAATAATGGTGAGTGCGAAACTATCATTGATTGTTGCAAAAGCCCATCTGGTTCCCTTTTCAGGCAAAACATCTGCCATCCTTACCTGGACTGGCCTACATGTGACTCCAGGCCCATAGCCCTGCCCTCTGAAATGTCCGCTCAGCTTTAGGGCGATTAGGGGTGGGCAACAAACGCTGGCCCTGCCAGCGACATTCACTTCCTATGAAAGAATAAATTTAAAAAACAGATTTCATTACCACATTGCTCCTTGTGAGATCTTGCTGATGTGCACAAATTGGCTGCAGGATTTCCTACATGTGGTCACACTTCAAAAGCACGTCGTTGGTTGTAAAGTGCTTTGAGAAGCCTGACAGTCGTGAAAAACGTTACAGAAATGCAAGTCTTTCTTTATCGCTCAAACTCATTTGCATATCACTGATCTTAAAAATCATCCATGAACCAGCAAAACTGGGCAAAGTTCCGGCATGTAATTGTTTTGCGTTAAAAGATATTCCTTGATATATTTAGAAGTGGTAACCTGATGCAGTTTTTATTAATCCACTAAAAGTAAGTATTTTGGATCAGCTAGTGTAGTCCACCAGTTGTCAGTAACCCGATTATAAATGATTGAAAATGACTTAAAAACCTATGCAGACCTTTCTACTAGCTTCATTGCTGTTTAACGGCCAGTTTTTTTTTCAGTAAATTATAGAAGTTTTTATAAGCTTTTAAAATGTGCCTATTAGTGCCCTTGTGCCTAAAAACATAAAGAGGATTAATTTTTAACACCTCCCAGAAGCCTCGCAAACGGTTGCTAACATCCCGTGGTGATTAACTCAGTCTGAGGGAGTGGTCAGCTTTGTAGCAGCTTCCAACATGATGGGTGGAATTTTACAAGCCAGTCGTGGTGGAGGCGAGTCGCCAATGACTTCGGCCGGAGCGTAAAATCCCGCCGGCGTAATATTCCACCCGATGTTTTTTTTAAAGCAACACAAAATGTCGCAGATATTGGATTTGCGCCGGACATAATTTCAAACTCCTCAAACCTCGGCATGAGTTTGGCCAATTTTGAGCAAATTGTGCTGAAAATACCAACATAACCTGGCGGAAACAATTTTCCATCACTAAACCTGAAGGCTGTAGCATGAAGTGACATCCTGACACTGAGATGCCTGATAACTCTGGACTATTGGCATCTACTATGCAGTTACCCAAATGTTTGGGAGATAGTCCTCGCCCATCACTCGTCCAGCTGTTCATTCTCACTCTGTGTTAAAATAGACACTTGTGCTTTGTTCCAAGAGATTGTTCAATAGATTGGAGGAGAGTTGGTGAGAGCCTTGTATAATGATAGTATATGGTTATACTACAGTCTAGGATTGATCTCATTTCTCTTTGTTTCACAATTGTACCAGATTTTTGTATGGCAATTTGGTGGTTGTATCTTTTTTGATTGCTGATCTGCCTGAAGTTGATGAAGCAGTAAATCTAACAATTAATCTCATGCTCATGGTGGTCCTTACTTGAAAGAGGGTTGCTGATCAAAAAATCATGGGTGCATCATCCGTAATTTCTTTATCCATTAAAGTTAGAGAGAGAATTTAAATAGAACTTGCAGTTATTTATAGAAAAACTCGGCAGGTCGGACAGCATCTGTGGAGAGAAAGACAGAGTTAACATTTCGAGTCCGTATGACTTTTCCTCAGAGCTCTGAAGAAGAGTCATCTGGATTCAAATCGGTAACTCTGTCTTTCTCTCCAAAGATGCTGTCAGACCAGCTGAGTTTTTCCAGCATTTTTTGTTTTTGTTTCAGATTTCCAGCATCCACAGTATTTTGCCTTTATCTTGCAGTTATTTATGTCTTGCACACCCTAAGGATAGCCCAAAGCACTTTACAGCCAATTATATATTTTTGGAAGTGTAGTCATTGGTGTCATTTAGGAACCAAAATCCAATCTGTGCACAACAATGTTCTACAAACAGCAAGGTAATAATGAAAAGGTGGAAGAAGACAGTGGTGTAGTGGTAATGTTACTGACTAGTAGTCTACCAGGTTAATGCTTTGGGAATATAGATTCAAATTCTACCACAGCAGTTGGTGGAATTTAAATTCAGTTAATAGGGGAAAAAAAATTGAAAGCTAGTCTCAGTAATGGTGATCATGAAACTGTCATCAATTGTTGAAATATTCAGGTTCAATATTGCACTTTAGGGAAGGAAATAGAATCATAGAGGTCTACAGCGCAGAAAAAGGCCCTTCAGCCCATTAAGTCTGCACTGGTCAAACAAGTACCTAACTATTCTAACCAGATTTTCCAGCACTAGGCCCATAGCCTTGTATGCCATGGCATCGCAAGTGCACATCCAAATACTTCTTAAATGTTATGAGGGTTTCTGCCTCTACCACCCTTTCAGCCAGTGAGTTCCAGATTCCCACCACCCTCTAGGTGAAAAAATTCTTCCTCACATCCCCCTTAAACCTCCTGCCCCTTACCTTAAATCTATGCCCCCTGGTTATTGATCCCTCCACCAAGGGGAAAAGTTCCTTCCTGTCTACCCTATCTACGCCCCTCATAATTTTATACACCTCAATCATGCCCCCCCTAAATCTCCTCTGCTCCAAGGAAAATAACCTCAATCTATCCAATCTCTCCTCATGACTAAAACTCTCCAGCCCAGGCAACATCCTGGTAAATCTCCTCTGCACTCTCTCTAGTGCAATCACATCCTTCCTATCATGCAGATTCCAGAACTGCACGTAATACTCTGGCTGTGGCCTAACCAGCGTTTTATACAGTTCCAGCATAACCTCCCTTCTCTTATATTCTATGCCTCGGCTAATAAAGGCAAGTATCCCATATGCCTTCTTAACCACCATATCTACCTGTCCTGCTACCTTAAGGGACCGGTGGACATGCACACCAAGGTCCCTCTAATCCTCGGTACTTCCCAGGGTCCTACCATTCATCATGTATTCCCGTGCCTTGTTTGTCCTCCCCAAGTGCATCACTTCACACTTATAAGGATTAAATTCCATTTGCCACTGATCAGCCCATCTGACCATCCCCTCTATATCCCCCTGTAACCTAAGGCTATCCTCCTCACTATTTACCACCCCACCAATTTTTGTGTCGTCCGCAAACTTACTGATCAACCCTCCTACATTCAAGTCTAAATCATTTATATATACCACAAACAGCAAGGGACCCAACATCGATCCCTGTGGAAGCCCACTGGACACAGGCATCCAGTCACAAAAACACCCTCTGCTTCCTGCCACTCAGCCAATTTTGGATTCAATTTGGCAAATTGTCTTGGATTCCATGGGCTTTTACCTTCGTTATCAGGCTCCCATGCGGGACCCTTACCAAAAGCCTTGCTGTGAAGTCCAAGTAGACTACGTCAAATGTATTGCCCTCATCTACACACCTGGTCACCTCTTTGAAAAATCTACCATCCTGACCTGGCCTGGCCTACATGCAACTCCAGATCCACAGCAATGTGGCTGACTCTTAACTGTCCATGAAATGGCTTAGGAAGACACTCAGTTCAAGGGCAATTAGGGATAGGCAACAAGTGTTGGCCTGGCCAGTGACACCTATATCCTATGAAAGAATAAATTTTAAAAATGCCCAGATAATCAATTTTAATGATATTAGCTGAGGGATAAATATTGACCATCACACTAGGGAAAGCTCACTGCTCTGCTTTGAAATAGTGCTCGGGGATCTGTTGCATCCACCTGAGAGGGCAGATGGGGCTTCAGTTTGATGTCTTATCCAAAGGGCAGGTTATCCCATACTTTCCACCATGATCAGCACAGAGTGTAGAAGAGTGAGAAGTGATCTCACTGAAACATATGAAATTCTCAAGAAGCTTGACAGGGTAGGGTGGCTAGGAAAATGTCTACCCTGGCTGCAGGGGGACTTAGGACATGGGGTCACAGCCTGAGGATAATTTAGGAGCGAGATGAGGATATACTTCTTCATCCAAAGGCTTGGGAACCTTTGGAAATTTCTATCCCCAGAGGGCTATGGATGCTCAGTCATTGAGTATATTCAAGCCAGAGGTCGGTAGATTTTTGGGTAGTTCGGAGGGAAGTAGGGATATGGGAATAGTGCAGGAAGGTGGAGTTGAGGTAGCAGATTAGCCATGATCTTGATGAATGGTGGAGCAGGGGCAAAGGGCCAAATCCTGCTCCTACTTCTTATATTCTTAAGTCAATATTTTCCCTTGGTCCTCTTGTCGAAGACATTCCATAAAATAGAACGAGCTCTGGCAGTGTGGCAAAGAAATTTTAGTCTAAGACCACACAGATGCCTGAATGTTTTTGTTGTAAACGTGACAGCTGGAGGGCATCACTCTCACAAAAACAACACTTCAACAAAGAAAGGTAGAGCTTTTGTCATCTACTTAAGACGGGGATCTCAAATCAGAAATGAAAAAGACTTTTAGTGCTTGAAAGCTTTATTCAACACGCAGGACTGAAGTGCAATTTGAGGAGAGTTAAAAGAAAATTGGTATAGAAATCTTTTGACAGCTGACCACCCCCCCCCACCCCCGCCCGTCCCCTGCCTCAGGGGTCCAGAGAGCCCAAACTCAGATAGTTTCTAAAAAATATATATTTATAAAGACACTAAGATGAAGTACAATGGTTGAAAGGAACAGCAGGGAAGATGTGGAGAATCGAGTGGTTGCTGAGTAGGTATATTTGAAACACCTGTGGAGTGTCGAAGCCAAGGCTAGGCAATTTAACAGACCCTAGGCCCATTTGTATAACAACCAGTAGAGATCGGTACAGTCAGCCTTAGAGGGAAAGACTGAGTGCCTGTACTGTCAGGCAAGCAGATCAGGCCAAGTCTCTTCAAAGTGACTTGTACCTGAGCCTCACTTGAACTGCATCAACAAAGAAATACTGTGCTGGGGAAGTGTGCCAGTATTAAAGATGGGGGAGGGGGTGGTGTGGTGAGGGGGAGGGTGCCAACATTAACTGTGAGGGAGAGGATGCCAGTATTAACTGTGAGCAGAGGAATTCAGTATTAACTGTGCGGAGAGGGTGCCTGTACTAACTCCTGGGTAGACAGTGCCGGTATTAACTGTGGGAAAATGGTGCCAGTATTAACTTGAAGGAGAGGGTCCCAGCATTCAGGGAGAGGTTGCCGGCATTAACCATAGGGGAGAGGGTGCCAGCATTTATTGCCATTCCCTAATTGTCCTGGAGAAGGTGGTGGTGAACTGCTTTCTCAAACCGCTGCAGCCCATGTGGTGTAGGTACACCCACAGTGCTGTTAGGAAGGGAGTTCCAGGATTTTGACCCAGCGACAGTGAAGGAACGACGATATATTTCCAAGTCAGGATGGTGAGTGACTTGGAGTGGAACTTCCAGGTGGTGGTGTTCCCATGTGTCTGCTGCCCTTGTCCCTCTAGGTGGTAGCGGTCGTGGGTTTGGAAGGTGCTGACTAAGGAGCCTTGGTGAATTCCTGCAGTGCATCTTGTAGATGGTACACACAGCTGCTACTGTGTGTCGATAGTGGAGGGAGTGAATGTTTGTGGATGGGGTGCCAATCAAGAGGGCTGCTTTGTCCTGGATGGTGTCAAGATTTTTGAGTGTTGTGGGAGCTGCACTCATCCAGGCAAGTGAGGAGTATTCTGTCACACTCCTGACTTGTGCCTTGTAGATGGTGGACAGGACTTGTGGAGTCAGGAGGTGAGTCACTCACCTCAGGATTCCTAGCCTCTGAGCTGCTCTTGTAGCCACAGTACTTTTATGGCTAGTCCAGTTCATTTTCTGGTCAATGGCGACCCCCAGGATGTTGATAGTGGAGGATTCAGTGATGATAATGTCATTGAACATCAAGGAGCAATGGTTGGATTCTCTCTTGTTGGAGATGGTCGTTGCCTAGCACTTGTGTGGCATGAATGTTGCTTGGTGTCAGCATTAACTCTAGGGGGCAGGGTGCCTGTATTAATGGTAGGGCTGGGGGTACCAATATTCACTGTGAGGGAGAGGGCACCAGCATTAACCATAGGGGAGAGGGTACCACTATTTACTGTAGGGGAGAGGATGCCAGCATTAACTGTGAGCAACAGGGTGCCAGTATTAACTGTGGGGATATCGTACTAGTATTTACTGTAGGGGAGAGGATACCAGCATTAACTGTATGGGAGAAGGTACCAGTATTTACTGTAGGGGAGAGGATACTAACATTAACTGTAGGGGAGAGGGTACCAGTATTTACTGTAGGTGAGAGGTTACCAGTATTAACTGTAGGGAAGAGGATGCCAGCATTAACTGTAGAGGAAAGGGTACCAGTATTAACTGTAGGGGAGAGGATACTGGCATTAACTGTTGGGAAAGGATGCCAATGTTTTCTGTAGGGGAGAGGGCACCTGTATTTACTGTAGTGAAGAGGGTGCCAGTATTTATTGTGAGGGAGAGGGGCCATTAACTGTAGTGAGGAAGGTGCCAGCATTAACTGTTTGGTCCAGGAAGCCATTATTAACTGCTGGGGAGACAGTGCCAGCACCATATGTCAGGCTAACGCCTTTAGCTTTAGCTGAAGTATAAAAGGAAAGGTACCAGCTTTAATCCCACAGCTCCTGTCACACAGTGTTTCGCATTGTGTGGCTTTTTGCACCAAAGCAGCACTGAAGTTAAGGAATGCCTGTGCTCCAGGTATCCAGCATTCCTGCAGGCTGTGACATGGAGGAAGGGTTAAAATCTGAGGAGCCACATTGCCAAAGGTAGTTGATCCCAGAGTAATCAATCACACTACGCAAAGGAGAAATTTGAAATATTCATTTTAGTAAAAAATGCTTTTTATTATCTTCAGACACCCACAGCAGTTCCCCCTCCTACCTACCTGAGGTCAGTTACTGAGCAGCAAAATACATGGAACTGTTAGATGTACAAGTGATAATTGCTAGAATTAGGGGTGCTGGCAGCATACAGGCAGAGAGCTGAGTTTACGCAAGTTACATCACCAGCAAGACACATGGAAAAATTAGCCACACCACTTCGCTAATGCCAGGATGTGCAGGAATGCTATGCACCTAAAAATATTCAAGCCTAGAGTTTCCTCTTTAGGTGCAATCTGGAATGGGACCAGAAAATGAGCCCATTTTTGTGACCATTTTAATGATATCAAGTTACGCCCAAGTATCCTTCCAATCTCATTAGAATAGGTCTCAACTGAACATGGGTGTAAATCAGCGTAAACAATCGCAGCCCAAGGGAAGTCACTGAACCCAGAATATATATTTCTTCATTAAGTCGAACATTTAAGTTTTCATTCATTTGATCATCACTCATGTGTGTCAGGCACGGGGTGTTTCAGTTCCTGCATTCAGGGAAGCTTTTCCATTTTTAACATGGCTGATTCCATAAAATATCTATTCAAAGGAACAGAGAGTGTAGACCAGGTCTCAGCAAGGAGACGTGTTTAAAAGACGCTCCAAAATCGCAATTACGAGATCAGAAGACTGACCTTTTTTTTCCTACAGCGCCTGAAAATCTGGTCACGCCATCAAGAAACCCCTGAACAAATGTGATTGGCGAGCCAGGGTCATGGGCAGTTGTGTGGGCAGGGATTCAGTCCAATGAATGGATTTAAAGGATTGAAGAGACATGGGTGCGTTGTGGTTACGCCTATGAGTCACAACTCCCGAAATTCTGTGATTTATTTTAGCCCGGGTAATTGGTTCGCGTCCAGATTAGGTGCGTATCTGGGAGAAAATGAAAAGGCAGCTCCAGGCTTTAATCTGTTCGTTCCCCTATCCTTGTGCTTTCAAATCTTGTTTGAGGCTTGTTAATTTTTTGCCTGCGTACTCCAGTGCTGCTCTCACATTCCAATAACTTGCTGAGCCCAAAGTTCCGACCAAAACTAGTTGCCTCACCCGTGCTGAGCCCTTGAGTAGTGTGCTGCTGTGATGATTATTCTGAACACGTGGAAGTTAAACAGAGGGCTCATTTATTAGTTCTTGTGCTCCCAGTCTCTGATGAGGGGCTTACTCAACTCTCCCGGACGCAAGGTTAATTCCCCTGTTGTCAGGGCACATTGATTATAAATGCTCTCTCGGCTGAATCACTTCAATGAGTGTGTGTTTGATTTTTGGGCTTTTTGACTGTGGAGGAAACTCCTTCTTGTTCAACAGGTATTTGATGTCTGGATCCCAAATTAAACCAAATTCCAAGGAGGTCCAATCAAAGGCATTGCTTTTTGCCACATTTTATTTCAACAAAACAAGCATCTAAAGAAAAAAACAGGCTTCAAGTTGTGACAGGATTTGGCAAAACATCTAATAATTAGCAAACCGCTAACTTTCGATGTTCTTAAACTTTGAGAACACTTGCACAATGTTTTTCAGAGTGGCACAAAAATGCTAAAAGTTCTCAAAGAGGCATTGACAGAGTTGAGTGTATAATCCAGGGTGACGTGTCATGGCAGTGCCCAGGCCAGTGCCCAGTGAAAGCTGGAAGTGCCATCCTACGGATAAGTCTGTTCAGGGGGACATGAAAGATCCAGGGGAACGCTCCTGGCATCCTGCCTAACATTCTCCCCTCAACCATCTCCAAAAACAGGTTAGCCGGTCATACAGCATACAGGCCTCGCTGTGTCATCTGCTGCATTTATCGGCATAAGAACAATGACTGTAATGTTTAATTCACTTTTAATTGACCGGTGTTCGATTATCTGAGTCTGGTAACTGATCTATGCTCACTGTGCTTAATTGGTTAAGCCTGGGTGTGGACGCAGAGCAAAGTTAACAGGCACCGTAGAAGCTGCTAGAAGCTGAGCAGTCAGCATGAGCGCAGGCATTTTGTGAGTGCAGAGATATTTTAAAAGTCTTGTGACTATGCGTTAAGGGTAACTAACTATGAAGCACTTTGAGATGTGAGGGTGAGATATGGTATTAGACCATACAGATAGGAAAAGAACAGCTGCCTCATCAAGCCTAAAATTTGTGATGGTAGAGCATCATGACTAAACACTCCTTCTAACCATTCCACCCCATCCCCCAAAGTACCCTACCATCCTACTCTCTTCTCTCCCCACCCAACCCCATTCTATTGTCTTAGGCAATCAAAATTAGTTGAGGACATGACATGGGTTATGGATAAATCCAAATGCTTTCCATCTTTCTTAAAGCCTTTGGGTCTGTCATTCTGCAGTACACTGAAGCTGCAAACCTGATTCATCTTCAACTGGTAGGAAACTGCGTAAAGAAAGAAAGAAAGAAAGAAAGATTCCTAATACAGCACCTTTCATGCTTTAAGGAGATCCCAAATGTGTTTCGCGGCCAGAAATAAGCAATAGTAATTTGGGCACAGTAAGGTGCCACAAACAGCAATGTGATAAATGTGACTCTGCTTCTGTTGAGGGCTGAATGTTGGCCCTGCTCCACCTTGAGTGACACCATGGAATCAATTATGTCAAGCTGAGCAACTTAATATCTCGTCCAAAAGACAACATCTCTAAAAGTGCCTTTGAACTGATTGAGACAGGAAGAGGGAGGCAAATGTTATAGTTAGCATTGCATAGTTAAAGACTGATACAGTTAGCTCCTGTATCATCTGCTGGCCTGGCAAACAATTCCCTTAACTGTCTTTTTCACTGTCGAGAATTAGACCATTAAAAGAATGGTTTCTAAACCTCTGTATAGAGCCTCCGCTGACCCACTCCTGAAGTTCAGAGCAAATATTAGCCCCGAAGCCCCCTGAAGCTACTCACATAATCCCGAGGTTCCCTGAAAATGGTGGCACACTCCAGGGGACTCCCTTTAAATGTTGACGCACTCCCGAGGATCCTGTCACTAATGGAACATTCCTGGGGAACCTGGTACTAATGACACACTCCTGGACTCTGTATCCATTCTGCGACACTCCCGGGGTTCCACTCCATACTCATACTTCCAGACCTGGGTCCAAACTGACAGACTCCGGGGAACCCATACCCATACTGACTAAATCCTGGGACCCCCCTGTCCAAACTGACACACTCCCAGGGACACATATGTCCATACTAATGCACCCCCAGGGACATCCCCTGCCCAAATCAGCACATTCCTTGGGACCCCCTGTTCACATTGGCACAATCCTGGGGACCCCTTGTTCATATTGACACACACCCAGGGGCCTTGCGTCCATACTGACACACTCCAGGGACCCCTTATCCATACTGATACACCCCAGAAACCCCTTATCCATACTGACACTCCAGGGACCCCTTATCCATACTGACACACTCCAGGGACCCCTTATCCATACTGACACTCTCCAGGGACTCCTTATCCATACTGACACTCCTTGGAACCCTGGCCTATACTGACACAATCCCGGGAGCCCTGGCCTATACTGACACACTCCTGGGAACTTTGGTCCATACTGACAATCTCTGAGGGACGTGTTGATAATGAGTACACCTGGGGACCAGATATCAGTAATATCACTCTCAATACTTCTGTCTCACTAAATTACAGCCACACTTTCGTAACTGAACAACATATTGGCCATCCAATGGCATAACATCCCGTCACGCTAAAACAACACATCTTTCACCTCACCTTGGGCAGAAGCACTGGATATCAGGCAACAAATTCACACTATCATAAATGTCCTCAAAGTACCAAAGGATAATAGAATGGTTACAGAACACAAGGAGGATAGTTGGTCATTCCTGCCCAGGCCAGCGCTTTCTACAAGAGACATTGCGTTTGTTCCACTGTCCTTTTACCCCATGGACCTGCAATTTTTTCCTCTATAGATAATTATCCAATTCCCTTACTAAAACCACAATTGACTCTGTCTGCACTGTACTGTCAGGCAGTGCATTCCAGATCCTAACCATACGAAGCGTAAAATTATTTCCTCATGTCATCGTTAGGTTCTTTTGCTATTTGCCTTAAATGCACATCTTCTGGTTCTCAATCCTTCCACCAGTGGGAACAATGGCCTGAATTTTGTGCACATTGTGCACGTGTGATTGGCGGGCCTGGAAGCAGCCGCGATCTCCAATTCTGGCTGCAAACGGAACCCCAACGCAATTTCACGCTGGCTGGCCAATTTGTTTTTTAAATTCATTCACGTGATGTGGGCTTCGCTGGCTGGGCCAGCATTTATTGCCCATCCCTAATTGCTCTTGAGAAGGTGGTGCTGAGCTGTCTTCTTGAACCACTGCAGTCCATGTGGTGTAGGTACACCCACAGTGCTGTTAGAAAGGGAGTTACAGGATTTTCACCCAATGAGAGTGAAGGAACAGCGCTATATTTCCAAGTCAGGATGGTGAGTGATTTGGAGAGGAACTTCCAGGTGGTGATGTTCCTATCTATCTTCTGCCCTTGTCCTTCTAGATGGTAGTGGTTATGGGTTTGGAAGGTGCTGTCTAAGGAGCCTTGATGAATTCCTGCAGTGCATCTTGTAGATGGTACACACAGCTGATACTGCGTGTCAGTAGTGGAGGGAGTGAATGCTTGTGGATGTGGTGCCATTCAAGCTGCCTTCTCCTGGACAGTGTCAAGGTTCTTGAGTGTTGTGGGAGCTGCACTCATCCAGGCAAGTGGGGAGTATTCCATCACACTCCTGACTTATGCCTTGTAGATGATGGACAGTGAGAAAGTGCGAGGGAACAGCGTGGTCATTTACAGTGAGAGAGTGTGAGAGGAGAGGGCCTTTAACAGTGAGAGAGTAAGAGAAGAGTGTGGAACCATTAAAGAACGCAAGAGGGAAAAGAGCATGGAGAGCAGCTGATTAGTGAGTAGGACTGTTGTGTATTTTGAGTCTTTAAAGTAAAAGTAAGGTCTTTAGTTTGTGTTTGGATCTCTAGTTTTTTTTCTCTTTTTCTTAAAGATAGCTTGTTAATTATAAGATTGATATTGGTGTGTATAAAATAATAATCATAATACAGTGTAAAGAGTGGAGATACTAGAGTAATTAATTAATAAATTGAATAAAATATGATAGCGATGGCAGGACGGGTGATGTGTTGCTGCTGCAGCATGTGGGTGTGCTGGACACCAAGATGATCCAGAGCGAACACACCTATACCAAATGTTTGCAGTTCGAGGAACTTAGGATCCGAGTTGATGAGCTGGAGTCTGAGCTGCAAACATTGCGTCACATCAGAGAGGGGGAAAGCTACCTGGACACTTTGCTCCAGGAGACGGTCACACCCCTCAGATTAGGTAATTCAAATTTGGTCTGTGATCAGGAACAGGAGGGTGTGACTGCAGGTGAAGCAGGTTTGAGGACCCAGGGGATAGCGTTCGAGTAGCCTCAGCCCCTGAAACTGTCCAAGAGTTACAAGGTTCGTGCAAGCTGTGTGGTGTGAGCGGAGACCGCAGGGAGTATGAGTGAACTGACGATGGCACCATGGTACAGGGAGCCATTCAAGTGGGGGGAGGAAATGGGAATGTAGTAGTGGTAGGGGACGGTATAATTAGGGGGATAGATACTGTTCTCTGCAGCCATGATAGTGAGTCCCGAAGACTGTGTTGCCTGCCCAGTGCTAGGGTTAAGGATATCGCCTCAGGGCTGAAGAGGAAATTGGAATGGGAGGAGAGGGACCCAGTTGTCGTCATACATGTTGGTACCAACAACATTGATAGGACTAGAAAGGAGGTTCTGCTGAAAGAATTTGAACAGTTAGGAGCTAAATTAAAAAGCAGAATCTCCAAGGTAATAATCTCGGGATTGCTACCTGAACCACAGGCAAACTGGCATAGGGTAAATAAAGTGAAGGAGTTAAATGCGTGGCTCAAAGATTGGTGTGGGAGGAATGGGTTTCAGTTCATGGGGTACTGGCAACAATACTGGGGTAGAAGGGAGCTGTTCCGGTGGGATGGGCATCACTTGAACCGTGCTGGGACCAGTGTCCTGGTGAATCAAATAACTAGGGCTGTAGAGAGGGCTTTAAACTAAATAGAGGGGGAGGGTTCTGGAAAGGGGATACATAGGCTTACAAAGCAAAAGGATATGGCAGCCTTGCAGGGCAGCTATTTAGGTAATGATACCCAGAGTGTGAGAAGAAGGGATAGAGTGCACAAACATGAAAAAACAGCAGCAAATGGGGTCAAAAGGGGAAAAAATGGTAAAAAGGCAAAATAAATGGCCCTTTACTTAAATGCACATAGTATTTGAAACAAAATTAATTAATTAACGGCACAAATAGAGGTTAATGGGTATGATCTTATAGCTATTACAGAGACATGGTTACAAGGAGATCAAAGCTGGGAACTAAATATTCAGGGGTTTGTTACTTTTCAGAAGGACAGGCAGGAAGGAAAGGGTGGTGGGGTAGCTTTGTTAATACGAGATGGAATAAGTATAATAGCAAGAAAGGATCTTGGATCGGAAGATGTAGAATCCATATGGGATTCTATATGGGTAGCTATACTGTAGGACAAAGAATAAATCAGGAGATAATGAGAGCATGTAAAAAAGGCAGCACATTAACCATGGGTGAGTTTAATATTCATGTAGATTGGGAAAATCAAATTGGCAGAAGTAGACACGAGCAAGAATTCATAGAGTGTATTCAGGACTGTTTCTTGGAACAATATGTTGTGAATCCAACCAGGGATTAGGCTATTTTGGATCTGGTAATGTGTGATGAGGCAGTTTTAATAAATGATCTCCAGGTAAAGGATCCCCTAGGAAACAGTGAGCATAACTTGGTAGAATTTAGCATTCAGTTTGAGAGTGAGAAACTTGGGTCGGAAACAACTGTGCTAAACTTAAATAAGGGTAATTACAATGGAATGAGGGCAGATTTGGCTGGAGTAGACTGGGAAAGCAGTATA
Source organism: Cetorhinus maximus (assembly GCF_964194155.1). Lineage (NCBI taxonomy): Eukaryota > Metazoa > Chordata > Chondrichthyes > Lamniformes > Cetorhinidae > Cetorhinus > Cetorhinus maximus. The sequence continues at coordinate 232,786,571 of NC_135879.1, forward strand.
GCAGAAAAGACTGTTGATGAACAATGGCAGACATTTAAGAAAATAGTTCATGACTCTCAACAAAGATATATCCCAGTGAGGAAGAAGGATTGCAGGAAAGGGAAAAACCAACCATGGTTAACCAAGGAATTTAAGGATAGTATCAAATTGAAATAAAAAGCATACAATGTGGCAAAGATTACTAGTAAGCCAGAGGATTGGGAAAATTTTAAAAACCAACAAAAGATGACGAAAACAATAACAAAGAGGGAGAAAATAAACTTTGAGGGTAAACTAGCAAGTAATGTAAAAATGGACAGGAAGAGCTTCTATAAATCTATAAAAAGGAAGAGAGAGGCCAAAGTGAACATAGGCTCCTTAGAGAATGAGGCTGGGGAAATAATAATGGGGAACCAGGAAATGGCAGAGGAGTTGAATAAATACTTTTCTTCAGACTTCGCAGTAGAAGATACTAATAGCATACCAAAAATACTAAATAATCAAGGGGCAAAAGTAGGAGAGGAAATAAATACAATAACTACGACTAGAGAAAAAGTACTAAGGAAACTAATGGGGCTAAAGGCCGATAAGTCACCTGGACCTGATGGTTGCATCCTAGGATATTAAAGGAAGTAGTTATGGAGACAATGGATGCACTGGTATTAATCTTCCAAGAATCCTTAGATTCTGGAAAAGTCCCAGAGGATTGGAGAACGGCCAATGTAACACAAAAACAGAATTACCTGGAAAAACTCAGCAGGTCTAGCAGCATCGGTGGAGAAGAAATCAGTTAACGTTTCGAGTCCTCATGACCCTTTGGCAGAACTGAGTATAGTTAGGAGAGAGGTGAAATATAAGCTGGTCTAAGGTGGGGGGAGAGAGAAGTTGAGGGTGGGGTGATTGTGGGGATAAGCAAGCAGTGATAGGAGCAGATAATCAAAAGATGTCACAGACAAAAGGATCAAAGAGGTGTTGAAGGTGGTGATATTATCTAAGAAAAGTGCTAATTAAGAATGGAAGGCAGGATACTCAAGGTACAGCTCTAGTGGGGGTGGGGTGGAAAGACTGACAAAGTTTTAGTTTTAGATTTAAAAATAATTGAAATAGGTGGGAAAAGAAGCATCTATATAAATTATTGAAAAAAAAGGGGAGGGGGGAGAAACGGGGTGGGGATGGGGGGAGGGGGAGTTTAAGATCTAAAGTTGTTGAATTCAATATTCAGCCCGGAAGGCTGTAAAGTGCCTAGTCGGAAGATGAGGTGCTGTTCCTCCAGTTTGCGTTGGGCTTCACTGGAACAATGCAGCAAGCCAAGGACAGACATGTGGGCAAGAGAACAGGGTGGAGTGTTAAAATGGCAAGCAACAGGGAGGTTTGGGTCTTTCTTGCGGACAGACCGCAGGTGTTCTGCAAAGCGGTCGCCCCGTTTGCGTTTGGTCTCTCTGATGTAGAGGAGACCGCATTGGGAGCAACGAATGCAGTAGACTAAGTTAGGGGAAATGCACGTGAAATGCTGCTTCACTTGAAAGGAGTGTTTGGGCCCTTGGACGGTGAGGAGAGAGGAAGTGAAGGGGCAGGTGTTGCATCTTCTGCGTGGGCATGGGGAGGAGCCATAGGTGGGGGTTGAGGAGTAGGGGGTAATGGAGGAGTGGACCAGGGTGTCCCGGAGGGAACGATCCCTACGGAATGCCACCGGGGGGGTGAAGGGAAGATGTGTTTGGTGTTGGCATCATGCTGGAGTTGGCGGAAATGGCGGAGGATGATCCTTTGAATGCGGAGGCTGGTGGGGTGATAAGTGATGACAAGGGGGGCCCTATCATGTTTCTGGGAAGGAGGAGAAGGCGTGAGGGCGGATGCGCGGGATATGGGCCGGACACGGTTGAGGGCCCTGTCAACGACCGTGGGTGGAAAACCTCGGTTAAGGAAGAAGGAGGACATGTCAGAGGAGCTGTTTTTGAAGGTAGCGTCATCAGAACAGATGCGACGGAGGCGAAGGCCAATGTAACACCCTTACTCAAAAAGGGAAGGAGACAAAAGTCAGGTAACTCCAGGCCAGTTAGCTTAGCATCTGTCATTGGGAAAATGCTGGAGCCTATTATAAAGGATGTAATAGCAGAGCATTTAGAAAAACATAATATAATCAAGCAGAGTCAGCATGGCTTCATGGAGGGGAAATCATGCCTAACAAATTTATTAGATTTCTTTGAGGAGGTAACAAACAGGATAGCTAAAGGGGAACCAGTAGATGTAATACGTTTAGATTTCCACAAGGCATTCGATAAGGTACCACCCGTAAGGATACTTAATAAGATAAGAGCCCATGGTGTTGGGGTGGTATATTAGTATGGATAGAGGATTGGTTAACTAATAGAAGGCAGGGAGTTGGGATAAGGAAGGCATTTTCAGGATGGCAACCTGTAACTAGTGTAGTGCCACAGAGATCAGTGCTGGGGCGTCAATTATTTATCTCGATGTCAAGGGCAATCACTCTCTTCTCACTTCGGGAGTTCAGCTGTTTTATCCATGTTTGAACCAAGGCTGTAATGAGATCAGGAGCTGGGTGACCCTGGCAGAACCCAAACTGGGCGTCAGTGAACAGGTTATTGCTAAGCAAGTGCTGCTGGATAGCACTGTTGATGACCCCTTCCATTACTTTACTGACAATTGAGAGTATTGGTAATTGGCCAGGTTGGATTTGTCCTGCTTTTTGTGTGCAGGACATACCTGGACTCATCTTCAGGCCAATGGTCCTCTCAAACGCCACCCTCATGGAGGCATGACTCCCATTGTAACCCTCTTCCGCCTCTGCCCTTGGGTGCCGGAGTAACGTCATGAGCTACTTTTTCAAGGGATAGCCTTTGTAACCCAGCAGCCAACCATCCAGCCGAGCTGGAGCCGCAAACAGCCTTGGCTCCTGGGAGTGTCGTAGGATGTATGTATCATGGACACAAAGAACTAAGCACTGCAGATAGCCTAGATGAATATAGGAAGTGCAGGGACGAAATAAAAAAAGAAATAAGGAAATCAAAGAGAGGGCATGAGAAAAGATTAGCAAGTAAAGTTAAAGATAACCCAAAGATGTTTTACCATTACATTAATGCTAAAAGGTTAGTTAAGGAAAAAGTGGGACCTATCAGAGATGAAGATGGAAACTTGTGTGTAGATGCAGAGGCTGTGGGAAGGGTTTTGAATGAATATTTTGTCTCCGTGTTTACAAAGGAAAGGGAGGATGTAGATATAGTAGTCCAGGAGGTACACTGCAAGATATTGGACGGGATAGTCATAAAGAGAGAGGAAGTACTCAAAGGGTTGAAATCCTTGAAAGTTGATAAGTCACCAGGGCCAGATGGATTGTCTCCGAGGCTGCTGAAGGAAGTCAGGGGGGAGATAGTAGATGCTCTGAGAATGATTTTCCAATCTTCACTAGATACAGAGGAGGTACTGGAGGACTGGAGAAATGCAAACGTAGTTCCATTGTTTAAAAAGGGATCAATGGAAATTCCAAACAATTATAGGCCAGTTAGTCTTACATCGGTGGTGAGCAAATTAGTTGAATCAATCCTGAGAGATAGGATTAACTGTCATTTGGAAAGGCATGGACTAGTCAGGGATGGTCAGCATGGATTTGTTAAAGGAAGGTCTTGCCTTATAAATTTGATTGAATTCTTTGAGGAAGTGACAAGAAGGGTTGATGAAGATAGCACAGTGGATGTTGTGTACATGGATTTTAGCAAGGCATTTGACAAGGTCCCACATGGCAGATTGGTCAGAAAAGTAAAAGCCCATGGGATTCAGGGTAATGTGACAAACTGGATAAAAGGTTGGCCTTGTAACAGGAAACAAAGGGTAATGGTCGATAGATGCCCTTGCGAATGAAAAGTTGTCTCAAGTGCTGTTCCACAGGGCTCGGTGTTGGGACCCTTGCTGTTTGTGTTATATATTAACAATTTGGACATGAACATGGGGGGCACGATTGGGAAATTTGCAGATGACACAAAGATTGGTCGAGTAGTGGATAGTGTAGAGGATAGCCATAATCTCCAAAACAATATAGATGGGTTGGTGGAGTGGGCGGTAAAGTGGCGGACGGATTTTAACATAGAGAAGTGTGAGGTCATACATTTAGGGAGGTCAAACAGTTACAGGGATTACAAAGTAAATTGGAATATACTAAGACGGGTAGATGAAGTGAGAGATCTTGGCATATAAGTACACAGGTCCCTGAAGGCAGCAGTTCAAGTAGACAAGGTTGTAAAGAAGGCATATGGAATACTCTCCTTCATTAGCAGAGGTATAGAATATAAAAGTAAGGATATAATGTTGGATAAAAGCAAAAAACTGCGGATGCTGGAAATCCAAAACAAAAACAAAATTACCTAGAAAAACTCAGCAGGTCTGGCAGCATCTGCGGAGAGGAGCACAGTTAACGTTTCGAGTCCGAATGACTCTTCAACAGAGCTAAGTGAAAATAGAAGAAAGGTGAAATAAGATTTAAAAATATATTTCACCTCTCTTCTATTTTTACTTAGTTCTGTTGAAGGGTCATTCGGACTCGAAACGTTAACTGTGTTCCTCTCCGCAGATGCTGTCAGACCTGCTGAGTTTTTCCAGGTATTTTTGTTTTTGATATAATGTTGAAATTGTATAAAACACTGGTGAGGCCACAACTGGAGTATTGTGTGCAGTTCTGGTCACCACATTACAGGAAGGACATAATAGCTCTGGAAAGAGTGCAGAGGAGGTTTACAAGGATGTTGCCAGGGTTAGATAAGTGTAGCTACGAGGAGAGATTGGATAGTTTGGGGTTATTTTCCTTAGAACAAAGAAGGCTGAGAGGCGTGACTTGATTAAGGTCTACAAAATTACAAGGGGAATAGATAGAGTGGACAGGGTAAAATTGTTTCCCTTGATGGAGAATTCTAGAACCAGAGGACATAGATTCAAGATAAGTGGCAGCAGGTGTAGGGGGGGGCATGAGGAAGAACTTTTTTACGCAGAGGGTAGTGGGTGTCTGGAATTCGCTGCCCAAGTTGGTGGTAGAGGCAGAAACTCTAAACTCTTTTAAAAAGTACTTGGAACTGCACCTAAAGTGCTGTAAGCTGCAGGGTTATGGGCCGGGTGCAGGAAGGTGGGATTAGAAAGGACACCTGGGTGTCCTCGGGCTGGCATGAACAAGATGGGCTGAATGGCCTCATTCTGTGCTGTAACTTTTCTATGGTTCTATGGTCCTAATTGCCAGAGTACCTTGCACAGACTTGCAGAATCTGTGCTTTGTGACCGCAAACTATCTGCATGTTCCTAGAACCCCACTCTTTTCCTTCCTCTAATGTGAAACACAATATTCATCATTACCAAGTACAGCCAGCCTTTCATGTATCCTGTTTTTTATTTTTAGGCCATTCAGTACCTCAAAAATCACCTCATTAATTATTACTTTGAAAACATCTCCTTCCTTGGTAGGCTTTCTGGCTCCATGTGCGAATCCCCTTTTTGGTTCCAAATCATCACCGCTCCTCCTTTTACTACCCTTTTACTATTTATATGCCTATAGAAAATATTTGAATTCCCTTATGTGTTAGCTGCCAGTCTTGTCCCATACTCTCGCTTTGCTTTTATTATTAATTCTTTTACTTCCCTTCTGAACTTTCCATATTCAGTCCACTTGTATTATCAACTTGGTCATCCAGGGAGCTCTCCCTTACCTTGACCCCTTTCTAGAAATGCACCTTGACTGAACCCAAACTATTTCCGCTTTAAAGACCTTTACAGTTTTGCCTCCCAATCTTTGATTCACATTTACTTCGGCCAGATCCACTCTCACCCCATTGACATCAGCCAATTAATTATTTTTAGTCTGGATCGCTCTTTGTCTTTTTCCATTGCTAGCATAAACCTTATGATAGCATGATGGCTGGTCCCTCACTGCCACTTGATCCACTTCACCCACCTTGTTCCCCAGAACCAGATCCATCAATGCCCCTTTCGTGTTGGATCGGAAACACACTGATCTAGAAAATTCCCCTGAACACACTTCAGAAACTCTTCCCCCTCTCTTCCCTTTATGCTATTGCTATCCCAGCCTATATTAGGATAATTGAAGTCCCTCATTACAAATTCTGCTTCAGCTCACTGCCCAAAGACGGGTTTCTTGGTGATTATTCACTGTACCATGGAAAAGCAACATGATTTTTAACAACAGGTAGGGCAAGGATGCAGGCCTTGGGTCTACCCCAGCCAGAACAAGGATCGAACCCTACAACCTATTATAACAACTGTATCATGTTTGCAACTCGTTGCCTCCACGCGGGCGGTGTTTGAGACGACCATTGGTCTGAAGATGTGTCCAGGTATGTCCTGTACACAAAAAGCAGGACAAATCCTTCCTCTTCATCTTTCGCACTGGTTGGGTGGCCTATAGAATCCACCCAGTTGTGTAATGAAGATGATTTTGCTTTGTTTGTTTAATACACACTGACTCGCGAGAGAGGGAGTTGTTTGATTCGACATGATACGGACGCATTTTCTTATGGTCAATTAGGCCTAATTCAGGAATTGTGTTTTCTAATTAGAAGCTGTCAGAGTTGGAGTGAACTGCTCATGATTCAGCTTTCCACGCTCCAGTACCATGAGGGACCATAATTGGATCAGAGCACTGACTTCTGTTCCACAAACTTGAAGAGACGCTTTTCCAGCAGATTCTCAAATATTTGTCAAATGAAACGGCTGATTTGTTTTAGAGAGAAAGGCCATGCGGCCATGATTTCCTCATTTCACACAAACCCTAGACCCCGTGACTTGACTTTTGTGAGTCAGCTTGTTTTGTTTGGGTAGGTGTTGGGTGTAAATTTCACCAGGCAATTTTCCGATCTTTGTTTAGTCAACAGACTCAAAGTTGTTGTTCTGGAAGAATGTGTGCACATAGTTCCGTGGGGGGACAGAGAGAGCCCTGCAATTGATGCTTCGTCAGTGCTGTTTCTACGAGCAGTTAGGCTGATGTGGGAAGCGCTGATTGGCTATTGGAGGGACGCTGGCCACCCCAGCCCCCACCACAAAGAGAGTACTACAGCCAGAGAGTGGCGAGAATGTGGAACTGGCCACCACAGAGAATAGTTGAGGCTACTAGCATAGATACATTGCTGAAAAGAGAGGCATGCTACCAAAGCTTTACAACTTACACTCATCAGGGCAAGTGCAAGAATGGCAAATTTCAAACGATCACAATCATTTGTCCTACAGAAGAACTGTAGCCTTTTGTAGTATAAATTACAGCATGGTTCAAGTTCTGTACTACCAAGTGAGCATAGATACAGTTAAAGGGAAGCTAGCTCAGTACAAGGGAAAAAGAAATAGTGGGATACGCTGGTAGGGTTGGATGATATAGGATGGGAGGAGGCTTGTGTGAAGCGATAACGCTACTGCAGAATAGATGGGTCGAATGACCTGTCTCTATGATGTAACTTTTATGTAATTCTATGAATTTTGTTCTCTACTCACCAATTCCAGTCCTCTCCCTGGCCACTGCCTATGGCAGAACCAGACTATTTACAATCTTGATGTCCTATTTGACCCTGGAATGAGCTTCTGAACACATAACCACTCCATCAATGGCTTCCACCTCTGTAACATTGCAAGTCTCTGTCCTTGTATTGAATCCTGTGGATCCTCGTCACCTATTTGTTGGATGGTGGCTGAGTTGGTACTATAGATAGTGTTGATCAGCAGACACATTTTGGGTGGAAACAATAAGTTTATTAACAATACACTAGCAGCGACTATACGTGTGCTTTCAACTTCAACTCCATCCCTGCACTGACTGCTGAGGTAGCCCACGCTACACTCCTATTGGTTACTACAGATCATGTGATCTTCCTTAACAAGTATTACTCTTAAAGGTACATGACACACTAAACAAAATCATAATTACTACAATTCTCCCCCTTTAACTTGGTTATACATATTACATTTACAAGTTCAGTCTTTCAGGTGGTTTCTTGGTACACGTAGAACGGTGCAGCTCCACAACTTCAGATTCTTTGTCAGGAACCTCCTATTCTAGAGTTTCCTGAACATCAGGTACTTCAGTGGGCACTTGCAGTTCTGTATCCTCAACTCTTACAGGAACATCAGACATGTCAGTCCTAGGTAGAGTATCTTCAACAGGAAACGCAGACCCGGTCATGATCACCGGTGGAACCAAATCTTGGTGATTTGTCTCTCTCTTCCTCAAATGGTCCACATGTTTATGGATGATCCGGCCTTCCACATCCATGTGGTAAGATAGACATCTAGTCACCGCAATTATTTCACCAGGTAACCACTTATGTCCTTCCCTGAAATTTTTCACGTATACAGGCTCTCCCACGGTAAATTTCCTCTCACGACTATGCCAATCATGTCTAGTTTTCTGGCTTCCCTGACTCTTTTCCACCTTTCCCTCTAAATTTGGCATTATTAAGCTCAATTTCATCCTGAGACAGTTTTTCAACAATAATTCCGCAGGTGTGACACCTGTTGTTGTGTGAGGGGTAGTCCTGTAATGCAAAAGGAAGCGTGCTAGCTTGGTTGCCAAAGAATCGCCAGTTAGCTTTCTAATGTCTGCCTTGAACACTTGAACCAACCTTTCGGCCAGTCTGTTTGAGGAAGGGTGGTACCGCGCAGTTTTTACATGAGTGATACCGTTGATACTGATAAACCGGTGCAATTCAGCACTTAGAAATGCCGTGCTGTCATCAGAAATGACTACCTCTGGTAATCAGTGAATGGCAAAACTCTGACGTAGTTTCTCAATTGCAGTGCCTGACGTTGGTGACTTCACCCCTTATGCTTCCAACCATTTTGAATGGACATTGTTCCCAGGAAAGGTCCAATGTAGTCAATGTGTAACCGCACCCAGGGTCTACCTGGTAACTCCCATGGGTGTAAAGGAGCTGTCACTGGAAACTTTTACACTTGCTGACATTGCACACAGTACTTTACTAAATTTTCTATTTCACCATCCATCCCAGGCCACCACAGATAGCTGTGTGCTATGGTCTTCATTTGGGAAGTTTCTGGATGGGCACTGTGGAGTTCAATTAAAAGTGGTTCACTTCCCTTTGGAGGAACTATCACTCATGCTCCCCACAATAAGATGCCACCCTAGCTGGTTATTTCATGTCTTCTGGTGAAGTATGGTTTCATTTTGTCAGGTATGGGCTCCTGAGGTCAACCATGTAGCATTTGTTCTTGTACTTGAGATATGACTGGGTCCTGACTTGTCCATTCTCTGATCTGTCGAGCACATACCGGCGAGGAATCTAAGAAATTTAACAGTAAAACAAATTCTTCCAAAGGAACTTTCTCATCAATTTCTGGTAAAGGTAAACAACTAAGTGCTTCAGCATTTGGAATTTCATTTCCAGGCCTATACGCGAAAGTGCATTCGTATGCCGCCAGAACTAAAGCCCATCATTGTATTCTTGCTGAGACTATGGGTGTTATAGCCTTGTCCTCACTCAACAATCCTAGCAATGGTTTCTGGTCTGAAATGATTGTAAAATGGTGGTCGTGTACACACTGATGACATTGCTTGACACCAAAGATGGTGGACAGGCCTTTTTCTATCTATGATACCACTTTTCCACTGTGGTGAGTGTTATGACACAGCAGTTTGTAAAGACTGAGTTATTTAAAATCCCAGAGGGAAATTTGAAACAACTGTCATAACTTATATTTTCAATTGGTATGTTTTGAGTTGTAGTTCTAAATTCAGGAATAAGACCACCAGTTCTCCAGAGGTTTTTAATGAAACATTTATTAATTTAAAACAAGGCATTAAATACATACACATGTCTACAAATTACTACTATCATAACTTTTAACAAATTCCCAGCTTAATCTTCACTAAGGCAACAATAACCAATAGACTTAAACAGACACCAGACAAAGCAATTTTCAATTTATGAATTCAAGATGAGGTTCCTTTTAATTTGGTTCCTTTTCAGACACAGTGGTAGGTTTATAGGCTTAGGTCTTACATGCTTCTAATCTACACACATAAACCCTTTTCTGTTATACCAGCCTTCCGCTTTGAATGTAAATTCTCATTGTATCACCAGGCCCTTTGAACCCTTTCATAGTACCAATTTTATTAGCAATATAAACATTGTTTGATGTCTCCTAGCTAGATGCAAGATTTCATCCCCAGTCTTTGGATGGCTTATTCAACAAAATGCAAATGCACCCTTTACCTTACTGTTTACATCCCAAAACTACTCTACATCTAAGCACCCAAAAACATTATATACATTAATATCTTTTCATGACACGAGCATTCTTGAAATGTAACCTATTGGCCATTCCGTACCGTCGTCCATCCAATGAGAGAACACTGCTCCCACTCCGTAGGGAGATGCATCATGTGTCAGCACCAATTCTTTCGTCTGGTCATAATAATCGATTGGCTGAGTGCAACAATTGTTTCACCTTAATGAAAGCTACTTTCTGAGTTGCCTCCCAAGACCAATGTTGGTTGTTTTTGAGTAGAGAATGCAGGGGGGCCAGCACTGTAGACAAATTGGGTAAGAACCACCTATAATAGTTGATCATTCCTAGGAATGATATGAGCTCTGAGGCGTTCTTTGGCACAGGTGCCTCTGTTATGACTCTCACTTTCTCCTCAATCAGATAGAGGACCTGTGAATCTACCCGGTGACCCAAATAGATTACCTCCCTCGCTTGGAACGTGCACTTTTCTTCTTTCTAGCACAGACTTTAATCGCAGCTTTCTTTTTGACTTCACAGTTGGCCAGACTTCTCTCAGATGCGAACTCGACTTGAGAGAGCTCAGTGGTTGGGTCTCCCAAAATTTCATCATCTGTCTGCTTCTTAGAAAATTCTGCAACTTTTGCCTCCAAAACTCCTTTGGCCTCATGTAGCTGATTCTTCAGCCCTTCTGTCTCTTTTTTGTGTTTGCTTGCTGCCTCCTGGAAAATTGAGCATTGTTGTATCTTCTCTGCCAACTCATCCTTCAGTTTATTTAGAGAGGTGCTGAATTCTTGTTGTTTCTCTTCATACTTTTCCAGAGGTTCAAACTTTGACCTTGGGGAATCTTGTAGCATGTGAAGGTCTTTCAGCAGGTTTTCCTTTTCCTTTCGAAGGTTGCACACTTCGTCTTGACTTCTGTCATGAAGTATGGTCTCTTCGAGTTCCTTTTGCTGTTCTTCCAGGTTTTGACTTAAGACAGCCTGCATTTCTTCAGGTTGTTGAGTCCTTACACACTCCTTTCCCAAAACAGGAAGGCTTCTAGCTTCCTTCTGGAATTTCAGTGGCCACTCAAGGCTGATTTCCTTCAGCCAATTTCACCCTAGGAGGCTTGATCCTCTGCCGCTCAATACCAACACTGGTAGCTTTACTGATTGGCTTCCATAATGGACAGTCATTCTGCTTATGCCTTTGACTTCAATGTCTTTACCCATGTATGTTTTTAATTTGGCAGCAGAATTTTCTAAATTTAATTGATGTTCACCATAATTCAGATATCTGATGGTATGTTCCCCCAATTACTGTAGAGGAAGCTCCTGTGTCCACTTCCATTCTAACAGGTCTGCCATTTACTTTCACTGTTACACATATTGGTTCTGTCTTTCCAACCATTAAATTAAACAATGAGTAAGAATCTGAATTTGTTGTTTTAGGCTCTTCTACATTGTAGATCTCACTGGGTTTTTTTCTTTTGTTTAAAAGCCTGCTTGAATCTCTCCTTGCACTGTCACATTATATGTCCATTTCGGTGGCAATAATAACATTCGATATTTTTAAAATGCCAATCATTATAAGAGTACTTGTTTCCACCTAGATTGAAATTATTCTTTGCTGGCGCTGCTAAGTCATTTTTTCTCACTTTCCCGCTAACACGGGCTGTTTCTTGCTTCTTGGCAGAGTCTTGCATTTTTGTGCCCTTTTTGGTTGAAGTGTCCAACCCAAAGTGGACGACAGTGCCGTTTTCTGCTCCCTTTTGAATCTCTTACTATGCTTTCCATGGCCAGTGTTATCTCGAGCACCTTCTTAAATCCAAATTTGCTTCGGACAATAATCTCTTCTGAATCGTGTCCTCATTCACACCGCGCACTAACTGATCTCTGAACACGTCGTTTAGAGATGTATTAAACTCGCAATGTTCTGTTAACTGCTTCAAACTTGCCACATAACAAGCAACTGTCTGCCCGGGGCTCTATTTCTGGAGTTAAACATGAACTTTTGCTTCATTAGCAAGGGCTTTGGCTGGTAATGACCCTTCACGAGATTTAATAATTCATCAAACTTTTTCGAATCTGAGGCACTGGGTGCCATCAAACTACAATTCAAGCCATAGATTTTATTCCCACATGTACTTAAGAGGATTGCTCGTCTCTTCTCTTCTCTTCCCCCGTAGTTTCGTTTGCTTGGAAAAATGTAATGAGACCAATCGTCCGTGACTGGATCGAAAGGATCAATTCTTCCAAATTGTAGCATTCTGAGAGGGAATAACTTCTCTGATTTGAACTGAGCTTCTACTTACAATTACTGGGCAAGTTACTGCACTGATTGCTTTTCAGCTTAATTTCTTCTATTTAATCTTGTTTTATCCTTGTCACCAATTTGTTGGATCCCGTGGATCCTCATCGCCTATTTGTTATGAGTGGTGGCCGAGTTGGTACTATAGATAGAGTTGATCAGCAGACACTTCTTGGGTGGAGACATTAAGTTTATTAACAATCTACTCATCAGCAACTATACGTGTGCTTTCAACTTCAACTCCAACCCTGCTCTGACAGCTGATGTAGCATGCCCTACTCTCCTTCCTATTGGTTACTGTAGATCATGTGATCTTCCTTCACAGGTATTACTCTTAAAGGTACATTACACACTAAACAAAACTATAATTACTACACCTTGCCTCAGCTTATCTGCTACTGAAACCTTCATCGATGTCTTTGTTATCTCTAACTTTAAGAACTCTCATGCCCTCCTGGCTGATCTCCCATTTTTTCCACCTGCCATAAAATTCAGCTCATCCAAAACTCTGCTGCCCATGTCCTAACTTACATCAATCCCCATTCGCCCATTACCTCGCTGCTCACTGACCTACATTGGTTGCCCAACCAGCAACACCTCAGTTTTAAATTTCTCAATCTAGCTTTCAACCCCACCATGGATTCACCCCTCCCCATCTCTGTAACTGCCAAGATCTTAGCACTTCTCCAATTCTGGTCTCTTTTAATCATTCCACCATTGACAGCTGTGCCTGCAAGCAGCCTAGGACCCGAGAGCTATGGAATTTCACCCCTAATCCTCTTCGCTTCTCTAGTGTTCTCTCCCCTCTTGAGCATAAAAATCAAGTTTGACACACCAGTGCAGTAGTGAGGGAGTGCTGCACTGTCAGAGGTGCTGTCTTTAGATGGGATGTTAAACCGAGGCTCCATCTGCCTATATGCATGGATGTAAAAGATCGCATAGCATTATTTCAAAGAAGAGAAAGGGGCTTCTCCCTGGCATCCTAGCCAATACTTATTCCTCAATCAACATCACAAAAACAGATTAGTTGTCATTATCATATTGCTGTTTGTGAGAGCTTACTGTGAGGAATTTGACTGCAGTGTTTCCTATATTACATCAGTGACTGCACTTCAAAAGTACTCATTGGTTGTAAAGCGCTTTGAGAAGTCCAGCGGTCATAAAAAGTGTTGTATAAATGCAAGTCTTTCTTTTTTACCATCTGAGATGCTCCTTAAAACCTACCTTTCTGACCAAGCTTGTGGTCACTTGTCTTAATATCTCCTTATATGGCTTGGCATCCAATTGTGTTTCATTTCACCACTGCGAAAATCCTTGGGACTTTTTGTTTTACTGTATCCAAGGAACTTTATAAATGCAAATTGTTTTTGTTTTATTCATCCACGGGATGTGGGCTTCATTGTCTGGGCCAGCATTTATCACCCAGCCCTAGTTGCCCTTGAGAAGGTGGTGGTGAGCTGCCTTCTTGAACCGCTGCAGCCCATGTGGCGTAGGTACACCCACAGTGCTGTTAGGGAGGGAGTTCCAGGATTTTGACCCAGTGACAGTGAAGGAACAGTGATATATTTCCAAGTCAGGATGGTAAGTGACTTGGAGGGGAACTTCCAGGTGGTGGTGTTCCCATCTATCTGCTGCCCTTGACCTTCTAGGTGGTAGTGGTCATGGGTTTGGAAGGTGCTGTCTAAGAAGCCTTAGTGAATTCCTGCAGTGCATCTTATAGATGGTGCACACTGCTGCCACTGTGCATCGGTGGTGGAGGGAGTGAATGTTTGTGGTTAGTGCATGCCATAGCCTCAGTGGCACAAAAGTTTCAAAGGCGTGACTCGGGTTTGGTAAGAGTACAGTTATTCTCGGAGGTGTTGGCAGAGAGGTGTACAGTAAGGCCCTTCCACTTCATCTTCATTCACATGTGGGAGCGGAATCGACGGTTTCATGATCGTGTTCTCTGTCTGGTCAAGGGAAGCAGAGTGGCATCGCGAACCTGCCTCAATTTAAATGGAGGAAAATTGGATGGGTTTCCTTGCAGACGCAGCTTCAACCACCCAATGTTCTCATATTCGGTGTCCCCAGGTGAGAGCTTTGTTTGCCTTGCAGAGGCCCTGTGCAAAGATTCAGTTTATACTGAACCTGGCACTGAACCTGAACACTGGCATTCACCAGCTATGTGGAAAACTGCCCAGGTATGTCCTACACTCAAAAAGCAGGACAAATCCAACACGGCCAATTGCCACCCCATCAGTCTACTCTCGATAATCAGTAAAGTGGTAGAAAAGGTCATCAACAGTGTTATCAAGCGGCACTTGCTTAGCAATAACCTGCTCAATGATGCCCAGTTTGGGTTCCGCCAGGTCCACTCAGCTCCTGATCTCATCTTCAGCTGCTTCATCAATGACCTTCCTTCCATCACAAGGTCAGAGTGGGGATTTTCTCTGATGATTGCACAATGTTCAGCAACATTTACGACTCCTCAGTTGCTGAACCAGTCCATGTCCAAATGCAGCAAGACCTGGGTAATATCCAGGCGTGGGATGAGAAGTGGCAAGTAACATTCGCGCCACACAAGGAATCATGTGATAATTAACTCACCTCCTGACTCCCCAAAGCCTGTCCACCATCTAAAAAGGCACAAGTCAGGAGTGTGATGGAATACTCCCCACTTGCCTGGATGAGTGCAGCTCCCACAACACTCAAGAAGCTTGACACCATCCATGACAAAGCAGCTCGCTTGATTGGCACCACATCCACAAACATTCACTCCCTCCCACCACCGACGCATAGTAGCAGCAGTGTGTACTGTCTACAAGATGCACTGCAGGAATTCACTAAGGATTCTTCGACAGCATTTTCCAAATCCACAACCACTACTATCTAGAAGGACAAGAGCAGCCGTTCAAGAAGGCAGCTCAACATCACCTTCACAAGGGAAACCAGGGATGGACAATAAATGTTGGCCCAGCCAGCGAAGCCCACATCCTGTGAATGAATTTTCAAAAAGGCCCCTACCATTAATAGACAGTGAAACTCAATATTTAGTGTTAGACGCATTGAAATGAGGCCCAAGCCTTAATCTTAGGGGTGCCTCAGACTTCTCCATTCAGGCCCCCAACCCCGCACTCAAAAAATGGGAGTGTCCAAATATCTACCCGTGGCTGTGAATGATGTTGTCACAGGGTTGTATGTAGATGAGGAAGAGGCAAATGATCGAGCCTTGGGAGACTTCAGAGTTCGGACAATGGGAAACGGAGACATAAAAGTGGGTGGGGATCTGCCACTCCAGATCTCTACTACATTTTCCACCCAAGTCTTTTTAACCCATCCTGAGGGGGGGGTCTTACAAATGCAGAGAATCCAGACTACCAGCTTCAAGTGAAGAGAGGAGATAATTAGCGAGGAAAAGCAGTGAAGCAGCAACTAGCCAGAGATTTTTTTTTTATGCATCACAGACAACTTATTCTGATAGTGAAAGGATGCAGCGTTATTGATATTTTTTTGCCATTTGTCAACAGTCCAGCAATGACAAATGTGTGACTTTGTGACACTTTGCTCTTTTCATGACAGATTGATAGCAAAACATTGACTGCACACGGAAGTGATGATACAGTAACACCATTTTAATTATGTTGAATTAGCTATTAATTTTCTTCAGACAGCAACAGGAGCCAGCCAGCTGTCTCACATTATGATCTTTGTCCCTTTAGCTCATCTACTCCCCACCTCATCCTTCCCTTAAGCCACTGGCTCCTTGCTCATAAACGTCGAGTACTTTACCCAAGTCAGTGTTTGAAAGAGGGAAAATAGAACGAAAATGCCACTCACAACTTTGGAATGTTGTAAAACATTTTGCAACCAATGAAACACTGTTAAAGTGAAATTGTGGGTCCAGCTGCCTTCAGACCTGCCTCAATGGTCATTTAAAAATCAGCATCCCTTGACAGTGTAGGACTCTCTCTGTACTGCGGAGGAGCATCAGCCCGAGTTTTGTGCTCAAATCTGTGCAGTGCAACTTGAAACCACCTTCTGACTCAGAGGTGGAAGTGCCAACCACTGAACCACTGCTGACACAATTTGGATCCTTGAAGGTGAGTGCTGGCAGCTTATTCAATTGGATGTGGCATCACGGCTATTAAGTATGTGATCACAAACGAATGTATAGTAATCAGGGCCTTGATCCTTGTTCTATTCTCCTCTACCTACCCAAGAGCGCTAAGTTCAACTGGAGTGGACCTACTTCAGCCCCAATTGAGATGACCCAACAAGCACATCCCAGATAACAAACCTGAAGAATTCGCTCCTCTATACCTACTCACTAGCTAAATTTGCTAAACCAATGGCAAGCCGTCATGTCATTACATAGCAATATACAAAAGGAATGATAATTATGGACTTGTGTCCCAGGGGCTGCTTGTGCCATGGAAATGAATGCATCTTTGGTTTTTGTTCTGGTGTGCAATGTTTGCAGCTGCATCTACAGGGATACAAACAGAATTCTCAACGTTTTGAGTGGCGTTGTAGTCTCACTTGATCTGCCATTCAAAGTGTTACCCATCCCAGGGAATTGTTTTGTACCTTGTGTTAACAAAATAGTCACAGTACATGTTATCTGTGACTCAATGGTAGCCACTCCAGAGATTTGAGTGCAAAATTTAGGCTGCCCCTTTGATGCAGTACTGAGGGCATACTGCACTGCCTAAGATCCGAGTGGGCGAGATCCAAGGTCCCATCTGGCCTCTCGGGTCCCATAAGAGATCCCTTGGCACTATTTCAACTAGAGGAATTCTCCACTGCGCACTAGAAAATATTTATCCTTCAACCAACACCACAAAACAGATTATCTGGTCAATAACACTTTGCTGTTTGCAGTAAGTCACTGTATGAAACTTTGCTATCACAATTACTACATTACAACAGTCACTTTGAAAGTGCCTCATTGGCTATAAAGAGCTTTGGGACACCAGGTCATGGAAGGTGATGCATCTAAATGCAAGTCTTTCCGAAGTGTGTTCAGGAGATTTTTCTACAGCAGTATGTTTCGAGTCCACTGAGAAAGGAGGCATTGAGGTGGATCAAGTGGATAAGTTTCAGTAGGGGAACTTTAAGGGGACAGTGATCATTGTATTATAAGATTTCGGATGGCTTTGGAAAAGGACAAGGAGCAATCCAGAGTAAAAATAATTGATTGGGGGAGAGGGGCAATTTCAATGGAACGACAATGGATCTAGCCCAGGCAAATTGAAATCAAAGATTGGGCGGCAAAACGTTAAACAAAGGGGAAATAGTTCAGGTACAGTCGAGGAACATTCCCACAAGGAGGAATGGAAGGACAAACAGAGCCAGATCTCCCTGGATGATGAAGGAGACGGAGAGTGAGATGAAGTAGAAGAAGAGTGCCTATGACAGATGTCAGGTTGATAATATAAGTGAGAAGAAAGCTGAATATAGAAAGTTTACAGAGAACAAAGGAGCAAGAAGCAAGAATGAAAAGAGACTGGCCGCGAACATAAGAGAGAATCTAAAAGGCTTCTATAGGCATATAAATAATTAAAAGGTAATAAAATGAGAGTTGGGGAGCTGATTCTGGACTAAAACATGGATCCAGGCATGGAGGCAGCAGGCATGAACATTTTGCATCCGCCTTTACCAGGGGAGAAGATGCTGCCAAATTCATAGTGAAAAAGGAGGGACTTGAGACAGTGGATGGGCTAAAAATTTATCAAGAGAGGGTTTTAGAGAGGTCGGCTGCACTTGATGTTGATAAGTCACCAGGACCGGATCAAATGCATCCAAGGATGCTGAGGGAAGTAATGATGGAAATTGCTGAGGCACTGGCCATAATCCTTCAATCCTCCTTAGACACAGGGGTGGTGCCCGAGGTCCGGAGAATTGCAAATGTTACTTTTTCATAAAAAGGTATAAGTATAACCCCAGCCAGTAACCTCGGTGGTGGGAAAGCTTATGGAAATGATAATCTGCAACAAAATTAATAGTCACTTGGTCTAGTGTGAATAATTTATCAAAACCAGGATAGATTTGTTCAGGGAAAATCGTGTTGAACAAACTTGATAAGTTTTTTTGATGAGGTATCAGCAAGGATTAATGAGGGCAATGTGGTTGATGTGGTGTACTTCCAAAAGGCATTTGATAAAGTGCCACATAACAGGCTTATAAACAAAGTTAAAACCTATGAAATAAAAGGGACAGTAAAATCAGGGATATACATTGTTTATTTCTACCTTTTAGTATTCCCCCACCCCCACTAGAGCTATCTGTACCTTATCTGTCCTGTCTTCTACTCTTAATTAGCACATTCCTTTAGATAATATCACCACCTTCAACACCTCTTTGTTCTTTTGTCTGTGACAGCTTTTGGTTATCTCCACCTATCACTGGCTGCTTGTCCCAACAACCCCCCCCCCCCTTAAACCAGCTTATATTTCACCCCTCTCCTATTTTTACTTAGTTCTGTTGAAGGGTCATGAGGACTCGAAACGTCAACTGTGCTCTTCTCCGCCGATGCTGCCAGACCTGCTGAGTTTTTCCAGGTTTTTCTGTTTCTGTTTTTGTTTTGGATTTCCAGCATCCGCAGTTTTTATGTTTTTATCAGGGATATACAGTTGGCTGAGTGACAGGAAACAGAGAGTAGTGGTTACTTTTCAGACTCGAGGAAAGTATACAGGGGCACGTCGCAGGGCTCAGTATTAAGATCACTGCTTTTCTTGATCTGTATTAATGACCTAGACTCGGGTGTGCAAGGCACAATTTCAAAATTTGCGGATGACGCAAAACTTGAAAATATTGTGAATTGTGAGGAGGGGAGTGATAGGCTTCAAAAGAACATAGACAGGATGGTGGAATGGGCAGACACATGGCAGGAGAAAAGCAGAGAAGTGTGAAGTGATGCATTTAGGTTGGAAGAATGAAGAGAGGCAATAGAAATTAAATGATACAATTCTAAAGGGGTTGCAGGCGCGGAGACCAGGGAGTATATGTGTACAAATTGTTGAAGATGGCACAACAGGTTGAGGAGTGGTTAAAAAGTCATAAGGGATCCTCAGCTTTATAAATAAGGGCATAGAGTGCAAAGGCAAGGAAGTTATGAGGATACTTTATGAAACACTGGTCTGATCTCGACTGGTGTATTGTGTCCAATTCTGCACACCACACTTCAGAAAGAATGTGAAGGCTTTAGAGAGGATGCAGAAAAGATTTATGAGAATGGTGCAGGGATAAGAGTCTTCAGTTATGTGGATAGATTGGAGAAGCTGGTGTTATTCACCTTTAGAGAAGAGAAAGTTGAGTGAAGATGTGATAGAGGTTTTCAAAACCATGAGGGGTCTAGACAGAGTAGATAGGGAGAAATTGTTCCCATTGGTGGCAGATTCGAGAACTAGAGGACACAGATTGAAGATGACTGGCAAAAATATCAAAGGTGATATGAGGAAAACATTTTTTGCACAGGAAGTGTTTAGGATCTGGAATGCACAGCCTAAGACAGGGTTGGAGGCAGCTTCAATCATGGCTTTCTAAAGGATATTAGGTAGGAACCTCAAGAAAACAAACTTGCAGAGATATGGGCAAAGGGTGAGGGAGTGGGCTGAGCTAAATTGCTCTTGCATTGCTCCGACATGGACTCAACAGGTCAAATGGCCTCCATCTGTACAGTACGATTCTATAACTTCCCTATTGATTCTGTGCCTGCAGGCTATATGCTGCAATTCAGCATTCCAAGGGCAGGGCTCTGCATGATGGGAGTACGTGTTGGATACTTTTGGGGTCAGAATTCCACTTTGCATGGTTTCTGGCCCACAAGGTTAATAATACATGGGGTGGAAATCTGTGCAGGCCATGAATCAAACAGGCTGACTCTCATGCTTGGGATTCCCAATATGTGTGAAGCTCTACGCTGAAGAACACTAAATTGTAAAGTTCACCCTGATGCCTCCCTCCACTGTCTCGTACAGTTTTCAAAAGATAATTACTTTTTTGAGGTTTTGAAGGAATGTGAAAGACATTTGCGGAGTTCCAAATCTGTGAATTGAAAAGGTTTCTAATAACCCTACTGAGGAAAGCCAAAGAGCCATCTTGCTCTCATCACTGAGGCGTTTGACCCCAAGGCCTTCTCCTGTGTCCATAGCAACGGGGACAACAACTCATTGAGGGACTGGCCTGAAGCTCTGATCGATAAACTGGAGAATAGCCTTTTGAGAACTGACTGGCATAAGTGTCGATTCAGTTTCAAATGGCTATCATTTTACAGCCAGGAGATTTATTTTTAATTCTGCTTCTGATGGTTACATAGAATGTGCAATACAGAAACAGGCTATTCAGTCCAACTGGTCCATGCCAGTGTTTATGCTTCACATGAGTCCTCTCCAAACCTGACTTCAGCTGACTCTCGTCATCATATATTTCTTTTTGTGTTTTTAACGTGCTTCTTTTGTTTTGATCTGGCTACATGATGACGGCCTTAGGGAAAATGGCTGACTGTGATCCAGTACTCCTGTGTACCTCCTATTTCACAGTTGTTACTTGATTCAAACTGACCTGTTTAATTGTGCATAGAGAGAAGCCTGCTGAAAGAGGCCTTGATTATGTGCATTGTAAAGGATGCTTCCAACATGGTTGCATCAAAGACACTGGCAGGATAATACTCTGCCTGGGTGGCCTGGAATAATAGCCTGCCTTCATGAAGCTTGATTAAACTACTTTTGGCTTATCTGACTGCAGGAAAATGGCCAGATGGGCTGCAATGATTTTCCTGTTATTGTTGTGCAGTCCTGTTTCTTTGTTGTGTTCCTTTAAGCGTGTCTATGCTCTTTTGGGAATGAAAATGAGGTCAAGTGCCTACCTGCCTGTGGAGACTGTTACTGTGAGTTCACCAATTAAAACCCAGTACAGCCCCATTTGAAACTTAATAGAGCGACATGAGCAGGCAGCAAGAGACGGGGTGAGGGGGGGGAGGGGTTACGACCTCCAAATCTTTTTGATAGGTGCTCCACAAAACATACCATTCAATAGGTTATCCCATGAAACAGGGGATAGCATAAGCTAATAAAAAATAGGAGCAACAGTAGGCCATTCGGCCCCTCTCAGGGCGCTCTGGATGAGGGTAGCAGCTCCTCCACCCCTCTGCCAGTGACCGTGGCATCCGATGAGGCTGCGGCGACTGGGGACATGCCAGCCGTGGCACTGGCCACTCCCTCCCAGGCTGGTCCAGCACAGGCTCCATGGACCAGAGGATGCCCGCCAATCTCATCAAGGCCAACAGGACAGCAGAGTGAACAGGCTGCCTCCAATGCCGGTGCCAGCGAGGGGGGAGCACTTAGACATAGCACCCGCAAATGAAAACTTAAAGCACCTTAATCACAATATGGCCTGAGCATGGGTGATGTTTGTTTTCCCCATTTTTAATTTAATTCTTAATTGGTGTGATGGAGAACACCTCTGAATTTCATTTGTTAACTTTATGGCAGGCACCATGTCATTAAATGTGTTTTTATACAACAAACCTCTGGGTGCTTCATTAGTTTTGCAGGTGCAGGGTAACCCATGATGTTATGAGTGATTTGTTTGTCATTGAGCTTTATTGAAATGGCACATAGTGTATGTTGACCAAGCAAACGTTCCTGTCAGGGATCAAGTATGGAGCCTGCAGCCCTGGCATGTGGTGGTGGTTGTTCTTATTTGGTAGCCTAGCTGAAGGAGCATTGGATCTAAGCCTCCCGGGTGTCCCTGCCTCCCTGGAGGGTGCCCAGAACAGCTTCTATGCCCTCAGCGTTCTACTGACCGTGCTCGTCCTCGGACTCACCACTGGACTCGTCGTCTGTTGCCTGAGCAACTGCTTCAAGATCTTCTTCCTCCACTGCATCCCCCCTTCCCAGTGCCAGATTGAGAAGAGCATAGCATGCAACCGCTATCAGTGACAAATGATCTGGGGGGTATTGGAGTGCGCCCACTGAACGGTCCAGGCATCGGAAACGCATCTTCAGAAGACTGATGGCTTTCTCTACCATTGCCCTTATGGACCCATGGCTCCTGTTGTACTGCTGCTTGGCCTCTGTTCTTGGGTGGCGGAGAAGCGTCATGAACCTCCTTTTGAGGGGATAGCCCTTGTCGCCCAGCAGCCATTCAACCAGCCAGGCCGGAGCACTGAAGAGCCTCGGCACCTGGGAGTGTCTCAGGATGTAGGTGTCATGGGAGCTGCCTGGGTACCTTGGACAGTGTTGCAGAATCTGCATCCTGTGGTCACACACTATCTGCACGTTCATGGAGTGGAAGCCCTTCCTGTTGACGAAGGCACCCGGCTCCTTGATGGCCACATGTGTGCAGTCGATTGCAATCTGGACACAGGGGAAGCCAGCAATCACTGCAAAGCCTCTGGCTCGCTCAGCCTGGCTGGCCTCACCATACGATAGTGAATGAAAGTCAGTGCACACTTGAACAGAGCGTCTGTCACCAGCTTGCCACAACTGTGAACAGCTGATTGGGAGACTCCACACAGACCCCCACTGAGCCCTGGAAAGAGCGGAGGCATAGGAGTTAAGAGCCACTTTGACCTTCCACCTTGGCCTTCCTGTTAGCCCCGCGCCTCTTATGCCTGCGCCTCTCCTTCCACAGGTTGCTCCCCTGGAGGCTGAATAGGAACACCTGGCCTCCTCCTCCTCCTGGCCCTCTCTTCCTTCTGAGAGGAGGTGCCTCCAGCGGAGAGCACAATCCCCATTCCCAGGGTAAGGGAAGGCTGTCTGATACCTGGAAGGCCCTAAGTGGTATGAATCCTCCGGGGGCTTGGAAAACAACACTGAGTCCTGAACTGAAGCCTCTTATTTCTGTCAAAGCAGCTGTGAGGTGAAATGAAGATGTCCTGTTCACAAAAGCAAGCAGCGGCAAGTTATAAGCTAAAGTAGAAACTACTCGCATTTACAAGCCCACCGACCCCTCTTATCCCACCCGTGGATGAGTCTTTTGAAACTGTGGCCTGCCCGCCTGCCCTTTTAGCCCGTGCGGTGGCCTGAAAATCGCATGGGCCAGGTAAACTCCGGGACAATTAGTGTCTTAAGGGCCTTAACTGGCCAGTTAATTAATGGTGGGCACACCTCCGTCTTCATCACACGCCTGCCTACCGAAATATCGCAAAGGTGCACGTTGACATCGGCACACTCGGCCAACGTCAACGTGCTTCATTTCTCGGTCAGGCATGTCAGGCGCGCAACCCGCACGCTAAGCTAAAAATTCTGCCCCTGGTCTTGGTAATGGTGACCATGAAGCTAGCATTGATTTTCATTGAAACCGACTTGGTTCACTATTGTCCTTTAGGGAAGGAAATATGCCATCCTTATCTGGTCTGGCATACATGTGACTCCAGATCCACAGCAATGTGATTGACTCTTAATTGCCCTCTGAAACGGCCTAGTAAGCCATTCAGTTCAAGGACAGTTCGGAATGGGCAACAAATGCTGGCCTTGTCAGTGATGCCCATTCCCAAGAAAGAATTTTTAAAATCCCTGCCATCAAAGGATTGAGTGAAACATCAGAGAAACTAGGGCTCTCCAGCCTTACAAATGAGTTATATTGAGGTATACAGAACATCAAAAGACTACACAACCTCTCTTTTTGCATAACAATGTGGTGGTGGGAAGGGGAGGGCACAAGAGGAACATAGCCAGAGGTCTTTATTTACCAACTGCCTCTGTGCTACCAGAATTATTTATTTATTTAGTGAATGCAAATCCCCAAAGCCAAGTGACAGCCTCCTCTTTCACTGACTCTGCCACTTAGTTTGTGAGGGGACACTCCTCAGTAATGTGCAGCATTGTTTATGTCTTTCCACAAGTGCATAATGGGTTTGTACCAAGGCCCCAGCTGTGGAGGTTAGCTGCACAGGGCCCCTGGCCTGTCCTGAACCTGTTTATCAAAGACCACTGTTGCCGTGGTAGTTCAAAGCCTGCCATTCGACAGATGGGGTTTGTCACAAAGAACTTGTTAGTGAATTCCCGTGTTTCCCATTCCTTGATCCTGAGGATCTCTGCTGGGGATCTTGCTACAGAGATTTGCCTGACATCAAGTCCTGAACAAGGAACCATCATCTCCAGATAAACAACAAGAACTTCGAAGCCAGTAACATTGGCCTCCCCAACAACACAGCCTCTGTTCCCTTGATGTCAATACGTAATATTCTTGGTCTCATTTTGCTAACATAGAGCATTCACAGAGTCTGCTGGGGCAAGCAAAATATCAACTCTATTGGAACGCACCTTACTGTGAGCTATATCTCACATTGAGGTCCACTAAAGAGAACAAGATCTTTTTTAAAAATTCTTTCACGGGATGTGGGCGTCGCTACCTAGGCCATCAGTTTTATTGCCCTTGCCTAATAGCCCTTGAGAATGAGCTGCCTTCTTGAACCACTGCAGTCCACGTGTTGTAGGTGGACCCACAGTGCTGTTCAGGAGGGAGTTCCAGGATATTGACCCAGAGACAGTGGAGCAACAGTGATATCTTTCCAAGTCAGGATGGTGTGTGACTTAGAGGGGAACTTGCAGGTGGTGGTGTTCCCATGCATCTGCTGCCCTTGACATTACATCACTTCCTGTGATGATGTATCCTGTGTTTCATTAGCTTAACCATAGTTAGAATAAATTCCTTCTACTACAAATATCATTAATTTCCCTGGCCATTCAGGCTACACCAGAGTGTGCGCCATCTCAGCATTATACTTGATCCTGAGTTAAGCTTCAAATCCCCTCCATCATAAACCACATACTTAAAGGAATCAAAAGATATGGATAATGTGGGCAGGTGGAGATGAGATGGAAGATCAGCCATGATCTGACTAAGCTGCCTCAAAAGGCCAGCTGGCCTATTCATGTTCCTATTTCTTATGAGTTAATGTTCTTACTTCTGCCTTCACAGCACTTCCCATCTTCATTTTTTTATTTATTCATTAATTCATGGGATGTTAATGCCCATACCTAAGTGCCCTTGAGAAGATGGTCATGAACCACCTTCTTAAACCACTGTCGTCTATGTGATGACATACGCCCAAAGAGCTGTTAGGAGGAAATTTCTGGATTTTGACCCAATGAAGATGGAATAGCAATATATTTTCAAGTCAGGGTCATGTGTGATCTGCAAAGGCAACTTGCAGGTGGTGGTGTTTCAGTGTGTCTACTGCCCTTTGTCCTTCTAGACAGCAATAACTGCAGGTTCAGAAGTTGCTGTCGAAGGAGCCTTGGCAAGTCACTGTCAGTATCTTGTAGATTCTTGGCTAGTATCTTGTAGATGGTTTATACTGCTGCTCTGTGGATCGATGGTGGTGGGATTGAATGTTTAAGATGGTTATGGGATGCCAATCAAGTAAGTTGCTTTGTCCTGCATGGTGTTAAGCTTCTTGAGTGTTTTTGGAGCTGTACTAATCCAAGGAAGTGATGAATATTTCATCACAATCCTGGCTCGTGCCTTGTAGATGGTGGACAGGGCTTTGGGGAGTGAGGAGGTGAGTTACTCATTGCAGGATTCTAACCTCTGACCTGTTCTTGGAGCCATAGTATTTATCTTACTTTCCAATTCAGTTTCTGGTCAATGGTAACCCCCAGGGTGTAGATAGTGTAGGATTCAGCAATGACTATGGAATTGAATGTCAATGGGAGATAGTTGGATTCTCTCTTGTTGGAGATGGTCATTGCCTAGCGAATGCTACTTGCCACTTATCAGCCCAAGCCTGGATATTTTCCAGGTCTTACTGTATGCGGACACAAACTGCATCATTACCTGACGAATTGCGAATAATATGAACCCTATGCAACAGGCAGTGAACATCCCCACTTCTGACTTTATGATGGAGCAAAGGTCATTGATGAAGCAACTGAAGATGTTTGGGCCTCGGATACTACCCTGAGGAACTCCTGCAGCGATGTCCTGGGACTGAGCCGATTGACCTCCAACAACCACAACCATCCTCTTTTGAGTTAGATATGATTCCAGTCAGTGTAGAATTTCCCCCTGATTCCCATTGACTTAATTTTGCTAGGGTTTCTTGCTGCCACCTTCTGTCAAATGCTGCCTTGATGACAAGGTCAGTCACTCTCAACCCACCTCTTGAGTTCAGCTCTTTTGTTCACCTTTTTTTAAATTTAATTCACAGAATATGGGGATTGTCGGCCAGGCCAGCATTTTATTGCCTACCTCTAAGTGTCCTTGAGAAGATGTTAGTGAGCTATCTTCTTGAAATCCCTGTGGTGTGGTTACACCCACAATGCTGTTAGGAAGGGAGTTCCAGGATTCCAACCAATGTCAGTGAAGGAATCAGGATGGTGAGTGGCTAAGTGGGGAAATTGCAGGTGCTGGTGTTCCCATGCACCTGCTGCCCTTGTCCTAGAAGGTAGGTCTCATGGGTATGGAAGGTGTTGTCAAAGGAGGCTTGGTGAGCTTCTGCATTGCATCTTGTAGGTGGTACACACTGTTGCCATTATAAATCGGTGGTAGAGGGAGTGGCTGCTGAAGGTGGTGTTGGGGTGTCAATCAAATGGGCTGCTTTGGCCTGAATGGTACTGAGCTTCTTCAAAGTTGTTGGAGCTGCACTCATCCAGGCAAGTAGGCAGTATTCCAGCACACTTCTGATTTGTGCCTTGTAAACCCATTGAATCATAGACATTTACAGCATAGAAGGAGGCCATTCGGCGCATCGTGTCCATACCAATCAACAAAGATCTGACTACAATAATCCCAAAGTGCTGGAGGCTATGGCAATGCAATGAATATCTAAATACTTCTTAAATGTTCAAGAGTTTCTGACTCAACCGCCCTTTCAGACAGCGAGTTCCAGACTCCCACCACCCTCTGGGTGAAAAAATTTCTAATCTCCCCTCTTAGCCTCTACCTCTTAACTTAAATCTATGTCCCCCTGGTTATTGACCACACTACTGATGGAAAAAGTGCCTTCCTATCCACCCTATCTATGCCCCTCATAATCTTATACACCTCCATCAGGTCCCCTCTCAACTTTCACTGCTCCAAGGAAAACAAACCCAGCCTATCCAATCTTTCTTCATAGCTCAGACCCTCCAGCCCAGGCAGCATCATGATAGATCTCCTCTGCACCCTCTCCAGTGCAATCACATCCTTCCTATAATCTGGTGATCAGAACTGTATGCAGTATTCCAGTTGTGGCATAGCGAGCATTTTATACAGTTCCAGCATAACCTCCCTGCTCTTGTATTCTATGCCTTGTAGATGGTGGACAGGCTTTGGGGATTCTGGAGGTGAGTTACTTCCCACAGAATTCCTACCTCTAATCTGCTCTTGTAGCCACGGTCTTTATATGGCTAGGCCAGTTCAGTTTCTGGCCAATGATAACCCACAGGATGTTGATAGTCGAGGATTCTTCGATGGTAATGCAATTGAATAAGACCATATGTCCATAAGACGTAGGAGCAGAAGCAGGCATTCGGTCCATCGAGTCTGCTCCGCCATTCAATGAGATCATGGCTGATTTGATAATCCTCAGCTTCACTTTCCTGTCTTTTCCCCATAACCCTTGATTCCTTTACTGATTAAAAACCTGTCTATTTCAGCCTTATATATACTTAACAACCCAGACTCTACAGCCCTCTATGGTAAAGAATTCCACAGATTCACTATCCTCTGAGAGAAGAAATTCCTCCTCATCTCTGTCTTAAATGGGTGACCCCTTACTCTGAGATTATGCCCTCTGGTCCTAGACTCTCCCAAAAGGGGAAATAACCTCTCAGCATCTACCTGTCAAGCCCCCTAAGAATCTTAGATGTTTCAATAAGGTTGCCTCTCATTCTTCTAAACTCCAATGAGTACAAGCCCAACCTACTCAACCTCTCCTCATAAGAAAATCCCTCCATAACCAGGATCAACCTGGTGAATCCTCCCAGGACTGCCTCCAATGCCAATATATCTTTCCTTAGATAGGGGGGCCAAAATTGTTCACAGTATTCTAGGTATGGTCTAACTAGTGCCTTGTATAGTTTTAGCAAGACTTCCCTATTTTTATACTCCATTCCCTTTGAAATAAAGACCAACATTCCATTTGCCTTCCCTATTACCTGCTGAACGTGTATGTTAGCTTTTTGGGATTCATGCATGAGGATTCCCAAATCCCTCTGTGCTGCAGCTTTCTGCAGTCTTTCTCCATTTAAGTAATATTCAGCTCCTCTATTCTTCCTGCCAAATGCATAATCTCACATTTTCCCACATTATATTCCATCTGCCAAGTTTTTTTCCACTCACCTAACCTGCTTATATCCCTCTGTAGACTCTTTATGTCATCCTCACCATTTGCCTTCCCACCAATTTTGTGTCATCCACACACTTGGCGATAGTACATTCACTTCCCTCATCTAAGTCATTAATATATATTGTAAATAATTGAGGCTCCAACACTGATCCCTATGGCACTCCACTAGTTACAGGTTGCCATCCTAAAAATGCCCCCTTTATCCCAACTCTCTGCCTCCTATTAGTTCGCCAACCCTCTGTCCTTGCTAATATACTACCCCCAACACCATGGGGTCTTATTAAGTACCTTTATGTGCAGTACCTTATCAAATGTCTTTTGGAAATCTAAATGCATTACATCTGCTGATTCCTCTTTATCCATCCTGCTTGTTACCTCCTCAAAGAATTCTAATAAATTTGTCAGGCATGATTTCCCCTTCATGAAGCCATGCTGACTCTATTTGATTATATTATATATTTCTAAACGCTGTGCTATTACATCCTTTACAATAGACTCTAACATTTTCCCAATGACGTATGGTAAGCTAACTGGCCTACAGTTACCTGTTTTTTTTGTCTACCTCCCTTTTTGAATACTGGCAGTTAGCAGTTTGGCAGTTTTCCAATATTTTTTGGTCATCTTTCCCAGAATCTAAGGATTCTTGGGAGATTACTACCAGAGCATCCATTATCTCTGTAGCTACTTCCTTTAATATCCTAGGATGCAACCCATCAGGTCCAGGGGACTTATCAGCCTTTAGCCCCATTAGTTTCCCTAGTACTTTTTCTCTAGTGAGAGTAATTGTATTTATTTCCTCCACTTCTTTTGCCCCTTGATAATTTAGTATTTTTGGAGTGCTATTAGTGTCTTCTACCATGAAAACTGATGCAAAGTATTTATTCAACTCCTCTGCCATTTCCTGGTTCCCCATTATTATATATTCTTATTATACATTTAAATAAGCTCTTATTGTCCATTTTTATATTAATCGCTAGTTTACCCTCAAAGTTCATTTTCTCCCTCTTCATTTTTTCTAACCATCTTATGTTGGTTTTTAAATCTTTCCCAATCCTCTGGCTTACCAGTAATCTTTGCCACATTGTATGCTTTTTCTTTCAATTTTATACTACCCTTAACTTCCTTGGTTAACCATGGTAGGTTTATCCCCTTCCTAGAATCATTCTTCCTCACTGGGACATATCTTTGTTGTGAGTCATGAACTATTTTCTTAAACGTCTGCCATTGTTCATCAACCATCTTTCCTGCTAAACTCCTTTCCCAGTCCACTCCAGCCCTTCATTCCTTTGTAAGTACCCTTATTTAAGTTTAGCTCATTTGTTTCCGACTCAGGTTTCTCACTTCAAACTGAATGCTGAATTCTACCATGTTATGGTCACTGTTTCCTAGTGGATCCATAGACTACTCCTACCAGTGTATTCTTCCCTTGTTATTTCTTACCTCCACCCATATGGATTCTACATCTTCTGATCCAACATCCTTTCTTGCTATCGTACTTATTCCATCTCATACTAACAAAGCTACCCCACCACCCTTTCCTTCCTGCCTGTCCTTTAAAAAGTCACATTCCCCTGAATATTTAGTTCCCACCTTAGATCTCCTTGTAATCACTTCTCCATAATGGCTGTAAGATCATACCCATCAATCTCTATTTGTGCCACTAATTCATTTATTTTGTTCCAAATATTTTGTGCATTTAAGGAAAGAGTCATTAATTTTGCCTTTTTACCATTTTTTTCCCCCTTTGACCCCATTTGCTGCTGTTTTTTTTTATTTTTGTGCATTCTGTCCCTGTCACTCTCTGGATATCATTACCTAAGTAGCTGCCCTGCAATGCCACCATATCCTTTTGCTTTGTAAGCCTACGTACCCCCTCTCCAGAACCCTCCCCCCCTCTATTTAGTTTAAAGCCCCCTCTACAGCCCTAGTTATTTGATTCACCAGGACATTGGTCCCAGCACGGTTCAAGTGAAGCCTGTCCCACCGGAACAGCTCCCTTCTACCCCAGTACTGGTGCCAGTGCCCCATGAATTGAAACCCATTCCTCCCACACCAATGTCAAGGGCCGATGGTTAAATTCTCTCGCTGGAGATGATCATTGCCTAGCACTTGTGGGACATGTATGTTACTTGCTGCTTATTAGCCTAAGCCTGAATATTGTCCAGATCTCGCTGCATATGGACACAGATTGCTTCAGTGTATGAGGAGCTGCAAATGGTACTGATCATTGTGCAATCATCTGTGAAATTCCCACTTCTGAAGCAGCTGAAGGTGGTTAGTCCTGAGGTACTGCTGCAGCAATTGACCTCCAACAACCACAACCATCTTCCTTTGTGGTAGGTATGACTCCAACCAGCGGAGAGTTTTCCTCCTGATTCCCATTGACTCCAGTTTTGCTAGAGCTCTTTGATGCCACACTGAGTCAAATGCAGTCTTGATGTCAAGAGCAGTCACTCTCATCTCATCTCTTGACTTCAACTCATTTGTCTGTGTTTGGACCAAGGCTGTAATGAGGTCAGGAGCTGCATGACCCTGGCAGAACCAAAACTGAGTGTCAGCTGAGTAAGACCCACTTGATAGCACTGTTGATGACACTTTCCATCGCTTTACTGATGATGGAGAGTAGACTGATGGGGCGGTAATTGGCCGAGTTGGATTTGTCTTGCTATTTCTGTACAGGACATACCTGGACAACTTTCCCAATAGCTGGGTAGATGCCAGTGTTGTAGCTGTACTGGAACAGCTTGGCTAATGGTGCAGCCAGTTCTGGAGCACAATTCCTCAGTTAGATTGCTAGAAGGTCGTCAGGGCCTATAGCCTTTGCAGCGTCCAGTGCTTTCAGCCATTTCCTGATATCATGTGGAGTGAATCGAATTGGCTGAAGATTTGCATCTGTGATGAGAAGGACTTCCAGAGGAGGCTGAGATGGATCACCCACTTGGCACTTCTGGCTGCCGATGGTTGCAAATGTTTCAGCCTTGGCTTTTGCACTGATGCGCTGGGTTCCCCCATCAATGAAGATGGGGATATTTGTGGAGCCTTCTCCTCTTGTTAGTTGTTTAATTGTCCACCGTCATTCACAATTGGATGTGGCAGGACTGCAGAGCTTAGATCTGATCCATTGGTTGTGGGATCGCTAAGCTCTGTATATCGCATGTTGTTTCAGCTATTTGGCATTGAAGTAGTCCTGTGTGTATCTTCACTAGGTTGACATCTCATTTTTAGGTATACCTGGTGCTGCTCCTGGCTTCCCTCCTGCACTCTTCATTGGACCCGGCTTTATGGTAACGGTAGCGTGGGGGATATGCTGGGCCATGAGGTTACAGATCGTAGTTAAATGCAATTCTTCTGCTGTTGATGGCCCACAGCGCCTCATGGATGCCCTGCTTTGAGTTGCTAGATCTGTTCAAAATCCATCCCGTTTAGCACAAAGCTAATGTGAGGCTTTGAGCCGAGTGGCCCAGGTGGAACATCAGTGAGCAGGTCATTGCTGTCTAAGTGCCGCTTGATAGCACTATCAGCAATACTTGCGATCACTTTGCTGATGATTGAGAATAGACTGATGGACCAGATTGGATTTGCCCTGCCTTTTATGTGCAGGACAAACCTGGCAGATTTTCCACAGTATCAGATGAATACCAGTATCCCCATGCAAATATACTGGATCAGCCATATAAATATTGTGGCTACAAGAGCAGGTCAGAGGCAAGCTGCAAAATATACCTATAAGGGTGAAACCAGAACTGCTAGGTTATACATAATAGAAAAAAGATGAACAGCCTGGGTCTCTTTGCTCTTGAAAATATAGGGCTGAGGGCTGACCTAATAGAGAGCATTAAAATTATGAAAGGTTTTGCCAAATTAGATACAGAGAGAGTGATTCCATTTGTCGGGAAGAGAAAACTTCTTTACCCAAAGAGTGGTGAGGATATGGAACTTGCTACCACAGGGAGTGGTTGAGGCAAATATTATGGATGCACTTAAGGTGAAGCTAGACAAGCATATGAGGGAGAAGGGAATAGCTGGTTATGCTAAGAGAGTTAGCTGAGGAAGGATGAGAGACATTCAAGTGTAGCAAACACACTGGCATAGACTGTTTGGGCTGAATGTTCGTTTCTAAACTGTATATTCTCTGTAATTCTATGTAACACTGGAATGAAAACAACATAGGAAACAGTTGCCTTTGCTCTTTCAGCCTAATCTATGAAGTCATCCGTAGCAGTGAGAGAATTGTTATTTCCAATGCTTAATAGAACATTTGACCTTTAAATTATCGTTTACAACGGGATGATAAATGGGGATCCCTTTATGTCACTTGGGAAAAATACGACAGAAATTTCAATTGAGCAAAATTACAGTTTCGCAGATATTTAAAGAATTGACATTTAGTGTGCAAGGCCCTTTGTAACGTGACCAGCAGTCCTCTCTCCCACTGTCCCCCCAGTAATAACACTTTCCGAGCTTTAAATCACCCGTGAAATATCCTCTATGAAGGAAAGAGCTCCTCTACATGGTGCACTCATCAGGAACCATTTCACAGGATGCTGGAGCATTAGATAGGACTGATGTTAACCCATTTCTAAAACAGCTTATGCCTGATGATTTGGCGGGGACATTGATCTACTTATTCTGAACTAGGATCATAGATACATAGAATAGAACAGCACTGACAAAGGCCATTCAACCCCTTGAGTCTGTCCTGGTTCTTTCGACGAACAATCCAGTTAGTCCCACTTCCCCATATCCCTGCAATTTATTTCGAGTATTTATATACAATTCCATTTTGGAGACTACTATTGAATCTGCCAGTGCATTCCAAATCCCAACCACTAAAAATGTTTTTCCTCATTCTTAACAATATGAAATCACTTTAAATCTGTAACCTCTGCTTTTTTTAATTCATTTACAGGATGTGGTCATCGCTGGCTATGCATTTATTCCCCATGGAAAGGTGGTGTTGAGCTGCTTATCAACCTTTCAGCCATTAAAAACAGTTTCTCCCTATCTACTCAGTCCAACCCCCCCCTCATGACTTTGAACATCTCTATCAAATCTCCTCTTCGACTTCTCTCTCTCAGAAGAACGATCGCAGCTTCTCCAGTCTAGTTATTTTTTTTTAGTATTTGTTCATGGAATGGGGATGTCGCTGGTCCTAATCAGGACTCCTAATTGTCCTTGAGAACTGAGTGGCTTGTTAGGCCATTTCAGGGGGCAGTTAAGAGTCTGGAGTCTGGAGTCACATTTAGGCCAGGCCAGGTAAGGACAACAGATTTCCTTTCCTAAATCAGTAACCAGATGGGTTTTTATGACAATCATTTCATGGTCATCATCAGACCTTTAAGATTTTTATTGAATTCAAATCATCTGCCATAATAGGATTTGAACCCAGGTCCCCACAGCATTACCCTGGGTTTCTGAATTATTAATCTGGTGACAATACCACTGCCTTTCCTTCGTACCTATATTAAAATATCAGGCAAAGAAAAGCCATACAAATGTGTTGGATGTTCACGTGCCTGAATCACAAACAGCCATTTCTAAATTTACATACGTATACACAAATGCATGGTTAGTAGCGCAATCCACGTTTCCAAAATGCTTCCAGGATGAAACAATGTACCCAGGCTTAGAGGATCACTTGGGCACAATAAGTATAGGAAAATTGGGATTTGGGAGAAAAAGGCACAGATTACATCTAATTTCCTGGTGCAAGACAGGAAAATCTACCTGCCTGTTCGAGTGTTTGAAGCGATGTTAAAACACAATTTGAAGAACAGCTGACCAGGCCAACACTCCTTCCTCAGGACCAAGATCACCAAATGCAGATATATTTCATTGTTTTTCATGAGACCATGGGTGCACAAGTTGGTTACCATAATTTTTCCCTTTATCCTTTCATGGGATGTGGGCGTGACTGGCAAGACCAGCAAGGTCCTAATTGCCCTTGAACTGAGTGGCTTGCTGGGCCATTTCATAGGGCAGTTAAGAGTCAGCCACATTGCTGAGGATTTGGAGTCACACGTAGGCAAGACCAGCAGACATTAGTGAACCAGATGGATTTTTATCACAATCAATGATAGTTTCATGGTCACCATTACTGAGGTTAGCTTTATATATTTCAGATTTATTAACTGAATTCAAATTCCACCAGCTGCTGTAGTGGGGCTTGAACCCAGTGTCCCCAAAGCATAACCTGGATCTCTGGATTATTAGTCCAGTGACATTACCACTATGCCACCATCTCCCCTAATTTGCTAACATAACAATTATGAATTGTATGAAACACCTTAGGACTTTTCAATATGACATGCTAAATTACTGCATAGCAGTATATGCTGGTAGAGCAAGCAATTAAGGAAGAAAATGGTACGTTGACCTTTATTGCAAGAGGTTTTGAGTATAGGGATAAAGATGTCTTGCTGCAATTATAATGAGCCTTGGTGAGACCACACCTGGACTATTGCATACAGTTTTGGTCTCTTTACCAAAGGGAGAATGTACTTGCCATGGAGGAAGTAAACCGAAGGTTCACCAAACTAATCCCTGGGATGGAAGGATTGTCCAATGATGGAAGATTGAATAGACTGGGTCTTTATTCTCTGGTGTTTAGAAGAATGAGAGGTGATCTAATTCAAACACAAAATTCTTACATTCTTGACAGGGTAGATGCAGGGCGGATGTTTCCCCTGGCTGGGGTGGTGGGGGTGTGGGGGGGTATAGAACCAGGGGACACAACCTCAGGATAAGGGACAGACCACTTAGAACTTAGATTAGGGGGAATTTCTTTACTCAGAGGGTGGTGAATCTTCAGAATTCTCTTCCCCAGAGGGCTGTGGAGGTTGTCATTGAGTATACTCAAGACTGAGAGTGATAGAATTCTACATATTTAAAACATCAAGGGGCACAGGGATAGTGCAGGAAAATGGTATTGAAGTTGAAGATCAGCCATGAGCTCATTGAATGGTGAAAGTGCTGAATGGCCTACTCCTGTTCCTATTTCTTACATTCTTATATTCTTATATATAAATGTACTTTTTATTCTTTCTCTCTCTCTCTCTCTTTCTCTCAGTCTCTCTCTCTATAACTGCTAATTTGACATTTTTCCCCATGATGGTGTTTGAGGGAGTAATGTCTAGCCAGGAAATCTCCTTGCTCTTTTTTCCAAAATTATCCTATAACCTTTTTAACATTCAATTGAAGAAGTGAACAAGATTTTAGGTTTATTACCCATCTAAAGGGCAGGCAAGTTAACAAACCAGCACTATTCCAACATTGGCATTAGGCTGTCAGGGGTAAATTATGGACAAGATACTTGGAGAATCACACAAAATCACAGAATTACTACAGCACCAGAAGGAGGCCATTCAGCCCATCGAGCCTGCGCCACTTTCCAAATGAGCAATTCACTTAGTTCCATTCTCCTGCCTTCCCCCCGTAACCCTGCAGATTCTTCCTTTTCAGATAACAGTCTAATTCCCTTTTGAATGCCTCGATTGGACCTGCCTCCACCACACTCTCAGGCAAAGCATCCCATACCTTAACCACGCGCTGTGTCAAAAAGTTTCTCCTCATGTCGCTTTTGCTTCTTTTGCCAATTACCTTAATCTGTGTTGTCTTATTCTTGATCCTTTCATGAGTGAGAACAGTTTCTCCCTATCTACTCTGTCCACACACCTCATGATTTTGAACACCTCTACCAAATCTCCTCTCGGCCTTATTTTCTCCAAGGAAATCATTTCCTAACTTCTCCAATCTATCTTCATAACTGAAGTTCCTCATCTGTGGAACTATTTTTGTGACTCTTTTCCGCATTCTCTCCAATGCCTTTGCATCCTCCCTAAAGTGCAGCGATCAGAACTGGACGCAATATTTCAGCTGAGGCTGAATAATAATTCTTATAGACTTATAGAAGTTCAACATAAACTCCTTGTTCTTGTACTCTATGCCTCTATTAATAAAGCCCAGGATACTGTATGCCTTATTAACCGCATCAACCTGTCCTGCCACCTTCACTAACTTATGTACAAATACACCCAGGTTCCTCTGCTCCTGCACCCCATTTAGAGTTGTACCCTTTATTTTGTATTGTATCTCCATGTTTTTTCTACCAAAATGAGTCACTTCACATTTCTCTACATAGAACTTCTTCTGCCACTTGTCCACCTATTCCACCAACTTGTCTATGTCCCTTTGAAGTTCTATACTATCCTCCTCACAGTTCACAATGCTTCCAAGTTTCATATCATCCACAAATTTTGAAATTGTGCCCTGTACCCCATGGTCTAGGTCATTAATATATATCAGGAAAAGCAAGGTTCCTAACACTGGCCCCTTGGGGAACTCTACCAGAAACCTTCCAGCAGCCCGAGAAACATCAATTAACCAATACTCATTCTTTTCTGTCACTCAGCTAATTCCATGTCCATGTTACTACTGTCCCTTTCATTCCATGAGCTATAACTTTTCTCACAAGTCTGTAGTGTGGCGCTGTATAAAATGCCTTTTGAAAATCCATGTACATCACATCAACAGTATTACCCTCATCGACCCTCTGTTAAGTCTCCAAAAAAACTCCAGCAAGTTAGGTAAATACAATTTTCCCTTAATAAATCCATGCTAATTAGCCTGCAGATTTCATTTCCTAAAGGACATTAGTGACCAGATGGGCTTTTACAACAATCGATGATAATTGCCATAGTCATTATTGCTGAGACAAGCTTTTAATTCCAGATTTTATTAATTGAATTTAAATTCCAACAGCTGCCTTGGTGGGGTTTAGAACTCATGCCCATAGACAATTAACTGAGCCCCTGGATTATTGGCCCAGTGACTTTACCACCAGCACCATCTCCCCTTACATGCCTATGGAAGACTTTGGGATTCCCTCTTATGTTGGCTGCCAGTCTATTTTTATAATCCCTCTTTGCTTCTCTTATTTGCTTTTTCACCTCCCCTCTGAACTTTCTGTATTCAGCCTGGTTCTCAACTGTATCTTCTACCTGACACCTGTCATAAGCACACTTTTCTTCTTTATCTTATTTTCTACCTCCGGCATCATGCAGAGAGCTCTGGATTTGTTTGTCCTGCCTTTCCCTTTTGAGGAAATATACTTGCATTGTGCCCAAAATATCTCTTCTTTGAAGGTAGCCCATTGTTCAGCCACCATTTTTACTGCCAACCTTTGACTCCAATTATTTTGGTCCAAACCCATTAATTACTCCTTGAATTTGGCTTCCCCAGTTCATTATTCTCACTCTGGATTGTTCTTTGTCCTTTTCAATAGTCAGCCTAAACTTTAAGATCATTGTCCCCTAAATGTTCTCCGACTGACACTAGATCTACTTGGCCCACCTCATTTCCAAGAACCAGGCCTAGCAATGCCACTTCTTTCTCATTGGACCGGAAACATACCACTGTAGAAACACACTGAACTTTCCTGAACACACACAAAGAACTCTTGCCCCTCTCTGCCCTTAACACTACTACTATCCCAGTCTATATTCAGATAATCAGTCTCCCCATTATAACTCTATAATTTTGGCACTTCTAATTTCCTTACAAAGTTGTTCCTCTACATCTTTTCCAATATTTGATGGCCTATAGACTACACTGTTCCTTAGCTCTAGCCAAATAGATTCTCTCCTTGACCCCTCTTCCTTTCCTTCCTTTCCTATCTTTCCTGAACTCATTGTATCCAGAAATATTTAACACCCGGTCCTGCCCTTTTTTGAGTCAGTTATTGCCACAACATCATATTTCCACATGGCAATCTGCGCCTATAACTCACCAGTCTTATTTACCGTACCCTGTGCATTCCCATACATGTGCTGTAACCCTGATTTAGACTTTATTATTTTCTCCCTTACTCTGACCCCACCCATTAACTTTCTATTCCTTATTCCAGTGCTATCTATCCCTCCCAATATTCTGTGCATCTTGGTATTCCTCTCTGATATTATCTCCTCGTTCTCACACCTCTGCCAAGTTAGTTTAAACCCTCTACAATGGCACTAGCAAGGCAATTTGTCTCAGCTCACTTTAGGTGCAACCTGACTGGCTTGTACAGGTCCCATCTCCCCCAAACTTAGTCCCAACATCCCAAGAACCTAAAGCCCTCCCTCCTGCAGCATCCTTTCAACTACAGATTCATCTACTGTATCCTCCTATTTCTATACTCACATGCGTGTGATACCGGGAGTAATTTCCTACCTAACTTCCTAAATTCTAACAGCAGGACCACATCCCTCTTTCTACATATGTCGTTTGTACCAATGTGGACCATGACTGCTGTCTGTTTACCCTCCCCACTCGGGATGCTCTGCAACCATTCAGTGACATCCTTGACCCTGGCGCCAGGGAGGCAACATGTAAGCCTGGGATTCACATCTGCGGCTGCAGAAACGCCAATCTATTCTCCTAACGATCGAATCGCGAATCAATCTTTCACTTTTCCAGTCTTCCTTGTGTCCTCCTGTACAGCTGAGCTGCCCATGGCACCATGGACGTGGCTCTGGCTGCACTCCCGAGATGCAATATCGCTCTCATCCGTTTTCAGAGCTGAGTGCTGTTTGCAGAGTGGGATGCACCCCGAGGACTCCTGTGCTACCCGCCTGTTTCTATTTGACTGCCTGGCGGTCACCCAATCCCTCTCTCCCAGTGTATTGCTACAGACAGGCTTTCTGTGGTCCTTTCCAGTTGTGATCAGGATGTCAGTGGGTAAGGTGCCCGTATTCCCTTACCCTCAGAATGATTTCTCTTAATTTAAAATAAATTCCAGCAGCAGCCTCTCTGGTGATTTTTAAAAGGAAAGAGGGTGAATTATTATTACACACTTTCCTCAGGTGAATTGTCCCAGATTTGCACTTAGAGCGGCAGCAGGTAGGAGAAAGAATGTTTTACCCGTCGGCCGCAATGGTGGCTTTTCACACTGTGTCATCCCAAACCCGCCGCATTAATCATGCATTCCTGGGAAACATGCCATTTCGAGGGCGGGAGGCTTCTTATTCACCAGCCACGCCATCACCTCACCATTTCCTCACGCCGAGCGCCATTTTTAAAGTGCAGCTGCGCGCGCACCTCTCAGTGCTTCCAGCCAACAACTGCTGCACAGAAGACATGGTCCAGAAAGGCACGAAGACTGCAGCCGCCCCCACCCCCCCCGACCCCCCACCACCACCACCCCCCCCCACCCCCGATTTAGTAACGCATCCCAGGAATGCCTTTTGGATGCCGTGGAGGTCCGCCATGATGTCCTGTATCCCTGCTCTGGGAAAAGGCCAGCAAGCAAGGTCACCAATCCAGCATAGGAGGCGGTGACAGTGCTGGTCAGTGCCAACCCCCTGTAAAAGAGGACAGCCACCCAGTGCCGCAAGAGAATGAATAGCCCCATCTACTTCGCCAAGGTAAGCCACTCTTCTCATCACTCTCAGCTCACAGACTCACAAACCCATCTCACAGCCACAGGGATCTCATACCTCAAGGGGCAACACTACTATGGATGACACAAAGATTGGCCAGGTGGTTAACAGTGAGGCTGAGTGCCTTGGGCTACAGGAAGATATAGACGGGATGGTCAAATGGGCAGATAAGTGGCAGATGGAATTTAACCCTGAAAAGTGTGAGGTGATACACTTTGGAAGGAGTAATTTGACAAGGCAGTATTCAATGAACGGCATGACACTAGGAAGTTCTGAGGAACAAAGGGACCTTGGCGTGTGTGTCCTTGGATCTCTGAAGGCGGAGGGGCATGTTAGTGGGGTGGTGAAAAAGTCATATGGGACACTTGCCTTTATCAATAGGGGCATAGATTACAAAAGTAGGGAGATCATGTTAGAGTTGTATAGAACCTTGGTGAGGCCGCAGCTGGAGTACTGTGTGCAGTTCTGGTTGCCACATTATAGGAAGGATGTGATTACACTGGAGGGGGTGCAGAGGAGATTCACCAGGATGTTGCCTGGGATGAAACATTTAAGTTACGAAGAGAGGTTAGATAGACTTGGAGCAGAGAAGACTGAGGGGCGACCTGATCGAGGTGTACAAGATTATGAGGGGCATGGACAAGGTGGATAGGGAGCAGCTGTTCCCTTTAGTTGAAGAGTCAGTCACAAGGGGTCATAAGTTCAAGGTGAGGGGCAGGAGGTTTAGGGGGGATGTGAGGAAAAACTTTTTTACCCAGAGTTACCTCACATTCTTTAAAATGTACCTGGATGAGCATTTGGCATGTCATAACATTCAAGGCTATGGGCCAAGTGCTAGTAAATGGGATTAGGTAGGTAGGTCAGGTGTTATGTGTCGGTGCAGACTCAATGGGCCGAAGGGCCTCTTCTGCACTGTGTGATTCTGTGATTCTGTGATTCTGTTACCGCAGCAACCACGGTTTGAATCCCAGTCACAGCAATGCTTTCTCTTTCTCACTAACTCTCACACACACCCTCACATCTCCATCAGGCTCATACACTCTCGAGCTCACATCCTCAGCCTGTCCCTGGCTCCGGTCACCACACAAACATTCCACACAGTGACATGCACCCTGCTCACACTCTCTCCATCTGTTTTCATGCAGGAGAAACTGACTCAAAGCAGCAGGGAGAGGTCCCAGACTGGGAGCAGAGTGGCTCACGTTAGGCCCTTCACTCACTTTGAGGGGTGTGCCATCGCGCTGACTGATGAGGATGTGAACCGTGACTGCGACAACGGTGAGGTCAGCGGCGAACACGCGTGTGAAGATCCTGCACCACATCATCCCTCTCTCAACGCAACTTTGAGTGCTTTCTCTGCTGATTTTAACTCTGTAAACGTGCACTAATTATTTTTACCTTGGTTCACAGGGAGCTCTGCCAAGTGACCAACACCCTCAGCCAGCCAGTCCCTCAGCTCCATCCAGGTCCTCACCTCCAGCCAAGAGGAAACCTCTTCCATTGAAGAGATGGAAATAAGAAGCCTGGAAGACCTGTCACAGCGCCAACCCACACTCTCCACCAGCGCAGAGACACAACCTTGGTGGGACCTAGATCTAGAGCAGGCTCGAGTTCACAATCTGGTGGTCACCACACGGAAATGTGTCCACAGCAGGAGACAGGTTCAGCCGAGCTCCCCGGCACTCGGAGGGGACTGCTGGGGAAGAGGCATCTGTGAGGTCTGAGTCAGATGACAAACCTCTGGACTTGGCCTTCCAACTCATCCTGGAGAGTCAGCAGAAGGTGGGGGAAAATCGTGCAGCACAATTGGAAGCCCTCAACAGAGTGTC
This sequence comes from Cetorhinus maximus, assembly GCF_964194155.1. Classification (NCBI taxonomy): domain Eukaryota; kingdom Metazoa; phylum Chordata; class Chondrichthyes; order Lamniformes; family Cetorhinidae; genus Cetorhinus; species Cetorhinus maximus. Next base: position 232,828,585 of record NC_135879.1, read on the forward strand.
ACACAAGTCAGAGGATTGTGTCCGCCTGCTCTCTGATGAAATGGTGCCCTCATGTGCATGTATGGAGGTCTCCATGGGAAGGATGGTGAATGCCATGGAGACCTTTGTCCAGCAGAACGCGGAGATGCGCACAGATCTGCCTATCGCGGATGCCATGGGTGACTTCCCGTAGTGGCAACAAGAGAGGGAAAAGGGGCACCTCGATGTCCCTCCAGGTGCCCCTTCCCCTCAAGGAGTCAGGCCATGGCCCTCGGGCACCCAAAGGGATGAGAAGTGGCAGCTGGTCACCCCAGGCTCATCCACTCAGGAATCTCAGAGGCTGTCCACTCCCTCCAAGTCTCCTTTGCCTGTGACTCCTCAACCTCATCCTCTGTCACTGAAGAGGGAGCAGCTGGCTCACAGGAGGCTACCAAAACAAGCCAGGGCCCCAAAGGCTTGGATCTCCAGAGGACCCACACAGAAGTCATCAGAGGCAACAGGGCCAACCATTGCACAGGTTGTCTCCACCTTTGCTGCAGCTGTCAGGGCAGCACCTAGAAGTGTTAGGACTAGAAAAGTTAAGGAACTCTGATCACAGTTGGTTGCACGGGTAAACACCTTTTGTCACTTTATAATCTGAAAATATATTCACTTTCACTGAATAATGTGCAATGTTGCCTTTCAGCTTCATTCACAGGCTTTGCAAGTCCTCCCATTGGATCCCCACCACCCCCACCCACCCAACGAGCAGTTCCACTTCATGCAGCCGGCCCACAAATGATTCTGGAGGGAGAAGTGAGTGTGTGGCAGGGTCCTTTAGACCCTCTTGCAAGCACTCTCCCACGCACACGGACCCTTCCCCCATCACACTCATCTCACTTTCCTGAGCATTTTCAATGCTGCCTGCTCGGGTTCTCTTCCAGTTGTCCATCTGGGCTGATCCTGCATCTCCGCCCACCCACTGATCGCCCTCCAGTGCAGTAACCTGCTCCCATCCACCATGAATTGTCTTTCACGAGGGGTGGAGTGGCATAATAGTATTGTCACTAGGCTAGTACTCCAGAGACTCAGGATAATGATCTGGGTTTGAATCCCACCACAGCAGATGGTGACATTTGAATTCAATAACAATCTGGAGTTAAATGTCTGACGATGGCCATGAAACCATTGCCAATTGTCATAAAAACCCAGCTGTGAAGAAAATCTGCTATCCTTGTCTGGCCTACATGTGACTCCAGACTCACAGCAATGTGATTGACTCTTAAATGCCCTCTGAATGAGGGCAATTAGGGATGGGCAATAAATGCTGGCATAGCCAGTGACACCCACATCCCATGAACAAATTTTAAAAAGCTTTCAGATTTGCAAGCATGTTGCATTTAATATTCTTCTTCAGCTCCCAGTCCTTTCCCCTCTCCCAGTCACCCATATCCTTTCCCCCATCACTGTCAACACCCCTGGCATCAACTTCCACCTACCAGCCACAACCGGGGATGTTAAGGTGAACGTGCACGTCCTCTACCTTCCTGAAAATCTCACCCCCACCCACATTGACCTCCCCAACCTCCATCTTCCCACACCAGGGTCTGTGTCTGCCTCCGAGTCCTTAGCAACCACCCTTGCTGACCCTTCTACCAACACCGCTGCATCATCACTCTCCCACCCTACTGCCTCACTCTGCCCTCTGTCATTCTCTCCATTCCCTCCTACCATGCTCCCTAGGAGGCAATCATCGACTCCACAAACCCTTCCCTTTCATGCTCACTGGAACAATTCCCCCTTGGAACTCCTTGCCCCAGCCCCGGACTCATTCCACCCCCTCAGACTCCTTTGCCCCCACCCCCTCCATACTCCTTCCCCCTTCTGGAATCCTTCCTCCACACTCACTTCTTCCTCCAGCCTTACAACTTTCCCCTTCCTGACTCCTTTCTCCACCTTTACTCCTTCCTCCCTCCTAACTCCTTCCCCCTTCCTGACTCCTCCCTCCAGCCCTACATCTTCCTCCCCCTGGGCTCCTTCCTCCCTCTGGACCCCTTCCCCACTCTGGATTCGTTCCCCTCTCCGAACTCCTTCTGTTACACCTTCCTCCCCCCTTACACCTACCTCCCCAGTTGCCATTTTCTCCCCCGTTACCCTCTCTGATGCCCCATACTCCCTCCCCCGTCCCAACCTGCCCCCCCAACACCTTCGTCCCCCCCTCCCAACCACACCAGCCCAAAACCTTTGTTGCCGCTACCAACCTCACACCCCCACCGACACCTTTGTTCCCCCCATCCCAAACTCAACACCCAACACGCCTTCCTCTCCCAGTGAAACCCAGACTTTGCCCTCCCACTACCCCGGCACATCCTCCCCTCCCACTCGCAGCTGGACCTTCCTCTCCACCTCCTCAACCATCATCCGTTGTGAGCCGACCCTCAATGGGGATATTCCACCTTACATGAGCGGCTTCACGGCGCAGCCACGTCCACCCAGCACGCGACGGGCATTCCTCCAGTGCGCCCTTGCTGTCAGGATCCAGCATCTTCTGCTCCTCGGATGTCCGCGATGTGAACAAGGCCCTGGCGGTAAGACCCAACTTTTGCATGTCACACTTGTCAAGACATGTTCTGCACTGGTGTGCTTTCCCGCCAATGTGGGCGGTAAATTTGATGTGGGTGTATATTTCCAGCGAGCTGGCCTTATAATGATATGCAGATATATTACAATGAAGTTCCTCAAGTCCAACGGCGAGAAACACGGCCCATAATTGACAGGACGGTTGCAAACATGTTTGACGACAGCGTGAAACCGATTTTTGGCCTACCCGCCATATAGTCCACTCGTGCCCGCAATGACGCCTGATGCCAGCGGGCACAGGAAATTCCACCCAACGCCTCAAACACTCGTCTCACTCACACTATAACGCACACACAAATTAGATGCAGATGAAGTTAAAGCCCTAATTATCAAAACGGACTTCATAACTCAGTCTTTATATAGATGCAGGCCGGACGTCTTCTTGCTTGAGTTGATACTTTTGTTGGAGTGAAGGTCTCTTCGAAACAAAAGATTTTCATGAAGCTGCGAAGTCTCTTGTAGCCAAATAACCAGTAGGTTGGTTCTCAGGTGGACTTGGAACAAATACAGTACAAAAACAAAAATACCTGGAAAAACTCAGCAGGTCTGACAGCATCTGCGGAGAGGGATACAGTTAACGTTTCGAGTCCATATGACACTCCATCAGAACTAAGAAATGTAGAAATGAAATGGAATAAGAAACAAATACGGTACTTTGGCTGCATTAGAAGACTTTCAGCTGTAATGTTTCAGCTGTGTCTCACACACACAGATTTGTTCAGGTTGTGTTATACTGCAGTGCCTGAAAGTTATTTTCAGTTACATGACTGCTGGGTTAACACTTCTGGGGAGCAGGTCACCATGATACAATAACAGTTGACAATGGTCATTCACTCTTATCTCTGTCCCAACTTGAACTCAAACATTCTCCTTTGTTAATATGGTACTCTGAGGCCAGCAGGCTAGAGATATCATATTCCTTAAATGCTGGCTCATCCTTAAACAATGAGATGTTCAAACTGCGTGTGTGGCTACAAAGTACCCTTATTCAGGTCCATGTTTATTCAAATACTGGCCATAGAAACGAATACTGTCCACAGTTTAAATGTCTATAGTCACATGTTAAGTCGCCGCCATCTTAACAGAGTTTGTGGCCACTTTCACAAAGTATGATCTTACAGTCCATAATATCCAATATCCTCATACTTGAACTGAGCATGACGATATGCTTAAGCTGCAGGGTGACCACACCTTTGCTATTCACAAAGCTCTCAACTGCACTGATGCACCACATGATGCTAGCTGCTGCTCAAGTTTGAAATCTGGATTTCAAGCTGCTGCAACTGATGACTCTTCCTGCACTAATGTTTATCCGGGGCATAGGAAGTATCCTGGGATTCCCACGTAGCACAGGATGTGCAGTCTAGAGGTTGGAGCAACCCTGCCATTTCTCTCTTAGCTAATAACCTTGCTACTGCTAGTAAGTAAACCACTACCATCTAGAAGGACAAGGGCAGCAGATAGATGGGAACACCACCACCTGCAAGTTCCCCTTCAAGTCACTCACCATCCTGACTTGGAAATATATCGCCATTCCTTCACTGTCGCTGGATCAAAATCCTGGAACACCCTAACAGCATAGTGGGCGTACCTACACCACATGGATTTTGCAGCAGTTCAAGAAGGCAGCTCACCATTACCTTCTCAAGGGCAACTAGAGATGGGCAATAAATGCTGGCCCAGCCAGAGAAGCCCACATCCCGTGAATGAATAAAAAAAAAACTTACAACTGCGAATAAACCATTATCAATATTAATAAACTTTACTGCCATTAATGAACTTTGCCAATATTAATAAACTCTATTAATACTTAATACACCTTACTGGGCCTTACTTTAAAGAAAACAGAGAGGTAAGACTCACCAGTTTATTCCCTAGTTTAGATAAAATAATTAGGAAATACGCACCAGCCAATCACCTACCTGTTTCCCTATAATGTCACATCTCAATTTTTCTCTCCGAATGTGTCCTCTAGCTGGCTGCTGGCTGCAGCAGTGGTGGTGGCTAGCTGTTTATAGCCCCGTTCCCATGGTTTTCTTTGAATATCACCATAATGATCTTTTGTATGCTGCTATAAGAGGTATGGGGCCTTGGTTTAACATCTCATCCAAAGAAAGCACCTCCAACAATGCAGCACTCTCCCAACATGGCAGTAAAAATTAATGGCTAGCCCCATGCAGTAATTTTAGTACTGGCCTAGATTACATGGTCAAATCCTGCAGTGGGGCTTAAACCCACAATTTATCTGAAGGAGGAATGGTGGCCTAGGGCCAAAACAGATATATGGAGCCATAATCTCTCTGAATGGTGGAACAAGCTCAAGGGGCTAAGAGGCCAACCCCTGTTCCTATGACCCAGAGGCAGTAGTGCTACCAACAAGCCCAGTTGACACTAAATCTTCCTAAGATTTGTGGTGAATGTAGACTCACAACAAATTTAGTTGAATATGCTGTTCATTACATCATCTCCTCTAGCAACGCGCCTTTGCTCTTGCACTCTCTAAGCAATGCTTGCCTCATCCTCCATGCTGATTGTATATTTTAGAAAACCTTGATTGCGCATACTAAAGCTAATGGAGTTGACACATCTATCAGAAAACACTAAATAAATGCATCCAACTACACCACAGTCTAACGGATCTCTTAACAACCTCGAAGGAGAGGCACGATTATATTCTCAGTAATAGATTAGAAGAGTCGTTGGGTCTGCTCTTAACGTCATCGTTTTGATTCAATATAGTATCAAGCTACTCATTATACACAGCATTAAAATAAAAATCACGTAACAGTTAAAACTCTAATACAGGATACTTTTTTTATGTTGTAATTACTGACTATTGAACTTTGCTTTTATTCTTTTTATTTGACAATGTCAAAAATTAATTTAATTCCATTTGGGTGTTAAGTGGCAGGAAATGTGTAATTTGCAGCGTTTTTTTAGCTCTGGGAAATGGAATATTTTCCTCAGGCCCTCAGCGTTAATTCAAGTGATCCGGAGTCCAGCATAGCAAAGGTCACTCTTTCTACACTACCTGACAACACACCTCAATCATTCTTCCATGTACATGGACAAAGGGTAATGCACCTCAATAGGCTTTTTAACAGGTCAGCTTTTCTTACAGGGTATAAGTTGTTATTGTGATATCTAATACTAAAGAAATATTGTTGAAAATGCTAAACTGGTGAAAATATGTAACTGTCAAGCAATGCTTTGCTATTCCTCCATTGGATTGTGCAATGTTCTTGGATTATCCAATAGGCTGTTTTTGACCTACATGGATTATGTATCTGAAGGGCTTGTGCAACAGACTGAAATGTACATGGATTGTGTAATTGACTCTTCTGGATCGACATGGATTGTCCTACAGACTGTTTATGAAAACATAATAGTCACTGCTCTTACACTATACACGGCCCTGAGACAGCTCGAACCCTCTGCTAGACTGATGGGGTCTTACGGCATGATGATCTTAATAAATATTCTTACTTTTGGTTTTCATATCTTTGCTCAATTTCATTTCCCCCCCTCCATAAACTGACAGTTGCGAATTGTCCTGATGAGTGCAAGACGAAAAACTTCGACAAAAAAGTGTCTCTTTTTTGACTGTTGCTGAATTCAGATTCCACCATCGCTGGCTGCCCTCCAGTTTCTTGTCCACTCAGCTTTTGTTCCGGTGTCAGCCCCTTACATTATATTAGCTAATGACTCCATCAGAATTGGGGGCACCTAATTTCATTAAGAAACATGCAGAGGGTAACTTTCGGGCTTTGAGAATACCGCGTAGAGTTTTAAACAATTGTCGCTCCAGAATATGAGTGGGCTCCCAAGCACACGGCTGGCTGTCCTGCGGTGGTGGTCAGACATCACCTTGAACAAATGCAGACCCTGTGACAATTGTGCTCCCACAAAGGTGTGATTGCTGGACTTTGGTAATGTGGGACAGATCATTTCGAGGTTTTCACTGCTAAAGCCTATTTTGTTGTCGCATGACTGGCTACATTAGAACCATAGAAAAGCTATGGCACTGAAAGAGGCCATTCATCCCATCATGTCTGGGCTTGCCAAAAAAGAAAAAAAAAGGCTGTCCATTTCTAATTCCACCTCCGAGCACCTGGTCCGTCTCCTTGCAGCTTTCAGCAGGTCAGGTGCTGACCCAGTTCAGGGTTTCGGCCTCTACCACAAAACTATGCCGCGAACTCCGGACACCCATCACCCTCTGGGTGAGGAAGGTTTTCCTCATGCCCCCTCTAATTCTCCTACCAATCATCTTAAATCTGTGGCCCCTGGTAATTGACCTCTCCACTAGGGGAAACCGCTCTTTCCTATCTATTCTACCTAGGCCCCTCATAATCTTGTACGCCTCAATTAAGTCACCCCCTCAGCTGCCTCTGTTCAAAGGAAAACAACCCTAGCCTATCCAATCTTTCCTCATAGCTGCAATTTTCAAGCCCTGGCAACACCCTTGTAAATCTCCGCAACAACCTCAGAAATATGAAGAAGCATCGGGGACCCAACCGGCTTTCACCAGCAGAAAGGGACACGCAAGCAAAGCGGCAGCTCATTTTAAACCATGGCTAATTTCTTTTCCCTGCTGATGGGTTCAGGAGCTTCAAATTTCTTATTCCCAATGCCAACAGCTGAACAGTCACTCTAGCCGCTATGCTCCTCTTTCTGCACACCTCAAGTGGCAATTCAAGGCTCTGCAAAGGGCAGGGAGGCAATAAGCGTTTGCCCAGGCATGCATATGGTATAGAGCAGGAAAGCAATGAGTGCACCCCTCCCTCACTGGACATGCCTGACACACTTCAGAGGCCCTGGAGGAGAGCCTAACCTTGTCATCAATGTTAATTATAATTCAGCCTCACGCCATCAAACCCATGCACCCAACAGTGCAATCATCAAATCATAGAATAGATACAGCACAGGACCCCATTCGGCCCAGTGGGCAGAATCGTCTGTGCCCACCGGCGTCGGGTGTGTTCGATGGCATGAGCAGATAAAATGGCAAGAAGGCTAAAAATCAGTTTCGTAACGTCATGAAACCAGTTTCCGATTGTCCACTCAGCACGTCGATGGCGGGCTGTGTTCCCCACCATTGGACATCAGGAACTTCATTGTAATATATCAGCATTATAAGGCCAACCCACCGGACTCATCCCCTCCAGCTGGATTGTTGGCCCACATAGGCCTGATGGGGTCTTAGGGCATGATGACCTTAATAAATATTCTTACTTTTGGTTTTCATATCTTTGCTCAATTTCATTTCCCCCCCCTCCATAAACTGACAGTTGCGAATTGTCCTGATGAGTGCAAGACAAAAAACTTCGACAAAAAAATGTCTCTTTTTTGACTGTTGCTGAATTCAGATTCCACCACTGTTTTAAACAATTATCGCTCCAGAATGTGAGTGGGCTCCCAAGCACACGGCTGGCTGTCCTGCGGTGGTGGTCAGACATCACCTTGAACGGATGCAGACCCTGTGACAATTGTGCTCCCACAAAGGTGTGATTGCTGGACTTTGGTAATGTGGGACAGATCATTTCGAAGTTTTCACTGCTAAAGCCTATTTTGTCATCGCATGACTGGCTACATTAGAACCATAGAAAAGCTATGGCACTGAAAGAGGCCATTCATCCCATCATGTCTGGGCTTGCCAAAAAAGAAAAAAAAAAGGCTGTCCATTTCTAATTCCACCTCCGAGCACCTGGTCCGTCTCCTTGCAGCTTTCAGCAGGTCAGGTGCTGACCCAGTTCAGGGTTTCGGCCTCTACCACAAAACTATGCCGCGAACTCCGGACACCCACCACCCTCTGGGTGAGGAAGGTTTTCCTCATGCCCCCTCCAATTCTCCTACCAATCATCGTAAATCTGTGGCCCCTGGTAATTGACCTCTCCACTAGGGGAAACCGCTCTTTCCTATCTATTCTACCTAGGCCCCTCATAATCTTGTACGCCTCAATTAATTCACCCCATCAGCCTCCTCTGTTCAAAGGAAAACAACCCTAGCCTATCCAATCTCTCCTCATAGCTGCAATTTTCAAGCCCTGGCAACACCCTTGTAAATCTCCGCAACAACCTCAGAAATATGAAGAAGCATCGGGGACCCAACCGGCTTTCACCAGCAGAAAGGGACACGCAAGCAAAGCGGCAGCTCATTTTAAACCATGGCTAATTTCTTTTCCCTGCTGATGGGTTCAGGAGCTTCAAATTTCTTATTCCCAATGCCAACAGCTGAACAGTCACTCTAGCCGCTATGCTCCTCTTTCTGCACACCTCAAGTGGCAATTCAAGGCTCTGCAAAGGGCAGGGAGGCAATAAGCGTTTGCCCAGGCATGCATATGGTATAGAGCAGGAAAGCAATGAGTGCACCCCTCCCTCACTGGACATGCCTGACACACTTCAGAGGCCCTGGAGGAGAGCCTAACCTTGTCATCAATGTTAATTATAATTCAGCCTCACGCCATCAAACCCATGCACCCAACAGTGCAATCATCAAATCATAGAATAGATACAGCACAGGACCCCATTCGGCCCAGTGGGCAGAATCGTCTGTGCCCACCGGCGTCGGGTGTGTTCGATGGCATGAGCGGATAAAATGGCAAGAAGGCTAAAAATCAGTTTCGTAACGTCATGAAACCAGTTTCCGATTGTCCACTCAGCACGTCGATGGCGGGCTGTGTTCCCCACCATTGGACATCAGGAACTTCATTGTAATATATCAGCATTATAAGGCCAACCCACCGGACTCATCCCCTCCAGCTGGATTGTTGGCCCACATCAGCCTGAAAACACGCTGATGCGGAGCACGTCTTGACAACTGTGACACGCAGAAGTCATGTTATGATGTGGCAGATGATATGTGCCAGGTGGACCAAATCCATGAGGGAAACTTGATCGTGCTACCACAAATTTTTCAATTTGTATTTATTGCGAGATGTGTGCGTTGAATTCAGAAGTAATAACTCCACCAAGACCTTTAGAGTTTTTAAAAATTAAATTAAAATATTTATCAACAAAATGTAAAAAATTTCAAGCACATACATAAGACTACAATTACTTACTACTGTACTAACTTCTAAAATTCCTAATTAACCTGACTCCCAGTTACACTCCCTTTCAGACAACTGTCCAGATTAGATTTTAGATATAAAACAGAACCAGCAAATTAACACAATACCCACTTGACAGAGGAATTCTAAATGGCTTTTCCCCAACTTCATTTTCGTTATACAGCAGGCTTATGCACAAATGCTTGAGGCTTCATTAAGGCTATTTCACACACTCCTATTTGATCTTACATAGCCTTCACTTTCCACATAGCCTTTCATTCTCCTTTATGTTTATCTCTTTTTAATATGTAAATTCTGTTGTTCCATATGTTTTTGAAACTGTATCTTTCTCATAACATAAAAACTTTCATGTTGCCAATATTGCCAGTAACCTTTGGGAAAAATAAATACATTCTTTAGCCTTGCTTATCTGGTTAGTTGTAAACAGACTAAGATCCCTTTGGAATCCAAATATCCCTTCACTTGTATAAAAATGCAAACTCCCTTCACACCTTACATGCTAAGCCAGCAGCAATGTTTACTCATCAGCATGTCAGGCACTTAGTTTCTTTTGATGATTTCAAACTTGCATTCTACTTGATTCCAAATATAATTAAATCACACACAGACCCAACTATACCTACCCCCATAAACCTATTGCACAATAAACCAGGAAAATATTATGAAAATGATTATACTTTCATCACAGTCTTACCACCAGTGCCTTGCGCACACTGTGGACATCTGAGGAGCAGAAGATGCTGGAGCCCGACAGAAACGGCACACTGGAGGATTGTCCATGGCATACTGGGTGGATTCTCAAGGGCATGGCTCTGCTGTGGAGCACCATTGATGCTCACAATGGATGATGGTCAAGGAGGTGGGAGAGGGAGGTTTTGGATTGGCTGAGAGAGGAAGAGGTGCTGGGGGGGTGAGTTTGGGAGGGGTGAATGAAGGCATCGGTGGGTGAGATTGCGAGATGGAGTGCAGGAGGAGGAGGGAGTGTAACGGGGGAGAAGATGGCAACTGGGGAGGTAGGTGTAAGGGGAGGAGTTTGGAGGGTGGAAGGAGTGAGGAGAAGGGAAGGAGTCCAGGGGGAGGAAGGAGTGGGGAGGGGGGGGGAGTTCAGGGGGAGAAAGGAGTGTAGAGAAGGGAGGGAGTAAGAGTGGAGGAAGGAGTAAGGGTGGAGGAAGGAGTCGGGAAGGGGGAAGGAGTAAAGCTGGTGAAAGAAGTGAGGATGGCTGAGGGAGTCAGGAAGGGAGAGGGACTAAGCGGGGAGGCAGAGTCCGGTGGTGGGGGTGCTGGGAAGACTAAGGGGGGGAAGGGGTTCAGAGCGGGAAGAGGTCCAGAGGGGCGAAGGGGTTCTGGGAGAAGGGGTCTGGAGAGGTGAAGGGGCGAGGGGTCCGGAGGGGGGGGGAGGGGTTCTGGGGGGAAGGAGTCCGAGTGGGGGATGTCCTGGTGAATATGCGCAAGGGAGGGGTCTGATGGGTCCATGACTGCCTCCTGGGGAATGAACTGAGGGCGGGCATGATATGAGCGAATGGTGAGAATGACCAAGGGCAGAGTGAGGCGGTAGGACGGGAGGGTGAGGGTTCGACAGTAGTGGTAGAAGAGACGGCGAGGGTGGTTGTTGGGGACTCGGAGACAGACACGGGCCCTGGGGACGGGAAGGAGGTGGTCGGGGTGGTGAATGTGGGTGGGGGTGGGATTTTCAGGAAGGAAGGGAACGTGCACATTCACCTGGACACCCCCAAAGGAAAAGGGCTCTGGCTGGTGGGTCACGGAGGGGAGGTGGAAGGTGTTGCCAGAAGGGTCAGCTGTGATGGGGGGGAGGAAATGGGTGACTGGGAGAAGGGAAAAGATGGGGGAGCTGACGAAGAAACAAATCCAGGCCATGCTGTCCAAAGTGAAACAACAGTCGTGATGGGCGAGATCAGGTGCTTCATGTGGATCATCAGGTAGGCAGAGATGCAGGTCAGCTCAGATGGACAACTGAAAACAAACCCCAGCAGGCAGCAGTGAAAATGCTCAGGACAGTGAGTTGAGTTTCATACGTGAAGGATCCACGTGCTTGCACAAGACTCCGAAAGGCCCTGGCACGCACACACACTCCAGAATCACTCGTTGGCCGGCTGCTCCCTCTGCAGTGACAGAGGACGAGGTTGAGGGGCTCACAGGCAAAGGGGACTCAGAGGGAGAGGACAGCCTCGAGGTTACTGAGTGGATGACCCAGGGGTGTCCAGCTGCTGCTCCTCCTCCCTTCAGGTGCCCGAGGGCCCCGATCTGACTCCTTGAGGGGAAGGAGCACCTGCAGGGAGGTCAAGGTGCCCTGTTTCCCTCTCTCGTTGCCATTGCAGGAACTCACCCATGGCTCCCGCGATGGAGTGCATGTCTGCATACATCTCCGCGTTCTGCTGGACCAGGGTCTCCATGGCGCCCGCCATCCTCCCCGTGGAGGCCTCCATACACACACATGTGGGCACCACTTCATCAGAGAGCAGGCAGACACACTCCTCCGACTCTGTGCCACTCTGCTGAGGGCTTCCAACAGCCCTGCGTGATGTTCCCCCGCCTTCTGCTGACTCTCCAGGATGAGTTGGAAGTCCAAATCTAGAGGTTTGTCATTTGACTCGGAGCTGACAGGTGCCTCTTCCCCAGCAGTCCTCCGAGTGCTGGGAATCTCATACAAACCTGCCTCCTGCTGCGGACACGTGTCTGTACGGTGACCACCAGATTGTGAACCAAGCCTGCTCTAGATCTAGCTCCCACTGAGGTGTGAGTGTCTGCGCTGGTGCAGGGTGTGGGTAAGCACTGTGATGGGTCTTCCAGACTGCTTATTTCCAGCTCTTCAATGGAGGAGGTGTCCTCTTTGCTGGAGGTGAGGACATGGATGGAGCTGAGGGATTGGTTAGCTGAGGGTGTCGGTCACTTAGCAGAGCTCCCTGTGAACCAAAGTAGAGATAAGTAGTGCATGGCAGCACAGTCAAAAGCAGGAAAGGGAGCACTCACATTTGCATTGAGAAAAGAATGATGTGGTGCAGATTCCACACAAGGGTGTTTGCTACCAACCTCACCATCACAACAGGCACAGCCCATGTCCTCACCAGTGTAAGGAATATATCTTTTTATTTCTGTTGGACTGTTGTAAAGAACATATCTTTTTATTTTCTGTTGGACTATGGATAAATTACAATGGCTGCAGTTTGAAAGACATGTCCACTGGAACAAAATGAGAGATATATATACACAATGTTGCAGTCCTGGAACAGAGTGTGCCATGAAAGACAGGATGGTGTCAAAAAGGAATCCTGGACCAAGGGAGCTGCCTGAAAACAGCATTTTAATTGGCTCCTGACCAGGTAACCAAGTTTATATGTGAAGAGCAGGGCAGCAGAAAGCTCCCGGCCTGCAAAGAGAAAACAACTAAAATCTTTTTCCTCATATTTCTATAACCTGCTCTCTCTCTGAGGAAACCCCTGTAAAAAGGAAAAGGGGAAAACCACTGTTAGAGACATTGAAAAGCAAGTTCTCAACCAGTGAACTAAATACTGAAAGGGCTGGAAGACCACTTCATGTCATCAACAAGAACTGAAAGGAATTTGGAAAACATCGATTAAAATCGACCCATGAAATCCTGTACACTGGATTGGTGCTGTTAACCTGTTTTATCCCAGCCTTAAAATCTATGTTTTTTTGTGTGTGTGTGTGTGTTTGTGTGTGTGTGTTTGTGTGTGTGTGTGTGTGTGTGTGTTTATGTGTGTGTGTGTGTGTTTGTGTGTGTGTGTTTATGTGTGTGTGTGTTTGTGTGTGTGTGTGTGTGTTTGTGTTTGTGTGTTTATGTGTGCGTGTGTGTTTGTGTGTGTTTATGTGTGTGTGTGTGTTTGTGTGTGTTTATGTATGTGTGTTTGTGTGTGTGTGTGTGTGTGTGTTTGTGTTTGTGTGTTTATGTGTGTGTGTGTGTTTGTGTGTGTTTATGTGTGTGTGTGTTTATGTGTGTGTGTGTGTTTGTGTGTGTGTGTGTGTTTGTGTGTGTTTATGTGTGTTTGTGTGTGTTTACGTGTGTGTGTGTGTGTGTGTTTGTGTGTGTTTATGTGTGTGTGTGTGTTTGTGTGTGTTTATGTGTGTGTGTGTGTGTTTGTGTGTGTTTATGTGTGTGTGTGTGTTTATGTGTGTGTTTGTGTGTGTGTGTGTTTATGTGTGTGTGCGTGTGTGTGTGTGTGTGTAGGGATTTAAGAAGTGGGTAAATTTTAAGTTATAGTGTTTGAAGTTAGCAATTCATATTTCTTTCTTTTGCCACTAGTCAAAGACAGTTTGTTCATTAAACAATTATTTACTTACTAAGTTTACAAACCTGGTGCTCGTATTCTGTTAACTTAAATTAAACAGTTAGGTAGGATTGGGGCAATCTGGTGGTTTGGTCAAACTTTTCACATTTGCTGCGGCTTGCGGAGCAGTGGGGTTTGATATTACAGTGCACTATCCACAGTGTGTTGTGACAACCAGTCAGCGCAATGGCACACTCCTCAAAGTGAGTGAGGGGCCTAATGTGATGATGGGCCTCTGGAGTCGCCCATGGGGTAGCAGATACTGGATGTCTAGCAGGGTGTGTGGGAGGATCTGGCGGAGATACATGCGGATATGCGTGCCATGGTCTCTATTGTGGAGGAGTCCATGCGGAGCATAAAGACTGCGTCGACCCTCCATGGAGAGAGTGCCGACTCTTATGGAAAGGCTCCTCCAGGGACTCAATCAGGGGTCCATGGGGATGCACTGGGACCTTCAAGCCCACACACCAGCAATTACCTCAGCTGGTCAGTGTCAGTGTGGGAGATGGATTGGGCACCCAGTATCCCAGCTACATGCCTGTCCATCAATGGTGAGCACGGAGGTCCAGAGTGACCTCATGTTGGCGCATTAACTCCCTGTCGCATCTCCGGGCTCCTCTCAGAGCGCTCTGGATGATGGCAGCAGCTCCTCTGCCCCTCTGCCAGTGACCATGGCATCTGATGAGGCTGCGATGACTGGGGAGATGCCAGCCATGGCTCTGGCCGCTCCCTCCGAGGTGGGGCCAGGACTGGCTCCACGGGCCAGAGGATGCCCACCAAGGTCATAAAGGTCAACAAGACAGCAGAGTGAGCAGGCTGTCTCCAATGCCAGTGCCAGCACCTAGACTTAGCACCCGCAAGCAAAAACGTAAAGCACCTTAAGCACAACATGGCCTGATCACGGGTGATATTTGTTTCCCCCATTTTTCTGGCTTTTTTTAATGGCGTGATGTGAAACACTGGTCAATGGTAATTTCTGCTATGTTTGTCATTCAGAAGTAAATGAGATTTTTTTTCCAACTGGCCTCTGGATGCTTCATTTGTTGTGTGGGTGCAGGGTAAGCCATGGTGTTCTGATGGACGTGATTCTCCTTAAACTTTAATGAAATGGCACATAGTGTATGTTGTTGACCGAGGAACTGGTCCTGTCAGGTATCGAGTATGGAGCCTGCAGCTCTCGCATGTGGTGGTGGTTCTTATTTGGTAGGCTAGCTGAAGGAGCGTTGGATCAAAGCCTCCCAGGTGTCCCTGCCTCCCTGGAGGTTGCCCAGGTCAGCGTCTATCCCCTCAGCGTTCTCCTGACCGTGCTCGTCCTCGGACTCACTACTGGACTCATTGTCTGTGGCCGATGCAGCTGCATCAAGATCTTCTTCCTCCACTGCGTCCCCCACTTTCCAGGGCCAGATTGTGGAGAGTGCAGCATGCACCGACACACGACCTGGGGGGTACTGGAGTGCGCCCCCTGAATGGTCCAGGCATCGGAAGTGCATCTTGAGCAGACCGATGGTTCTCTCTACCACCGCCCCTGTGGAGGCGTGGCTTCTGTTGTACCGCTGCTCAGCCTCTGTTTTTGGGTGGCACAGAGGCATCATGAGCCACCTTTTGAGGGGATAGCCCTTGTCACCCAGCAGCCATCCATCCAGCCAGGCTGGAGCACTGAAGAGTCTCAGCACCTGGGAGTGTCTCAGGATGTAAGGGTCTGGGAGCTACCAGGTACCTTGCAGAGATTTACTGAATCTGCATCCTATGGTCACACACTATCTGCACGTTCATGGAGTGGAAGCCCTTCCTGTTGACGAAGGCACCCGGCTCACCCACTGGTGCCTTGATGGCCACATGTGTGCAGTCGATTGCACCCTGAACATGGGGGAACCCAGCAATCGCTGCAAAGCCCCTGGGTGTTTCTGCCTGGCTGGCCTCGGCCATTCGGTAATGAATGAAAGTCGATGCACACCTGAACAGAGCTTCTGTCACCAGCTTGACGAACTGTGGACAGCTGATTGGGAGACTCCACACAGATCCCCCACTGAGCCCTGGAAAGAGTCAGAGGCATAGAAGCTGAGGGCCACTGTGACCTTCAGGGCCACTGGCATGGGGTGTCCACCCACACATTCAGAGCTGATCCCAGAGCCGATCCTCTGACAGATGGAGGTCACTGTCTCCCCTACGAGATGGAGCCTCCTTCGGCATTGCACTCAGGCACATTGAGGTTGCTGCATCACCACCTGTAAACCCTGGCAGCAGGATAGTGGCATCTTCTGTGGCCCCTTCCACCTTGGCCTTCCTGTTGGCCCTGCAACGCTTATGCCTGCGCCTCTCCTCCCACAGGTTGCTCCTCTGGAAGCTGAATAGGGTCACCTGGCCTCCTCCCCCTGCTGGCCCTCTCTTCCTCCTCAGAGGAGGTGCCTCCAGTGGAGACCACAATCCCCATTACCAGGGTAAGGGAAGGTTGTCTGATACCTGGAAGGCCCCATGCGGTGTGATTCCTCTGGGGGCCTGGAAGACAACACTGAGTCCTGAACTGAAGCCTCTAAATGCTTGGAAGCGAAATGGAGCTGTCCTGTTCACCAAAGCAAGCAGCAGCAAGTGACATCCAGAACTACTCACTATTCACTTCGTGAAGCCCACTGACCCCTCTTATCTTGCCCGTGGATGAGGTTTTGCAAATCGTAGCCTGACCATCTGCCCGTTTTGCCCATGCGAGGGCCTGAAAATCGCACGGGCTTCGTAAACTCAGAGTCAATTAGTCGCTCAAGGGCCTTAACTGGTCACTTAATTAATGGCGGAAGTGCCTCCATCATCATGCGCCCGGCCAGCAAAATATTGTGAGAGTGTGCATTGGCGTCGGGACGCTCGTCCAATATCAACGTGCTTTACTTCACGTACGGACGTGTCGAGCATGCGCCCGCCAGAATTCTGCCCTGTGTCTCCATTTATAAAAGCCAGGATCCCTTAGATGTTATTAACCTGCTTTCTCAACCTGCCTCCTGCCTTCAACAATTCATGCACATGTACCCCTAGGCCTTTCTGTCACTGCAGCCCCTTTATAATTGCACCTTTCATTCTATATTGCCTCTCCTCACTCTTCTTACCATAATATCAGCACAAACTTAATCATAGGATAATCATTTGTGCTGTAAATTTAATCAGCCTTCGGGAAGGATTTTTGGGGACACGAAGGAGTACTTTCTCTGCCCTGATAGATCATGAGATCCTTGTTACTATGGTCCAGAATGTATACCCTTACAGTTATAGCTTGCAATGTGTCCTGCAAAGCTTTGCTATCTAATATGGTGTGTGATAGAGATTCCTAGGGAGGTAGCCCAGAACTACTTTAGAGGCAGACGATCAAGAAGTTCAGCTCATCCTTTAATATTGTATCAGGTTTTTGTGTCCTTATATCCATATGTTTTAATTAACTGTTTCAATCGATCAACTCAAAATAATGGTGCTCTTTCCTTTATGAAAATATTCTCTATGCAAACTAGAGCATGCCATCTTTTCCTTCAATATAATGAACTCAGAAGTGAGCAGAATCCAATCTATGCATTTCTCAAACCATGCTTCCTTAGGTGGCCTTTCCTCTCCTGTTCTAGATATTCCCCTTGGAGCAACGAAAGGGCCAATATCATAAGATCATAAGAAACAGATGCAGGAGCCCATCAAGCCTGCTCCACCATTCAATAAGATCGTGGCTGACATGATGGTGGCCTTAACTCCACTTTCCTGTCTGTCCCCTGTAACCCTTGACTCCCTTGTAGATCAAAATATCATGAAGAGGTGGTTGGGTGCTCCTGCAGTCTAAGAGGCTCGTGGAACTGAACGATTAGCAACCACCTTCAGCCAGAAGCCTGAGTAGATGATCCCTCTCCAAAGGGCTGAGTGGAATGTCCATCTCAGCTTCCTCCTGAGGACCCCAGCATTACAGATGCCAGGCTTCAGCTAATTTGATTCACTGAACATAATATCATGAAACATCTGAAGGCACTGGGTACAGCAAAGGCTGCGGATCCTGATGACATCCCAGCATAATGTGCTCTTGTGCTCCAGAATTAGCTGTACCGCTAGTCAAGCTGTTCCAGTACAGCTCCAACACTGACATCTACCCAACAATGTGGAAAATTGCAGGACAAATCCAACATGATCAATCACCACCCAAATGTACACTCAATCATCAGCAAAGTGATGGAAGGTGTCATATACAGTGTTATCAAGTGGCACTTATTCAGAAATAACATGTTCATCGATGATCAGTTTGTTTTCTGTCAAGGACACTCAGCTCCTGACCTCATTACAATCTTGGTCCAAACATGGAATAAGAGCTAAATTCCAGAGATCAGGTTTGAGTGACATCGAGGCAGCGTTTGACCGAGCGTGGTATCAAGGAGCCCGAGAAAAATTGAACTCAACAGGAATCAGAGGAAAACGTTCCACTGGCTGAAGTTGAAACCATGCACAAAGGAATATCATGGTTTTTACAGGCCAATCTTATGAGCCATAGGACATCACTGCAGGAGTTCCTCAGGGTAGTGTCCTAGGCTCAACCAGCTTCAGCTGCTTCACCAATGACCTTCTTTCCAACATAAGGTCAGATGTGGGGATGTTCGCTGATGATGGCACAATGTTCAGAATCACACATGATTCCTCAGATACTGAAGCAGTCCATGCCCGCATGCAGCAAGACCCGGGCAACTTTCAAACTTAGGCAGATAAGTGGCAAGAAACCACACAAGTGCCAGGCAATGACCATTTCCATTGGGAGAGAAACCAACCATCTCCCCTTGACATTCAATGGCATTAGCATCGCTGAATCTCCCACCATCCACGTCCTGGGGGTTACCATTCACCAGAAAATGGAAAGGGGCCAGCTAAATAAATACTATGGCTGCAAAAGCAGGTTAGAGTCTGGGAATTGTGCGATGAGTAACTCAACCCCTGAGCCCCCAAAGCCTGTCCACCATCTACAAGGCACAATCAGGAGTGCGATGGAATACTCCCCACTTGCCTGGATGAGTGCAGCTCCAAAAACACTCAAGAAGCCTGGCACCATCCAGGATAAAGTAGCCTGCTTAATTGGCACCCCATTCACCATCCTAAATATTCATTCCCTCCACCACTGGGTACAGTGGTTGCAGTGTGTCCCATTTACAAGATGCATTGCAGCAACTCACCAAGGCTCCTTCGACAACACTCTCCAATCACAAAAGTTCGACCATTTAGAAGAACAAGGAAACACCACGACCTTTAAGTTCCCCTCCAAGCCACTCACCATCCTGGCTTGGAAATATATCACCGTTCCTTCACTGTCGCTGGGTCAAGATCCTGGAACTCCCACCCTAACATCACTGTTGGTGTACCTACACCACAGGGACTGCAGTAGTTCAAGAAGGTGGCTCATGACCGCTTTCTCAAGGGCAATGTCCCAAACACCACTATTACCTTCCCAGGTTATGTCCTGTTCCACTAGCAGGACAGACCCAGCACAGGTGGTGGCACAGTGGAATACAGTCGGGAGGGAGTTGCTCTGGGAGTCCTCAACATTGACTCTGGACCTCATGAAGTCTCATGGCATCAGGTCAAACATGGGCAAGAAAACCTCCTGCTGGTTACCACATACCGGGTCCACTCCCCACTGCACCCCCCCGCAGGCCCATCCACCCCCCCCACAGCTGATGGATCAGTGCCCCTCCATGTTGAACACCACTTGGAGGGAGCACTGAGGGTGGCAAGGACGCAGAATGTGCTCTGGGTGAGGGTCTTCGATCTCCGAATGGTCGGTCGCACAACTACTGACCGAGCTGGCCAAGTCCTAAAGGACATAGGTGCTAGACTGGGTCTGCAGCAGGTGGTTAGGGAACCAACATGAGGGAAAAACATGCTTGACCTCACCAACCTGCCTACCACAGATGTATCTGTCCATGACAGTATCGGTAGGAGTAACCACCGCGCAGTCCTTCTGGAGAAGAAATACATTGAGGATACCCTCCATCGTGTTGTGTGGCACTACCACCGTGCTAAATGGGATAGGTTTTGAACAAATCTAGCAACTCAAGACTGGGCAACTATAAGGTGCTGTGGGCCATCAGCAGCAGCAGAATTGTACTCAACCATAATCTGTAACCTCATCGCCCGGCATAACTCTACCATTAACACCAAACCAGGGGATCAACACTGCTTCAATGAAGAGTGCAGGAGGGCATCCCAGGAGCAGAACCAGCCATACCTAGAAATGAGGTGTCAATCTGGTGAAGCTATAACACAGGACTCCCTGTGCCAAACAGCATAAGCAGCAAGCAATAGACAGAGCTAAGCGATTCTACAACCAACAGATCTGACCTAAGCTCTGCAGTCTTGCCACACCCAGTCATGAATAATGGTGGACAATTAAACAACTCACTGGAGAAGGAGGTTCCACAAATATCCTCTTCCTCAGTGATGGGGGAGCCCAGCACATCAGTGCAAAAGATAAGGCTGAAGCATTTACAACAATCTTCAGCCAGAAGTGCCGAGTGGATGATCCAACTCAACCTCCTCTGGAGGTCCCCAGCATCACAGACACCAGTCTTCAGCAAATTCGATTCACTCCACATAATATCAAGAAATGGCTGAAGGCACTGGATACTACAATACCCATTAACCCTTGCCAGTTGTTTCCTGTTTATCCACCAACTCTCCATCACTGCTGCTCCATTTCTTATACCACACACCTGAACTTTGTTATTTTGATATCGAATTGAACCCCCTGAAAATCCATATTCCATACACTTACTGCGTTCCTCTTATGTATATGGTCAACCACTTCTTCAAATGAGCATATTAAATTTGTGCAACTGACACGTCTTTAAGTAGGCTGTTCCATGTATCTTCAGGGTGTAGTATCCTCCCCATCTACAGGATGCACTGCAGGAATTGACCAAGGCTCCTTAGGCTGCACATTCCAAACGCATGACCGCTACCATCTAGAAGGACAAGGGCAGCAGACACATTGACACACCACCACCTGGAAGTTCCCCTCCAAGGTGGTTCCTTCACTGTCGCTGGGTTAAAATCCTGGAACTCCCTTCCTAACAGCACTGTGAGTGTACCTACATCACATGTACTGCAGCAATTCAAGAAGGCAGCTCACCACCACCTTCTGAAGGGCACTTAGGGATAGGCGATAAATGCTGGCCTAGCCAGCGAAGCCTACATCCCGTGAATGATTTTTTAAATATTCAAGAATTAGATTTCCTCCTTCATCCATGAACTTTCCTGCTCATAGAATTAGAGATTCATAAGCACTTAAGTAGGCTATTCAGTCCATCATCCTCTGCCATTTTTAGAAGGAATTTTCAGATGAGAGGTTAAACTGAGGCCTCGTCTGCCCTCTCAAGTGGACGTACAAGATCCCATGACATCATTTCAAAGAGCAGCAGGGGGAGTTATCCCTGGTGCCCTGGCCAATATTTATCACTCAATCAACATCACAAAAACAGATTATCTAGTCATTATTGCATTGCTGTTTAGGGAGTTTCAGCAATGCAAATTGCTTTATTTTATTCATTCACAGTATGTGAGCTTTGCCGACTGGGCCAGCATTTATTGCCCATCCCTAATTGCCCTTGTTCAGAGGGCATTTAAGAGTCAACCATATTGCTGTAGGTCTGGAGTGAGATATAGACCAAACCAGGTAAGGACAGCAGATTTCCTTCCCCAAAGGACATTAATGAACCAGACTGGTTTTTATGACAATAATTTCATGGTCATCATCAGACTTTTAATGCCAGATATTTATTGATTCTAATTTCACCATCTTCTGTGGCAGGATTCAAACCCAGGTCACCTGGGTCTGGAATGCTAGTCCAGTGACAATACCATTATGCCACCGCCTCACGATGTCCTTTTGATAAATGCTAGCCTTTCGTTTAGAGATATTCACTTAGCACCGTTCCCCCATCCTTCCTCCATCATGCTGTAAAGTCTTCGTTTTCCAATTGCCTTTTGGAAGTTACTATTGAATCTGTTTCCACCACCTTCTCAAGCTGTACATTCCCGAACATAACAACTAATTGCGTAAGAAGAATTCACTGCATCTCCCCCCTTCTCCAACTTTAATTATACCTTTAATTATGTTAATTATTCCTTTACTTTTAATAGGCTGCCAAGCAGCTGACACATTGCCAGGTCCCAGGTGGTACAACATGGAACATCTCACAGTTCTTTGGGGAACAGCAAAGAAGGAAAAGAACCTGCCACTGGGTCCCCTCATGGTAATTATAGTTAAGAAGTAATGTTGATAGCAGAAACCATTGAGAAATTACAAGCTTATCTGCCCAGGCCCTCTGAGCTAGAGAAAGAGGATGCAGGCAAAGTTCGGTCCTCAAGTCTTCAACTCTGAACACAAAACATTAACTGGATTCTTTCCTTTACAAATGCTGGCTGGCTTGTTTCATATTTCCAGCATTAACTCATTAATTACCACCATCTGTAATTTTTTTTTTAATTGGATAGCTTTGAAGAAAAAAAACACTCCAGACAATTAAGGACAAAATTTAGGCTGACACCCCAGTGCACTACTGAGGGAGGCTGTCCGAGGCATGATCTATTGGCTGAGATGTTAAACTGAGGCCCATCTGCTCTCTCAGGTGGAAGCAAAAGATCCCATGGCGCTACTTCAAAGAAGAGTGGGAGACTTTCACCAGGTGTCCTGGTTGATATTTACCTCTCAATCAATGTCACTAAAAGTCAGGTTTTCCGGCCATTATCGCATCGCTGTGTGTGGGATCTTTCTGTGCGTGAATTGGCTGCTCACATTTCCTACATTACAACGTGACCATGCATCAAAAGTGCTTTTGAGAATTTTGGGACAAGCGGAAGCCATGAAAGGCACTATATAAATGCAAGTTCTTTCAGAGTCCTCCTGAGAAAAAAAACACACGAATGGGATACTGTCCCTTCACGTAACAGAATCTTGCTGATTTTTTTTTTTTTGCCTGCTAAACAGAAGCCAACAGGATCCGCTCCACTTTTCCGATGATACTAATTATCTTTCGGCATCCTTAAGTACTAATTAAACTCCGAGGCAACCAATTGACCGGTAGAAACAGATTTCAGAAAGATTGTCACCCTTCACGCAGACTGACCGGGCTTTGTTCACTGAAATTATCACGTTGAATTGGAGTGACAGGTTTCATTACAAGAAATCAAATATCCTATAGGGAGCTGGGTATTTTTTTTTTTAAGCAAATGATATCCCTCATCCCAGCAAATTCAGATGATGTTGACTGTGTTTATCTTGCACTAAATATGTTGTTCCTGCCTCTGCCAATGTTATTATGTCCCCATGGTAACAGATGGCTTCAGCTTGGATCGGCCGTTAACTATCTGATACACTGTAATCAGAAGTATCTGCAAAGACAGTTTAATGGGGCTTCTGTACAGCTTAACAAGGCATGCTAAATTACCGCCACTTGAGAATTATAGAGAAAATGTCAAGTGTAATAGATCATAAATTCGGATCACCACCTGTGTTTTCCATTTAAAAAAAAAAAATTCAACTGTTATGTTGCGTACTTTTCCCAATCATTCCTTCCATGTGCAGCCACTTCACGTTGGTGGGCACATGCTGCAATATTTAGAGTGGCTCATTTAGTGTTCCTCATGAGCAACGTGAAGCTATTCCTCCCCATCCAGAGCACTGCCTTTTGTTTTTGGGCACTATGTCACATCTCATGAAGGATCTTTTTCAATCATTCGTGGGATGCGTCACTGACAGTACCAGCATTTATTGCCCATCCCTAATTGCCCTTGAGAAGGTGGTGGTGAGCTGCTTTCTTAACCGCTGCAGTCCATGTGGTTTTGGTGCACCCAGGAATTATGACCCAGTGACAGTGAAGGAACTGCAATATAGTTCCAAGTCAGGATGGTGTGTGGCTTGGAGGGGAATTTGGAGGTGCTGGTGGTGTTCCCATGTATCTGTTGCCCTTGTCCTTGTAGGTGTTAGAGGTCACGGGTTCGGAAGGTGCTGTCGAAGGAGCCAAGGCAAGCTGTTGCAATACATCTTGTGGAAGCTGCACAATACTGCCACTGTGCACCAGTGATGGAGTTGGTGAATGTTTAAGTTAGTGGATGAGGTGCTGTTCAAGTGGGCTACTTTGGCCTGGAAGGTGCTTCTTGAGTGTTGTTGGAGCTGCACTCATCATGTCAAGTGGAGAGTATACTGTCTTCAGAGTGGGTGCAATGCCAACTTCACCGTAATTATACCAAGGCTTAAAGAGTTGAATTATGAAGACTGGTTGCATAAATTTTCTTTGTATTCCTTGAATTTAGAAAGTTTTAGGAATGATTCAATCAAAGTGTGTAAAGTGATTTAAATAATTGATAAGGTAGACCACAGAAACTGTGGAAGCTAGAACAAAGGGGTACAAGTGAAAACTACATACGCACATTTGAATTAGGAGCAGCAGATCACTCAGCCCCTCGAGTCTGCTCCACCATTCAATAAGATCATGGCTGATCCAAATGTAACCTCAACTCTGCCTACCCCTAATAACCTTCACCCCCTTGTTAATCAAGAATCTATCTAGCTCTGCCTTAAAAATATCCAAAGGCTCTGCTTCCACCGCCTTTTGAGGAAGAGTTTCAAAGACTCACTACCCTCTGAGGGAAAAAATTCTCCTCATCTCTGTCTAAAAGGAGCGACCCCTTAGTTCTAGACTCTCCCACAAGAGGAAACATCCTCTCCACATCCACCCTGTCAAGACCCCTCAGGATCTTAAAGGTTTCAATTAAGTCGCCTCTTACTCTTCTAAATTCCAGTGGATACAAGCTTAACCTGTCCAGTGTTATCTCATAAGACATCCCAGCCATTCCTGGTCTTAGTCTAGTAAACCTTCTTTGAGCTATGTCTAATGCATTTACATCTTTCTTTAATTAAGCAGACCAGTACCGTACACAATACTCCAAATGTGGTCTCACCAATGCTCTATACAACTGAATCATAACCTCCCTACTTTTGTAATCAATTCCCCCCACAATAAATGATAACATTCTATTCGCTTTCCTAATTACCTGCTATACCTGCATACTAATCTTTTGTGATTCATGCACTAGGACACCCAGGTTCCCCTGAATCTCGGAGCTCTGCAATTTCAAGATAACAAGCTTCTTTTTTATTCTTCCTGCCAAAATGAATGATTTCACATTTGCCCACATTATACTCCATTTGCCAGGTCTTTGCCCACTCACTTAAGCTATCTATGTCATTTTGTAGCCCCTTTACGTACTCCTCACAATTTAATTTCCTACCTATCTTTGTGTCATCGGCAAATTTAGCAACCATTCCTTTGATCTCTTCATCCAAGTCATTTATATAAATTGTGAAAAGTTGAGGGCCCAGCACTGATCCATGTGGCACACCACTCGTCACATCTTGCCAACTTAAAAAAGACCTATTTATGCCAAGTCTCTGCTTCCTGTTAGCTAGCCAATCTTCTATCCATACCAATATGTTACCCCTACACCATGAGCTTTTATTTTCTGCAATAATATTTGATGTGGCATGTTATCAACTGCCTTCTGGAAATCTAAGTACAGTACACCCACTGGTTCCCCTTTATCCATAGCACATGTGACTCCTTCAAAGAATTGCAATAAATTGATTAAACATGATTTCCCTTTTACAAAACCATATTGACTGTTCCTAATTGCCTTGAATTTTTCTAAGTGCCCTATTATAACATATTTAATAATAGTTTCAAACATTTTCCCTATGACAGGTATTATGCTAACTTGGCAGTACTTTCCTGTTTCCTGTCTTCCTCCCTTTTTGAATAAAGGAATTATATTTGCTATTTTCCAATCTAATCGAACCTTCCCTGAATCCAGGGAACTTTGGAAAATTGAAACCAGTGCATCAACTATCTCACTATCCACTTCTTTCAAGGCCTTAGGGTGAAGTCCATCCAGCCCTGGAGATTTGTCAGCCCACAGTCCCAACAATTTGCTCAATACCACTTCCCTGGTGATTGTAATTTTCCCGAGCTCCTCCCTCCCTTCCATTTCCTGAATTACAGCTATTTCCGGGATGTTACTTGTGTCCTCCATAGTGAAGACTGAAGCAAAATACCTGTTTAATTCATCCGCCACCTCCCTACTTTCCATTATCAATTCCCCAGGAACACTCTCTTTGGACCAACGCTCACTTTGTTGACTCTCTTCTTATTTAAATATCTATAGAAACTCTTATTATCCATTTTTATATTACTAGCTACCTTTACATCACACTCTAATTTTTCCCTCTTTATTAATCTTTTTGTCATTCTTTGCTGTTCTTTATATTCTTTCCAATCTTCTGACCTGCCACCTGTCTTTGCGCAACTATATGCTTTTTCTTTTAAGTTCCATACTGTCTTTAAATTTTTTAGTTGACCATGGATGGTGGGCCCTCCCCTTGCAATTTTTCTTTCTCATTTGAATGTATGTATTCTGTGTATTCTGAAATATCCCTTTAAATGTCTGCCACTGAACTTCTATTGACCTATCCCTTAACCTCATTTGCCAGCTCACTTTAGCTAGCTCTGTTTTCTTGCCCCCATAATTGCCCTTATTTAAGTTCAAAATACTAGTATTGAGGGTTTCTTCCTCAAAATGAATGTAAAATCAATCATAGTATGATCGCTGCTACCTAGGGGTGCCTTCACTATGAGGTTATGAATTCATCCTATCTCATTGCTCAATACCAGGTCTAGTATAGCCCCCTCCCTGGTTGGCTCCAGAACATGCTGTTTGAAGAACTATCTCAAAAAGGTTCTATAAACTTATAATCTACGCTACCCTTTGCCCACCTGATTTTTCCAATCTATATGTAGATTAAAATGTCCCATGACTATAGCTGTATCTTTCTGGAAAGCTCCCATTATCTCTTCTTTTATACTGTGTCCTGCTGTGTAGTTATAATTAGGAGGCCTGTACACCACTCCCACAAGTGACTTTTTCCCTTTATTAATTCTCATCTCAGCCCAAACTGTTCCCACATCCTGGTTTCCTAAACTTAAGTTATCCCTCTCTAATGTGCTAATACCATCATTAATTAACAGAGCCACCCCTCCACCTTTTTCCTCACTTCCTGTCGTTCCTAAATCTCACGTACCCTTCAATATTCAGGTCCCAATCTATGTCATCCTGCAGCCATGTCTCTGTAATGACTATCAGGTCGTATTTATTTACTTCTTTTTGTGCTATTTGTTCATTTCTTTTGTTTCAAATGTTACATGCATTTAGATGCAGAGCCTTTAGTTTTGTCCTTTTATTATTTTTGTAGCATCTAGCCTTATCTGCTGATTTACTCTGAGATTTGTACTCTCTGTCCCTTCCTGCCACAGTCTGTTTATCATTTGCCATATTAATATTTGTCTCTCTTGCCTTCTCTCTACTCTTTGGTTTACCACATCTTCCCAAATTTGATCCCTTGGCCCACTCATAAGTTTAAAACTCTCTCCATTTCCCTCTCCATTTCCCTCGAGGACACCTGCATGGTTAAGGTGTAGACTTTTCCAACTGTACAGATCCCACTTTCCTCAATACTGGTGCTAGTGCCCCACAAACCAGAACCCATTTTTCCCACACGAGTCTTTGAGCCTCACATTCATTTCTCTAATCTTATTTGTCCTATGCCAATTTGCACGTGGCTCAGGTACTAATCCAGAGATTATTACCTTTATGGTTCCGCTTCTTAATTTGGTGCCTAGCTCCTCATACTGACAATGCAGAGCCTCCTTCCTCATCCTGCCTATGTTGTTGGTACCTACATGGACCATGGCCACTGGATCCTCCCCTGCCAAAGCAAGTTCCTCTCCAGCCCTGACCCGATATCTTGAGCCCTGGCACTGGGCAGGAAACAAAGCCATCTGGACTCACGCTCTTTGCTACAGGGACCAGTGTTAATCCCCTTCACTATACTGTCCCCTACTACCACTGTGTTACTTTTTGCTCCTCCTACTTGGATGGCTTCCTGTACCATGGTGCCATGGTCAGCTTGCTCATCCACCCTGCAGGCCCTGCCCCTGCTTTTATCCAAACAAGCTGAGAGAACCTCAAACAAGGTGGACAATGGCAGAGGCTCAACCCGTGCACTCCTGCCCTCTGGGTCCCCTTACCTGCCTCACACCCTCCTGTTCTTGGCCACTGACCAAATCAGGGGACCCTATCCTAAGTGGTGCGACTGCCTCCTGGTATAAAGCATCCAGGTAACTTTCCCTCTCCCTGATGTGTCGCAGAGTCTGCAGCTCAATGGCTCTGAGCCAAATTTCCTCAAGCTGCAAACATTTACTGCAGATGTGTTTGCCCAGGATCACAATGTTATCCAGGAGCTCCCACATGTTGTTGCCTTGACACATCACCTGTCCTGCCATCCTTAATGTGTTTTAAATAATTACTTAATTATGTTAATCGCTTATTTATTTTGCTTTTTATATATTTTATTAACTTTACCACCAAATTGTGTACTATTTTAAACCTTAGGGATAGAATAGAACTTACCCACTTACCAGATACTCACCAAACAGCTAACTCTTTTCCCTGTAGTAGATCAAGAACCAATTTCTATGGGGTGAGAAAGATAGAAAGAGGAAACGAACAACTCCTTCTCCGAATTCCCCTCTCACCAAACTCCAAGTCTTCACTCAGTTAGTCAGCTGCACTGCGTTTGCCAAGGCTGCACTAAAGAACCCTGAATTTATAGTAAACTGCAAGAAAGAAAGAATTTAGCCTGCTTACATAGTACTTTCCAGTTCCTGCTAGTTACAGACGAGATTAGTTTTTAAGAGCAAAATTTAAGAACAAAATTAACACTTAAAACTCCCCTCACCAAGTCTTCACTCAGTTAGCCTAGCCGCACTCCATTAGTCCAGCTAGGATCAGGAAACAGGGTAGTAGAAATCTGGAACTCTCTCCCCAGAAGGCTGTAAATGTTAGGTCATTTGAAATGTTCATGACTGAGTTTGATAGACTTTGTTAGGTGACAGTATTGAGGGAGATGGATAGAAGGCGGTTAAATTAAAATAAGGTGGAGAATTAAGGGGCTGAATGGTCTACTCCTGCACCTATGTTCTTACGTTCCACAATCCCAACTTTTGATCCACATTTTGGTTTTATGTCGATACAGCCCGACATTTTTAGAATTTCAGTTTTAATAACAGCATTCTTACTCAATAGGACTATCTTTACCAAGTCTCAAATTGGGAAAAATGCAAGTAGAGAACCAACCCTTGATCCCACTGTCCTTGTAAACTACCATCCCAACTTCAACCTCCCTTTCCTCTCCAAAGTCCATGAATATCCTGTAACCTCCCAAATCCATGTCAACCTTTCCCAGAACTTCATGTATGAACCTCTCCAATCAGGTTTCTGTCCGTGCCACATTACTGAAACTGCTGTTATCAAAGTCACAAATGGCATCTTATATGACTGACAAAGGTAAATTATCCCTCCTTGTCCTTTTTGATCCGCATACAACTCTCGATACAATTGACTACACAATTCTCTACCTGCTTTCACCTAGTTCCATTCTTATCTATCTAATCATAGCCAAAGGATCACTTGCAATGGTTTCTCTTCCCTCTCCTGTGCGTCCTCCAAGGATCTAGCCTTGGCCCTCTCCTATTTTTCATCTACTTTCTGCCCCTCAGCAACATCATCCGAAAGCACAATGTCACTGTTCACATGTAGGCTGACGACAGCCAGCTCTTCCTCATCACCACCTCTCTCGTCCCCTCCACTGTTGCTAACTTATCAATCTGCTGACCTGACATCCAGTACTGGGTGAGCAGAAATTTCTTCCATTAATTATTGGGAAGACTGAAGCCATTGCTTTCAGTCCCCACTCCAAATTCTGTCCCCTAACTATTGACTCCATCCTTCTCCCTGGCAATTGTCTGAGGTTAAACCAGTTCACACCATCATTCAGACCACCTATTTCCACCTCTGTAACATCAACCAACTTCATCCCTGTCTCAGCTTGGATGCTGCTGAAATCCTTATTCATGTTATTGTCACCTTCAGACTTTGCTATTTCAATGCACTCTTGGCTGGTCTCCCACATTTTATGCCTAATCCCATTCACCTATCACCCCTGTGCTCACTGACTTACATTTTTTATTACGTTAAAGGTGCTATGTGGGTGCTCTATAGATATAAGTTGTTTTTGTTGTAGTTTTTGATCCAAAGAGATTATATCAAACTGCTTGTCAGACCCCTCTGGTCTACTGCACACCACTCATCATAGGAGGGTAGAATGTAGGAGGGTTGATCAATAGGTTCGCGGATAACAAGAAAATTGGCGGGGCGGTAAATAGTGAGAAGGATAGCCTTAGATTACAGGGGGATATAGGTGGGCTGGTCAGATGAGCTGATCAGTGGCAAATGGAATTTAATCCAGTTAAGTGTGAGGTGATGCACTTGGGCAGGACAAACAAGGCATGGGGATACATGATGAATGGTAGGACCCTGGGAAGTACCTAGGATCAGAAGGACCTTGGTGTGCATGTCCACCGGTCCCTTAAGGTAGCGGGACAGGTAAATAAGGTGGTTAAGAAGGCATATGGGATACTTGCCTTTATTAGCTGAGGCATAGAATATAAGAGCAGGGAGGTTATGTTGGAACTGGATAAAACGTTGGTTAGGCCACAGCCAGAGTATTGTGTGCAGTTCTGGAATCCGCATTATAAGAAGGATGTGATTGCACTAGAGAGAGTGCAGGGGAGATTTACCAGGATGTTGCCTGGGCTGGAGAGTTTTAGTTATGAGGAGAGATTGGACAGACTGGGGTTATTTTCCCTGGAGCAGAGGAGATTGAGAGGGGACATGATTGAGGTGTATAAAATTATGAGGGGCATAGATAGGGTAGACAGGAAGGAACTTTTCTCCTTGGTGGAGGGATCAATAACCAGGGGGCATAGATTTAAGGTAAGGGGCAGGAGGTTTAGAGGGGATGTGAGGAAGAATGTTTTCACCCAGAGGGTGGTGGGAATCTGGAACTCACTGGCTGAAAGGGTGGTAGAGGGAGAAACACTCATAACAATTAAGAAGTATTTGGATGTGCACTTGCAATGCCATGGCATACAAGGCTATGGGCCTAGTGCTGGAAAATAGGATTAGAATAGTTAGGTACTTGTTTGACTGACGTAGACTCGATGGGCCGAAGGGCCTTTTTCTGTGCTGTAGATCTTGATGACTCTATGACTCTATAGGACATGTGTTACTGTACTTGGTGGGTGCTCAGAGGCAAGGATTAAGAACATAAGTCTAGGGACAATTTGTTTGTGTTCTTTGGAAAAGCAGAGGTGTCAAACTGACTTTAGTTTACAACGAGAATCTGCCAGACCCATTGCAAATGCATTCAGGATAGACTGGCTTGGGCAAGGGCTGGATTGGGGCCCATTAACTAGGGAATTCTGGCACCTAAGCCTTCAGTCTGACTTGTTGGATGAGTAGCAGCTACAAATGGTCTCATGTTGCCTGACCCCTGTAGAAGTGAGGCTTGCTTGGGAATACAGGCCCAGGCCAATACTTGGACCATTGGAGATCAGGGGACCAAAAACATTCAGCGAGCATAATTATTCAGAAGCTTCAGGAAAAATAAATTCTATGGCAAGATTATCCGAATTGTTAGCTTGTATAAATTAACCTAAGCATAAATTCTCTATATTGCTGCTTATATATTCCATTAGCTCATTTTGCCATTTCAAAGTTTTTTGACTTAATTTTTCGTGGCATTAGGCAAAATTAACAAACTATTAAGCATGAGTCATTTGAGCAGAAATTTATTTTTGGAACAGTGGGTTAATTTTCAGACATTTTTTCCCTTCTGTTTCTGTCCTTCCCTTTCAAGGGGCATTATTGGGCACATTGAAGCAGATCTGGATTGCAGGCTGCATTCCAGGTGAGCCTCACTTCTACTGAGATCAGGTACAACAGGCCATGCCCCTCATGCGAATCTCAGCAGTGAGTGCTGGTGGTCCATTCAAATGTGAGGATCATTACAGTTGAGGCAGTCCTGTTTTCACATGACATCAACACAAATACACAACACATTCGACTATGCAAAGGTCACTATATAGCAATCTGGATCATTTTCAAGGACCAACTGTAATATCCTGCTTCCATCCTGGTTGAGATCAGCAAATGCAACACTGGTCAGCAAAGCAGACTTATGGGGTATTTAGCCTCTGGAATCCTTCAGATCAAGATAATTTACTAGTCATCTCCAATATTGCCTCTTTGGCTTTCAATGGGTGAAGTAATAGCTTTCCAAGACTTGGGGAATGACTGGAGCAGAGGTTTAGAGATTAGTCATTCATTTCTTGGATCAGTGTTTAAACACAGTCCAGGTTTATAGAATCATAGGATGGTTACAGCACAGAAGAAGGCCATTTGGCCCATCATATCTGTGCTGGTCCTCTGAAGAAGCAATACCGCCTTGTGCCCATAACCCTGCACATTCTTTCTTTTCAGATAGTAATAGTACTGAAGACTTGTGCTCCAGAACTTGCCGCGCCCCTAGCCAAGCCGTTCCGGTACAGCTACAACACTGGCATCTGCCCAGCTATGGGGAAAATTGCCCAGGTATGTCCTGTACCCAAAAAGCAGGACAAATCCAACCCGGCCAATTACCATTGCATCAATCTACTCTCGACCATCAGTAAAGTAATGGAAGGGGTCATCAGCAGTGCTATCAAGCAGCACTTACTTAGCATTAACCTGCTCACTGACGCCCAGTTTGGGTTCCGCCAGGGCCACTCAGCTCCTGATCTCATTACAGTCTTGGTTCAAACATGGACAAAAGAGCTGAGCTCCAGAGATGAGGCGAGAGTATCTGCTCTTGACATCAAGGCAGCATTTGATAGAGTGTGGCATCAAGGAGCCCTAGCAAAACTGGAGTCAATGGGAATCAGGGGGAAACATTTGCACTGGTTGGAGTCATACCTAGCACAAAGGAAGATGGTTGTGATTGTTGGAGGTCAATCATCTCAGTTCCAGGGCATCACTGCAGGAGTTCCTCAGGGTAGTGTCGTCAGCCCAACCATCTTCAGCTGCTTCATCAATGACTTTCCTTCCATCATCGTGTCAGAAATGGGGATGTTTGCTGATGGTTGCACAATGTTCAGCACCATGTGTGACTCCTCAGACACTGAAGCAGTCCATGTCCAAATGCAGCAAGACCTGGACAATATCCAAGCTTGAGCTGACAGTGGCAAGTAACATTCACACCACACAAGTGTCAGGCAATGACCATCTCCAACAAGAGAGAATCTAACAATCACCCCTTAATATTCAATGACATTACCATCACTGAATCCTTCACAATCAACATCCTGGGGGCTACCATTGCCCAAAAAATGAACTGAACTAGCCATATAAATACTGTGGCTACAAGAGCAGGTCAGATGCTAGGAATCCTGTGCCGGGTAACTCACCTCCTGACTCCCCAAAGCCTCTCCATGATCTACAAGGCACAAGTCAGGAATGTGATGGAATATTCTCCCCTTGCCTGAAGGAGTGCAGCTCCAAAAATACTCAAGAAGCTTGACACCATCCAGGACAAAGCAGTCCGCTTGATTGGCACCCCATCCACAAACATTCACTCCCTCCACCACCGACGCACAGTAGTAGCAATGTGTACCATCTACAAGATGCACTGCAGGAACTCGCCAGGGCTCCTTAGACAGTAACCTCCAAACCAACAACCACTACCATCTAGAAGGATAAGGACAGCAGACACATGGGAACATCACCAGCTGGAAGTTCCCCTCCAGGCCACTCACCATCCTAACTTGGAAATATATCTGCATTCCTTCACTTCAAAACCATACAACTCCCTACTTAACAGTGCTCTACCTGCACCACATGGACTGCAGCGGTTCAAGAAGGCAGCTCACCACCACCTTCTCAAGGACAATTAGGGATGGGTGATGAATGTTGGCCTAGCCAGCGATGCCCACATCCCATGAATGAATAAAAATAGGATAATAATTCAATTTCCTCTTGAATTCCTCAATTGACCCTGCTTCCACCATACTCTCAGGCAGTGCATTCCAGATCCTAACCACTCACTATGTAAAAAATATTTTTCCTCATGTCGCCATTGCTTCTTTTGCCAATTACCTTAAACCCATGCCCTCTGTTTCTCGATCCTTCCACCAATGAGAACATTAAGCCCCAACTTCTCCAATCTTTCTATGTAACTGAAACTCCCCATCCCTGGAACCATTCACGTGAATCTTTCCTGCACCCCCTCTACTGCCTTCACATGCTCCCTAAAATGTGGTGCCCAGAACTGAACACAATACTCCAGTTGAGGCCAAACCAGTATTTTAGACCATTTTACCATAACTTCCTTGCTTTTGCACTCTATGCCCTTATTGATAATGCCCAGAATGCTGTGTGCTTTATTAATTACTCTCTCAACCTGTCCTGCCACCTTCAATGACTTATATACCCAGGTCCTTCTGCCCCGCATCCCTTTTAGAATTGTATCCTTTATTTTATATTGTCTCTCTACGCTCTTCCTACCAAAATGAAACAGTTCACAGTTCTCTCCATTAGGTTTCCTGTCGCAGGTAAAGCCAGCAACTATAGAGCAGTCAGATTAACTCAGTGTTGGTGAAACATCTAGAAATGACAAAATAATAGTCGCTTGGGAAAATGTGGTTTAATTAAGGAAAGCCAGGACAGATTTGTTCAGGGCAAATCGTGTTTAACTAAATTGATTGAGTTTTTTGAAGAGGTAACAGAAAGGGTTGATGAGGGTAATGTTGTTGATGTGGTGTGCATGGACTTCCAAAAGGCATTTGATAAAGTGCAACACAAGTGCAAGACCTGTGAGCAGAGTGAGAGTTTATGGAATAAAAGAGACAGTAGCAACATGGGGCGGAATTTTACGCTGGAGGGGTTTTACGGTCAATGGACTTTTAAACGGCTCGCCGCACTTTACGGCCCTGCCCCAGCTGTGACAGGGCCATAAAATTCTGCCAATGGTTACGAAATTGGCTGTGAGATGGGAACCAGAAGGTAGTGGTTAATGAATGTTTTTTGGGCTGGAGGAAGGTTTATTGTGAAGTTCTCTAGGGGTCAGTGTTAGGATTTCTCTTCCTGATATATTAATGACCTACACCTTGGTGTAGAGGGCACAATTTCATAATTTGCAAATGATAGAAAACTTGGAAGTATTACGAGTGGTGAGATGGATATTGTAGAGCTCGAAAGGGAAATAAACAGGTTGGTGGAGAAGTGGCAGATGAAACTTAATGCTGAGAAGTGTGAACTATGGTATAACAATTGTAATTCTCCACTCTCCTGGCACCACCCCTGAGTTTAAGGGAGACTGGAAAATTATGGTCAGTTACTCTGCAATTTCCCTTCTCGCTCCCCTCAGTATCCTTGGATGCATCTCATCCTGTCCTGGTGCCTTATCAACTTTAAGTACAGATAACCTCCATATCAATTTTAAATCCTTATAGTGCCTGAATTACTTCCTCTTTCACCACCAACTGCACAGTATCATCTTCCTTGGTAAAGACAGATGCAAAAATTAATTTAATACTTCAGCTATACTCTCTGCCTTCATGTATAAATCTCCTTTTTGGTCAGAGGGTTCTGGGTGTCCTAGTGCATGAATCACATAAAAGGCTAGTATGCAGGTACAGTAAGTGGAAAGCTAATAGAATGTTATCATTTATCGTGCAGGGAATTGAATACAAAAGTAGGGAGGTTATGCCTCAGTTGTACAGGGCACTGGTGAGACCACGTCTAGAGTATTGTGTACAGTACTGGTCTCCTTATTTAAGGAAAGATAAAAACGCATTAGAAGCAGTTCAGAGAAAGTTTTCTGGACTAATACCAGGAATGGGCGTGTTATCTTATTAGGAAAGGTTGGACAGGTTAGGTTTGTTTCCACTGGAATTTAGAAGAGTAAGAGGCAACTTGATTGAAACCTTTAAGACCCTGAGGGGTATTGACAGGGTGGATGTGGAGAGGGTGTTTCCTCTTGTGGAAGAATCTAGAACTAGGGGTCACTGGTTAAAAATAAGGGATCGCTTATTTAAGACTGAGATGAGGAGAAATTGTTTTCTCTCAGAAGGCAGTGAGTCTTTGGAACTCTCTTCCTCAAAAGGCAGTGGAAGCAGAATCTTTGAATAGTTTTAAGGCAGAACTAGATAGATTCATGATGGGGTTGAGGTTACAATCAGATCAGCCATGATCTTATTGAATGGTGGAGCAGGGTTTTGGGGCCGAGTGGCCTACTCCTGCTCCTAGTTCATATTTTCGTATGGTCCTTAATTGGCCCTACTCCTCCCTATACAACCCTTTTGTGATTTATGTGCTTATAGAGAACTTTGAGATTCCATTCCTGTTACCTGCCAATCACTTCTCATACTCTCTCTTTTCTTCTCTTAGTTGCTTTTTCACTTCCCCTCTGAACCTCCTATATTCAGCCTAGTTCTCAATTGTATTCTCCACCTTGTATCTGCCATAAGCACACTTTTTCTTCTTCATCTTAATTTCCATCTCTTTTGTCATCCAGGGAGCTCAGGATTTGCTTGCCCTACCTTTCCCCATTCTTCAGAATGTGCTTTGGCTGTGGCCAAACTATCTTTTCTTTAAAGGTAGCCCCTTGTTCAGTTACAGTCTTGCCTGCCAACCTTTGATTCCAATTTCAGAATCAACATCCAGTGCAGATAGAGGATGAATGATCTCATCTGTGCAGCCAGGGTAAGGCAACTATCTCATCTCTCTAAACTCACACACTCACAAGGCCATCACACATTCACTGGAATCTCACTCACTGCCAGCTCAAGGGACATCACCAAATAGGAACAGGGGTAGACCATTCGGCCCCTTGAGCCTGCTCCGCCATTCAAAAATATCATGGCTGATCTTCTTGCGTTTCGATTTCCACATCCCCATCTAACCCCGATAATCTTTGATTCCCTTGCCTAACAAGAACCCATCTACCTCTGCCTTAAAAATATTCAATGACCCTGTCTCCACCACCTTCTGAGGCAGAGAATTCCAAAGTCGCACAACAGCCTGAGAGAAAATATTTCTCCTCATCTCTGTCCTAAAAGGGCAACTCCTAATTTCAAAACAGTGCCTCCTAGTTCTGGACTCACCCACAAGAGGAAATGTCCTTTCAACATCCACCTTGTCAAGGCCGTTCAGGGTCTTGTATACTTCAATCAAATCACCCCTCACTCTTCTAAACTCCAGTGGAAACAAGCCCAGTCTGTCCAACGTTTCCTCATAAGAGAAGCCACTCATTGCATAATATCAATCTAGTAAACCTCCTCTGAACCACCTCCAATGCATTTACATCCTTCCTTAAATAAGGAGACCAAAACTGCACACAGTATTCGAGGTGCCGTCTCACCAATGCCCTGTATAACTGAAGCATAACATCCTTACTTTTATGTTCAATCCCTCTCGTAATAAAGGATAGCATTCCATTAGCTTCTTAATTACTTGCATACTAACTTTTTGTGACTCATGTACTAGGACACCTAGGTCCCTCTGCACCTCAGAATTATGCAGCCATTCTCCATTTAAGTAATACTCTGTTTTTTTGCACTTCCTGCCAAAGTGAACAACTACACATCTTCCCACATTAAATTCCACTTGCCAGATCTTTGCCCACTCACTCAACCTATCTATATCCATCTATAACCTCCTCATGTCCTCTTCACAACATACTTTCCTACCTTTCTTTGCGTCATCTGCAAATTTAGCTACCATGTCTTCACTCCCCTCATCTAAGTCATTGACGTAAATCGTAAAAAGTTGAGACCCCAGTACAGGCCCCTGTGGGATGCTACTAGTCACATCCTGCCAATCAGGAAAAGACCCATTTATTCATACTCTCTGCATTCTGCCAGCCAGCCAACCTTCTATCCACGCTAATATGTCACCCACTACACCACGCACTTGTATTTTCTGTAATAACCTTTGATGTGGCACCTTATCAAATGCCTTCTGGAAATCCAAGCACAGTATGTCTTCAGGCTCCCCTTTATCCACTGCGCATGTTACTCCTACAAAAAACTTCAATAAATTGATTAAACATGATTTCCCTTTCACAAAACCAAGCTGACTCTTCCCAATTTCCTTGAGCTCCTCTAAGTGCCCAGCTGTAACCTCCTTAATGATCGATTCTAATAACTTCTCCACGACAGATGTCAAGCTAACTGGCCTATAGTTTCCTGTTTTATGCTTCCCTCCCTTCTTGAATAGAGGGGTTATATTTGCTACTTTCCAATCTGATGGAACCTTTCCAGAATCTAGCAAATTTTGGAAAATTAACACCAGTGCATCGACTACCTCATTAACCACCTCTTTTAAGACCCTAGGATGTAGTCCATTGGGACCCGGAGACTTGTCAGCCTGCAGCTCCATCTGTTTGCTCAGTACCGTTTCCCTAGTGATTTCAATTTTCTTTTCTCCCATTCACCTCCTGATTTGCTACTATTACTGGAATGTTTTTGTATCCCTTATAGTGAACACAGAAGCAAAATATTTGTTCATTTCTTCTGCCATTTCCTTATTATTAATTACTATTAACTCTCCACTGTCACTTTCTAGAGAACCAACACTCACTTTACTTACTTTTTTCCTTTTTAAATACTCTTGCTATCTGTTTTTACATTTCTAGCTAGCTTCTTCTCATACTCTAATTTCTTTCTCTGGTTAACCTTTCAGTCATTCTCTGCCATTCTTTATATTCTGTCCAATCATCTGTTCTGCCACTCAGATTTGTGGAGTTGTGTGCTTTTTCCTTAAGTTTGGTGCTTTCCTTAACATCTCTAGTTAACCACGGATGGTGGGTCCTCCCCTTAGAATTTTTTCTTTATAGTAGGAATGTACGTATTCCAAATAATCTGAAATATGAATACTCTGAAATACTCTGCCTCCTCAGCCCTCAACCTCTTGAGGCCACTTGAACAGAGCAACGTGTGTCCCCACACATACCCAGGGGTACCCCACCCCTTCCCCACTAATGCCCTAGCCCTGCAGTCTCTTCCCTCGCCTGAGGCCACTTCCTCCCCTTCCCCAAGCAAGTCAGAGCCACCATTGAAAAGCCAACCCCCACCATTGAAAAGCCATCCCCGCCTTAAGGCTGGTCTCATAAGTAGGGAACCTCCCTAAAAGTGATGTGGTGCTGCCTGCGAATCCTGGCGCTGATGACTACAAGTGCTGACCGAGGCAAAGCGGGCAAACAACCCTCAAAGTCCCGAGTGAAGTGTAGCTCACCAGGTGCATGTTGCTTATGTTTAGTTCTGAAACACGTCAGCTTGCAATTGCCCTGCCATGCCCGGATGATCCAGCGCGGGGGGATGATTCCGGCAATCTAGGCTTATAATGAGATGCAGATATATTACAATGAAGTTCTTGACAAGCAGTGGTGGGAATCACGGCCCACCATTGACAGGCAGAGCGGCCAATCACAAACTGGTTTCACGACATTGTGAAACCGATTTTTGGCCTTCCTGCCATATTGCCTGCTCACGCCAGCCATGACGCCCCATGCCAGCGGGCACAGAAAATTCCGCCCTTTGTCTTTGCCCCCTTGGATATCCTCTCTCTCCAGCACTGCAATGTTTTCCATAATCAGTACTGCCACACCTCCTC
The DNA here is from genome assembly GCF_964194155.1 of Cetorhinus maximus. Taxonomy (NCBI): domain Eukaryota; kingdom Metazoa; phylum Chordata; class Chondrichthyes; order Lamniformes; family Cetorhinidae; genus Cetorhinus; species Cetorhinus maximus. The sequence goes on from NC_135879.1 coordinate 232,868,212, forward strand.
CTTTAATTCCTTTGCTATCTTTCCTGAACGCCTTAGGATGTGCTTTCAATGCCAGCAGTAGAGGCTGTAAATAAGATGAGCTGGGGCAGTCTCAGTCTAATTTCATCTAGTTTGTCACAGTTGGTAATCGAAACAGGGGATGCCACATTGGTGGCATCTGAGGTTGGGGAGTAAGCTCCATTGTAGGGGAAAGTTAAAGGCTTACAGCTGTGGCCAAGTGGGCAGCAGTCCTACCTCTGAATGAGTAGATTGTGGGGTGAAGCCCCACACCTGCAGCTTATACTGAAAATCTAAGCTGACTCCAGTGCTGTTACTCGTATTGGGCACAAATTGGTTGCCTTGCTGTTTTATATTCTTTCCTGGAGGGAGAGGTGGTGGCATAATACTGACAATCCAGAGATCCAGGGTAATGTTTGCCACAGCAGATAGTGAAATATGAATTCAATAAAAATCTGTAATTAAAAGTCTAATGATGACCATGAAACTATTGTCAATTGTCGTAAAAACCCATCTGGCTCACTAATGTCCTTTAGGGAAGGAAATCTGCCGTCCTTACCTGGTCTGGTCTACATAGGACAGAGTGTTTGGAAAGGGCTAGGAATCTAACTTCAAGCACATCAGATAAAGGGACGACAATGAGAAGGGAGATGGGAAATACAGGACTGAAGGTGTTGTATCTGAATGCATGCAGTATACGAAATAAGGTAAAGGAGCTTGTGGCGCATATTGAAATTGGCAGGTATGATGTGGTGGGCATCACGGAGACATGGCTGCAAGGGCATCAGGACTGGGAGCTAAATATCCAAGGATATACATCCTATCGAAAAGATAGGCATGTTGGCAGAGGGGGTGGGGTTGCTTTGTTAGTAAGAAATGAAATTAAATCGATAGCAAGAAATGACGTAGGGTTAGATGATGTAGAATCTGTGTGGGTAGAGTTGAGGAACCGCAAAGGTAAAAAAACCATAATGGGAGTTATGTACAGGCCTCTGAACAGTAGTCAGGATATGGGGCACAAGATACACCAGGAGATAGAAAAGGCATGTAAGAAAGGCAAGGTTACAGTGATCATGGGGGATTTCAATATGCAGGTAGACTGAGAAAATCAGGTTGGTAGTGGATCCCAAGAAAAGGAATTTGTGGAATGTCTACGAGATGGCTTTTTGGAGCAGCTTGTGGTGGAGCCCACTAGGGAACAGGCAATTCTAGATTTAGTGATGTGTAATGAGGCAGATTTGATAAGGGAGCTTAAGGTGAAGGAACCCTTAGGAGGAAGTGACCATAATATGAGAGAATTTACCCTGCAATTTGAGAGGAAAAAGCTGGAATCAGATATAACGGTATTACAGTTGAATAAAGGCAACTACAGAGGCATGAGGGAGGAGCTGGCCAGAATTGACTGGGAGATGAGCCTAGCAGGAAAGACAGTGGAACAGCAATGACAGGAGTTTCTGGGAGTAATTTGGGAGACATAGCAAAAATTCATCCCTAGGAAGAAGAAGCATACTAAAGGGAGGACGAGGCAACCATGGCTGACAAGATCTTGCAACTCAAGACTGGGCATCCATGAGACGCTGTGGGCCATCAGCAGCAGCAGAATTGTACTGAAACACAATCTGTAACCTCATGGCCCGGCATATCCTCCACTCTACCATTACCATCAAGCCAGTGGATCAACCCTGGTTCAATGAAGTATGCAGGAGGGCATGCCAGGAGCAGCACCAGGCATACCTAGAAATGAGGTGCCAACCTGGTGAAGCTATAACACAGGACTACTTGCGTGCCAAACAGCATAAGCAGCAACTGATAGAAAGAGCTAAGTGATCCAACAACCAAAGGATCAGGTCTAAGCTCTGCAGTCCTGCCACATCCAGCCTTGAATAGTGGTGGACAATTAAACAACTCACTGGAGGAGGAGGCTCCCAAGTATCCTCATCCTCAATGATGGGGGAGACCAGCACATCAGTGCAAAAGATAAGGCTAGAACATTTGCTACAATCTTAGCCTGAAGTGCCAAGTGGATGATCCATCTCGGCCTCCTCCAGAGGTCCCCAACATCACAGATGCCAGTTTTCAGCCAATTCAGTTCACTCCACGTGATATCAAGAAACGGCTGAAGGCACTGGATAACTGCAAAGGCTATGGGCCCTGACAATATTCCAGCAATAGTACTGAAGACTTCTGCTCCAGAACTTGTTGCACCCCTAGCCAAGCTGTTCAAGTACAGCTACAACACTGGCATCTATCCGGCTATGTGGAAAATTGCCCAGTTATGACCTGTATACAAAAAGCAGGACAAATCTAACCCAGCCAATTACCACCCCATCAGTCTACTCTCGATCATCAGTAAAGTGATGGAGGAAGTCACCAACAGTGCTATCAAGCAGCACTTGCTTAACAATAAACTGCTCACTGATGCCCAGTTTTGGTTCTGCCATGGCCAGTCAGCTCCTAACCTCATTACAGCCTTTGGTTCAAACATGGACGAAAGAGCTGAACTCCCGAGGTGAGGTAAGAATAACTGCCTTTGACATCAAGGCTGCATTTAAGTGAGCATGGCATCAAGGAGCCTTGGCAAAACTGGAATCAATGGGAATCAGGGGGGAAACTCTCCACTGGTTGAAGTCATACCTGGCACAAAGGAAGATGGTTGTTGGAGATCAGTCATCTCAGCTCCAGGAGTTCATCAGGGCCAACCATCTTCAGCTGCTTCATCAATGACCTTCCTTCCATCATAAGGTCAGAAGTGGGGATGTTCGCTGATGATTGCACAATGTTCAGCACCATTCGTGACTCCTCAGATACTGGTGCAGTCCATGAACAAATGCAGCAAGACCTGGACAATATCCCGACTTGGGCTCATAAGCGGCAAGTAACATTCGCGCCACAAAAATGTCAGGCAATGACCATCTCCAACAAGAGAGAATCTAACTATTATGCCTTGACGATCAATGGCATTAGCACCACTGAACCCCCCACTATCAACATCTTCAGGGTTACCATTGACCAGAAACTGAGCTTGACTAGCCATATAAATGTTATGGCTACAAGTACAGGCTAGAGGCTAGGAATCCTGCGATGAGTATCTCTCCTCCTGACTCCCCAAAGCCTGTGCACCATCTACAAGGCACAAGTCAAGAGGGTGATAGAATACTCTCCACTTGCCTAGATGAGTGCAGCTCCCACAACACTCAAGAAGCTTGACAGTGTCCAGGACAAAGCAGCCCACTTGATTGGCACCTGATCCACAAACATTCACTCCCTCCACCAATGACGCACAGTAGCAGCAGTGTGTACCATCTACAAGATACAATTCAGCAATTCACCAAGGCTCCTTAAACAGAACCTTCCATATCCATGACCACTACCATCTAGAAGGTCAAGGGCAGCCGATAGGTGGGACACCACCACCTGGAAGTTCCCCTCCAAGTCACTCACCATCCTGACTTGGAAATATATTGCTGTTCCTTCACTGCCACTGGGTCAAAATCCTGGAACTCCCTTCCTAACAGCACAGTGGGTGTTGGGTGGACTGCAGAAGTTCAAGAAGGCAGCTCACCACCACCTTCTCAAGGGCAACTAGGGATGGGCAATAAATGCTGGTCCAGCCAGCGAAGCCATCATCTCCTGAATGAATTTTTAAAAATGGGGTGTGGGCATTGCTGGCAAGGCCAGCATTTGTTGCCCATTCTTAATTGCCCTTGAACTGAGTGGCTTGCTAGGCTATTTCAGAGGGCATTTAAGAGTCAACCACATATTGTTTCCTATGTTACAACAGTGATTACACTTTAAATCTACTTCCATGGTGATAACGTGCCTTGGGACACCCTAAGGTCATGACAAGCTCTATGTAAATACAAGACTTATTTCCAGAGAGACACTGTATGCAAAATGAAAATTTTGTCATTTCCCAGAACTAACATTTCATATCGTGAGATAAAACTCACAAAGATAAAAGTGAATTTGTTTCTACCTTCAGCGAGCTGAGTGTTTCTCTCTGTTTGCCAACTTTGCAGTTACTTCCATCCTTGTTATCTGTGATAATTTTATCACAGCTGCCATGAAATTCATCTCAGAATTAATGGTCATGTTGTTAATCTCAAAACCTTCACTTAGTGTACGGGCAGCTCCAGGAAAGTCCACGTTGCAAAAATGAGTCAGCATCAGGGCTGTTCCGTCCAATCGCTGCCTCCTCTGAACTGGTCAACAGAGATCACAAAGAATCTCTTTATTGGTTCTGTCTCAGCTGTAAGGAGGAGGATGACAGATGGCAGACTGGTGAAGTCAACTTACACAGGAGAGAAGCAATCAGCAGGACTCAAGCAAGAATGGAGATGGAACTTGCTGATGTGAGGAACGGATGCCCAGGAAAGTCACCCGTGCGTATCTTTCAACTTCTTAAGCAAAATAATGGGCAAATATCTGTTTCGCAAAGGGGGTGAACTGAAGATTAAAGGGTTGAGGAATAATTAGAGATGGTGGTGTCCCATCTATCGGCTGCCCTTGACTTTCTAGATGGTAGTGGTCATGGATATGGCCATCTTGAGCCCTTGAGCCTGGACAATGTCATCCATAAAAAAATAAGGTCAGTTTCGAAGAATCGAAACATAAGCACAGGTATATCGTGAACATAAGGAATAGGAGCAGGAGTACACCATACAGCCCTTTGAGCCCTCTCCTCCATTCAATCCAATCAAGACTGATCTTCTGTTGTGACTCCATTTTCCCATCCGCTCCTCATATCCCTTGATTTCCTGAAAGACAAAACACTTTGCTTGACGATACCTGGAGATCAGAATCTAACAGCACAGATCAAGTCCATTTGGCCCATTATGCCTGTGCCACTCTTTGGAGGAGCAATTAGTTCCACTCGCTATAGCCCTGCAATTTTCAAGCCCTTCAAGGATCAACGCAAAATACTTGCAGAATTTTTCCCTACATGAGATTAAGTAAGGTAATGTTAATGTTAATGCAGATTGTAAGATTCTATAAAAAGTGAGAGCAAGCCATGATAGAATGGCGATTTTTGAGTATCTTTTTATATAAAAGTATTCAGTAATTATGTACGATAAAAGCAAAACTGCGGATGCTGGAAATCTGAAACAAAAACAAAAATAGCTGGAAAAACTCAGCAGGTCTGACAGCATCTGCGGAGAGGAACACAGTTGACGTTTCGAGTCCGTATGACTCTTCAACGGAACTAAGGAAAAATAGAAATGTGGTGAAATATAAGCTGTTTGAGGGGGGTGGGACAGGTAGAGCTGGATAGAGGGCCAGTGATAGGTGGAGGCAAAGAAGAGATTACCAAAAGATGTCACAGACAAAAGGCCAAAGAGGTGTTGATGGTGGTGATATTAGCTAAGGAATGTGCCAATGGCAACATTAAGGGTAGAAAGCAGGACGAGTAAGGGACAGATAGCCCTAGTGGGGGTGGGGTGGGGGGGAAGGGATCGAAATAGGCTAAAAGATGGAGATAAAACAATGGATGGAAATACATTTAAAAACAATAGAAATAGGTGTAATAGGTAAATATGTAGTTGGTTATCACCTAGAAATAGTCATAACAGTTTACAAAAGATGGTGTCAGATGAAGTTCACTTGTATTTGGAGCTTACGTGGAGCACTTATATGGAGCAGACTCGATGGGCCGAATGGCCTAATTTCTGCTCCTATGTCTTATGGTTTTATTTGACACAAAATACCATCTCAATTCACACAGGGCTGAATTTTGCCATCATCGAGCGGGTGCGGTGGGCGGGCCCCCGAGAGTGGAAGTCTGCGCATGCGCTGGGGGTGCGCACACTGAAAGCTCCCCAAAGGCACAGAGCTAGCTCAGGGAGCTGAAGATTTAGAACAGTACAAATAAAGATTCAAAAAAATAAAGTGAACATGCCCCCTCATGTGAGCCTGTCGCATGAGCAGTGACGTGTTATAAATGAGATTTAAACATTTTCAGTTCTGATGAAGAGTCATACCGACTCGAAAAGCTAACTCTGTCTTTCTCTCCACAGCCGCTGTCAGACCCGCTGAGTTTTTCCAGCATCTTCTGTTTCTGTTTCAGATTTCCAGCATCCGCAGTATTTTGCTTTTATTTTAAACATTTTCATTTTATTTTTAATTCCTGTTGGAAACCTCACGCCGCCCGTGGATGAGGCTTCATAAAAAACCCAAAGGCCACTTGGCCTTCTCGCCCGCCTGCCAACTGAACAGTTGGAAGAGCAGCAAAAAATCTGATTTAATGAATTGATGACGGGCCTTAATAGGCCTCTTAATTTGTTGGCAGGCATGTTGTGCGCGCCCGCCAAGCGAAATATCGCAAGAGAGCGCAACGATGTCGGGACGCTCGCCCGACATCCTCGTGCACTGTTTCACTCTCGTTCAGGCCAGGCGCTCACCCGCCCGACAAGAGAAAAATTCTGCCCGTAATGTTATTGTCAAAGCGAGGGTAAATAAACTTCACTTCATACTTACTGACAGGACCGAGTTTTCCTAGATTTGGAATCTGTAGCTATAGCCTACAGCCCTCTGTCAATCCCTCTCAGTCTTAATCTTTACATCTTATGCTGTAGCACAGTGCCATTTCCTTCTCTCATGTAACCTGGCCCTCCGCGGCCTTTCATTGAGAATGCAAAATTGGTGGCAATTAATGCCAAATTCACAGCAGGCCTTAAGCTGTGGACACAAGTCCAGGGTGCAGACTGAATTAAGATACCATCGTGCCAATTCATTTAACAGACTGCTGTTATTTCTGTGTCAAACACATTAACAGATGGAACAAACATTTGCTGCATCACTACATCTGACAAGAAAGCAGAATCTTCCTGCCAACATTCAACAGCGTGGCAGGGGGGGGAAAAGAAAATCAACATTCATTCAGACGGCCTGACGAGAAGCCTCCCACTAAATTTGGAATATCCCACACTTCAGTTTAACGGGCATAATTTATTTAAGCTAATATAATTCATCGATTCAAATTTATTAGGCTATAAGTGAGCACTTGGAAGGCTGTGGAAAATTCAGGTTGTTTCAAGAGGTACATTGGAAGAAACACAGGAACAAGAACGGGCCATTCATCCCCTCTACCCTGTTCCATCCTTCAATTAGATCATGGTTGATCCATAACTTAACTCCATCTGCCTTAGTGTCATGCCTCCAAAAGCCCTTCCTCCTGCTCCTTCAGGTACCATGGCCTAAGAGGGCGTAGGCCACCTTGGATTGGTCCATGATTATGCCTAGCAAAGTACTGCAGTGGTTTGCCGTTACCTTCTGCAGTATGTCTGGCCAGCAATCTCCCCTGCTCTTTACCTCCCGCCATCAGGTATATTGGAAGGATTTACAGGCTGATAATCAACCTGTTCATAATCAACATTATGAATGCGCATTCTATGGTCATCAAAACCCCTGGTTTCTGGCCCAGAGGTAGGGACTCTACCCCCTGCACCACAAGACCTCCTCAATACCTTTAGCTAACAAAAATCTACCAATCTCAGTTTTGAAATTTCCAATGAAGCCCCAGCCTCAACAGCTTTTTAGGGATGAGGGTTCCAGGTTTCTATTACCTTTGGGGTGAAGAAATGCTTTCTAACATCACGTACGAATGGCCCCGGCCATGTCATCTTGTTCCGGCTCCCTCCAGCTGAGGGAATTATTTCTATGTTCCCAGCTCCATTAATCTCAATTAGATCGCCCTTTAATCATCCAAATTCAAGGAAATACGAGCCTAGTCCATGCAAACTGGCCTCCAAAAGTGACCTTTCTAGCCCCAGTGTCAATCCAATGAATTTACTTGGCAAGGCCAATATTTCCTTCCTTGTGGTGCCCAGGCCTGAACACGGCCCTCAAAAATGTTGATTTACGTTTGGACCATTAAAGGTTCCCAGCAAATAAAATCTGTCATTCGAATGTCGGGCATCCCCGTGCACTACATTTGGAAGAAGTTCTTCTCGTTATTCAAGCTCGGTTGACAGCCCAGAGAGAAGTTTCTCCTGTTTTGGATGTGCAGTGGGTCAGGCAAACCTCATCCCAAGTACAATTGCGATCCTCACCTCCGGTGTCAGGACTGTCACCGGAATAACATTCCATTCACACCCATTCTGATCAAGCAGCAAAGCTTAGGTGTCAGTCGTGGCTCAGTTGGTAGCGCTACTATATTTGAGTGACAAGTTTGTGGGTTCAAGTCCCACTCCTGATACTTGAGCACTGGTTGATGCTCCAGTGCATCATTGAGGGAATGATAGACAGAGTTTGTGTATTAAGGGATATGGGGAAAAAGGCATTTTAATGAAGATTAGATACTGATCTGCCATGGTCTGATTGAATGGCAGAACAGGTTCAAGGGGCTGAATGGCCTATTTATGTTTCTATAGGCCTGAATTTTCAGCTCAGCGATAGGGTTTGATTGGTGGGCCAGGGAGCAGTCGGGAAACGAACCACCGACTGCAATTTCACACTGGCTGGCCAATTAACGGCCGGCCAGCGTGAAGCGTGCGCCAATACGATCAGCGCTGCCTGGGTTGGGGGGGGCGGGAGGAGGGCGAGCGCTGAAGTCGGCGCAGGGGAGGGCGGAATGAAAGCTCCCTGAAGGCAGAGAGCTGCCTCAGGGTGCTGAAGAATTTAAATACAAAAAATAAAGATATTTAAAAACCAGGGGGAAATGCCCACACTGCAGAAACAGTCACCCGAACATATACAACATGAAAGTTCTGTCCAAACATTTTTTTTAATTTAATGACGGAAACCTCATCCCACCCCCTGGATGAGGTTTCCTGAAAAATGCAAAGGCTGCCTGGCCGATTCACCCGCCCAGTTGGACGGGCAGCGAAAAATCACTGTTAATTACGCCGTTAACGGGCCTAATACCCCTCTTAATTGTCAGCAGGCGCACTGCCGAGTTTAGCCCGATATATCCGACCGAAATATCGCACGAGTACGTGATGACGTTGGGATGCTCGTCTGACATCACCGCGCGTTATTTTACGCTCGAGCGCCCGCACACCGAGCGAAAAATCCTGCCCATAAGCTTCCTATGCACTGTCAAGTGGCTGTAAAAGGTCCCGTGGCAAAAATGGGCAGGGGAATTCTCTTTGTGTCCTAACCAACATTTCCCTCCCAGATTTGTAGTTTAGTGTTCATCTGTGTCCTCCCTCCCCACCCCCCCAATCCAACCCCCCACTAACTCCATATTCAACCAAAGGAGGCAGGGGGATGGGGTGAGGGGCTGGGCGGGGGGGTCAGCCAGGAAGGGTGAACGAATGAGAATTGAACAAGGTCCAGATCCATCATTTCTTGAGTGTCAGAGTCTGAGAGAGCAGCCTGCATGTTTTCAATCTCAGTGTCCAACATATATACTTGCTCATCAATTCTCTAGCAACAACAGCGTTGTCTAATATTGGACGTTATACAGGATTGAAGATATTTAAGCCTACGTAACAATGTTACACTGGGGCCTAATCTTCAAATTTAAAAGTGGAGTATGAATGAAGTCAGGCCTGCTTCTGTGCTGTACGTTCTACGTCCTTGCCATCTTCAACTTAGAATACAAGTCGGTCGGATTGGTGCAGGAAAGGAGTGGGTTAGTCACCACATCCCCCCCTCAACCTTAACCCCTCACCCCGCCCCCCCGTCTCCCTCCCCCACCCAACCCTTGATTCGCAAGGTAGGGAGAGTTAAAATGGGGCTGACATTCAGCCAGAGCCAGGCCCCTCCCAGTAACGCCTAAAAGAGTGTGGGAACCTCGGCTGCATGGTGGTTTAAAGCAAGGAACCTTCACTGTTCAGGCTTTGGGTGAAATCCAGCTCCTCCAGAGGGGGATGTAAATCTGTTTTCGCTGATGACTATAATGGTTCAATGTGGGATGAGTTTCAACACAGCTCCTCGTGGGTGTCAGACTAAGGAATGAAAGTGGTATCATTTTGTATGCAATGTAATGGTTTTGAACTAAGTGACATATTAGAGCATAAATTAGGACACTGCTCTTCCCAGTATGTGACGGGAATTAATGCATAAAAATACATTCAGTGCTGTATTTTAAATTATGTATAAAAAAACTGTGCTTAAGTCATTCTGTGCAGAAAGTGCTTTGTTGACAAGAGGCCTGAGAAATCACTGAAAGAAGCAATTTCTAATTTTTTTTTCTTTTGAAACCTATTGGGCCGTGTGGGCTTCAGCAACTTCCAAGGGCAGAGGAAAGGCTTCATCGCTCTCAACTATAACCTGGACGGGGGAGAGGGAAGAGGTCAGAAATTGGCGGCCCTTTTCACTGCTTAACCTGGATTATGGAATTCTGTCCAAAGTCATCGGATGTTGGGAACGTCACTTTTAATACATCCGCATATCATTATAAATCCTGCTCGCCAGAATCATCCCCCCCATGCTGGATCATCTGGGGTCATGCCAATGTGTTTCACATTTAAAAGGTGTGTGTCTGGCGAGCTGAACTTCGAGGGGAACTCGGAGGTGAGTGCACGCTGAGGTCGCACAGCACTAGAGTGAGTTTCATCCCTTGGACTTCAAGGTTGAGGTGCCGCGCATTCAGACGAGGGCACGTGCAAGTCGCTTTTTCCTGCCTTGCGGTGCCGGGGCAAGGGCTGTACTGCATCTGAGGTGAGTTGTGGGTGGGGCAAAGCAGCCCGGTCTGATGGTGGTGCACAAGCACATGCAGGGTTTGGGGGGAGGGAAGCGGCCGTGCATTAGGTAAACCGTGTATAACGTGACCATTCCTCCGCAGCTGAGACAGTTCAGACGAAGTCACATTAACATACGTGGAGTCGGGCCTCTAGCTTATCTGCCCACTTAAGCAATGCAGAGGCATGAAAGTGCCACCAAGTGCTCCAGCGCTTTTCACCCCTCGGGCACAGACTGCAAACTAATAAGCATTTTAATGGACTGCAGAACAATTGGACAACTGGGCAAGTTGTACATTCTCTTTGCAAAAGCTGGCCATGGAGCAGTCACTGCTGGAGAGGCTCACAGACCCTTGCAATGTCAATATCCCATTTTGGACCAGTCTCCCCCATGGTTGAAGCTAACAGTGCAGCCTTGCAGTGCGGGTTAGGAGAATGCCTGCACCTGAGCTGAGAGCACAACATGCAGTCCAAAGCTGCCGCCAATTGGTCAGGTGGGGTGGGGTAGAGGTGGGTGGGGTCTCAGACAGCCATGCAGCGCACTAAACTCTGGCCATCCAAGTGGTGGCCAACACTCTCCAGGATGCATTAAGGGGACTTCAGACTTAACCTGGAGGTTTTTACTGCACCCATGCTAAGCCACAAATCTCTCTCTTTCATCCTGCAGGAGGAGTACATCAGAATCATGGAGCCTGGTGACCTAGCTGTATGCCTCATGGAGTACAGAGAGGAGAGACAAAGGGGAAGGGAGTGACAGAGATGCCTGGCTGGACAGAGGGAAGAGAGGACCTCTCAGAAAAAGGGGCAGCTGGGGCTCCTGTGCACGCTGCTGAAGAGCCACAACAAACTGTTGCTGGTCGACGCTTAGCTAGAGACAGGATCTATAGACAGCACAGATAACTGAGAACTAGTGTCTCTGGAGACTGCACATGTCCAGGGAATTAGTCAGTCACATCTACCAACTGCTGCAGGATTTGGTGCCACAGGGACATGAAGGGCATCCGCTGTCAGTGACTGTGAAAGGCACCACGGTTCTCAATTTTTACACCTATGGCTCCTTTCAGGGCTCCACTGCTGATTTCTGTGGGATATCACAAGCCTCCACACACAAATACATCCAGGAGGTCACAGACACCATCTTCGCGAAGGCACACAACTTTGTGCATTTCGTCCAGGATCAGGAGCACCAGGAAGCAAGAGCGCTGGGATTTGCCCAGATCTTAGGTTTCCCACAGGTGTAGGGTGCCATCAACTGCACTCACGTGGTGCTCAGATCTCCGTGGCAACAAGTGGTCAACTATGTCAACCACAAGGACTTCCATTCACTGAATGTTCAGCTGGTGTGCGACCACCACGAAGATACCCAACAGGTCTGCGCACAGTTCCCTTGACTCCTATTTTCTCAGTAGGTCTCAGATTGCTGAGGTCTTCAAGGGTCCACAGCAGCTGATGGGTTGGTTCCTCAGGGACAAAGGCTACCTGCAGAGGATGTGGCTGATGAAACCTGTGCGGCGGCCTCAGACTGCAGCAGAGAGAAGGTACAACGAGGCTCATGCTGCACCTCACAATTTGATGGAGCAAACCATCGAAATGTTGAAAATGAGTTTCCAGTGCCTGGATCAGTCTGGTGGCTCCTGGCCCAGGATATTCTGGCAGTAATGATAAGCCCCATCGAGGTGCAGGCATGACTGATGTGTCCAGTGACTGTGAAGGCGCACCATCAGTGTGCTGGGAAGGTTGCACAAAGCACAGGGAAGATGCCCTGGACTGAGACACCTGCCTTTATCTTGTGCAGGGACCAATGTTTCACATCTGAGTGACATGAACACTGCTCATCATAACAAGGAGCCATAGGCAAGGAGACTTCTTGGGAGTTCATTTACAATAGTGAACATTATGTACAAGTGATTAACTCCCGTGCCCAGGCTGTGCAGCTACATCTTCTTAACCTCCTTAACACCGCTGCCATGTCTTGGTGCTCCCCCGACATCGACAGCACAGGTGGACACAGCCTGCTGACTGCTACGCCATCTGTGATGACCTTGACGGGCGTCCTCTAGAGGGCCGAGACCTGGAGAGTCCTGGCCTGTGTGGCAGTGGCACCCTTCTTGGCCTGTGGAGTTGGAGCTGCTAGGGTCACAGGAAGAGGGGTTTTGGATAGGCCGGACAGTCCTGGAATCATCAGGGTGCATGGCCCCAAGGTGTGCACCTGCTGATCCTCCTCCCTATCAGTGCCCTAGGGCTGACTCTTTGAGGAGAAGTGGAAGCTGGATCAAGATCGAGCTGCCCCGCACCCCTCTCGGGTTGACACTGTTGGAGGCCAACAATGGCATCAGCGATGGAGTTCAGCCCACATAACAGCGCAGGACCAATGTCCTGGACCAAAGTCTCCATGGCGACCGCCGTCCTACCAGTGTTAACTTCAGTGTGGTGACATACCGGCACTATCACCTCAACCTGAAGGCAGACAGACTCCTCCATCGTGCCTTGCAATCTGAGGAGTGCAGCGGAGGTCCTTTCCTGGTGTTCCCGAGCTTGCCTTTGCAGCTCCAGAAACTGAGGTATGACTGAGTCCAGAGACTCAGACTCGGCAGCTTCCTGGTCTCCAGCAGTCTTCCGAGTGCCGGAGACTTGAGAAGTCCTTGCCTCCACCTGCTGTGCTCAACAGATTGTGACCCCAAGGCTACTCTAAAAGATTCTGGCTGATTCCCAGATGTGCCTGTGAAAGCAAGGAGAGATAATCAGTGCATGGTAGTGGTCTGTGAAACAGGACACATCACTCACAGCATGGTTGTCTGATGGATGTTGCACTGCTGGACCCTCACCTGGTAGAGCACCACCAACCTCACCGTCAGCACAGGACCAGTCCAGATCATCACCGGCCAGCTTGATGGCTCTGGTTTCAAAATCTGTGAGGCATTCCTCCACCAGTCTGTGACCTCTCCCTTTTGTTGTGTACCAGCTTGTCCTGCATGAATAGAGATGGAGAGAATGTAAGCAGGATGCCTCCCAGGCCAGGTGAGAAGGATGCCTGCCATGTGTGGTTGGTGAGTGGTGCCATGGACAGGATGAGGACACGATCCACAGGGCAAATGAAGGTGTGTGTGTGAGGGAGAGAATGGTGATGTCCCTTGAACTGGCAGTGAATGAGATTCCTGTGGGTGTGTGATGGGTTTGTGAGTGTGTGAGTTGAGAGTGATAAGAAGAGTGACTTACCCTGGTGGAACAGAAGAGACTATTCATCCTTTCTCGGCACTGGGTGGCTATTTTCTTTTGTAGGGCTTTGGCACTGATCACCATTGCCACTGCCTCCCATGCTGGATTGATGATCTTGCTTGCTGGTCTTCACCCAGAGCTGGGGTACAGGACATTGCGGAGGGCTTCCACTGCATCCAGTAGGTGCTCAAGGGGGGCGTTGTTAAATCTGGGAGCAGCATGTTTCCTCCCTTTGGCAGCCATCGATTCACAGCAGCTTGCTATCTCTTGAAGAGTGCTAGCTCTGTGCAGGAGCAGCCTTTAAATATGGCTGAAGGCCTGAGGTGACAGCAGAGTGGGTGAATCAGAAGCCTCCCTGCTAGCGATCAGTCGTGTTTCCCGGGAAGGCATGATTAATGAGGGTGGAATGGGATGATACAGTGCGAAAACCCGCCATTGCGGCTGGCGTGTAAAACCTCCTTTTTCCCGCTCAATACTGCACTCGGTGCAAATCAGGGACGATTCTGCCCCATGTCAGACATGGGTTTCAAACCCTGGACTCCAGGATACACTGAAACCTGACCACAGCCTCTTAGACCTGCTTGGCCATCCTGACTCTTGCCAAGTCCAGAAGGAAGGATGCTGGCCAAAGACGGGTGATTCCCAGGCACTGGAGGCACTCAGGTCAAAGACCGACGAGCATTTGTGAACAATTCAAACTGGCTTTGGGCCAAAGTAAATTCCAGAAAGAGTGAGACCATGTTCTTAGGTAACTGAGCTGACTTTTCCTTTGTGCCCCTTCACCGTCAGGTCAGACCACCTGAAGGTGCTGGGGTTATAGTTTGGAGGGGCCCGAGTGTGCATTAAGAACTGGGAAAAGCATGCAGCCACGGTCGAACAGAAACTGTGCATGTGAGAATGACGCTCCCTCTCCATTGTGGGTAAGAGCCTGGTTATCAGGTGCAATGTGCACCTTGTGCTGCTGTACATGGTACAAGGTCTGGCCCATACCCTGATTCTGCACCATGGTGGTCACCTGAACCATCTTTTACTTTATGCGGAGATTGAAAATAAGCCACATCCGCAGGGACACTATGTGAAAATCTCCATGTAAAGGTGGGAGAAATGTACCCAATGTCACCCTCCTGCTTCCCATCCCCCAACACAAAAATTCAGTGCCATGTGTGACTACATGCTGAGGCTCAATCTGTCCTCAGCATAGCAAAGGTTGGATCTGAATGCATCTTAGCCATTGCCCCCATCACCTCCCCCCGCCCTCCCCCCACAACTCATTGTGATAGCAAGATCCACATTCTGTCCAGTCTCTGGGCAAAGCTTTTCTTCTGAATTCACTGTTGAATTTATTGCTGACTATCCTATCTATCTTATATTTATAACATCCTACGTGACTGTGACAAAGGTGAACTATCCTTCCTCATCCTTCACAACCTACCTGCAGCCTTTGACACAGTTGACCACACTGTCTCCTCTTCCATCGTCTCTGCACTGTCACCCAGCAGGGTGGGACTACGATCGCCTGACTCCATTCTTACCTATCTGATCGTCGCCAGAGAATCAGCATCAATGGCTTCCCTTCTCATCCCCTCACAGTTACCTCTGCTGTCGCTCAAGGATCTATCCTTGGCGTCCTCCTTGTTCTCATCTACATGTTACCCACTAGGTGGCATCATCTGAAAACATAGGGTGGGATTTTCCAGCCCCACTCGCCGCCGGGATATCCAGTCCCACCGAAAGTCAGTGGACCTTTGGCTGGGTCCCTGCATCCCCTGCAGCGGGTGCCACTACAGCGGGGCTGAAAAATCCCGGCCGTAATTTCCACATGTACACTATTCACCACCGTCTCTCCCAGCCCATCCATCATTTCTAAACTATTCAGGCTGCTTATCCAAGATACAGTGAAAGATGAGAAGAAATTTCCTCTAAATAAATATTGGGAAGACTGAAGCCATTGTCTTCAATCCCCGCCACAAACTCCACTCCCTTGCCACTGATTCCATTCCTCTGCCTGGCAACTGTCTCAAGCTGAACCAAACTCTTCACAACCTCAGTGACATATTTCACCCCAAGAGGAGCTTTCAACTAAATATCCGCACTGTCACTAAGATCACCTACTTCCACCTCCATAATATTGCCAGTCTCTGCCCCTGTCTCAGGCGTTTTGCTGCTGAAACCCTCATCCACGCCTTCATTACCTCCAGACTTAACTATCTTAAAGCATTACTCCATGTTAAGCTAAGCCTCAATTTGAAAATTTTCATCCTTATTCTCAAATCCTTCCATTGTAGAGTAAAGGGTTAACTCTAATAATAGCTACTGAGTATATGCGTTAGGAGCCATGTCGCTCACTGAGAGGGGATGGAGTGTGAACCATCTCAGAGAGTAGCTCCAGCTATGTCTTGGTTTTATTTAACCTTTGTAAGTAGCTAGCATGTAAATATAAGTTCTTGGTCAAAAGTGCTTGAACAAGTACTACACTGGAGTGCTGTGTTTGGCTGCAGTAGAGAGCTTCAGTTGGAGATTGATGACTGAGGGAGTTTAAGGGTTAAAATAGGGGTTAAATTCCCTCTAAAGCCTAGTCTTTCTTTAATTTAGCAATTAACTAAAAGTTGCTGTTAGGGTTGGAGGAAGATGTGTTTTAGTCCAGCCTTAAACAGGGCTCATACAAGCTCTGCTTGCAGCTGAAACTAGTAAATTAGATAACTGGCTTAATCAGGTTTACAGAGGCTAGGTTCAGAAAGTATAAAAGTAAGCTATCTTAGTGCTGATTTAGACTGCACTGGAGTGCTGTGTTTGGCTGCAGTAGAGAGCTTCAGTTAGAGTTTGATGACAAGGAGTTTGGGGAGGAGGTGCTCCTTTCTTCTCCTATCTTTCCTCAGAGAGAAGAGCGGCGTCCTTGGTAAGTAAGACCTGGTGGGTAAATTAGAAAAATATAACACTTTTAAAGTTGCTATACTTTGATTTAACTGAGAAGCGCCAGGAATAAGGGAAATTTGGGCCAATATAATTAAGTAATATAAATAATCCAAAGTGGAATAGAGTTAACATAAGGGAAGTAGAGTTAAGACATGGCAGGGCAGCTCAGTTGAGTGGAATGCGTGTCCTGTAATATGTGTGAAGTCATGGATGCTACCGGTGTCCTAGGTGACCACATGTGCAGAAAGTGCTTGTCAGCTGCAGAAACTTGAGCTCTGGGTTTCAGAGCTTGAGTGGTGGTTGGAGTCACTGTGGCACATCTGTGAGGCTGAGAGCGACATGGATAGCATGCTCAGAGAGGTGGTCACACTGCAGCTTAAGGGCCTGGAGACAGAGAGGGAATGGGTGACCACCAGGCTGTCCAAGACAAGTAGGCAGGTAGTGCAGGAGTCCCCTGCAGTCCTGCACACAAATTGGTTTTCCATTTTGGAAGCTGGTGAGGGTGCTGGTTCCTCAGAATGCAGTCAGAGCCAGGTTCAAGGCACCACGAGCGGCTCGGCTGTACAGGAGGGGAGGAAGAAGAAAGGAGGAGCTATAGTGATAGGGGATTCATTGGCTAGGGGAACAGAAAGGTGTTCCTGTGGCCATAGACATGACTTCAGGTGCCAAGGCAAAGGATGTCACAGAGTGACTGCAGGACAGTCTTCTGGGAGAGAATGATCAGCCAGAGGTCGTGGTCCACATTGGGACCAATGACTTGGGTAAGAAGGGGGATGTCGTCCTGCAATCAGAATTTAGGGAGCTAGGTAGAAAATTAGCAAGCAGGACCTCAAATGTAGTAATCTCCCAGTGCCACCTGAGTACAGAAATAGTAGGATGAGGCAGATGAACTTTTGGCTGGAAAGATGATGCAGGAGGGAGGGCTTTAGATTCCTGGGACACTGGGACTGGCTCTGGGGGAGATGGCACATGTATGAGCTGGATGGGTTGCACCTGAGCATTGCTGGGACTGAGTTCCTTGCAGGATGTTTTTCTAGTGCTGTTGGGAGGGCTTTAAACTAACTCAGCAGGGGTGTGGGAACCAAGAAAAAATATTAGAGAGGAATACCAGGGTGCACAGAATACTGGGAGCAACAGATAGCACTAATATAGAGAATATTAAGTTAGTAGGTAAAGTCGGGGTAAAGGAGAAAGTAACAAAATCTAAACCAGGGTCACAATGCATCTATATGAATGCACTGAGTACAGTAAGATTGGGGAGTGTCAGGTGCAGATTGCCATGTGGAAATATGATGTTGTGGCGATAACAGAGACCTGGCTCAAGGAAGGGCAGGACTCGATGTTAAATATTCCTGGGTGTTCAAAAGAGATAGGAAAGGAGGAGGGGTGGCGGTATTGGTTAAGGACAACATCGCAGTGCTGAAGAAAGAGGGTGTCCCAGAGGGTTCAATGACAGAACCAATTTGGCTCGAGCTAAGAAACAAAAAGGGTGCAATTACATTGCTCAGTGTAGTCTATGGACCGCCAAAAAGTGAGAAGGACGTAGAAGAACAAATCTGCAGGGAAATTACAGAGATGCAGGCATTGTAGAGTAGTTATAATGGGGGATGTTTTAGGATAATGATAGAAAAGGACGATAGGCAATCCAGATTAAAAATAATTAACTGGACGAGAGCTGACTTCGATGGGGCAAGAACAGAGCTGGGCTAGATAGACTGGAACGAAAGATTAACAGGAAAAACCGTAGCTCAACAATGGGCTACCTTCAAAAAAGATTTGTTTTGGGCACAGTCAAGGTATATTCCATTGAAAGGGAGAGGCAGGGCAAACAAAGTCAGTGCTCCCTGGATGAAAAGGGATCTAGAAATTAAGGTAAAGAAGAAAAAGTGCGCTTACGATATGTGTCAGGTAGAAAATACAATTGAGAACCAAGAGGAATACAGAAGGTTCTGAGGGGAGGTGAGAAAGCATATTAGAGAAGCGAA
The DNA here is from genome assembly GCF_964194155.1 of Cetorhinus maximus. Classification (NCBI taxonomy): domain Eukaryota; kingdom Metazoa; phylum Chordata; class Chondrichthyes; order Lamniformes; family Cetorhinidae; genus Cetorhinus; species Cetorhinus maximus. The sequence continues at coordinate 232,886,948 of NC_135879.1, forward strand.
GAGGGATTATGAGAAGAGACTGGCAGCCAACATGAAGGGGAATCCCAAAGTCTTCTCTAGGCATATAAATAGTAAAGGGGTGGTAAAAGGAGGAGTGGAGCTGATTAGGGACCTAAAAGGGAATTTACATATGGACGAAGGGGCCATGGCTAATGTATTAAATGAATACTTTGCATCTGTCTTTACCAAGGAGGTAGATATTACCCAGGCCATGGTGACAGACAAGGAAACTCTGTCACTGGAAGAGTTCAAAATTGATAAGGAGGAAGTGTTGAGTAGGCTGTCGGTACTTAAAATCGACAAGGCACCGGGACCGCATGAGATGCATTCAAGGATATTGAAGGAAGTGAGAGTAGAAAATTCAGGGGCACTGGCCATAATCTTTCAGTCTTCCCTAGAATCAAGTAGAGAATTGCAAACATTATGCCTTTGTTCAAAAAAGGTTGTAAGGATAAGCCCAGCAATTACAGACCAGTCAGTTTAACTTCAGTGGTGGACAAGAATCTGGAAACAATTGAACGGGATAGAATTAGTAGTCACATGGAAAAATCAGGGTTGGTAAGGAAGATCCAGCATGGATTTCTAAAGGGGAAATCATATTTAGCTAACTTGCTGGAGTTTTTTGAAGAGGTAGCAGAAAAGGTTGATGAGGGTAATGCTGTTGATGTGGTGTACATGGACTTCAAAAGGCATTTCATACAGAGCCACACAACAGACTTGAGGAAAGTTATTGCTCATGGAATAAAAGGGACAGTAGCAACGTTGATCCAAAATTGGTTGAAAATTAGGAAGCAGAGAGTAATAGTCAATGGATATTTTTCGTGCTGGAGGAAGGTTTGTAGCGGAATTCCCCAGAGGTCAGTATTGGGACCCTTGCTTTCCCTGATATATATTAATGATCTAGACCTTGGTGTGCAGGGGACAATTTCAAAGTTTGTGGATGATACAAATCTTGGGAGTGTTGTGAACTGTGAGGAGGATGGTGTGGAACTTCAAGAGGACATAGACAAGTTGGTGGAGTGGGCAGATAGGTGGCAGATGAATTTCAGTGTGAAGAAGTGTGAGGCGATGCATTTTGGTAGGAAGAACATGGACAGAAAATAGAAAATAAGGGGTGGAATTTTGAAGGGGGTGCAGGAGCAGAAAGACCTGGGTGTATATGTGTGCAGATTAGTGAAGGTAGCAGGACAGGTGGGGAGAGCAGCTAATAAAGCATATAGTATCCTGGGCTTTGTTAATAGGGACATGGAGTATAAGGGCAAGGAGATTATGCTGAATTTATATATTACCCTTTTTAAACCTCAGTTGGAATATTGTGTACAGATGTGGGTGCCATATTACCGGAAGGGTGTGAACACATTGGAGAGAGTGCAGAAGAGGTTTACAAGAATGGTTCCAGGGATGAGAAACTTCAGCTACAAGGATAGATTGGAGAAGTTGGGACTGTTTTCCTTGGAGAGGAGAAGGCTGAGAGGAGACTTGATAGAAGTTTTCAAAATCATGAAGGGGCTGAACAGAGTAGATAAGGAGAAACTGTTCCCACTCGTAAAAGGATCAAGAACAACAGGGCACAGATTTAAAGTGATTTGCAAAAGAAGCAAATGCGACGTGAGAAATAACTTCTTCTCTCAACGAGTGGTTCGAGTCTGGAATGCATTGCCTGGAAGTGTGGTGGAGGCAGGTTCAACTGAGGCATTCAAGAGGGCATTAGATGATTATTTGAATAGAAACAAGGTGCAAAGTTATGGGGAAAAGGTAGGGCAATGGCACAAGGTCATAATGCTCATTTGGAGAGCTGGTGCGGAAACGATGGGCCAAATGGTCTCCTTCTGTACCATTAAGATTCTGTGATTTAAACAACCATTGCCTCCAGCAAGACCTCTTTGAGAGTAAGTAGCCAATGAATCCCGAGGTAAACCCATGATAACAGATGGTGGCAGTAGTGACTACACCCGCAGAGAAGCAATAGGAAATGATGGGATAAGCCTTAAGTGAAACCCAGAAACAGTGCAGAACTGTGGGGGAAGGAGCAACCACACCGGAGACGTCAAAATAGCAAGGGCAGCCCAGCAACTAGCAAGACAAGTAGCATGGGAAAAGGCAACCTTGAACCAGGGTGAGAAATGGTTACTACGTTGCCCCTGCCAGAATCCTTCTAAAATATAGAGGGCCCTAAACAAGCTGAGCAAGGGCAAAATTGGTGAAGACGCTTTACTGCATACCGCAACACCTCAATTCTTGCAACTAAAGAGAACAAAGAGCATATAACAAAGTGTTAACTTTATATTAATGAGCCCCTCAAACATCTGTTACGACAGGACCAGGTGTTGTGCTGGACTGAGCATCACCTCTGTCTCTCTACCTCGCTTTCCTCCTTTAAGGCACTCCTTAAAAGCACCCTAATTGGCCAAGCTTTTAGTCATCTGCCCTAATATCTCTTTATGTGGCCCGGTGTCATATTCTGTTTTATATTGCCTCTGGAGTGCCTCGGGACTTTTTATTACATTAAAGGTACTATAGAAATACAAGTTATTGTTATTATTTATCAGTCTTAAGTTCCTTTTTATATCTTTCTGTATGCTCTTTCTTTTAGTTTTACCATGTCTCGTACTTCTTGAGCTATCCTTGGCTGTCCTTCCTGGTGACGGGAGTTCTTGTCCCCTAGGACTATAAACTGGCACTGGCCTTAAATTATTTTTTGAAAGCATCTTCTGTCATTTTACCTATTAACAGATTTGCCCAGTTTACACTGGACAGCCTCTGTCTAACCCATCTAAATCCAGAATCTCAGTAGCTTTTTCACATGTCTGCCTTTCGAACACAGTGTCGAACTCAGTCATATTATGATTGCTATTAGATTAATGCCCACACACATTTAGACTGTTAACTAAATCTGGTTCATTGCTCATCACTAAATCTAACATGGCTTCCCCTATTGTTGCTCCTAGGACACATTGCCACAGAAAACTATCCTGGACATGCTCAAGAAACTCACTACCTTTCTGACATGTGCTTGCCTGCTCATTTCAATCTGTGTGAAAATCATAACCCTCCATTAAAACCACTCTGTCTTTGCTATATGCTTGTCCAAGCTCTGCATTTATACAATCTACCACTTAGGAGCTTCCAATAGGGGGCCTTTACACACTTTCGACTATGGTCTTGGGTCCTTTTCCATTTCTTTATTCTACCCATAAAGTCTCCACTCCCTGCTTATCCCTCATTATATTCTCTCTTACCACTGAAGTGATTTTATCCTCAATGACTAATGCTACTCTTCCTCCTCTGGCATTTTCCCTGGGGGAGGGATGTTACAGCCCTGTCATAGCGAGGGCAGAGTTGGGGTGGGAAAATGTGGCGAGTCTTTCAAAACTCCATTGACTTCAGCGGGACCAGAAGGTCCTGTCGGCAGTAGGGGCTGTAAAATTCCACCTTATCACTCCTGTAGACCTGAAAACCTCGTATATTTGGCTCCCAGTCTTGTAGCCATGTATCAGCAATGGCTACCATGCCATGTGCTCCGAGTTGAGTTTGTGCCTGTAAGTCATTCAATTTCCTCTTTATACTCCATGTATAAAGAAGTCTTACTTGGGCAATAAATCCTAGCCTGTCCTGCTCTAATGTTTTATTCACAAACTTCTTCCCTCGCTGTGGTGAACAGGGAACACGGCTTTTCTCAAGGGCAATTAGGGATGAGCAACAAATGGTGGCCTTGCCAGCAGTGCTCACATCCCACAAAAGTGTGAGAAAAGGTCTATTGAAAGAATGGTCACCAATATAAATATAACTCTTCCCTTTCCTTAATACAAATTGGTTTTGACTTTCCACTAAGACTAGCCTTGTGGATGTTTAAAATAAGTCCAGGATAATTTTTTAAAAAAATGCTGGAAAAACTCAGCAAGTCTGGCAGCGTCTGTGGAGAAAGAGGCAGAATTAACGTTTCAAGTCCAATATGGCTCTTCTTCAGAACTAAGCTCAGAATAATAATTCCTGGATAATTGGAGGAACAGCACCTCATCTTCTGACAAGGCACTTTACAGGCTTCCGGACTTAACATTGAATTCAACAATTTCAGATCATGAACTCTCTCCTCCACCCTAGTCTAGAATATAAAAGCAGGGATGTGCTGCTGAGGCTTTAAGGCTCTGGTCAGACCATATTTAAAACATTGTGAGCAATTTTGGGCCCCGTATCTCAGGAAGGATGTGCTGGCCCTGGAGAGGGTCCAGAGGATGTTCACGAGAATGATCCCAGGAATGAAAGGCTTAACATATGAAGAACATTTGAGGACTCTGGGTCTATACTCGATGGAGTTTAGAAGAATGAGGGGGGATCTGATTGAAACTTACAGAATACTGAAAGGCCTGAATAGACTGGACGTGGGGCAGATGTTTCCATTAGTAGGAGAGACTAGGACTCGAGGGCATAGCCTCAGAGTAAAGGGAAGACCTTTTAGAACAGAGATGAGGAGACACTTCTTTAGCCAGAGAGTGGTGAATCTATGGAATTCATTGCCACAGAAGGCTGTGGAGGCCAGCTCATTGAGTGTATTTAAGACCGAGTTAGATAGGTTCTTGATTGGTAAGGGGATCAAAGGTTACGGGGAGAGGGCGGGAGAATGGGGTTGAGAAACTTATCAGCCATGATTGAATGGTGGAGCAGACTCGATGGGCCAAATGGCCTAATTTCTGCTCCTATATCTTATGGTCTTATGACTTATCCCCACCTCCTTTCCGATCCCCCTTTTTTCCAATAATTTATAATTTTTTTTAAAATATATTTTTCTTTTCCAACCTATTTTTAAATTTATTTCAATCTATCGTTTTATCTCCATCTTTTAGCCCATTTCAATCCCTTCCCCCCACCCCACCCCCATTAGGGCCATCTGCCACTATCTTGACCTGCTTGCTACCCTTAATGTCCCCATTAGCACATTCCTTAGATAATATCACCACCATTCACACCCCTTTGTCCTTTTGTCTATGACATCTTTGGCAATCCCTTCTTTGCCTCCACCTATCACTGGCCCTCTATCCAGCTCTACCTGTCCCACCCCCATCTACCAGCTTATATTTCGCCTCATTTCTCTATTTCCTTAGTTCTGATGAAGAGTCATACTTACTCGAAACATCAACTGTGTTCTTCTCTGCAGATGCTGTCAGACCTGAGTTTTTCCAGGTATTTTTGTTTTTGTTTCAGATTTCCAGCATCCGCAGAATTTTGCTTTATCAGAATAAAAATGCTTTGGCAAGCATCAAGGCATGAACTTGATGGGATGAATGGCCTCTTTCTGTGCAGTAATGACTCTATGGCTGCAGGGTGTAGGTTTAGTGGGGTAAAGGGAAAGTTAGGAAAAATGAGCATGTTTTGTCAAGGGAGAAGAGCAGGGCTTTGATGTTTTTGGAAAGGTGAGATTAAACAGGTTATGGGGCCTCCTTCATTTGAACTTATTATAACCCTTAAAAAAGGAAATGTACAAATAAGTGGATTAACGTTTACAGGGATGGGAAGCCCTGTGTCAGGTTGATGTCGCTGACTTTTTATTGTTGGGGTAAAGGATAAAGATCACAAGAGTTTGACCTTGGGGACCTTTATCTGTGATTACTCAGGGGATTAAATCAGTAACGATGGCAATTGTATGTAATCTGTTGCATGGAGCAGAGTTACTGGGTCACATAGCATTTTTAAATTCCTTTTAGCACTCCCATTGTAGTCTTCACAGGGAAAGAGTATATGCCAGAAATTCAGCCAAAGTGATGATTAGTGATAAAGAACTGGCATTTATCTAGCATGCTTTACAGTCAATGAAGTGCTTTTGAAATGTAGGTACTGCAGGTAACGGAGCAGCCAATGTGAGCACAGAAAGATCCCACAAATAACAACAATGTGTTAATGACCAGGCAATTATTTTTAAGTGATAAAAACAAAAAAACTGCGGATGCCGGAAATCCAAAGCAAAAACAGAAACACCTGGAAAAACTCAGCAGGTACGGCAGCATCGGCGGAGAAGAGTAGAGTTGATGTTTCGAGTCCCCATGACCCTCGTGAGGACTCGAAACGTCAACTGTACTCTTCTCCACCAATGCTGCCGGACCTGCTGAGTTTTTCCAGGTATTTCTGTTTCTGTTTTTATTTTTAAGTGATGTTTGTTGACGCATAAATATTGCGCCAGGACACGGGGGAGAATTCCACTCCTCACCTCTGTAATGGTGCCATGTAATCTTTTACAGCCACCCGAGAAAGCAAATGGAGCCTCGGTTTAATGTGTCGTCCAAAAGACGGCACCTCTGGCATTGCGGCACCCCCTCTGCACTGAATTATCAGCTCAGGTTATGGGCAGAATATTGCGCTCATCGGACGGGGGTGCGCCTGACCCGAGTGAGCGTAAAGTGATGCATGATGACGTCGGGAGAGCGTCCCAACGTCATCGCGCACTCGTGCGATACTTCAGTCGGCGGGCATGCACTGTAGTCGGCAGTGCGCCCACCGAGAATTAACAGGGCCTATTGAGGCCATTAAAGTTCTGACTCGATGAAATTTTTCGCTGCCCACCTAACCTTACAGTTGACAGCCAGAGGAAAATTCCAAGTGGCCTTTGGATTTTTTGGGGAAAACTCATCCACGGACGGGATGAGGTTTCAATCAGTGATTTTTTTTAAAAAATAATTAAATAAAAATTTTCAAACTAATTTGTAACGACAGAGTCACATGAGCAGGGACATGTTATTAACATTTTTTAAATTCTTTATTATTTATGCTCAAAAAGCTTCAGCTCCCTGAGGGAGCCCTGTGCCTCAGGGAGCTTTTAGTGCAGGCGCCTGCGCCAAGTTCCACACTCGCCCTCCTCCCACCCACAACAGACTCGAGGGGCCGAAGGGCCTCTTCTGCACTGTGATTCTGCGATTAATTAATTGGCCAGCCTCCCATTAATTGGCCAGCCAGTGTGAAACGGTGGTCACGGTCCGATCGCGGGCGGCAGTCCGATTCGCAGACGCTCCCGCTCGTCTCTGCCGAGCCCGCCTGACAACCGGAAAGTCCTGGCCTATGCCTTCAGGGGCAGAGTTTTGCCCTCGTCAGGCGGTGGAGGGGGGGTGGGGGGGGGGGGGGGGCGCGAGCGGGAGCAGTCAGCAGGCCGACCGCCGCCAGCGTTCTGGGCCCAAGCACGATTTCACGCTGGCCGGCCAAGTAAGGCCCGCCTAGCTTGACACGCGTGCTGCAACGCTCAGCGCTGCTTGTATCGGTGGGGGGGGGGGGGAGGAGGAGGGCAAGCGCACAAGCTCACGCGAGTGTGCACAGGAAAAGCTCCCTGAGGCACAGAGCTACGTCGGGGAGATGAAGATTTTGAACAATGAAAATAAAGAATTTTAAAATATTTATAACGTGTCTCTTCATGCGACTCTGTCACATGAGCTGGGACACGTTAGAAATCAGCTTGAAAATTATTATTTTTTTTTAAATCACTGAACAAAACCTCATCCCGCCCGTGGATGAGGTTTCACAAACGATCCACAGGCCGCTTGGCCTTTTTGCCTGCCCGCCAACCGTAAGGTTGGACAGGCAGCGATAAAATTTAATTCAGTTGGTACTTTGGCCTGGGTAGGCCTGTTAACTGTCGGCGGGCGCGCAGCCAACTCCCGCACGTGGCCGCCGACTGAAATATCGCGCGAGTGCGTGATGACGTCGGAACGCTCGCCCCCCCGACGCCGTCGCACACCATTTTACGCTCGCTCAGCTCGGTCATGCGCCCGCCCAACAAGCGGGGAATTCTGCCCCATGTCTCTGGAATGGGGCTTGAGCCCACAACCTTCTGTCTCAGAGGCGTGATGGTTATTACAGAACCACGGCTGACACGGTAATCGATGGAAAATTGTGTGAGCTGCATTACAAACTCTGAGCTGGAGCAGTAAACGATAAAATTTACTTCTGTGTTCTTAAGTGCACGGCACACCAGTATATTTCCTTCTGTCACAGCCACTATTTCTGTTTGGTTATAGGTTTGGCATGGATCATCTTGTGGGATTAGCAAGAGGCTTTGATGAAATAGATGTTATCATTGTCAGAGGCAGTAAAGGAACCATTGACATTCTGACATCTTTTATTTTATTGTATTTTATCTTCGAAAGCCTGTTTATTGTTTATGGTCAATTTGGAAAATGTCTATTGGGGGGAAAAAAAAGCATGCTAAACCTTGCTGGATAGATTCAGCAGAACATGCTGATCAACTACATCTCGCAAAACAACAGTGACAATCTCAGAACCCGTCATAACCACAGGCCAGGTAGTGCAGACAAAAGAGTTGCCAAAAGATTCTTTACAGGCCTTTAATAAAAACTTGCCTTTTACCCAGGAGTATCCATGTTTGAACCCTTACAGGAGAATACCAGGAGGTATGCGCCATCCCTAAGACCTGTTGCCTCTGCAACATCCCCTGATGTTGCCCCTATATTAGCTGATGTGCTGCCGAAATCCACATAAAAGCCTTCATTACCTCCAGGCTTGACTACTCTGACACACTGTCTGGCTGCCCTCACACATACCACCTTCCATAAACTTGAGGTCACCCAAAACTCTGCTCCCCGTGTCTCATGTACACCAAGTTCTATCCCCCTAACCCCCTAGCTGACCGACGTTGGTTCCCAGTCAAGCAACATCCTGAAATACTCTCCCAACACCTCTCAGCCTCTAACTCGTTTTCCCCCCTTAATGCACCTGTTAAACCTATCTCTTGTTAACTTGGTGCCATATTTTGTCTGATAATGCCCATGTGGATATTTTATCACATTAAAGGTGCTATATAAGTAAAAGTTCACAAAAAGTAAGTCAAATCGAATCTGGCCAATTACCACCCCATCAGTCTACTCTCGATCATCAGCAAAGTGATGAAAGATGTGGTCAACAGCACTTACTCAGCAATAACCTGCTCATCGCTGCTCAGTTTAGGTTCCGCCAGGGTTACTTTGCTCCAGACCTCATTACAGCCTTGGTTCAAACGTGGACAAAAGAACTGAACTCCAGAGGTGAGGTGAGAGTGACTGCCCTTGACATCAAGGCTGCATTTAACAGGATGTGGCATCAAGGAGCCCCAGCAAAACTGAAATCAATGGGAATCGGGGGTAGGGGGGGAAACTCTCCACCGATTGGAGTCATACCTAGCACAAAGGAAGATGGTTGTGGTTGTTGGAGGTCAGTCATTTCAGCTCCAGGACATCACTGCAGGAGTTCCTCAGGGTAGTGTCCTCGGCCCAACCATCTTCAGCTGCTTCATCAATGACCTTCCTTCCATCATAAGGTCAGAAGTGGGGATGTTCACTGATGATTGCATCAGTAATATTCACAACTCCTAAGATACTGAAGCAGTCCGTGCCCACCTGCAGCAAAACCTGGACAATATCCAGGCTTGGGCTGATAGGTGACAAGTAACATTCATGCCACACAAGAGGCTAGCAATGACCTTCCCCTGAAGGAGAGAATACAGCCATTGCCCTTGACATTCAATGGCATTACTATCGCTTAATCCCCCACTATCAACATCCTGGGGGTTACCGGTGACCAGAAACTGAACTGGACTAGCCATATAAATACTGTGGCTACAAGAGCAGGTCAGAGGCTGAGAATTCTGCGACAAATGACTCACCTCCTGGGCAGAATTGAATGCCCTCCCTCAAGGTGAGTTTGGTGGCTTGGGAGCATTTAATCAAGTTGGGGGGTGGTGAGCAAGGACCCCTCCTCCTTCCTGGCTGTGCTCCAATTAAGTCTGGGTGAGGGGAGAAGGCTCATGGATGGCTTTTCAGCCCCATTGCTAATTGAGGCCCTTAAGGGAGCAATTAATACCCACTGAAAGGCCTCATCCTGCAGGAAACACAAAAAGCAAACCCTTGTCGAGGTTGTTTCTGAGCTGCTGGGGGGTGGTGGGGAGGGGGTTGTTCCTCGTGCAAAGGCACGGTGCCTGATCGAGAGTCCCTGCATCAGGAAGGGAGACAGCTGACAGCAAACCCCCTAACCTTGCCGCTGCTCCATTCCACCCCCCCCACCCCAACCCTCGTGACCCCCAGCCCATGACGCTTACCCCGCCTTTACTCACCTGTCACACCTTCGGCAATGCTGGGCTTTGGGCGGGTACGTTTTCAGCAGCAGCCACCATTCCTGCTGTCACTGCCTAGCAATGTGCAGCTGCAGGCCTCCGATTTCCCTGGGAGTCCCTGTCCCCCTCTAATCCCTGGGAAGGCCACTGCTGCCCAGTTAAGAGACTAATTGGCACTTCATTCAGAGGGCCTTCCCTAAAGGAGGCGCTGCGGGCTTTTGCCAGCTCTCCAGCCAGCCGTTAAGACCCCTGTTGCTTCTATTAAATACCACCAAGTCTCCCCAAAGCCTGTCTACCAACTACAAGGCACAAGTCAGGAGTGTGATGGAATACTCCCCACTTGCCTGGATGAGTGCAGCTCCCACAACACTCAAAGCTCGACACCACCCAGGACAAAGCAGCCCCCTTGATTGGCACCCCATCCACCACCTTCAACACTCACTCCCTCCACCACCAACGCACAGTAGCAGCAGTGTGTACCATCTACAAGATGCACTGCAGCAATTCACCAAGGATCCTTTAACAGCACCTTCCAAGCCTGCAACCCCTACCATCTAGAAGGACAAGGACAGACACATGGGAGCACCAACTGGAAGTTCCGCTCCAAGCCACACTCCATCTTGACTTGGAAACAAATCGCCATTTCTTCACTTTCGCTGGGTCAAAATCCTGGAATTCCCTTCCTAACAGCGCTGTGGGTGTACCTACACCACATGGACTGCAGCGGTTCAAGAAGGCAGCTCATCACCACCTTCTCAAGGGCAATTAAGAATGGCAAAGGTAACATGCCATGAATAAATAGATTAAAAATACAAACCTGGCTGAAGTATGGTTGGCAGATCGCGTGGAATCAATAGTGGCTAGTTTTAGGAAAGGAGGAAAATATGAAGTTAAAGTGTATCAAGCCAACAATCAATGCACTGTTACAAATCCTTGAACAGAGAATCTTCACTTCCAAGATTTCAGCCGCCTGTCCGCAGACAGGTCTTAGCAGTTTCATCTCTGTGCAGCTGATTTTCCATAGCATTGTTTGCTTATAATTCCAGACCTCACTGTGAGTCCTGGTGAGCATATCTCTTCACTTTGTACCACCAAGAAAACTGGAATCAGGTCAAACATATTTACCGTCTCAGTATCTGGCTGGCCAGTATCTGATCTGAGCACACTGCTAGTCTCTGTCGTTAGCTGAGAAAATGGTCAGATGAAGCAATGGAGAAATAGTGCCTGAAGTTCCTTAGGCTGTTACCCAGGCACTTATGTCCAGGTCACGCCTGCTCACACTCCCTATGGCGATCCCAATGAAACCTTCGGAATTGGGGAAGAGGCCTACTAATTAGGTTTGTGCCTGCCCTACATAAGGGAAGCATCTTATTCACCCAAGGAGGCCACAAAAAAGCAACATTAATGTGTGGTTGTGTGGAAGAGAAGTTTGCGTTATTTCCCTCCCCCGACACACCCTTTGCAAGACCTATGGTAAAATGGTACAAACAGTTTACTCCTTCTCAGGGGATTTAAACCACATTGGCAGCCAGCTTTCCAGGTCACCATGAGGCCCACTTTCTCAAGAGATGTGTACGTTTCCTCTTGGTTGACATACCAGCCTCCAAAGTCGCGCCTGGCCCCTCCCTGAGAGAACTCTCACTGAAGGCAGTCCCTGTCCCCCTCTAGGCCCATGTCCTCGCCCAGCCAGGCCTCGCCCAACCTGGCTCCCTTTCATGTGAAAACAGACCCGTTGATTTCTTGCGCCATGTGCCTGATATGTACTGCCAGGAGCACTGGGTCGTGTCATAAGATTTACCCTGATAATCCTTTTTAAGCCACCAAGAAGGAGGTTTCCCAGTCAAAATCTAGGAAAGTGCTGCCCTGGCTGTGCACAATTTTCAGTTATCCAGGAAACTGGCTAGATGTCCAGTTTAATAGAGCAAGACCAGGGATTTTGTATGTGGTGATGATGTTTGTTGTGAAGAAAACCAGGCAGACTTCTCCAGGGGCTGTTGTCACATGTAAAGGAGGTAGTGAGAATAGGAACGCTTCACCACCCCAACGCCCCCATGGTTGAATCTGCTGCCAGGTGACCCATCTTTATGAATTCTGTTATGTGGAGAGGCTCGAAGGTGGGATTGTCTACCCTAGAGGAAGTGCTGCACTTACACAGTGCATCTTCAACCCTAGGTTGAAGCACCTGGCAGCCACCTTCAGAGGGCCAGCACAGGCACGATGGGCCCAATGCTGTAACCATTCTATGATTCTGTGAAGTCACTGTTATAATGTAGGAAGTGCAGCAACCAATTTGCACACAGCAAGTTCTCACAAACAGATCACCTTAGGGTTTTTTTTTTCCCAGTTAAAATGGTTGAAGGATAAATATTGGCCAGAATTCTAGGAAAAGCTCCCCTGCTCTTTGAAATAATGCCGCAGGGTCTTTCACTTCCACCATAGTGGGGAGTCAGGGCCTGGGTTTTCACCTCATCCAAAAGATGGAACCCCCAACAGTTCCTCTGAACAGTGCTAAAGGCCAGGGTGGATTATTTGCTCCAAGTCATGGTGTGGGGCTCGAACCCACAACTTTCAGACTCACTGTGTCCTCTTTTAAGAGGGTATTGGATAAATACTTGAAAAGGGAAACATTGCAGGGGCAAGAGTAGGAGAGTGGGATTAATTGGGCTGCTCTTTCAAGAGTCAGCACAGGCACCTTTTGTGCTATATAATTCTCCGAACATTACTACAGGTATCTGTTTGTCTTTCAACATCCAAGTTCAGTGAGACATTCAGTTGCCAGCTTACATTGCAGGTTGATATTTTGGTGCAGAAGTTAAGGCCCCATCCAGTAGACCGGAAATGCTACACAAAAATAACAACGGGCGACAAAAGAAATAATAGGTGCGAAAAGAACACAGAAAAACAATTTGCAAGGGATATCGAAGATTACAACATGAGCTTTTTTTTAAAAAAAAGAAATAGGTGAGAAAATTGCAGATGCATTAGTCACAATTTTCCACCACTCTCTAGATTCAAGACCAGTGTCTTTGAAAATTGCAAATATCACTCCATTATTTATGAAGGGAGGGAGGGAGGAAGCTGGTAACTGCAGACCTGTCAGCTTAACAACAGTTGTGAGGAAGTCACTGAAATCTGTCAAGCACAGAGTGACTGAGCATTTTGAATGAGTGTGATTTTATTTTTGTCATGAGTTCTTGGGATGTGAGCATTGCTGGGAAGACCATCATTTATTCCCCATCTCTAAATGATCTTGAGAAGGCCGTGGTGAGCCTCTGCCTTGAACTACTGCAATCCAACCATCACAGTGCAGAAGGAGGGAATTTGGCCCATCGAGTCTGCACTGGCTCCCTGAAAGATCATTACACCTAGCCCCACGCCCCTGTAACCTTGCACATTCTCTCTTTTCAATCTAATTCCCTTTTGAATACCTCGATCGAACCTGCCTCTACCACTATTTCAGGATGCCTGTTTCAGACTCCAACCACCTTCTGGATTAAAATTTTTTTACTCACGTCACATTTACTCCCTTTGTCAATTATTTTGAATCTATGCCTCCTAGTTCTTGATCTTCTCTTGAGTGGGAACAGTTTCTCACTATTTATCCTGTCCAAACCCCTCAGGATACCTCCATCAAGTAGTCTCTAAGCCTTCTTTTCTCCAAGGAAAACAGTCCCAACCTCTTCAATCTACCCTCATAGCTACAGTTCTTCATCCAGGGAATCATTCTTGTGAATCTCCTCTGTACATCCATAGTGCTGTTATGAACAGAGTTCCAGTATTTTGATCCAGTGACAGTGTTTTTGTGCCTAGGTTGATGCCAGGTGGGCCATCCAGTTTAATTCCTTAATGACTTTTCTGCAGTGGTTTGATACAACTGAATGGCTTGTTAGGCAATTTGAGAGGGCATTAAAGAGTTAACCACATTTGCAGAAGAGGTTATAAAAGAAGTGGACCGAACTGAAGGTTTGACTTGACATGGATTAGTAATGACAAATTTGAGTATCTTCTTAACAGCAAAAGAGCAGTGAAAGAGCAAAGGAATAGACATATATACTTGTTCTCGAATCACGAAAAGCTAGTGGAAAGTTATCAAAAGGACTAATGGCATGCAGGCCTTCATCGCAACTTGCGAGTCAAAAGTCAAGAAATGATGGAAGCAAAATGCTGTGGATGCTGGAAATCTGAAACAAAAACAAAAAATCTCTGTGGAAAGATGCTGCCAAACCTGCAGTTTTTCCAGCGTTTTTTGTTGTTGTTGTAAAGAAACGATGTTTCAGTTGTACACAGCCATGGTTAGACTTGATGGGGAGGTACAGCGTTCAGTTTCGGTCATTGAACCACAGGAAAGATGCACAGTCCTTGGAAGAAAGTGCAGCGCAGCCTCACCAGAATGATGGCAAGGCTTAAAAGGGCCAAATTTGGGACATCCTGTTCTGCTGAAAGGTCATTAAACTCAAGCATTAACTCTGTTGCTCGCTCCACAGATTCGGCCTCTCGAGCAATACTGACCAGCGTTTCCAGAAGTTTCTGTTTTTGTTTCAGATCTCCAGCAGCTGAAGGATTTTTGCTTTCGTATTTTTATTTCTAAATTGAGCACATCACCAAAACAGTTCCTATCAAAGCCACAAATGTCACCCAATGTGACCGTGACAAAGCTAAACTATTCCACCTCATTCTGCTCAACCTGTCCACAGACTTTGACACGGTTGACCCCACCATTCTCCTCCAATGCCACTGTTGTCCAGCTGGGTGGGAGCACTCTCAGATCGTTCCATTCTTATCTAACCGTAGCCAGAGAATCACCTGCAATGGCTTCTCTCTCATTTGTGTCCCCAGGAATCTATCCTTGTCTCCCTCCTTGTCTACATGCTGCCCCTCAGCAACATCATCCAAAAACACATTAGGTTCCACATGAATGTTGACAACACCACGTCTACTTCACTGTAGTAGTTGAACCTTTCCCACTGCCTATCAGTGGTCACGTGATTTTTCTAAGCGTGGGTAATCTGGGGGTGAGGCTTTTTTGTCGAGGACCTGGTTCAAGTATGTAGCATCTGAAAATCTCTGTAATAAAGTTTATCTGTCTCTGGTTGAAACCTGTCCGGTACGTCAAGTCATTACATTTGGCGACGAGAGTAAAATAGTTCAGACGCTCCACCTCGCCTTGTGAATGTGAGTACATCAAATCTAAATAATAAAGGAAAGGCTACTCACCAGTCATGCCACCCTTCCGAGGAATCGATCCTTATGATGCGCCTATGGAAGACTGGAGCCAGGGTGTAGAGCAACTTGGTTTTTATTTCATAGTGAACAAAATTACTGTGGAGGAGAAGCAGAAAGCAATCCTTTTAAATTTATATGTCTTGATTATGTGGTAACATAATCCCATCCACAGCCTGATGGCCCAGAACATGCCAAATTCTAGGCCCTTTAATGAATTAGTTGACTTTGTGTAAACGTAGTTCCAGCCGAAGCCATCCACAATAATGCAAAGATTTAAATTTGATTCCAGAGTTAGGGGCCCTGGACTCCATCGCGGCCCGTATAGTGAAGTTGAAGCAGTTGACTGAGCACTGCGACTTTGGAGACATACTCAATGATTTGCGATTTGCTGCAGGAGAGATTATTTTGTGGAGTTCACGGCAACGCCATTCAGCGCTTGTTTACTCACCGAAGTCGACATCGATTTGAAGCGCGTCCTAGAAATAGCACTCGCCATGGAAAGTGCTGCGAGAGACTCGCAGGCTTTACAGCACATACAACATGGCGCTGTTCATCATGTGGGACAGGAACTTACCGCCGGGTGTGGCGCGAAAACCAGAGACCCAGAAGTGAAGCGAGAGGCAATGTCCTCTGTTGGAAAAATGAAAAGGCCTAGTAGAAACATTTCAGCATCGAATCCAAGGTTAATCTGTTATAGATGTGGGGGTGACCACACGCTGGACAACTACAGATTCAAGAAGGCAGAATGCCATTACTGCCGTAAGAAAGGTCACATAATAAAGCAATGCAGGGCGAAATTGAAACGGCCCATAAAGCAGCAAACCAGTATGATTAAATTGAATAATACGACAGAAACTGAAGCTGCTGGGAATACATCTATTCCCTGTATAATGTCACTAGTGTAAAAACTGAACATATTACTGTCATAATCCAAGCTAATGGGAAGCCACTAATAATGGAGGTAGATACGAGAGCCTCAACCACTGTGGTGGGGGAGCACACATTTAAATGGGTACCCAGCCATTGAATCTGGAGTGAACAACTGCTCAATTGAAGACATACGCTGGAGAATCCATACAGGTAAAGGGCATTGCCACAGTACCTCTGTCCTATAGGCAACAGACAGCCCAGCTTCCAGTGATCGTAGTGACAGGTGAAGGACCTAATTTTCTCGGCCAAGACTGGTTACAAAAAAATCAAGCTCAACTGGTCCGAAATATTTCACTTCAGAGCAGGAGGAATTCCTGTACTGCTAAGGAAATATAAAAGTGTATTTCATGACAAATTAGGGAAGTTAAACAGCTTGCAAGCAAAACTATATTTTGATTCTCAGGCAACAATTCCTTTAAGGCCTTATGCCTTAAAGGAGAAGGTGGATGCAGAACTGTGCCAGTTAGGAAAGCTAGGCATCATCAAGCCAATCCAATTTTTGGAATGGGCAGCACCCGTAGTCCCAGTGGTTAAGGCTGACCAAACTATGTGCATTTGTGGGGACTATAAACTAGTCAGTTTATGAACAAGGCAGCCAAACTAGATAAATATCCTATCTTTAGGTACTCGACTTTCCCATTTTCTTTTCAATTATTACACAGCTCATTCAATTAAGAGTTCAATACCGTCTGAATTATTGTTGAAATGCTGCCTACGTGCAAGGTTAAGTCTGGTGTTACCTAACTTAGAGGCGAAGGTAGAGAAGAATGAAAGGAATCAAAAATTGAATCATGATATTCATTGCAAAGCTCACAGGTTTACTGTAGGAAATACAGTTTTCTTGCGGAATTTTGGAAGTGGACCTTGTTGGGTTCCTGGTGCAATTGCTTCAGAAACTGGTCCCTTGTCCTTCCAGGTGGAAGTGGGAGACCAAATTGTTCAAAAACAAGTGGACCATCTTAGGAATAGAGAAACATTCCAATAACCAGCCATTCCGCCTGTGATTAACATCAAAGCATTAATACCTAAGGTGACAGACTGACCTAGAATAGACATGCCCGATGTCTCTGTAGAGTTGCCAAACCCTGGACTGCCATTTTCTAATGATGTACCTAGTGCTGCAGTTCCTGATCATGTCGAGCCAGTGGAAGAACCTCAAGTGGTAGAGCTACACCGCTCTAACGAAATAAGGAAACCACCTCGGAGACTTGATCTTTAATCACCTGAGTTGTATATGTTGTGGGATATTCAGGTGTCCTCTATAAATGGAAACTGTAAAAAACTAAAATGGGTGGAAATGTAGTAATTGAAAATATAGCCTTTCCTACACCCTATCAGGGGTCATGTTATTGTTCTTAGGGCTCATTTGTCAGAGCCTCCAAGCGCAGGTTATCTGCGTGGCAGGGCTTTCTTGTCAAGGAACTTGTCAAGTTATCTGTTTCTGGTTGAAACCTGTCCGGTACATTAAGTCATTACACTCACCTTGCTCGACTACTCCACCGTCACTAACTTTTTAGACTGCTCATCTAGCTTTCAGTACTGGATGGGTAGAAATTTCCTCCAATTAAATACCAAGAAGACTGAGGCATTGTTTTCAGTTCCTGCTCCAAACTCCATTCCTTAGCTACCGCCCCCACTCCATGGCAACTGTCTGAGTCTAATGCCGTCTGTTCACCACCTTGATGATGTGTGACCCTGAGATGAGCTTCTGACCTTGTATTAAGGCCAGCACCAAGACCACCTATATCCACTTCTATAACACCATCTGACCTCACCCCAGACTCAGCCCATCTGCTCCTGAAGCCCTCATTCATGCCTTTGTTACTTCTAGATTTGACTATTCCAATGCATTGCAGGCCAGCCTCCTGCATTCTACCCCCCGTGAACTTAAGGTCACCCGAAACTTTGCTGCCTGTGTCTTAACTCGCATCAAGTCCTGTTCCCCTATCACTCTGGTGCCCGCTGCCCTACATTGGCTCCTGGTTAAGCAATGTCTTGATTTTCAAATTCTCATCCTTGTTTTCAGATGTCTCCATGGCCTCACCCCTCCCCGCACCCCCATCTCCTCTGACCCCACAACCCTCTAAGTTATCTGAAGGGGGAGAATTTGGAAGGCTACAGAGAAAAAGGCAGGGAGTAACATTAGGTGAATTGCTCTTGCAGAGGGTCCGCAGGGGCATGAGGGGCTGAATGGCCCCCTTCTGTGCTGTAAGAATTTAATGATTCTTGTCATTTTATGATATTCATCTAATTCTGACATCTTGAGTATCCCGATTTTAATTGCCCCACCATTTGTGGCCATACTTCAGTTGTCTAGACTCTAAGCTTTGCAATTCCCTCCATCCATCTCTCCGCCTCTCTACCTCATTTTCCTCCTTTTAAGGCACTCCCTTTAAAACCTACCACTTTGACCAAGCTTTTGGTCACCTAACCTAATGGCCTATAGCTTCCATTCCTCGAGGCGTCGTACCTAGGGAAGGCGTCATACCAAAGATGCGCTGAGGAACCCCCCTCCAACCCCAGGAGTCCTCATGTAAGGATGGCATGGCAATTGCCCGGGAAGCGCAAACTTCCAATGCCCTGCACTGAGAACCATCCAATACAAATCGCAAATTTCAGATGGTTCCAGCTGTCTTACAGGAATAGTTACCCAGAAAAAGTTAGAAGAATTAAAGCTTCTGGGTAATTATAATACGGACCCCACCCCCCACCTCCTGACTAACCTCTCCAACCCCTGACTACTTCCCCCAACTACAGCCCCACCACCGACTGCCCTCCCAGCCCCCTGACTTCGCACCCCCCTTCCTTCCCCCCGCAACCCGGTTAAACCCCTCCCATCCACAATTACCTCCCCTCCCCACCCTGACTACTCCTCCACCCCCGTCTACCTCCCCACCCCCGACTGCCCTCCTCAGCCCCCCACTGACCACCTCCTCACTGACCACCCCCTCACTGACCAACCCCCCCAGTGATGACCCACCACTGACCACATGCCCACTGACCACCCAACCAACCCACACTGACCACACCTCCCACTGACCAACACCCATCCCCCACTGACCACTGTCCCCACTGACCATCGAACGCCGTCCTCACTGACCACCCCCTCCACTGATCACCCCGACCCCCCCCCGCACTGAGGTCGACCCCCCCCAACACTGACCTCCACCCCTTCACTGACCACATCCCCATTGACCACCCTCTCGATGACCACATCCGTCACTGACCACCCCCTCACAGACCGCACCCCCATTGACCACCCAACGCCTCCTGACCACACCCCCACTGAGCACTCCTCC
Organism: Cetorhinus maximus; assembly: GCF_964194155.1. NCBI lineage: Eukaryota > Metazoa > Chordata > Chondrichthyes > Lamniformes > Cetorhinidae > Cetorhinus > Cetorhinus maximus. The sequence continues at coordinate 232,906,481 of NC_135879.1, forward strand.
ACTGCCCACCCTGACTGACCACCCAACCCCACCTCCTCCAACCCCATATTGACCACATACCCCACTAACCACCCGACCACTGCCCCATCCTAGCCACTTACCTTATGCACTTACTTTCCCCCTTGCTTCACAAAGTGGACGGACTTTAAGCTTACCTGCTTTATGGCAGCTGGTGCCATAAAAAAGGAGGCGTGTCTTCCTTACCTCCGACTCTGGTGCCCTCGACACAAGTCCTCGGGAACCCGCTGCACTGCACTGTCCTCACCCGGCCTGAGCTGAATGCGCAGCTTCACTTTAAGGTAAGAAAGCAGGAGCAGACGGGCAATCAAACTCTGATTGCCACTCCAAGGAAATTCAGGACCTATTTATAATGCTCCTGTGAAGCGCCTTGGAGCATTTTATTACATTGCTGCATAAAAAGAAGTTGTTGCTGTTTTGTTGATTAGATGCCTCGAGAATGCAAGTTCTTTCTTAAATTGTAAAATTTACCCTATCTTCACTTTGAACACAATCCCAGATACCCGCCCATCCCTCACACCTCCAGGTTTTGCATTATGCCTCCCTCGCACCTCAAGTGCACTGTTTTCTTTTTTAATCTGGAAGAGGACCTGAAACATCGCTCCATACACAAGGAGCATTGTAGAAACGTATGCTATTGTTGCACTGAGGCTGCATTGAGTGGAGCTTCAGCAACGATAGTTATTTAACATCATCAGCTGGTTGTTTTAGCTTCAAGGTTTCCTCGCTTTGCCTCAGTTTTTCATCCTCTGTCCTCAGTGAGCTGAGAGGTTGCTACTGCAGTTTGTGGCAGTTCTGTTTAAATTCTCCCTATCTCAAGGTCCTTTCCTCTTTAAGTTTTATTTTTATATGTATGTGCGCGTGAGAGTTTTGAGTTTACGAATAGTGACAGACAGGAAAAGGGCCTCTGGCCCATCCAGCTCATCCCACACAACTGCGATGCCTCACACTTCACAACATATACCATCCTCCACCTCATCTAAAAGCCCTGTGATCACCTGGAGGGAAAGGAAAACGAAATAAAAACTCAGACTGATAAAGTTATCTGGATAATTGCTCTCCACCACCCCCCTCCCACCCCCGCTGCCCCTACCCACACCCCCCGCCCGCCCTCTCCTTTGCTGAGTTCAGGAGACCATCCTGATTAATTTCAGGCCGTACCTACCTATTGTACAGAGTGATATGCACCCCAAGCAAAGACAGGTCCAGCTCTCATTTGAAGGTAATGAATGGATCCCCGGTTCACCACACAAGCCAGCAGCTTTTCAAGGGGGACGCGTATGAAATTAGGGAGTAATTTTCATCTCAATGTTCATGGTGGCAGCAAAAAGTGGTTCCAGCTCAGAGACGGTGCAGTTAGGTGTTGGATACAGCTTTGTTTAAACTGCTCTGGCTCTGGAAGAAGATCGTCTCTTGGCAAGCTACGTGCATTGTAAGCTCATTGCTCTTGAAGACTCCATACCCCACATCTGAAGCACCACGTACAGTAGTGGTCTCCTTATCGCATCTGGAATATTGTGTATTGTACTGGTCTCCTTATTTAAGGAAGAATGTAAATGCATTGGAAGCAGTTCAGAGAAGGTTTGCACACATTGTTAGGAAGCTTGATCCCTAAAATAGTGGGGTGAGGGATCAAGCTAGGGTAGAGGTAGCAATTCAAGGAGTAAAATCAAGATAGAAGAGGAAAATAGTAATATGAGAAATGAGGGTCAGAGAATGGCAGAAAGGAACAGAAAGAAAGAACCTAAAAATACCTCAATAGTCAAGCCCAGATGTTACAAAGGTAACAAAAAGACAAAACTGAAGGCTCTCTATCTGAATGCACGTATCATTCATAACAAAGTAAATGAATTGATCGCCCACATTGAAGTAAATAAATAGGACCTGATAGCAATTACGGAGACGTGCCTGTGGGTCAACAAGGACTGGGTCCTGAATATTGAGGGGTACATGACATTCAAGAGAAATAGGAAGCTAATTAAAGGTGGAGGGGTAGCACTGCTAATCAAAGAGGGCATTGGTGCAATAGTTAGAGATGACCTTGGTTCAGAAGATCAGAATATAGAATCAGTTTGGCTAATGAGGAATAGTAGAGGAAAGAAGTCACTAGTGGGAGTGGTCTACATGCTCCCTAACAGTAGCCGCAGTGTAGGACAAAGTGTTCAAGAGAAAATATTGGTTGCTTGTGATAAAAGGATGGTAATAATCATGGGTGATTTTAAGTTACATATAAACTGGAAAAATCAGATTGGCAGTAGTAGCCTGGATGAGGAGCTCTTAGAATGCTTTTGAGGTAGTATCTTAGAGAAGCATGTTCTGGAACCAACCAGAGAGCAGGTTATGTTAGATTTGGTATTGTGTAAAGTAACAGGATTAATTAATGACCTCAGTAGCAGCGACCACAATATATTTTTTTTATTCTTTCACGGAATGTAGGCTTCGCTAGCTGGGTCAGCATTTATTGCCCATTCCTAATTGCCCTTGAGAAGATGGTGGTGATCTGCCTTCTTGAACCGTTGCAGTCCATGTAGTGTAGGTACACCCACAGTGCCTTTAGGAAGGGAGTTCCAGAGTTTTGACTCAGCAACATTGAAGGAACAGCAATACATTTCCAAGTCAGGATGTTGAGTGGCTTGGAGGGGAACTTCCAGGTGCTGGTGTTCCCATCTATCTGCTGCCCTTGTCCTTCTAGATGGTTATGTTCATGGGTTTGGAAGGTGCTGTCAAAGGATTCTTAGTAAATTCCTACAGGGCATCTTGTAGATGGTACACACTGCTGCTACTGTGCATTAGTGGTGGAGGGAGCAAATATTTGTGGATGTGGTGCCAATCAAGCGGGCTGCTTTGTCCTGGACGGTGTCCAGCTTCTTCAGTGTTGTGGGAGCTGCACTCATCCAGGCAAGTGGGGAGTATTCCATCACACTCCTGACTTGTGCCTTGTAGATGGTGGACAGACTTTGGGGAGTCAGGAGGTGAGTTACACATTGCACTATTCCTAGCCTCTGACCTGTTCTTGTAGCCACAGTATTTATATGATGAGTCCAATTCAGTTTCTTATCAATGGTAGCCCCACGGATGTTGATAGTGGGGAATTCAGTGAAGGTAATGCCATTGAACATCAAGGGGAGATGGTTGGTTTCTCTCTTGTTGGAGATGGTCATTGCCTGACACTTGTGTGGCGTGAATGTTACTTGCCACTTGTCAACCCAAGCCTGGATATGGTCCAGGTCTTGCTGCATTTGGACATGGACTGCTTCAGTATCTGAGGAGCCGTGAATGGTGCTGATCATTGTGCAATCATCAGCGAACATTCCCACTTCTGACCTTATGACGGAAGGAAAGTCATTGATGAAGCCGCTGAAGATGGTTGGGCCAAGGATACTACCCTGAGGAACTCCTGCAGTAATGTCCTGGAGCTGAGATGACTGCCCTCCTTTGACAACTACCTTCCTTTGCGCTACATATGACTCCAGCCAGCAGAGAGTTTTCCCCCTGATTCCCATTGACTCCAGTTTTGCTAGGGCTCCTTAATGCCACACTCAGTCAAATGCGGCCTTGATGTCAAGGGCAGTCACTCTCACCTCTGGAGTTCAGCTCTTTTGTCCATGTAGAACCAAGGCTGTAACAAGGACAGGAGCTGAGTGGCCCTGGCAGAACACAAACTGGGCGTCAGTGAACAGGCTACTGCTAAGCAAGTGCTGCTTTACAGCACTGTTGATGACCCCTTCCATTACTTTACTGATGATCGAGAGTAGATTGATGGGGCAGTAATTGGCCGGGTTGGATATGTCCTGCTTTTTGTGTACAGGACATACCTGGGCAATTTTCCACATAGCTGGGTAGATACCAGTGTTGTAGCTGTACTGGAACAGCTTGGCTAGGGGCGCGGCAAGTTCTAGAGCACAAGTCTTCAGTACTATTGAAAGAGTATTGTCAGGGCCCGTAGCCTTGGCAGTATCCAGTGCCTTCAGCCATTTCCTGATATCACGTGGAGTGAATTGAGTTGGCTGAAGACTGGCATCTATGATGCTGGGGACCTCCGGAGGAGGCCGAGATGGATCATCCACTCGGCACTTCTGGCTGAAGATTGTAGCAAATGCTTCAGCCTTATCTTTTGTACTGATCTGCTTGGCCCCTCCATCATTGAGGATGGGGATATTTGTGGAGACTCGTCCCCCAGTGAGTTGTTTAATTGTCCGCCACCATTCCTGACAGGATGTGGCTGGACTGCAGAGCATAGATTTGATCTGTTGGTTGTGGGATCACTTAGCTCTGTCTATCACTTGCTGCTTATGCTGTTTGGCACACAAGTAGTCCTGTGTTATAGCTTCACCAGGTTGACACCTCATTTTTAGGTTTGCCTGGTGCTGCTCCTAGCATGCCCTCCTGCACTCTTCACTGAAATAGGTTGATCCCCTGGCTTGACGGTAATGGTAGAATGGGGAATATGGCAGGCCATGAGGTTAGAGTTTGTGTTCAAGTACACTTCTGCTGCTACTGATGGTGCACAGCGCCTCAGGGATGCCCAGTCTTGAGTTGCTAGATCTGTTCGAAGTCTACCCCATTTAGCACGGTGGTAGTGCTACACAACACGGTGGAGGACATTCTCAATGTGAAGGCGGGACTTCATCGCCACAACCACTGTGCAGTGGTCACTCCTACCAATACTGTCATGGACAGATGCATCTGCAGCAGGCAGCTTGGTGAGGTCAACTATGTTTTTCCCTCTTGTTGGTTCCCTCACCACCTGCCACAGACCCAGTCTAGCAGCTATGTCCTTTAGGACTTGGCCAGCTCGGTCAGTAGTGGTGCTACCGAGCCACTCTTGGTGATGGACATTGAAGTCCCCCATCCAGAGTACATTCTGCATTCTTGCCACCCTCAGTGCTTCCTCCAAGTGGTGTTCAACCTGGAGGAGCACTGATTAATCAGCTGAGGGAGGGCAGTATGTGGTGATCAGCAGGAGGTTTCCTTGCCCATGTTTGACCTGATGCCATGAGATTTCATGGGGTCCGGAGTCAATATTGAGGACTCCCAGGGCAACCCCTCCCCGACTGTATACCACTGTGCCACCACCTCTGCTGGGCCTGTCCTGCCGGTGGGACAGGACATACCAGTGGATGGCGATGGCGGTGTGTGGGACATGATCTGTAAGGTATGATTCCGTGAGGATGACAATGTCAGGTTGTTGTTTGACTAGTCTACGAGACAGCCCTCCCAATTTTGGCACCAGCCCCCAGATGTTAGTAAGGAGGACTTTGCAGGGTCAACAGATTGTCATTGTCATTTCCAGTGCCTAGGTCAGTGCCAGGTGGTGGTCCATCCGGTTTCATTTTTTGTGACTTTGTAGATGTTTGATACAACTGAATGGCTTGCTAGGCTATTTCAGAGGGAATTTTAAGAGTCAGCCACATTGCTGTGGATCTGGAGTCACATGTAGGCAGATTTCCTTCCCTAAAAGACATTAGTGAACCAAATGGGTTTTTAAAACAATCAGTGATGGTTTCATGGTCACCATTAGGCTTTTAATTCCAGATTTTTATTGAATTTACATTACACCATATGCCATAGTGGGATTCGCACCCAGGTCCTCTAGAGTATTACCCAGAGTCCCTAGGCTACTAGTTTAGCAACAATACCAGTATGCCTTCACCCCCCCCAGTTTGGCCTTACAGTTTGAAAGGGAGAAGAGTGGGTTTAAGACTAATATCTTAAATTTAAAGAAGGGCAATTATGTGAACATGAAAACTGAGCTAGCTGAAGTGAACTGGGATACCAGGCTAGAGGATAGATCAATAGAGGAGCAGTGGCAGAGATTTAAGAGTATATTTCAGAATATTCTGAATAAGTGTATACCTACTATAAAGAAAAATTCCAAGGAGATGACCCATCATCTGCGGTTAACTAAAGAAGTTAAGGAAAGCATCAAACTTAAGGAAAAAGCATATAACTGCACAAAGATGAGTGGCAGGTCAGATGGTTGGTCAGAATATAAAGAACGGCAGAGAATGAGTAAAAGGTTAATCAGGAGAAAGAAATTAGAGTATGAGAGGAAGCTAGCTAGAAATATAAAAATGGATAGCAAGAGTTTCTACAGGTATTTAAAAAGGAAAAGTGGAAGTTAAGTGAGTGTTGGTCCTCTAGAGAGTGACAGTGGGGAGTTCATAATAGATAATAAGGAAATGGCAGAAAAGATGAATACATATTTTGCTTCTGTGTTCACTATAGAGGATACAAAAAACATTCCAGTAATAGCTGTAAATCAGGAGGTGAAAGGGAGAGAGGAACTTGATGAAATTGCAATCACTAGGGAAACGGTACTGAACAAACTGATGGAGCTGGGGGCTGACAAGTCTCTGGTCCCTGATGGATTATATCCTAAGATCTTATAAGAGGTGGCTAATGAGAGTAGATGCATTGATGTTAATTTTCCAAAATTTCCCAGATTCTGGAAAGGTTCTACCAGACTGCAAAGTAGCAAATATAACCCCTCTATTCAAGAAGGGAGGGAGGTAGTAAACAGAAAACTATAGGCCAGTTAGCTCGACATCTGTCATGGGGAAGTTGTTAGAATCGATCATTTAGGAGTTTAAAGTTGGGCACTTAGAAAAAATCAAGGTAATCAGGAAGAGTTAGCATGGTTTTGCAATAGGGAAATCATGTTTAAAAAATTTATTGGAGTTTTTTGAAGGAGTAACATGCACAGTGGATAAAGGGGAGCCTGTAGACATACTGTGCTTGGATTTGCAGAGGGCATTTGATAAGGTGCCACGTCAAAGGTTATTATGGAAAATAAAAGCTCAAGGTGTAGGGGGTAACATATTAGCCTGGATAGAAGATTGGCTGGCTGGCAGAAAACATAGAGTGTGCATAAATGGATCTTTATCGGATTGGCAGGATGTGCCGAGTGGAGTCCCACATGGGTCTGTGCTGGAGCCTCAACTTTTTATAATTTATATTGATGATTTAGATGTAGGGAGCAATGGCCATGGTAGCTAAATTTTCAGATGACACAAAGATAGGTAGGAAAGTGTCTTGTGAAGAAGACATGAGGAGGTTGCAGACGGATGTAGATAGGTTGAGTGAGTGGGCAAAGATCTGGCAAGTGGAGTTTAATGTAGGAAAATGTGAAGTTGTTCACTTTGGCGGGAAGAATAAAAAAGCAGAGTATTACTTACATGTAGAGCAGCTGCATAATTCCGAGGTGTAGAGGGATCTAGGTGATCTAGTGCGGGTCACAAAAATTTAGTATGCAGGTACAGCAAGTAATTAAGAAGGCTAATGGAATGCCAGCCTTTATTATGAGAAGAATTGAACATAAAAGTAAGGATGTTATGCTTCAGTTATACAGGGCATTGGTGAGACCGCATCTCGAATACTGTGTGCAGTTTTGGTCTCCTTATCTAAGGAAGGATGTAAATGCGTTGGAGGCGGTTCGGAGAAGGCTTACTAGATTGATATTATGCAATGAGTGGGTTGTCTTATGAGGAAAGGTTGGACAGACTGGGCTTGTTTCCGCTGGAGTTTAGAAGAGTGAGGGGTGATTTGATTGAAGTATACAAGATCCCGAATGGTCTTGACAAGGTGGATGTGGAAAGGATGTTTCCTCTTGTGAGTGAGTCCAGAACTAAGGGGCACTGTTTTAAAATTATGCATCGCCCTTTCAGGCCAGAGATGAGGAGAAATTTTTTCTCTCAGAGGGTTGTGCGACTTTGGAATTCTTTGCCTCAGAAGGTGGTGAAGGTGGGGTCATTGAATATGTTTAAGGCAGAGGTAGATCGATTCTTGTTAGGCAAGGAAATCAAAGGTTATTGGGGTTAGATGGGGATATGGAATTCGAAACACAAGCAGATCAGTCATGATCTTATTGAATGGCAGAGCAGGCTCGAGGGCCCAAAAGGCCTGCTCCTGTTCCTATTTCTTATGCTTCTTATTTTTACTAGACTAATACCTGGAGTAGGCACGTTGTCTTATGAGGAAAGGTTGGGCAGGCTAGGCTTGTATCTGGTGGAGTTTAGAAGGGTAAGAGGCAACTTTATTGAAAGATACAAGATCCTGAGGGGTCTTGACAGGGTGGGTGTGGAGAGGATGCTTCCTCTTGTGGGATAACCTAGAACTAGGGTCCAAGTGTCCTACTCCTGCTGCTAATTTGTTTGAGCAATGGCAGTGCGGAACTTCCAAAATGCCCAAGACTATAATGTCTGACACTGTTGAATCCCCTGTGGTGAGTTGCTGGCAGCCATCCATGCCAGTATCAGTGCTTATAGGGTATCTGCTCAATGGGAATCTGGAAAATGTGGCAGTGGCTAGTTGCTCAGGGGAGAGAGCCAGTTTAATTAGAGTTGGTGGCATTGGCAATTCAGTTTGTATGTTTGTATTATGATTTCATACAAGTCTAAAAGATTAAATTAACTACTGAATTGTACCTGTGTAGTTCTGGTTTTGTTCTGATTCACTAAATACACCATGGCAGCTGTGTGTACTGTCTACAAGATGCACAGCAGGAACTCACCAAGCCTCCTAAGACAGTACCTTCCAAACCCACGACCACTACCATCTAGAAGGACGAGGGCTGCAGACACATAAGAACACCACCACCTGCAGGTTCCCCTGCAAGCCACTCAACTCACTAACTTGGGAAAATATCACTGTAGCTGGGTCAAAATCTTGGAACTCCCTCCCTAACAGCACTGTAGATGTACCTACACCACATGGAATGCAGCAGTTCAAGGAGGCAGCTCACCACCACCTTCTCATGGGCAATTAGGATGGATAATAAATGCTGGCTTAGTCAGCGATGCCCAGATCCTATCAATGAATTTTTTAAAAAATCAATAATTAAGGATTCTAAGTTTTCCGTACCCGAAATAGTGCTGACATTATGGGCCAAATGGCCTCCTTCTGTACTGTAACAATTCTGTAATTCTGTGAATTCTGAGATGTCAGACCAACTGTCCTGTAACTAAACACTAAGATAAAAGCAAAAAACTGCAGATGCTGGAAATCCAAAACAAAAACAAAAATAAAAATACCTGGAAAAACTCAGCAGGTCTGACAGCATCTGCAGAGAGGAACACAGTTAACGTTTCGAGTCCGTATGACTCTTCAACAGAACTAAGGAAAAATAGAAGAGAGGTGAAATATAAGCTGGTTTAAGGTGGGGTGGGGGGGGGACAGGTAGAGCTGGATAGGGGCCAGTGATAGGTGGAGATAGCCAAAGGATGTCATAGACAAAAGGACAAAGAGGTGTTGACGGTGGTGATATTATCTAAGAAATGTGCTAATAGGTGACATTAAGGGTAGAAAGCAGGACAAGCAAGGTACAGATAGCCCTAGTGGGGGTGAGCTGGGGGGAAGGGATCGAAATAGGCTAAAAGGTAGAGATAAAACAATGGATGGAAATACATTTAAAAATAATGGAAATAGGTAGGAAAAGAAAAATATATATAAATTATTGGAAAAAAGGGGGATTGGAAAGGGGGTGGGGATGGAGGAGAGAGTTCATAATCTAAAGTTGTTGAACTCAATATTCAGTCCGGAAGGCTGTAAAGTGCCTAGTCGGAAGATGAGGTGCTGTTCCTCCAGTTTGCGTTGAGCTTCACTGGAACAAGGCCAAGGATGGGCATGTGGGCATGAGAGCAGGGTGGAGTGTTGAAATGGCAAGCGACAGGGAGGTCTGGGTCATGCTTGCGGACAGACTGAAGGTGTTCCGCAAAGCAGCCACCCAGTCTGCATTTCGTCTCTACAATGTAGAGGAAACTGCATTGGGAGCAGCGAATGCAGAAGACTAAATTGAGGGAAGTGCAAGTGAAATGCTGCTTTACTTGAAAGGCCCCCTCCCACAACTCTTTCTCCGGTACATTGATGACTGCTTCGGTGCTGCTTCGTGGTCTCGTCTGGACCTGGAAAAATGTATTAATTTTGCTTCCAATTTCCACCCCTCCAATATTTTCATGTGGTCCATCATTGACACTTCCCTTCCCTTCCTTGACCTCTCTGTCTCAATTTCTGGTGATAGACTGTCCACCAATATTCATTACAAGCCTACAGACTCCCACAGCTACCTCGACTAGAGCTCCTCACACCCCGCTTCCTGTAAGGACTCCATCACATTCTCTCAGTTCCTTCGCCTCCGTCGCATCTGTTCTGATGATGCCACTTTCCAAAACAGTTCCCCTGACATGTCTTCCTTCTTCCTTAACCAAGGTTTTCCACCCACAGTGGTTGACAGGGCCCTCAACCATGTCCGGCCCATGTCCCACGCATCCGCCCTCACACCTTCCTCTCCCTCCCAGGACCATGATAGGGTCCCTTCTGGACTTAACATTGAGTTCAACAACTTCAGATCATGAACTCTCCCCTCCATCCCCACCCCTTTTCCGTTCCCCTTTTTTCAATAATTTATATTTTTTAAATATATTTTTTTTTTCCCACCTATTTCCATTATTTTTAAATGTATTTCCATCCATTGTTTCATCTCCCCCTTTTAGCCTATTTTGATCCCTTCCCCCCACCCCACCCCCCACTAGGGCTATCTGTCCCTTGCTCATCCTGCTTTCTACACGTAATGTCACCATTAGCACATTTCTTAGCTAATATCACCAACGTTAACACCCCTTTGTCCTTTTGTCTTTGATATCTTTGGCAATCTCTCCTTTGCCTTCACTTATCACTGGCTCTCTATCCAGCTCTACCTGTCCCACACCCCTCAAACAGTTTATATTTCACCTCATTTCTATATTCCCTCAGTTCTGATGAAGAGTCATACAGATTAGAAACATTAACCGTATTCCTCTCCGCAGATGCTGTCAGACCTGCTGAGTTTTTCCAGCTATTTTTATTTTAGTTCCCTATTTTTATACTCCATTCCCTTTGAAATAAAGACCAACATTTCATTCGCCTTCCCTATTACCTGATGAACTTGTATGTTAGTTTTTTGGGATTCATGCATGAGGACCCCCAAATCACTCTATGCTGTAGCTTCCTGGAGTCTTTCTTTCTCCATTTAAATAATATTCAGCTCTTCTATTCTTCCTGCCAAAGTGCATAACCTCATATTTTCCCACACTGTATTCCATCTGCCAAGTTTTTGCCCACTCACTTAACCTGTCTATATCCCCCGTAGACTCTTTGTGTCATCCTCACCACTTGCCTTCCCACCTATTTTTGCATCCGCACACTTGGCGAAAGTACATTCGTTTCCCGCATCTAAGTCATTAATATATATTGATCATGGGGGATTTTAATATGCAGGTAGACTGGGAAAATCAGGTTGGTAGTGGATCCCAAGAAAAGGAATTTGTGGAATGTCTACGAGATGGCTTTTTGGAGCAGCTTGTGGAGGAGCCCACTAGGGAACAGGCAATTCTAGATTTAGTGATGTGTAATGAGGCAGATTTGATAAGGGAGCTTAAGGTGAAGGAACCCTTAGGAGGAAGTGACCATAATATGATAGAATTTACCCTGCAATTTGAGAGGAAAAAGCTGGAATCATATGTAACGGTATTACAGTTGAATAAAGGTAACTACAGAGGCATGAGGGAGGAGCTGGCCAGAATTGACTGGGAGATGAGCCTAGCAGGAAAGACAGTGGAACAGCAATGGCAGGAGTTTCTGGGAGTAATTTGGGAGACACAGCAAAAATTCATCTCTAGGAAGAAGAAGCATACTAAAGGGAGGACGAGGCAACCATGGCTGACAAGGGAAGTCAGGGACAGCATAAAAGCTAAAGAGAAAGCATATAATGCGGCGAAGAGCAGTGGGAAACCAGGGGATTGGGAAGCCTACAAAGACCAACAATCGGGCAAAGTCAGCATGGTTTCATCAAGGGGAGGTCATGCCTGACAAATCTGTTAGAATTCTTTGAGGAGATAACGAGTAGGTTAGACAAAGGAGAGCTAATGGATGTTATCTACTTGGACTTCCAGGAGGCCTTTGTCAAGGTGCCGCACAGGAGGCTGCTCAGTAAGATAAGAGCCCATGGTGTTAGAGGCAAGGTACTAGCATGGATAGAAGACTGGCTGTCTGGCAGGATGCAGAGAGTGGGGATAAGGGGGTCCTTCTCAGGATGGCGGCCGGTGGCTAGTGGAGTTCCGCAGGGATCAGTGTTGGGACCACAACTTTTCACTTTATACATTAATGATCTAGATGAAGGAACTGAAGGCATTCTGGCTAAGTTTGCAGATGATACAAAGATAGGTGGAGGGACAGGTAGTACTGAGGAGGTGGGGAGGCTGCAGAAGGATTTGGACAGGTTAGGAGAATGGGCAAAGAAGTGGCAGATGGAATACAATGTGGAGAAGTGTGAGGTCATGCACTTTGGTAGGAAGAATAGAGGCATAGACTATTTTCTAAATGGGGAGAGAATTCAGAAATCTGGAGTGCAAAGGGACTTGGGAGTCCTAGTCCAGGATTCTCTTAAGGTTAATTTGCAGGTTGAGTCGGTAGTTAGGAAGGCAAATGCAATGTTGGCATTTATTTTGAGAGGACTAGAATATTAAAGCTGGGATGTGCTGCTGAGGCTTTATAAGGCTCTGGTAAGGCCATATTTAGAATATTGTGAGCAATTTTGGGCTCCGTATCTCAGGAAGGATGTTCTGGCCCTGGAGAGGGCCCAGAGGAGGTTCATCAGAACGATCCCAGGAATGAAAGGCTTGACATATGAGGAACGTTTGAGGACTCTGGGTCTATACTTCATGGAGCTTAGAAGGATGAGGGGGGATCTGATTGAAACTTACAGAATACTGAAAGGCCTGGATAGACTGGATGTGTGGAAGATGTTTCCATTAGTAGGAGAGACTAGGACCCGAGGGCACAGCCTCAGAGTAAAGGGAAGACCTTTTAGAACAGGGATGAGGAGAAACTTCTTTAGCCAAAGAGTGGTGAATCTATGGAATTCATTGCCACAGAAGGCTGTGGAGGCCAGGTCATTGAGTGTATTTAAGACCGAGATAGATAGGTTCTTGATTGGTAAGGGGATCAAAGGTTACGGAGAGAAGGCGGGAGAATGGGGTTGAGAAACCTATCAGCCATGATTGAATGGCGGAGCAGACTCAATGGGACAAATGGCCTAATTTCTGCTCCTATGTTATTATGGTCTTATGTAAATAATTGTGGCCCCACCACTGATACCTGTGGCTCTCCACTAGCTACAGATTACCATCCTGAAAATGCCCCCCTTATCCCAACTCTCTGTCTTCTATTAGTTAGCCAATCGTCTACCCATGCTAATATGCAACCCCCAATAACATCTTATCTTATTAAGTAGCTTTATGTGCGGTATCTTATTGAACGCCTTTTGGAAATGCTAAGCCGTTTTTTGCTCGGCCATTTCAGAGGGCATTTAAGAGTCAGCCACACTGCTGTGGGTTTGGAGTCACATGTAAGCCAGATGAAGTAAGGATGGCAGATTTCTCTCCCTGAAGGGTGATAGTGAAGTAATTTTTTTTAAAATGACAATCCAGTAATTTTGTAGTTGCAATTACCAACGCTAACTTTTTAAATCTAAATAGTTATATTCAAATTTCCAAGCCACCATAGTAGGTTTTGAACTCAGATTTGCAGATCATACAGGCCTCTGGATTACTAGTCCAGCAACTTCACCACTAGGCTACTATACTCCAAAGGAATGGAGCGTTTGCTTTAGAGGAAATATGTTGAAGGCTCACTGGGCTGATTCCTGGGATGAGGGTATTATCCTATGATGAGAGAATGAGTGGACTGGACGAATTCCTTTGAATTTAGCAGAATGAGATTTGTTTTTTTTTATTTGTGTGCGTGCAACTCTCTTGGATCACTGGCTAGGCCAGCACTTATTGCTCTTCCCTAATTGTCACTGAGAAGGTGGTGGTGAGCCGCTGCAGTCCATGTGGTGCACGTACAACCACAATGCTGTTAGGAACGGAGTTCCAGGATTTTGACCAGGTGACAGTAAAGGAACAGCGATCTATTTCCAAGGCAGGATGGTGTGTGGTTTGGAGGATAACTTGCAGGTGGTGGTGTTCCCATTCATCTGCTGCCCTTGTTCTCCCAGGTAGTAGAAGTTGCAGGTTTGGAAGGAGTTGCTGCAGTACATCTTGTACATGGTACATACTGTTGCCACAGTTCATTAATGGTGGAGGAAATGAGTGTTAACGGTGGTGTATGGGATGCCAATCAAGCAGGTTGCTATGTCCTGGATGGTCTCGAGCTTCTTGAGCTGTTGGCGATGCACTCATCCAGGCAAGTGGAGAGTATCCCATCACACTCCTGACTTGTGTTTTGTTGTTGGTCAACAGGCTTTGGGGAGTCAGGAGGTGAGTTACTTGCTGTAGAATTCCCAAAAACCTCCCTCCATCATAAGGTCAGTCAATGTTCACTGATGATTGCACAATGCTCAGCACCATTCGCGACTGATACTGAAGCAGTCCGTGCCCATATGCAGCAAGCCCTGAACAATACTAAGCTTGCTAAGCTTGTGCTGATAAGTGGCAAGCAACATGCATGCCACACAAGTGCCAGGTAATGACCACTTCCAACAAGAGAGAATCCAACCATCTCCTCTTGACATACGAACATATGAACGTGGAGCAGGAGTAGGCCACTCGACCCCTCAAGCCTGCTCAACCATTTAATAAGATCATGGATGATCTGATTGTAACCTCAACCCCATATTCCTGCCTATCCCCAATAACCTTTAACACCCTTGTTAATCAAGAATCTATCTCGCTCTGCCTCAAAATTTTTCAAACTCCTGCTTCCACTGCCTTTTAAAGACATGAATTCCAAAGACTCACGACACTCTGAGAGAAAAAATTTCTCCTCATCTCTGTCTTAAATGAGCGACCTCTTATTTTTAAGTTGTGAGCCTGTAGTGATCAAAGGTATAACTCTTCCTACAGCCTTTAGGGGTCACATGATTGTTCTGACGAATGAGCACTAAGCGTAGGTAAGCTTAGGGGAGGAGCTTTCTAGTCGTGGAGCTGGTTGAAACATGTAGCTTCTAAACGAGCTCTGTAATAAAGTTATCTGTTTCAAGTAAGAAACCTGTCCGGCACATTAATTTCATTACAGACCCCTAGTTCTAGATTCTTCATATGTTCGTATGTCAAGAGGAAACATCCTCTCCACATCCACTCTATCAAGACCCCTCAGGAACTTAAAAGTTTCAATCAAGTCACCTCTTACTCTCCTCAACTCCAGTGGATACAGGCCTAACCTGTCCAACCTTTCCTCATAAGACAACCTGCCCATTCCTGGTATTGGTCTAGTAAACTTCCCTGAACTGCTTCCAATGCATTTACATCTTTCCTTAAATAAGGAAACCAGTAGTGTATGCAGTACTCCAGCTGTGGTCTCACCAGTGCCCTGTACAACTGAAGCATAACCTCCCTACTTTGGTACTCAATTCTCCTCACAATAAATGATAGCTTTCCTAATTATCTGCAGTACCTGCATACTAGCCTTTTGTGATTCATGCACTAGATTCCCTCTGAATCTCAGAGCTCTGCAATGTCTCACCATTCGCACTACCATTGTTGAATCCTCCACTATCAACATCCTTACCACTGACCAGAAACTGAACTGGACAAGCCATATAAATACTGTGGCTGCAAGAGCAGGCCCAAGGCTGGCATTCTGTGAGGAGTAACTCACCTCCTGACTCCTGTAACAGCACTGTGGGTGTACCTACACCACATGGACTGCAGCAGTTCAAGAAGGTGGCTCACCACCACCTTCTCAAGGGCAATTGGGGATGGGCAATAAATGTTGGCCTAGCCAGCGATACCCACATCCCATAAAAGGATATATATAAAAAAAAGCTGATGGAGCTTCTAATAGGCACATGACTGTAGACAGTATTGAATTTCTATTAGAAACAAACATCGGCTTTTGGCGTTAACCTTTTGAGCCCATATGACTCTCCTGCAAAGCCATACAGACTCAAAATGTTAACTCTGTGTTCTCTCTCCACAGATGCTGCCAGACCTGCTGAGTTTTTTTTCCCAGCATTTTCTGTTTTTTATTTCAGATTTCCAGCATCTGCAGTATTTTGCTTTTATCTGCTTTTGGCAGCCATTGTTCTGATGATCGGAAATCTGCTATTTGATAGGTGGGTCAAGGTAGCAGACATCGCATTCAAGTTTCTTTTGTCGAATGATAACCCCTGATCCTGTCCCCTGACCCTGGCTTGAGACCTACTTAAAACCTCATACCGGCAGATCAGCCCCGACCCTGCCTTGTATCCTTCGAGCTTGTAGGTGACTGTGTCTAAGAGCGAGGCGCACACACGGTGAAAGCTAATTGTTCCTCTGAAGGTTATGGGTTGCCTGTTATTTGTTGATAAGGAAATGCTCTGTGCAGTTGTTTTTGTCTCAAACACCAATGTCTGTAATCAGCTATGATCGTATTCATGTCACAGGCTGTGACATTCTGCCAATGCACTTGCCCCAAACAAGAGAGAATAAAGAAAAGGAAAATTAAAGAAAATTACAAAATAAGAAAGCCAGTCAAGGGGATGCAAGTCGATGTGTTTTTTAATAAATATGCAAATGAAGATTAATTGCGCCGTAATGAAAAGTTTTTCTTCTCTCTTGCTTTCCGTTTCTTCAGTTCTTTCTTGAAAGCAAATGTTGTGAAATAAGACCTTTTGCATCGTAGTGCATCAACATTTAACACAGTGTGTGCTACTTCTGTGTCCGCTATTTTTAACAGAGGCAGTCATCTGTTTATACAGAGAGACTCAGTTCAAAGAGTGCACCAAGGAAGCCCTTACAAATGCATTAAGGACTCAAGCACTAGTACTCAGAGTCTATAAAGCTAAGAGATATCACTATTTCAACAGGGTTGATTTTAATATCCAGCGTATTACAGGGTTTCAAAATGCATTGAATCATTTAAATGCCCCTGTGTGACGGGTTGGACTGTGACAATTGCAACAGGCAATGCTCTACCGTGTCCCAACAATTCTGACATGCCAAAGGAAGACAGTTTGTCTAATTCTTCTCCCTGAAAACAATGGGAGATGTGGCACCAACACACTCCATCGCCAGTTTATCGTGACTTGTGAATCACACTTGCACACTAGCTGCAGGGTGACCGAGTTGGTACTTTAGGTAGAGTAGTTCTGCAGACACTTCTTAGGTGGAACACATTCTGGTCATTGTGATCTTCCATTATAACATTCTTCTTAAAGGTATACTACACATTAGATAAACCATAGTTACCACAGATGCCTTGCCCAGGTGGCCATATGCCATGGGGTGAATTTTTCCAATGGCGAGCAGACCGTTCGGGAGCGGGCGCGGAGCCGATCACCACCCGCGATTGTCTCCGTGCCGCCATTTTACGTGGGCGGGCCAATTAAGGCCTGCCCTGCGTGAATCACTGCTCCCGAGAACAGCGGAAAGGAGCAGGCGGCAGCGGGAGTCCAATGACCACCGGGTCCAATGCCAACCCAGCGGCCTATTTAAAAACGGCACAGGCAGCCTTCCAAAGGCTGCCACCGATGTCGCGCAGGAGGATGTCCCACAGCGCTCTCAGAGAGCAGGCCAGGCGGGAGGGCAGGTCGGCGGGGCAGTGTGCCTCGAGATTTTCAGGCGAGTGCCTCGCTGCCCTCCTCGAGGAGGTGGCAGCACGCCGTGACATCATAGTGCCAAGGGGCGGGAGGAGGAGGAGGCCCCTCCACGTGACGAAACGTGCCTGAGAGGAGGTGGTAGAACGGGTCAGCCCCGCAAGCGGTTTAATGACCTCTTGCGATCGGGAAGGGTGAGGATTTCCAGGCGGTGGTGTTCCCATCCATTTGCTGCCCTTGTCCTTCTAGGTGGTAGTGCTCATGGGTTTGGAAGGTCTTACAGTGTGAGTGGTAAATGTGATGGAGGCAGCATCTGGGCAAAGGGGTGAGCCCTGGCTGCTTGCAGTGAGTGTATAGCAGCTCCAGGGTCACGAATCGGCTGAGCCCTGCGATGTTTCACTCAGGTGGGGGTGGCCAGGCTGCAATGGCAATGCAGGTACAGGGTGGATTAATCAATGCTCCTCTCTCCTTTCAGGAGAAGGCAGCACACAATAATGCCAAACGGCTGCGGACTGGCAGAGGGCAGCCCCACCTTCTCACCATCACCAGGTACGAGCAGGAGGCACTGGAACTGGAGAGGTGCCATGCGCCCAGGTCTACCAGCCGCAGTGAGGTTGGGGTGTCACTGGGAGGTAAGAGTGCCGTGCACTGAGGTCACAATGTCCGTCAGTGCAAACATTCCAATGTTGACTGTATGTTGATTTCAGCTTCCAACATGGGATCCCCATTGATAATGGAAGGAGGAGCGCACCCTGATCCGGGTGCCAGGTATGCACATGAACAGTGTAGCGGCTTCTACTAATCAAATGTCCTTGTTCTTCCTTTCAGCCTCTCCGGAGCAGGCCCGGACTCAGGAGGCAGAGGGACCGCCGCTGACCCCTGAGGGCCCAGAAGACATTAACGCACCAGCATCACACCCTCTCAGCCAGGCAGGCACCAGCGCAGATACCAGCACCTCGGTGGGGATAAGATGGTCGGCTAGTATCTTGGTGCACAGCGGTGAGGGCTTCACACTCGCTTGAGGTGCAGGCGGAGACAGAGAGTGTCCAGGGCGCCGGCAGTCGGAGGATTACTGGGAACCAGGAACATACTCAGTCGGAGGATTACTGGGAACCAGGAACATACTCAGTCAGTGGTGATGATGAGCCTCTGGAGTTGTCCCTGAGGCAGCAGATGCTGGACGTCCAGCAGGGTCTGCGGGAGGATCTGGCGGAGATACATGAGGGAATGCGTGCCATGGTCTCCATGATGGAGGAATCCATGGGGAGCATGAGAAATGCAATGATCCTCATGGCCAAACACAATGCCTCCTCCATGGAGAGAGTGGCGACTCTCATGGAGAGGCTTCTCCAGGAGCTGCATCAGGGGTTCCTGGGGATACGCTTGGAACCTGCAAACCCCCTCACACCGGCAATGACCTCAGCTGGTCAGTGTCAGTGTGGGTGTTGGATTGGGCACCCAGTATCCCAGCTAGATGCCCATCCATCAATGATGAGCAGGGAGGTCCGAAGCGACCTTAAGTTGGTGCACAAGCAGCCTGTCATCTCTGTGGGCTCCTGTCAGGGTGCTCTGGGTAAGGGCAGCAGCTCCTCCACCTGTCTGCCAGTGACTGTGCTGTCTGATGATGCTGCGGTGACTGGAGAGATGCCAGCCATGCCACTGGCCACTACCTCCCAGTCAGGGCCAGCACAGGCTCCACGGGCCAGAGGACACCTGCCAAGGTCATCAAGGCTAACAGGACAGCAGAGTGAGCAGGCTGTCTCCAATGCCGGTGCCAGCGAGGGGGGAGCACCTGCAAGCATAAACGTAAATGACCTTAGGCACAACACGGGCTTCTCACTGGTGGTTTTCTTTTGCCCCCTGTCTCAGTTGTTTTTCAGTAGGTGTACTGCTCAATACCTTTTAATGGACTTTCATTTTTATGAAATCATTAAATGCTTTAGTTCTCAACAAGCCTCTGGGTATTTCATTAGTTCTGCAGGTGAAGGGGAACCCTTAATGTTATGAGTGACTTGTTTGTCATTGAGCTTTATTGACCATGCACATAGTTAATGTTCCTAACCAGGCAAATGTTGCTCTCAGGTATCGAGTATGGAGCCTGCAGCCCTGGCTTGTGTTGGTGGTTCATCTTTGGTAGGCTAGCTGAAGGAGCGTTGGATCAAAGCCTCCCAGCTGTCCCTGCCTCCCTAGAGGTTGCCCAAGTCAGTGTCTATCCCCTCAGCGTTCTCCTGACCGTGCTCGTCCTCGGACTCACTACTGGACTCATCGTCTGCTGCCAGAGCAGCTGTGTCAACATCTTCTTCCTCCACTGTGTCCCCCCTTTCCAGCGCCAGATTGTGGAGAGCGCAGCATGCAATCACTATCAGTGACACACGATCTGGGGAGTATTGGAGTGCGCCCCCTGAACGCTCCAGGCATCGGAAGCGCATCTTGAAAAGACCGTTGGCTCTCTCTACCACCACCCTTGTGGAGGCGTGTCTCCTGTTGTACCGCTGCTCAGCCTCTGTTCTTGGATGGTGGAGAGGTGTCATGAGCCACCTTTTGTGGGGATAGCCCTTGTCGCCCAGCAGCCATCCATCCAGCCGGGCTAGAGCACTGAAGAGCCCCGGCACCTGGGAGTGTCTCAGGATGTAAGCGTCATGGGAGCTGCCTGGGTACCTTGCACAGACTTGTAGAATCAGCATCCTGTGGTCACACACTGTCTGCACGTTCAAGGAGTGGAAGCCCCTTCCTGTTGACGAAGGCACCAGTCTCACCCGCTGGTGCCTTGATGGCCACATGTGTGCAGTCTATTGCACCCTGGACATGGGGGAACTCAGCTGCAAAGCCTCTAGCTCGCTCCGCCTGGCTGCCCTTGTCTGAGCGGCAGTGAATGAAAGTCGATGCACGCCTGAACAGAGCGTCTGTCACCAGCTTGACACAAACTGTGGACAGCTGATTGGGAGATTCCATACAGGCCCCCACTGAGCCTGGAAAGAGCCGGAGGCATAGAAGTTGAGGGCAGCCGTGAGCTTCAATGCCACTGGCATGGGGTGTCCACCCGCACAGTCGGAGCTGATCTCAGGGCCTATCATCTGACAGATGGAGGTCACTGTCTCCCTTGAGAGATAGAGCCTCCTTTGGAACTGCACCTCAGACATATTGAGGTAGCTACATCGCCGCCTGTAAACCCTGGCAGCAGAATAGTGGTGTCTTCTGCGGCCTCTTCCACCTTGGACTTCCTGTTGGCCCTGTGCCCCTTGTGCCTCCGCCTGTCCTTCCAAAGGTGGCTCCCCTGGAGGCTGCATATGAACTTCTGGCCTCCTCCCACTTTTGGCCCTCTCTTTCTCCCCAGAGGAGGTGCCTCCAGTGGAGAGCACAATCCCCATTCCCAGGGTAAGGGAAGGCTGTCTGATACCTGCAAGGCCCCAAGTGTTATGATTCCTCCAGAGTCCTGAGCTGAAGCCTGTTATTCCTGTCAAAGCAGCTCTGGAAAGATTTGAAGTTCTCCAGTTCACACGAGCAAGTAGCAGTAAGTTTAAAAAGTAAAATGCTAACAACTCGCATTCGCGAGCCCACTCAACCCTCTTATCCCGCCTGTGGATGAGGTTTTTAAAAATGTGGCCCACCTGCCTGCCTGTAGCGTCCATGCGACGCCCTGAAAATTGCACGGGCTGAGAAAAATTGCTGTGTATTACTGCCTCAAGGGCCTTAAGTAGCCTGTTAATTAATGGCAGACACGCCTCAGAAGTCATAGCGCGCCCGCCCTCCAAAATATCGGGGCACACACCCGACGTCACTGTGCGTCATTTTATGCGTCAGCGTGTCGAGCCTGCCCCCACATGTCGACAGCAAAATTCTGCCCTTAGAGTTATACAACACAGAAACAGGCCCTTCGGCCCATCGTGTCCGTGCCGGCCATCAAGCACCTATCTATTCTAATCCCATTTTCCAGCACTTGGCACATAGCCCTGTTTGCTATGGCGTTTCAAGTGCTCATCTAAAAGCTTCTTAAATGTTGTGAGGGTTCCTGCCTCTACCACCCCCTCAAGCAGTCTGTTCCAGATTCCAACCACCCTCTGGGTGAAAAAGATCTTTCCTCAAATCCCCTCTAAACCCCCTGCCCCTTACCTTAAACCTATGTCCCCTGGTTAATGACACCTCCGCTAAGGGGAAAAGTTTCTTCCTACCTACACTATCTATGCCCCTCATAATTTTGTATACCTCTACCAGGACCCCCTCACCCTCTGCTCTAAGGAAAACAACCCCTGCCTATCCAGTCTCTTTTCATAGCTGAAACGCTCCAGCCCAGGCAACATCCTGATGAATCTCCTCTGCACCCTCTCCAGTGCAATCACATCCTTCCTATAGTGTGGCGACCGGAACTGCACACAGTACACCAGCTGTGGCCTAACTAGCGTTTTATACAACTCCAACATAACCTCCCTGCTATTTTATTCTATGCCTCAGTTAATAAAGGCAAGTATCCCATATGCCTTCTTAACCACTTTATCTACCTATGCTGCTGCCTTCAGGGATCTATGGACATGTACACCAAGGTCCCTCTGATCCTCTTGTACTTCCTAGGGTCCTACCATTCATTGTGTATTCCCTTGCTGTATTAGCCCCCCCAAAATGCATCACCTCACACTTCTCAGGATTAAATTCCATTTGCCACTGCTCTGCCCATCTTACCAGCCCATCTATATTTCCCTGTAATCTAAGGCTTTTCTCCTCACTATTTATGACCATTTGTCACCATTTTCACATCATCTGCAAACTTACTGATCATATCTCCTATATTCATGTCTAAATCATTAATGTACACTACAAATAGCAAAGGTCCCAGCACCGATCCCTGTGGTACACCACTCATCATAGGATTCCAATCGTAAAAACAACATTTGACCATCACCCTCTGCCTCCTGCCACTAAGCCAATTTTAGATCCAATTTGTCAAATTGCCCTGGATCCCATGGGCTCTTACCTTCTTGACCATTCTCCCATGCGGGATCTTGTCAAAAGCCTTACTGAAGTCCATGTAGACTACATCAACCACACTACCCTCATCTACACAACTAGTCACCTCCTCGAAAACTTCAATCAAATTTGTTAGACATGATCTCCCCCTGACAAAGCCATGCTGACTATCCCTGATTAATCCCTGCCTCTCCAAGTGGAGATTAATCCTGTCCCTCAGAATTTTTTCCAATAGTTTCCCTATCACTGATGTTAGACTCACTGGCCTGTAATTACTTGGTTTATCCTTACTAACCTTCTTGAATAATGGTACCACATTTGCTGTCCTCCAGTCCTCTGGCACCTCTCCTATGGCCAGAGAGGATTTGAAAATTAGTGTCAGAGCCCCTGCAATCTCCTCCCTTGCTTCACATCGCAGCCTGGGGTACATCTCATCTGGGCCTGGGGATTTATCCACTTTTAAGCCCACTAAAACACTGATACCTCCTCCCTTTCAATGCTAATTTTTCAAGTATATCACAGTCCCCCTCCCTGATTTTTATATCTCTATTGTCCTTCTCCATAGTGAACACAGATGAAAAATAATCATTCAAAACCTCACCGACGTCCTCCGGCTCCACACACAGATTGCCACTTTGGCCCCTAACGGGCCCTATCCTTTCCCTGGTTATCCTCTTGCCTTAATATATTTATAAAATGCCTTGAGATTTTCCTTTATCTTGCCTGCCAGTGTTTTTTCATGCCCCCTCTTCACTCTCCTAAATACATTTTTAAGTACCCCCCCTACACTTTCTATACTCCTCTAGGGCTTCCGTTGTTTTCAGCTCTCTGTATCTGCCATAAGCCTCCTTTTTTCTTCCTTATTCAATCCTCTATCTGCCTTAACATCCAGGGTTCCCTGGGCTTGTTGGTCCTACTCTTCACCTTTACAGAAACATGTTGGCTCTGGACTATTTCCTTTTTGAATGACTCCCACTGGTCTAATGTAGACTTTCCTACAAGTAGTTGCTGCCAGTCCACTTTGGCCAGATCCTGTCTTATCATGTTGAAATCGGCCTTCCCTCAATTCAAGACCTTCACTTCTGGTCCATCTTTGTCCTTTTTCAAAACTACCTTATGGTCACTATCCCTGAAATGCTCCCCAGCATTCCAGATTCTATACACTGGAATATTGAGCTGCCAGTCCTGCTATTCCCTCAACCATGTCTCTGTGATAGCAACAATATCATATTCTCTTGTGTTATTCAATGCCCTCAATTCATCTGCCTTACTTGTAAGACTCCTTGTGATAAAATAGATGCAATCCAGCCTTGTATTATTCCCTTGTGCCTTAACAGGTTTATATTTGCTCTGCCTTCCAGACTGACTTAATTTTTCTCTACATTTGGCTGTGCATCACCCCCTACTGTACCTCCACTCTGTATCCCATCCCCCTGCCAAATTAGCTTGGACCCCCCACCCCACAACAGTACTTGCAAACCTCCCCGCGAGGACGTTGGTCCTGTTCTGGTTCAGGTGCAAACTGTCCGACTTATACAG
Source organism: Cetorhinus maximus (assembly GCF_964194155.1). Lineage (NCBI taxonomy): Eukaryota > Metazoa > Chordata > Chondrichthyes > Lamniformes > Cetorhinidae > Cetorhinus > Cetorhinus maximus. Next base: position 232,930,548 of record NC_135879.1, read on the forward strand.
GCCCCACCTCTGCCAGAAACAGGCCCAGTGATCCAGGGAACTAAAGCCCCCCCTCCTGCACCATCTCTTCAGCCACACAGTCATCCTCTCTATCCTCCCATTCCTATACTCACTAGCTGCATGTAACAGGAAGTGTTGCCACGCCATTTGACCAAATTTGAGGCCTACAATTTTTTTTTAGGTTTTTCCTGAATTCCTGACTAAAAGAAATCAGATGAAGCCTGCTGTAAACAAAACTGAGCAGGGTGATTTTTCACTTCACCGATTTGAGCATGAACCTGGCGAGGCCTCGTATTGAAACCATTCGATTTTCCATTTCAATCTGTTCAACTGGGGTGGTTTCTACAATGAGCGGGCGGGCGACCTGTCCCACCAACATATTAACCAGGGGAGATGTGGAAATTGCCACAGATGTTCACAAGCAGGAAACCTTCGAGGGTTAAAATTCGTTTCATTCAGGGCTCTGTAGGTAGTGCTAGTGATTCTAATGTGCACTGCGCCAGAATTACCTGCCGGTCTAGGGAGATGATAATATTCCCCTGTACCCTAACTGCGAGATTGGTCCACTTGTCCCACAAGTACCGCAGTTTTATTAGATCTATTTTGGAATGCTAATTTCAGAAGGCTCGCTCTTCTTACAGAATGTCTGACACTGCTGTTCCACTAGAAGCAGTAGTCATGCTGAAAACCTCCTTAAATGCACCAAGGGCATGATAGCCAAGGGATGGAGGCTTAAACTCATAAAAGGGATAGTGATGGCTCCTTTATTGCTGCAAGGAGACACACCAGCCCCAGGGGTCATAAATTCCCTCCTCATCCCACAGGAAGCATGAAACAGGGGATTCTCTGAAAGTGTGAGGACAGGGAGGTAACAAAGGTCTGAGGCATTTGGGGTTCTAGACAGGATGTAACAAATGGTGTTCTCCAAGGGTCTGTACTCAGGCTTTAGCTTGTCACTATATATATCAATTGAATGAAGGAATAGATCATTGTATATGCGCATTTCCAGATAACATTAAGCTGTGAAACTGGGAGATGAAGGAAGTTACAAACAGCCATAGACAGATAAAGTGAGCGGAAGATGGAGTTCAACATGGGGAAGAGTGAGGTCATCTACTTTGGATCCAAGAATGACAAATTGAAATATTTACTTCATGTTGAAAGATGAGGAACTGCAGAGAACCTAAAGGATTTAGGTGGCCATGTACACAAATCTCTAAAAGTTAATATGCTGGTGTAAAAAGCATTTAAAAAAGGCTAATGAAATGTTGGTCTTTATCTCAATGGGGCTAGAATACAAAGAGGGAAAATTATGCTCCAATTGTACAAAGCATCGATTGGACCCCTTCTGCCGTACCACTTTTCAGTTTTAAGCACCAAACCTCAAGAAACACATATTAGTTTTAGAAGGAGTACAGCAGGGTTTAAAGGGTTAATTGGCGAGGACAGATTGCATGAATGTGACTTGTATTCCAAATTGCTGTTCAGACGAGTGGGCGGCGCTGGAATTGAAGTGTTTAAAAGGATAAAGCGTTTCCAGTAGAGAGGGAGAAATTAATTCTTCTGGTGGGGGAATCCAGACAAGGTGGTACAATCTTAAAATTAGAGGGGGTTTCAATGCTTCTAACTGACAGGAATCAGCCTTGGCTCACTGATAGCCTCTGGTCTCTGAGTCAGAAGATCCAGAGACTTGAGCACATAATCTAGGCCAACATTTCAGTGTTGGACTTTCACAAGTGTCATCTTGCAGATGCAATTAACCCTATTTTCACTCTCAGGTGTGCACTATGTGGATAAGAGCACAAGAGTTCGCTTGGTCTCGCAGTCAAGATTTATTCCCCCGTATCCAAGCAGATTATCTGGTTGTTTGTCCCATTGATTTTCATGACATCTTGCTGTGCAAAAATTGGCGGCTTCATTTCCCTGCATCAAAAATGCAAGTTCTTTCTCCTGAATATATCTTTAAGGCTGCTTCCCTCAAAATATTGACACTTTTCCCCAGAAGGTTTAAGTGCTGCACTTCACTCCCTGTGAGGAGGCAGTGCAAGACTGCCTTTGTTTGAAAGTAATTTTGTTGTTAATTCATTTTTGTAACAAGTGCTGTTTTATTCAGCATCCCTAGTGTCCTGTGCCTAGCCATTGAGAGCGTTCTAATCTAAGGCCAAATGTAAAATCTAGAAAAAAGCCTCGTTCTTCACTCCTGACAGCACTCGATTTGATGAACACACAGTACATTATACAAATCTATCTCTGATTATAACATAACATATTCCATACATTATAGAGGAAATTTTTTTTTGTATTACTCTAACAAGAATTGACGTAGATAAGACAGACATGAATAACATAACCAATTTGGACAAGTTTACTAGAAGGCACCCTTTGAAATTTCCCCTGGCGACTCAGTCAGTTTATCTGATGTATTAGTTGAATCACTTTGTTCTTAAAGTACCATAGGTTCAATCCCAGCAGTCTGTCGAGTTTTCTGATCTCAACCAGGGGATGTTTGGAAGGTGCACAGGGTGGAGACGGGAGGGAAACCCCCATGGGAATCTCAGCGTGAGGCCTGGACCATTTCACCTCCCATTCAGTCAGACCAGCTCCCGCCCCTATCCGGCAGGACTGATGCTAAGGCCAGTAGACAGAAGAGGGGAATTGGGTCATGTCCCCTAGAGTGCCCACGGGAGGTTAAAGTGCCAGCTACAGGTACAGAGCTGGACTGGCTGGAAATACGATTAAGACAAGGGGCGGAATTTTGCCGTCGGTGAGCAGGGGGCGGGGCCCACTCGCCGACACGGGATGACGTTGGGTGGAACCCCCTAATTCATCCCGGCCCATTTAAATTTTCAGGAAGACGGGCCCGCAGCAAAATCAGCTGTGGGCCCGCTGACCTGTCAATGGCCAATTGAGGCCATTGACAGGATCATTAAAACAATTAAATAACCTGCCCATCCAACCTTAAGGTTGTCGGGCAGGCCAGGAGCCCCGGCGGCAAATAGAGAAAACATGAAACCTCATCCAGCGGCGTGATGAGGTTTCATGTAGGGATTTTAAAAGTTTAATAAACTTATATTGTAAATTATAAACATGTCCCATCTCATGTGATATTGTCACATGAGGGGGACATGTTAGGGAATATTTTTTGTTGTAATTTTCATATTTTTAAAGCTGTCAGCGATCTCCCTGAAGCAGCACTTAGCCTCAGGGAGATGTGCACCTTTTGTGCGCATGCGCAAATGAGCGCGCTCTTGCTTTTGGGGAATTCCCCCCCCCCCCCCACCCCCACCGCCAGCACAGGAAGCGCACAGCGGTTCCTGCCGGATGTCACGCTGTGCAGGCCTTAATTGGCCCACCCACGTAAAATGGCGGCGGGACCCGCTTCTCCGGCGGGGATCGGCTCCCCGCCCGCCGGAGATTGGGTCGGGCCCGCCCGCCCACCCGACAGGCAGAAAATTCTGCCCAAGGAGTTGGGGCTTTGGGAAGGGAAGAAAATCACTCAACATCGCAACTGTCATTAATGTCAAATCTGCGGCCATCGAACAGAAAGCACCATTTTAAGCAGTGGACACAGGGCATTGGAAGAAACATTTGCAGCTCTGAAATTGGTTTCTGTGCAGCGTAAGCACAGTAAAGGCTGAGCCCTACCTGTTGAAAAGGCAGCAGGAGAGCTGGAACACTTGATGGAAATTGGTGCTTCTAAGCTTGGATGGAGGCCAAGATATTACAATAGCACAAGTACAGCAAAAGCATTTAATGCTGTGTTCATCAACCCTTTCAAAAATGAACTTGATGAATATCTGGTTATGAAGGGAATTGAAGATAAAAGGAATAAGTACAAACAGGGATAATCAAATACTCCACAGAACACAATAGTTGATGTACTACAGGGACCATGGCATTATTGTCTCTGCAAAGAAATCAGCCAGGTTGAATATTAGAATTGTGTATCGAAATAATAACGAGGTATTGTGTAATTTTGCTGGACTAGATTTAGAGTCGGGGAAAGAGTTTGTCGTGCTTTTACTCAGTCTATGATGGGGGTAAACTGTACATGATCTGTGGAAGGAAAGGGCTTGATGGGAAAATAGCTTTCTCTTATTGCATTCTTTCTTATGTTCTAAGGTTAAAGGAAAAAAATAAAGACTTGCATTTATATAGTGATGCCCTCAAGACATCCAAAAGTGCAGCGCAGTCAGTGGCGTACTTTGAAATGTAGTCACTGTTGTAACGTAGAAAATATGGCAGCATTCAAGGCAGGCACGAAGAAGCTAATTGGCGATTCCTTGGCAACCACGCTTTCTTTTTCATTATAGGACTACCCCCTCACACAACAACAGGTGTCACACCTGCACAGTTGTTGTTGAAACGTCGTCTCAGGACAAGATTGAGCTTAATAATGCTGAATTTAGAGGGGAAGATAGAAAGGAGTCAGGTAAGTCAGAAAACTAAGACACAACTGGAATAGTCGCTAGAGGAAATTTACCATAGGAGAGCAGGTATACGTGAAAACCTTCAGGGAAGGACCAAAGTGGTTACCGGGTGAAATAAGTGCAGTACTGGACTTCTGTCTTACCACATGGAGGGGGAAGGCCAGATCATCTGTAAACATGTGGACCATTTAAGGAAGAGAGAGACAAATCATCAAGATATGGTTCCACCAGTGATCATGACCGAGTCTGTGTTTCCTGTTGAGGATACTCAACCCAGGACTGACATGTCTGATGTTCCTGTAAGATACAGAGCTGCAAGTGCCCACCAAAGCACCTGATGCTCAGGCAACTCTGGAAAAGGAGGTTCCTGACAAAGAATCTGAAGTTTTGGAGCTGTGATGTTCCATACGTACCAGGAAACTACCTGAAAGATTGAACTTGTAAACTCGCTCTGAAGAAGGGTCATAAGAACTCGAAACGTTAACTTTGTTTTTCTCTCTCCACAGATGCTGTCAGATGTGCTGAGTTTTTCCACATTTTCTGTTTTTATTTCAGATTTCCAGCATTCACAGTGTTTTGCTTTTATCTTTGTAAATTCCTTACCCAGTGTAAATATTATGTTGTCTTGAAAAATATGTACTTTTAAGTATAATATGTAAAGCTGAGTTAAAGGGGGAGGAATGTAGTAATTAGGGCTTTATTTAGTGTGTAATGTAACTTTAAGAAAAATACTTCTTAGGCAAGATCACATGATCTGTAGTAACCAATAGGAGAATTGCGTGGGCTACCTCAGCAGTCAGTATAGAGATAGAGTTGGAGTTGAAAGCACATGTGTAGTTGCTTCTGAGTATATTGTAAATAAACTTTACATTTCCAAGAAGTGTCTGCAATTCAACCCTTTCATTAATAGTACAACTCGACCACCCTAAAACATCTCCTTACTTAAGGAAGGATGTAAATGCGTTAGAAGCAGTTCAGAGAAGGTTTACTAGACAAATACCCGGTTGATGGGTACGTTGTCTTATGAGGAAAGGTTGGGCAGGCTGGGCTTGTATCTGCTGGAGTTTAGAAGAGAAAGAGGTGACTTGATTGAAACATAAGATCCTGAGAGGTCTTGGCAATATTGATGTGGAGACGATATTCCCTCCTAGGGGCCACTGTTTAAAAATAAGGGGTCACCAATTTAAGACAGAGATGAGGAGAATTTTTTCTGAGTGTTGAGAGTCTTTGAAACCCTCTTCCTCAAAAGGCAGTGGAAGAAGAGCCTGTGAATATTTTTAAGGCAGAGGTAGATAGATCCTTGATAAGCAAAGGAGTGAATGTGGAGTTCAGATTACAATCAGATCAGGCATGATCTTAATGAATAGCAGAGCAAAACTCGAAAGGCTGAGTGGTCTACTCCTGCTCCTAATTCGTATGTTCGTAAGTCCAGCTCGCCAGAATCATCTCCCAACTCTGGATCATCCGATCACACTGATGTCTTACACAGCTGTACATAAGTGAAGTGCACCTGGCGAGCTGCACTTTGCTCGAGATAGCTGAGTTCTCCTTGTCAGTAACCATTGTACCTGAGCTGGTTGGGCAAGCTGTGTCTGTGACCCTGAAGCTAAGGGTGCGTTTCTGTGTAACCTTTTTGAAACTAACATGGCAGGTTTAATTTGGACTGCCAAGGTCATGGCTTTTTCCAAACTTGAGCCATCGTCCTCCACGAGCAGAGGTTCCATAATTTGTGAAATTGAAGTCTTCGCAATTAATTGGTCACAAATCAGTCCATTGGTTAGTGTACCAAATTTACACGTCGAAGCAAATTGCTGAAATGCTGCCATGTATTGTTTGATGAGCTCATCATTTCCCTGGCATCTCTGATGGAAGGCATGTCATTCAATCACAACAACTTTTTTGGCCCAAAGTATTTTTCGAGAGCACTTACTGACATTCCAAATGTAGATGAATTTTCTGTGAACTATTCAGATATTTGCTGGCCTTTTGCTCTGAGACCATGTACATGCATTGCATTTTTTAAAGATTACTGCTACATCCAGACTGTCCATCCCTGCAGTGAGCGAGTTGGTCTTGAACCCCAAAATCCATTGATCCCAGGACATGGGAGGATTTCCCAGTGATAAAAGAAACGGTTCTGGAGCCAGTAAAGTTAAACTTTTCTCAACCGTCCTTGTTGTTAATTTTGTTTCTTCACTGGTTTGCTGTATATCTTAGATGTCTGATTTATCTCAGAGCATTACAGAGATGACACCAGTTCTAAATCCAACAGGGTTATTTATATTACTTTTAAATATCTCAGAACTCATAGGATTTTGTACACGTACATGGTTTCAACCCAGAGCCCAGATCCTTTCTGGAACATTCTCTGCGCGGGGTCATTACTTAACTTTCTAGCTCCACCCATAGGCTTAAGTAATCAAGATCAGGGAACAGAATAACGTAATCAAACACAGATCAATCAAACCAATGAACACTATAGTGCCTTTCCTAACCTCAGGACCTCCCAAAGCACTTTATAGATGATGTATTCCCCTTCAACCATACTGAATTGTAAATGTATCAGACGTTCCTTCATCAACATCCTGGATCGCCCTATTCAAAATCACAGTGGGTGCAGCTATACAGCATGACCACAGTGAATCAAAAATGGGAGCTCACCACCACCTTCTCAAGGGAAATTAGGGATGGGTAATAAATGCTGGCCTTTTCGGTGACACCCACATCCCACAAACATATCAAAAAATTGTGGCAGCCGGACTGTGCACAGCAAGATTATACAAACTGTATTGAGATGATGATCATCTATTTTATTGATAAATATTGACCAGTACATTGGGATTGACCATCAACATTTCTTTTGGCGGTACTAGGAGATCTTTTATGTCTGAAAAGGCCGATGGGGCCTCAATTTAACGTCTTATCCAAAAAAAAAGTGTACCTGTGACAATGCAGCCTGCTCTTAGTCCTGCACTGAAATATCAGCCTAAATTATGTGCTCGAGTCCCTGGAGTGAGGCTCGAACTCACGACCTTCTGATTTAAAATAATATTATTTATTAACATTAAAGTTAATGCATGAGTGCCTTTGCTAGCAATGGTAAAACAATACATGAAGATTAGGAGTGAAATGTAGAGCTGCAGCATTGATTCATGAGCTGAATAACAAAAGCAAGAACCTGAGCAGCCCAACAAGCTTCTTATGCTCTCTTCTCTTTCCTCAACTCATTTCAATATCATACTGTCCTTTAAGCAACACTCCCAACTGACAACTGACTCAGGACAAGGTCAGGTGAAAGAGAAGCCTTGAAACCTAGGCTCATCTTGTTCTGCTTAGGAGCCAAGCAGCTGAATCTCTTACCTTTACAAGTAAATTTACAAGTAGAATCACAGATTCATAGAATGGCAACAGCATGGAAGGAGGCCATTCAGCCCATTGTTTCGATGCTGGCTCTCTGTGAAAGCAACTCTCCTGATCCCAATCCTCCATCCTTTCCCCATAGCCCTGCAATTTTTTTTTCTTTAGGTAATTATCCAATTCCCTTTTGAAAGTCACAATTGAATCTGCCTCCACCACACTCTTAGGCAGTGCATTCCAGGTCCTAACTATTCACTGTGTCAACAAAATTTTCCTCATATTACCAGAGGTTCTTTTACTAATTAAATCAGTGTTCACTGGTTATTGACCATTCCACCAATGGAACTGATTCTGCCTATCTATTCTGTCTCCACCCCTCATGAGCTTGCAGGGAACATAAAAAACCGACTGTAAAAGTTTCTAAAGGTATGTGAAGAGAAATAGATTGGTGAAGACAAATGTAGGTCCCGTACAGTCAGAAACAGGGGAATTTATAATGGGGAATAAAGAAATGGCTGACCAACTAAATACATACTTTAGTTCTGTCTTCACAAAGAAGGACACAAATAACATATCAGAAATGTTGGTGAACACAGGGGTTAGTGAGAGGGAGGAACTGAAAGAAATCAGTATTAGTAGGGAAATGGGGTTGGGGAAATTGATGGGATTGAAGGCCAATAAATCCCCAGGGCCTGATAATCTACATCCCAGAGTACTTAAGGAAGTGGCCCTAGAAATAGTGGATGCATTGGTGGTCATCTTCCGAGATTCTATAGACTCTGGAACAGTTCCTACAGATTTGAGGGTAGCTAATGTAACCCCACTATTTAAAAAGGGAGGTAGAGAGAAAACAGGGAATTATAGACCAGTCATCCTGACGTCGGTAGTGGGGAAAATTCTAGAGTCCATTATAAAAGATTTAATAGCTGAGCACTTGGAAAACAGTGGCAGAATTGAACATGGATTTATGAAAGGGAAATCATGCTTGACAAGTCTACTGGAATTTTTCGAGGATGAAATTAGTAGAGTTGATGAGGGGGAGCCAACTTGATGTGGTTTATTTGGATTTTCAGAAGGCTTTCGACAAAGTCCCACATGAGAGATTGGCGTGTAAAATTAAAGCGCATGGGATTGGGGGTAGTGTATTAAGATGGATAGAAAACTGGTTGGCAGACAGGAAACAAAGAGTAGCAATAAACAGGTCTTTTTTTGAATGGCAGGCAGTGACTAGTGGGGTACTGCAGGGATCGGTGCTGGGACCCCAGCTATTCACAATATATATTAATGATTTAGATGAGGGAATTAAATGTAATATCTCAAATTTACAGATGACACAAAGCTGGGTGGGAGGGTGAGCTGTGAGGAGGATGCAGAGATGCTTCAGTGTGATTTGGACAAGCTGAGTGAGTGGGAAAATGCATGGCAGATGCAGTATAATATAGATAAATGTGAGGTTATCCATTTTGGTAGCAAAAGCAAGAAGGCAAATTATTATCTGAATGGCTATAAATTGAGAGAGGGGAATGTGCAACGAGACCTGGGTGTTCTTGTACACCAGTCGCTGAAGGTAAGCATGCAGGTGCAGCAGGCGGTAAAGAAGGCAAATGGCATGTTGGCCTTCATAGCGAGAGGATTCAAGTACAGGAACAGGGATGTCTTGCTGCAATTATACAGGGCCTTGGTGAGACCACACTTGGAATGTTGTGTGCAGTTTCGTCTCCTTATCTGAGGAACGATGTACTTGCTATAGAGGGAGTGCAGCGAAGGTTTACCAGACTGATTCCTGGCATGGCGGGACTGACATATGAGGAGAGATTGAGTCAATTAGGATTATATTCACTGGAGTTCAGAAGAATGAGGGGAGATCTCATAGAAACCTATAAAAATTCTAACAGGACTAGACAGGGCAGAAGCAAGAAGGATGTTCCCGATATGGGGGAGTCCAGAATCAGGTGTTACAGTCTGAGGATGCAGGGTAGACCATTTAGGGCTGAGATGAGGAGAAATTTCTTCACCCAGAGAGTGGTGAGCCTGTGGAATGCGCTACCACAGAAAATAGTTGAGACCAAAACATTGCATGTTTTCAAGAAGGAGTTAGATATAGCTCTTGGGGCAAAAGGGATCAAAGGGTATGGGGAGAAAGCGGGAGCAGGCTATTGAGTTGGATGATCAGCCATGATCATAATGAATGGCGGAGCAGGCTCGAAGGGCTGAATGGCCTACTCCTGCTCCTAGTTTCTATCTTTCTATGTTTCTATGATTTCAAACATCCCTTTCAAAGCTCCTCTCAACCTTCTCTTTTCTAAGGAGAACAACCTCACATAACTGAATTGCCCATCCCTGGAATCAATCTTGTAAACCTCTTCTGCACCCTCTCCAATGCCTTCATATCCTTCCTAAAATACGATGACCAGAATTGCACACAATATTCCAGTCGACACTGAAACCCAGAGCTCAAGCTGCATCAGCTGATGACACCTCCTGCACATGTGGTTGTCCAGGACATGAGAAGCAGCCTTGAATTCCCACATAGAATAGGATGCGCATTCCACATGACTGAGGTGGCCTGCCATACCTCTATTTATTAGCCTATTTACTAAATGAACTTAAACCTTGAACAAATACTCACCTGCTGTAAAGTATTCTGGCCTTGTAAGTATTTCCTACCATACCACAGCCAGCAACTTGCAGCTTGCTGCCAAAATGACCAATTTCAGGCTGAAAGCGCTAGGAAAGCAAAAAGTATCAGGGGTGCAGCTTAAAATATCACTGGGCTGGGCAGATGATCCAGGAGCGTGATGGACAAGTCCAGTGTGACAACACCTTGTGGCACAGCTTCTGCTTAGACAAGCATTTTTATATTTTAAACGCCCTCTTGAGCCACAAAGGAGCAATGTGAAAGGCAGGTCGAGTTTGGCAGTGGTGTTGGCAGTCCACTCATCCAATACATGCACACGAGCAGCCTCTGGGTCTCGTGGTGAATTTTTCACATGTCATTACTTGGATAAGTTAAAGGAATAAGCCAATTATGGAGAAAGAATTTCTCCGGCCTGTATCTATTAAAGTCTTAACCTCAGGTCAATAACTGTTTTCTATGTTTTTTTACATTGTTTGTAATTGTCTAAGAAATATGGACTGAAAGGCAGCTTCACAAATGCATCTATGACATTGCTGCATACAATGACCAGAAATCAATCCCCCATTATTACTGAACTATGGCCAAGAAGCCATAATGATAAGGTGGTACTAGTGATGTTCTTATAGAAAGAACTCTAATGGGCTGAAGGTTGTCCTTTACCTCAGTTGATCCTGTAACGTGACTTTAACTGCCGAAACTGCTTTAAATTGTTAGAGATGCGAAGCCTAAGGAGTCAGAGGTGAAAAAGTCATTCATTTAAAATTGGCACTAAGTCTTACCCAGAGAACCACTGGGGTGCAAAATGATTTGACAGGGAGTATGGTTGAAGCCACTGCATTTTTAAGGGGATCATGGATAATTATTTGAAGCAGACACAGGACCAGGGGAGGACACTGATTAGTTTTGGCTTGCTCTGGCAGAAAACCAAACAGATGTGACGGGGAATTTCTGTGCTATGAGCTTTCATGGTTCTAAAATAAGGCATCTGATTGCCACAGTACCTAATATTACAACAAGCTTACGTGGTCAACAGCTGTGCCACTCTTGCGTAATCACTGGGTCAAAATATTGAAATTCAAAGGGTGATGCAGCAGTTCAAGGACCAGCACCACCTTCTCAGGCCATTAGTAATTAGGAAAGCAGATGGGATATTAGTCTTTTCATGTAAAGGGGTTGAAATATAAGAGGAAGGAAGTCTTTCCACAATTATGCATGGCTTTGGTGTGTCCACACCTGGCACTCGGTACAGTTTTGGTCTCCTTACCCTAGAAAGAATATACTTGCCCTAGAGGCATTGCATAAAAGGGTCACTGGGGCTGATTTCTGGCATGAGAGGGTTGTCTTATGAGGGGAGACAGAGTACAGTGTGTCTATATTTCCTGGAGTTCAGAAGAATGAGTGATCTCATTGAAATGTATAAAACTCTGCGAGGACTTGATAGAGGATGTTTCTCCTGGCTGGAGACTCTATTGAGACCAGGAGAAATTTTTTCACTCAGAGGGCTGAGGGTCATTGGAATTCTCTGTCACAGAGAACTGTGGATACTCTGTCACTGAGTATGTTGAAGAAAGAGATCATTTGAGATTTGGTTGAAATTGTGTTCGAGCTTATCCAGGGAGAAAAGAATTAGTGTGGAGCCTGTCAAAGGATTGTGAGGCAGCTTACCACAGTATGCCTGCTGAGAGGAAAAAAACTTGGGCAAGTTGTTGAGCCAAAGCAAACGTATACAGCGTGAAGCATCAAACAGCTAATCAGAAAGGTGAGAATTACTTCAAATCCAAGCAAACTATGAACAAAACATTGAATGCATCAGTTTTGTTGACAGGAGCAGGTGTGGAATATGTGTGAGTGTGAGCAGATGGAGGTGGGATAAAGTGCTGCATTGGTGATTGGAGCTGAGGTTTGTGCAGCATGGGAGGGAAGGATTTGTAATACTTGTAGTAAAAAGACATGCGGAGGAGTCTTACCTTGGCAGTCCTGGTAAGATTGTTCATTTTTTTTTCTAGCCAGGCCTTGGGAATGGTTGCCAGCACTGATCTGTCTGCCATTTCTCTCTAGTCACTGTGATTGCTTGGGAAAATTGGAATGCCCTAGCCACAGTTTCCACACGCTACCAATTAAAAATGCACCTCCCCTTTAAGAGCTGCAGGTTGGCTGCCCAATGGCAACAGCTGATCAGCAGTGTGATTGGACTTGGCAGCTCAGGTAAACCTTTGCACATAATGCCTGTGCAAGTTATTTTGTCCCAGTACTGCCCCCATACATGGCAAATGTAGGGATGGTGGTGAGACAAAAAGCACCTCCTAAATTTCTCCAAATTCTTTCTCTACATTTTTCCAGGGATCCGTTTTAATTTTAAGTTCCTAATTTCAGCTTTAATTTATACAGCAGAGTGGGCCATTTAACAATGTCTCTCCTGACCTAATCATCGGAGAAGTTTTGAATAGGCTTAGTATGTCACAGTCAAACACATTTGAAGGTCATTCATTTCTTTTCATCCATTGTTTCTCCCAGAGAATAACGAAGAGCACAAGTAGATCCCACGGGTACTCCTGCCAATCAAGGATGGGATCATTGAGCAGTCTGCCCCTCTCTGTGCCACATATTCATTCACAGGAGCATCACCAATTCTCCGCAATAATAAACATTACCCAGCTCCGTTAATACTCAGCCCAGCAAGCAAAAATTTCCCCGTTACGGAATTCTTCTTCCATTTGAGAAGAACAAGACTTGCATTACTTGCATTTCAGCATCTTTCGTCACCTCAGGATGTCACAAAGTGCTTTACAGCCAGTTAAGTACTTTTGTGAAGTGTTGTTGCTGTTGTAATGTAATTGTCATATTTGGTGTATGAAAGGGTTAAATTTCAAATGCTGATATTAATATCTGATAATAGTGTTTGCCTATAATGCATTGGAGTCTTTCAAAGTAATTCTAAATTTCTTAGATTTAATCTTAGACCTAAGTCATCTCGTTTCTGATCCTTTAACTACTGGAAATAGTCTGATTTCTATCCACTCTGTCAGTGCTCACCACAGCCCACAAAGCATTCTAGAGGCTCACTTCTCTCTGGGTAAAGAAGAACCATCCAACATTTAGCCTATTCCTAGTTCTGCCTTGTTTAAATGGAAGCTATTAGACTGCTGTATATTGGATGTATTACATTGATACATCATCATCTCAGATCAAAATGGGGAGATGCTGTTAGTGGTAATGTCAGTGAATTAGTAATCCAGAGGCCTAGGCCAATGCTCTGGGGGCAAGGTTCAAATTCCACCACGGCAGCTGGTAAAATCCCACCTGGCTCACTAATGCCCTTTAGGGAAGGAAATCTGCCATCCTTACCTGGTCTGGCCTACGTGTGACTCCAGACCCTCAACAATGTGGTTGACTCTTAACTGCCCTCTGAAGTGGCCTAGCAAACCACTCAGATCAAAGACAATTAGGGATGGGCAATAAGTGCTTGTGCCCACACCCCATGAAAGAATAAAGGAAAAATGAGTCTGATGTATTGCCTGCTTGCTTCGTGGTGAAGGAGACTGCCACAGTTAGCTCTCTAAGCCCACAAACGAATAAATGTCAATAAATGTCCTCGAGCTGACAAAAACTGGAACAAAAGCAAACCTGACAGATTGGATTGGAGAGATTGATACGATGTGTTGTTCCCGCTAGACCAACGTCTCAAAAAGCTGTGATGACAAGAACAGTGGCTGAAGGAGAAAATAAAGAGACGACACAGAAGATGGAGTGATAATGGAAGTCAGGAAAATGTTAGCATTGTATGTTACTGCACTGGCAACCCAAAGGTCTGAATTTATGATCCAGAGACGGGAGTTCAAATGTCACCAGGGCAGGTGGGGAATATGCATTCAGTTAATTAAAGAAATCTGGAATTTGAAACTAGTCAGTGATGGTGAGCATGAAACTACTGGATTGTCACAAGAACCCATCTGGCTCACTAACATGAAGGAAATATGATGCTCTTAACTGGCCCTGGCCTATATGTAACTCCAGACCTATGGTGATCTAGTTGATTCATAACTGCCCTCAGAAATGGCCTAGCAAGCCACCCAGTTGTATTCAAGAAGGCGGCTCACCACCATCTCCTCAGGGGCAATGAGAGATTGGCAATAAATGCTGGACTTGCCCACGTCCCATGAATTAATAAAACAAAAGCCAGTGTGAACTTAGGTGAAAGACGTTGTGGTCAAAGTTCAAGGTGATACAAAAAAACCGCTGAGACATTGGAAGGCAGGCATTCAGAATACAACAGTGGGGGAGATCATCCGTGACAGAACTGGACAAAAAGATAAACCTAGGAAGATGTAAAATGGAAGAGAGGGAGAAAAAAAGTGACATAATTTATCAGACAGTTGTAGACAAGGTCAGTGTAAAGGGAGAGCAAAACAAAAAGGGGACCGAGATTCGGAGAGCAACATTTAATGCGAGGCAGAGGAATAGAATAACGCAAGAAATGTGGGGTGTGAAATTTGGGCCCAGGATGACACGACAGAGGCCGAATGCCCTGATTGGGGTGCGTGCTTCATTGTCAGCCGCTATGGGCATGCCAAGCATGGCATTCGATGATGGGAAGGGCACTGGTGCAGGCATGCCCCTGCATGCTCTAGAAACAGCTGATGCCAATTAACCTGATGTCACCCAGCCTCAGTGGCTGATGTGACGGCCACTTGCCAAACCTGGACTGCGCAAGTCCATTCAATGAATTTGCACATCACGCACCAACGATCAAACTGCAAGACTAGCCCAGTGCTGGCATTATTTAAAGGGTCATGCACCCAACTTGCAGGGAAGTTTATTTTGTAAAACTTCTGTTATTGCGGAGCATCAGAGAGTACTCTGGGGTGTTCTTAGAGGATATTGTGGTGACTTCCTGGATTTGACAGGGGGTGCTGCTGCATCCTCACAGGCAGAGCAGAGGATTTGGTGACCTAACCAGGTTATCTCATTGAAATGTTCAAGATTATGAAGAGGTTTGACAGGGTAGGCACTGAGACGTTGTTTCCCCCTGGCTGGGAAATCTAGAACCCAGGGACACAGTCTAAGGATAAGGGACTGATCACTTAGGACTGAGATGCTGAGAAATTAACTTCACTCAAAGGGTTGTGAATCTTTAGAGAGCTGTGCATGCACCATCATTGAATATATTTAAGGCTGAGACAGACAGATTTTTAATCTCTCACGGAATCAAGGGAACTGGGGAGTGGGCAGGAAAGTGAAAAGCTCCGCAGTCCGTATGGTCTTCTGCTCTTATTTCTTATGTTCTTATGTACCCACACCCCCACCACCCCCTCCCCCCCACCCCCCCACCCCACCACAAGAAATTATTTCTCCATCTAGCCTACCAATCCTCAAACTCCACAATAAGATCATCCCTTAATCTTCCAATCTCAGTGAGATACAAGCCTAGCCTATGCAACCTGTCCTCATAATTTAAATCCTTTCGCCCCAGTGTCATACGTAAAAGGAAATTTACATAGCAAATCTTAAACAGGCAGGTGTCAGAGCGCTATATATCGGGGAATTGTCTGGCCCTTCAATTATGTTGTCAGGACTTAATATTAAATAGCATTCTGCAAACTGATGTGCATTTCTGGGACTGATATAAATGCTGACTAGACACCTAGACAGGGTTTTAAATGGATAGAAACCCAATGTAATGGAATCCACACATTCTATCAACCGATTGTGTCCACATTACACCCACATACTGATCATAGCCGGACAAAAACCTAACCTATTGTTTTTTACTCCTTCCAGATGCTGACTCAGGACCTGATTCAGATTCAAGCTTTGCTGTGTGTGTTCCAGCAATTTCTGTTTCTATGTCAAAGTTCCAGCATTTGAAATGATTGCTTTTAATCTCTGTTGAATAGTTTCATGCCTACTCAATAAATCAGAGCATCCATGCTTTTGTTTTTGGTCAAGAGGGCATTTTTCAATCAATTCAGCTACCAGTGCTACTCACTCGCAGCCAGAATCTCATTTTGAGATGCTTAATTATTAAGTCTAAATGGTCTCCAATAGTTGGGTGCTATGGTCCCAATATTTTGCTAATGTACAGCATTGAGGGGAGTGCCGCACAGTCAGTTCTATCTTTCAAATTAGGAATTGAACTGAGGCCTGGTTTGCCCTCTCAGTTGGTGGTAAAATAACTTATATTTTAAAGAAGAGCAGGGGGGCTAAACCCAGTGACCCAGCTAAAATTTACCCCTCAATCAACACCAATAAAACAGATTATCTGATCATTATTGCATTACTGTTTGTAGGTTCACTAATGTCCTTTAGGGAAGGAAATCTGCCATTTTTACCCAGTTGTGCCTACATGTGACTCCAGATCCACAGCGACATGGTTGATGCTTGACTGCCCTCCGAAGGTGCCTAGCAAGCCACTCAATTCAAAAGCAATTAGAGTTGGGCAACAAATGCCAGCCCTGCCAGTGACACCCATAAATCCATGAAAGAATAAATTTAAAGCAAGGGCTTTGCTATACGCAAATTGGCTGTTGCATTTTCTACATTACAAAAGTGACTACCCTTCAGAATACACTTCATTGGCTGTAAATTGATTTGGGACATCCTGTGACCATGCATGTCTTTCTTTTATATAGCTTCTGGGAAGCAATCATCCCCCAGGCACTATGATGAGTACCTGCTTCAATGAGATCAGCAGTAAAGATTCCCAGCTCTTGGAGCCCAACACTCATCAAACGCCCATGGATTTTCAAGGTCTTTCTGCATATCTGCCAGCCACTGGCACATGAACACTTTATTGTTAATTCATGACTATATACAATTCGCAATTACCATCATGCATGGTGCTGCTACTGCCATTCAAGCTCCTTCTAGACTGTTCTCTCAATCTATTACCATGTGACTCGATACATCATACCATGGGTGGTGCTATTCTCCAGTCCCACATTAACCCTTGCTCTGCCGAGCACCTTTACATTACATTGGCTTTCAGGCACCTACAACATCATACAACCGGTCAGGACTTCAAGTTTCAGTCCATAATCTAGGCTGACACTCCAGTGCTGTACTGAGGGAGTGCCACACTGTCAGAGGTCGCATCCTGCAGAACCAATATTAATCCAAGGCCCATCTTCTCTCTCAGGTAGACATAAAAGGTCCTGTGCAACTATTCAATGAGCAGCAGGGTGGGGTGGTGGGGATTATCCTGAACAATGCTTATCCCTCAGCTAACAGTACTAAAATGCAGATTAGCTAGTCATGTATCACATTGCTGTTCATTAGAGCTGGCTGTGTGAAAATCGGTTGCTGGGTTTACTAACATTACAGCAGTGACCACAAGGTGCTATGTAAATGCATGTTCTTTCTTTCGAAACCTGCTTTGAATAAATTCCACAAATCACTTGGCGTGTGAAATTCCATTTCTTCTTATTTTGACAGGGATTTTAATACACAAGGAGCCCAGACTCAAGTAACAAGCCTTACTTGCAGTAAAATGTGTTTTATTGAAGTATAATCAGAGTTTGATTGTTGTGGGCTGCATTCTGACTGATACAGTGTTCCCAAAAACAATTTAAGCAACAGAGCTGATCGCTTCTCGGCCTTTTGGCTAAGATCAAGTGTAGTGTTGCAGGGGCGACACTATGGTCCTGCCAAGGCAAGGTCGGGATGGAAGGGCGATAACCAATCGCAATCCAAATCCATACCGTGGATTACCTATCACCGTCCGAGTCACGGTGAACCACAGCGAAGGAGGATCACCTATGGATCGGGGCTTCTTCACCAGGAGGATCCTGTTGAAGGCGTGCGGCTTCCAAGCTACGGAGATCTTCACCCTGCACGACTCCCGCAAAGGGGGTTATTTTGACGTCACGTTCAAGCGGGTGGCAGACTGCGTCCGGCTCCTGAGGGTGTTCGAGGAGAAGAGAGACCTGCCGGAGATGAAGATCCTGACGGCGGAGCCGCACTTTTCTCTGCCGTTGCAACGGGAACGTGAGGTGATGGTGCATGTGTACAACCCCTTCGTCCCTGTCGCCGACGTGGTCACCTTCCTCACCAGGTACTTCGATAAGGTGGGGAGCGGCACCGAGATTCGAGACGACTTGGGGATCTGGACAGGCAAACGCCTGTTTAAGGTCACGCTAAAGACCGATGGTAAGGGAGCCATTTTCCACCCTCCTTCCAGTTTCGCAATCGGGGGAAACCGTGGCTACCTGGTCTACGCTGGGCAACCCAAGCATTGTCGCTCATGCGGCAAGGCTGGCCATGTGGCGGCCAACTGCAGCGCCTCCCTCTGCAAGATCTGCAAACAGGAAGGGCACCAGACAAAAGACTGCAAACAGGCCAAGTGCTGCAACCTGTGTGGCGAGGCAAGTCACCTCTACAGGACCTGCCCCAAACGCTGCCGTACTTACGCACAGGCAGCCAAAGCCGACCAGGGGGAAGCAGAAGAAAGGTTCCGTGTCACTCCAACCACCAAGGCCCCCAGGGAGCTCAACGGGACAAAGGAGGACACAGAGAGAGACAAGGTGGAGAAAGAGATTGAGGCAACAGAGAGCCAATCAACAGCACTACCCCCTGAACCTCCCAGTCCTCAGGAATCAATGGAGGAGGAGGCAGCAGTGGAAAAGCAGCAGGGGGAGTGGCGGACGGTGAAGAACAAGAAAAGTAAGAGGGAGCGAAGAAGAAGCAAAGGCGTTTCCCAGAGAAGCGGCAAGAGGCGTCTCCCATCCGACACGGATGACAAGGGCAGCAGCTCTTCGGATGATGAAGTGCCAGAGCGGCACCGACAGAAGAGGCGGCAAAGCTCCAGGGCGTTGGAGGACGAGACACCCGAGCTCCAGAAAATTGGAGACAACAAGGAGACCAGCGCACCCCAACTTTGCCTGCAACCTGAGGAGGCCAGTGCACCACAGCCCCTGGAATCTGGGAGCAGTGAGGCAATCATCGCACCCCAGCTCCAGGAAGCCGGGAACAGCAACACCCCAGAGGGGGTGAGTTTTGGAGAAGCTTCTCCAGCAAAGGTCATCTCAAAACCCGCTCTCTACGTGAACCTCCAGATGCCACTGGAGCAGAACACGGCCAAGGAGATCTACCTAAGCCCATCCAAAGTGAAGGAATTTGAGCTCACTACGGGTATGAAGGAGCAGACTAAAGGTCTGGGACTCTCAGAGACAGTGGGTTTGGTAGGAGAATAAATGCTTTAAAATGGGTTTAAAGATTGTATCCATAAATGTGCGTAGCATTAAATCTACTACGCGATGTGTTGCGACCTTGGACTACCTAGCCAAGGTCAAAGCTGACCTGTTGTTTCTGCAGGAGTGTGCGATACCGCACCTCAGCTCCTACAGGCAATGGTCACGATGGTGGTCCCACGGGCCATCGATCTGGTCGGGCGGAAACGACTCTCGTTCCTCCGGCCTGGGTATTCTGCTGCGGGGAGGCAACTTCACCGTCTCCGAGGTCAAGGAGGTGGTGGGCGGGCGACTCCTCGTAGCAGACGTAATGTACAAGAACGCTCCACTCCGGTTAATTAACGTGTATGGCCCGGCACAAGGGGCTGAGCGGCTGGAGGTTTTTCAGCAGCTCCCACTGCTGCTGGCGACCTCCAGGCCAGTCATTCTGGGCGGGGACTTCAACTGCATCATCGATGCGGCTGGACGATCCGGCAGGGCCGGAAGCAGATTGGACGCTACGTCCAGATCCCTGATGGAAACAGTTAAGGATGCCAAGCTGCACGACGTCTTCAGCAACCCTGCAGACGGAGCGCAGCGTAGATACACCTGGTCGCGGCCAGACGGGTCCATTCGTTCCAGGATAGACTTCCTGTTTGTGTCCCGTGCATTCACAGTCAGATCCACCGACGTCAAGCCGGTGTTCTTCTCTGACCACTGCCTCCTACTGGCGGACTGCCACTTGGAGGAAGACCTGAGGGTGGGCAGGGGGGCATGGAAGCTAAATTTGCAACTGCTGACCCCAGAGAACATTGAGGAGCTCAAGAGGGATTACAAAGGTTGGAGAACCGTGAAACCCCTCTTTGAGTCCCTGACACACTGGTGGGAAGTGATCAAGGGAAGCATCAAGAGGTTTTTCATCCGCAAAGGCACCCAGAAAGCTAGAAAGGAACAGAGGGAAATGTCCCGACTCCAGGAAAAGATGCAGAATCTGCTCCGGCTGCAGTCGATGGGGGTCGATGTCAAGGAGGAGCTCCAAGAGGTGAAGGGCCAGCAAGCCTCGCACTTTGCCTCGGAGGCCTCCAAGATCATCTTCCGTTCCAGAGTCCGCTCCGTGGAGCAGGATGAGACGTGCTCACGTTTCTTCTTCCAAAAGGTACACAGAGAGCGCTCTGTGATCAGCAGCCTGAAGGAAGAAGACGGCTCAGTAAAGTCATCACGGTCCGACATTCTGAGGATCAGCAAATCCTTTTATGCCGGACTGTATGACGTGAAGCCCACGGACAGCACGGCCTCCCAGTCCTTCCTGTCCTCTATCACGGAGGTCTTAGACCACAGTACGCGGGAGAGCCTAGACAAACCGCTAACTCCTGACGAACTGACTAAGGCCCTCGAGTCCTTCGAGAAGAGTAAAACCCCCGGAAGCGACGGCCTGCCGGCGGAGTTGTATTCGGCTCTGTGGGACTTGATCGGCCCAGACCTGCTAGAAGTGTACGAGAGTATGCTCCTGGCCGGCAGCATGTCAGAATCCATGAGGAAAGGCATCATCACCCTCATCTACAAGCACAAGGGGGAAAGGGAGGAAATTAGAAATTGGCGACCCATTTCACTGTTGAATGTGGACTATAAGATTCTGTCCAAGGTCATCGCCAACCGGGTCAAATCCGCTCTGGAATTGGTGATTCACCCTGACCAGA
Organism: Cetorhinus maximus; assembly: GCF_964194155.1. NCBI lineage: Eukaryota > Metazoa > Chordata > Chondrichthyes > Lamniformes > Cetorhinidae > Cetorhinus > Cetorhinus maximus. The sequence continues at coordinate 232,951,834 of NC_135879.1, forward strand.
CCTGCTCTGTGCCAGGCAGGAAGATCTCTGACAGCCTGGCGCTGCTCAGGGATACGATTGCCTATGTACAGGACAGGGGTGTGGATACCTGCCTCATCAGCTTGGATCAGGAGAAGGCCTTTGACAGAATATCGCACACCTACATGGGGGATGTGCTCTCCAAAATGGGGTTTGGGGAGGGAATTCGAAATTGGATCCAACTGCTCTACACTAACATCAGTAGCGCAGTCTCAATCAATGGGTGGGAAACAGATAGCTTTCCGATTAAATCTGGAGTCAGGCAGGGCTGTCCTCTCTCGCCTGTCCTTTTCGTGTGCTGCATAGAACCCTTTGCCGAGTCCATCAGGAAGGATCCGGGCATAAGAGGAGTGACGATCCCAGGCAGTGGAGGCACTCAGGTAAAAGCCTCCCTGTACATGGACGACGTCGCCGTTTTCTGCTCGGATCCGCTGTCGGTGCGCAGACTGATGCACGTCTGCGACCAGTTCGAACTGGCCTCGGGAGCCAAGGTAAATCGTGGGAAGAGCGAGGCCATGTTCTTTGGGAACTGGGCTGACCGATCCTTTGTCCCCTTCACTGTCAGGGCTGACGGCCTGAAGGTGCTGGGGATATGGTTCGGAGGGACCGGGGCATGCGTTAGAAACTGGAAGGAGCGAGTGGCTATGGTGAAAAGGAAACTGGGCATGTGGGAGCGACGCTCCCTCTCCATTGCGGGTAAGAACCTGGTCATCAGGTGTGAGGTACTCTCGCTGTTGCTGTACGTGGCGCAGGTCTGGCCCATTCCACACTCCTGCGCGATGGCGATCACTCGAGCCATCTTCCGCTTTATCTGGAGGTCGAAAATGGATCGTGTCTGCAGGGACGCGATGTACAAGCCTCTAGATAAGGGGGGAAAAAACGTGCCCAACATCGCCCTCATACTGATGGCCACCTTTGTGTGTGGCTGCATCAAGCGGTGCGTAGACCCTCAGTACGCAAACACCAAGTGTCACTACGTGCTGAGGTTCTACCTGTCCCCGGTGTTGCGAAGGATGGGTCTGGCCACGCTGCCGCGGAACGCTCCAAGTAGTTGGACCGTGCCGTACCACCTGTCCCTGGTGGAAAAATTTATGCAGAAAAACACCTTTGACCACAAGTCCATCAGACAGTGGTCAGCACGTAACGTCCTAGAGGCCCTGAGGGAAAAGGAGAGGGTGGACCCTGTGGGATGGTTCCCCGAGCAGACTGTCAAAGTCATTTGGCAGAATGCCTCATCGCCAGAACTTTCCAACAAGCACCAAGACGTAGCTTGGCTGGTGGTGAGAAAGGCCCTCCCCGTCAGATCCTTCCTACACGCCAGGAGTCTCACCCCCTCTGCACGTTGCCCTCGAGGTGGCTGTGGTGGGGAAGAGACCGTTGTTCACGTCCTTGTGGATTGTGCCTTTGCAAAGAAAGTCTGGAGAGAGATGCAGTGGTTGCTGTCGAGGTTCATCCCGAGCAGTTCTGTGACACAGGACTCTGTGCTCTACGGGCTGTTCCCAGGGACACACACCGAGACAAACATCGACTGCAGCTGGAGGATCATCAACTCGGTGAAAGACGCGCTTTGGTCTGCCCGAAACTTGTTGGTCTTCCAGCACAAAGAGTTGTCCCCGACCGATTGTTGCGGACTGGCACAATCCAAAGTCCAGGACTACGTGCTGAGGGACGCACTAAAGCTTGGGGCAGCTGCCGCAAAGGCGCAATGGGGAAGGGTCGCTGTCTAAGACCTTTCTACCACAGCGCACCGAGAGACTGGGAACTGTTTAGAGCCCCTCGGGCTGTACAGATCAAAATGAAAGGCTGTAAATGATTGTAATATTGTTTGTACTGATGTACCTGGTGATACATTTTGTAAAAGTTTAACCTGGATTGTACCCTTGTAATGTTGTTTTTGAAATGGTTTTGAATGTGATTGAAGATTTTTTATGAATAAAGTATATTTTTACAAAAAAAAACAGAGCTGATATCTACTGCCAGCATTAGGGATCGTAATGCCATCCAATTCTTATTTCCTCCCATGGACTTGGGCTGTCACAATGAATCCTCCTAATGGCAGACGGCTTTGATTTGCATTTATTTCTGTTCTGATACGGCTGTGCGGCGGTCCATAATTTCTTTTGTGCAAGTTCCCTTTTCTAATTGTTCCACTTGCTAGTTTATATTTTCCACATCTGGGGTTCTTTTTTACACCAGGTAATCTCACGCTTCAGGAGATTCACAAATTGCTGCTTTAAATATTCCAGAGTTGCTTTCAATAACAATGAACATGTCAAATATCTTTTTTTGTGAAAGCGAGGTGTGGGGGAGGGGGGGTTGGGTGCAAGTGGGGGGCGGTGGGGGCCGGAATTATTCACTCCACCGCCGCCAGTATTTAAAAATAAAACGGTTTTGCCTGGAAGGAAAGATAACAAGGCTAGGACGTCCAGGACTAGAGGTCAAAGCTTCTGAGCAAGGAGTCAGCCATTTGGAACTGAGGTGAGGAGAAATTTCTTTACTTAAAAGGTTGTGAATTTCTAACCCAGGAGGCTGCGGATATGCAGTCATTGAGCAACCTAGCGCTTAGCGGCCAAGCGGCCTTTTACATTTTTAGGAAACCTCATCCACGAGCGGGATGAGGTTTCCTACGAGATTTCCGAAAGCAGATAAAAATAAAGTAAAAACCATATTTTTGAATTCAAAACATGTCCCATCTCATGTGACCCTGTCTAAATTTATTAAATTTTTACAACAGTGCTTCAATCTCGCTGAGGTAACTCTGATCCTCCGGGAGATTGGAGCACTCTTTCTCGCGCATGTGCGAACTACGCGCTAGGCCCGGCTCTCCCTCCTTCACCCCCTCCACCCCACCCCGCACAGGTAGAGCTGAGCGCTGCTGCTCGCAATCCACGCAGGGCGGGCCTTAATTGTTCCGCCAGCATGAAATCACGGCGCGGAGCCGATCACCGACGGCGGTCAGCTTCCCGACCGTCCCCAACCCACCTCCGCAGAGCCCACACGCCAAGAGCAAAATCCTGCCCTTTCTCACGAAATGTGTCTTGCTGGATTTTCCCTCAGAAATAAAGGCAGGTGTTTAATACTTCTGCCCAAATATGAGAGGACTTTCTGATGATTTGTTAATCATTTGCTTCCTCCAAGTTGTAGCGGTTGACGAGGAGACTCTGGATTCGCTTCTCATGCTAACACAACTCGGGAATGCTGAAGGATGGACTTTAAATTTAAAATTGCACCCCCACCCACCCATCCACCACCCGAACACCCCTCCCCCCTCCATTGCCTCCCCCCACCGAGACAGTTTAATTGAATGGAAGGTATTTTCCTCTCCAATTATTGGCTAATTATCGCCCTCACCTCCCAGGTTCCTCTAGAAGTCACACACAATCCTGACTTGAATACATATCATTGGGTGCAAGTGGTTAGGTTCACATTTAAGAAGTGTTTTAGACTCAGGGATAAATAGACAAAATGGCTCGAAATGCTCAGCAGGACAGGCATCACCTGTGGAGAGAAAAACACAGTTAACATTGCAGGTCAATGACCTTTCATCAGAAGGCATTAACGTTTTGATGAAAGGTCACAGAATCACAGAGAATCGCAAAACTGTTACGATGCAGAAGGAGGCTATTTGGCCCATCGTGTCTGCACCGGCCCTCTGAATGAGCAACTCAGCTAATGCCTTTCCCCAGCCTTCTCCCCATAACCCTGCACATTCTTCCTTTTCAGATAACAGTCTAATTCCCTTCTGAATGCTTTAATTGGACCTGCCTCCACCACATTGTCAGGCAGTGCATTCAAAACCCTAACCACTCTCTGCATAAAAATGTTTTTCCTCATATCATTTTAGCTTCCTTTGCTAATTGCTTTAAATCTCTGCCCTCTCGTTCTCGATCCTTTCACGAGTGGGAACAGTTTCTTCCTATCTACTCTGTTCAAACCCCTCATGATTTCAAATGCCTGTAACAAATCTCTTCTCAGCCTTCTTTTCTCTAAGGAAAATAGACCTAATTCCCCAGTCTATCCTCATAACTGAAGTTCCTCCTCAGCCGCGGAACCATTCTCGTGAAGCTTTTCTGCACCCTCTCTAATGCCTTCAATTCCTTCCTAGAATGCCACACCCAGAACTGAACACAATGATCTGTCTGAGGCCAAACTAGTGATTTATACAAATTCAACATAAACCCATTGCTCTCATACTCAAGTCCCTATTAATAAAGCCCAAGATTCTGTGTGCTTCATTAACTACTGTCCTGCCATCTTCAATGACTTATGCACATATGCACCCAGGTCATTCTGCTCCTGCACCCCCTTTAAAGTTGTATCCTTTATTTTATGTTGTCTCTATAGTTGTTCCTACCAAAATGAATCATTTCACATTTCTCTACATTGAACATCTATCACCTATCGGCCCATTCCATCAACTTGTCTATGAAACATATAAGCATAGAAAATAGGAGCAGGAGCAGGTCATTTGGCCCCTCAAACCTGCTCTGCCATTCAATATGATCATGACCTTAATGACATACTCCAGTGCTCTCCCCATACCCCTTGATGTCTTTAGAGTCCAGAAATCTATCTATTTCTTTCTTAAATATATTCAGTGACTTGGCCTCCGCAGCCCTCTGTGGTAGAGAATTCCATAGGTTCATCACCCTTTGAGTGAAGAAGTTTCTCCTCACCTCAGTCCCAAATGCTCTCCCCCATACACTGAGACTGTGACACCTTGTTCTAGAGACCCAGCCAGAGGAAACATCCTGTCTGTCCATCCCTGTTTCAATAAGATCACCTCTCATTTTTCTAAACTCTGGTGAACACAGGCCTAGTAGGCCCAATCTCCCCTCATACGACAATCCTGCCATCCCAGGAATCAGTCTGGTAAACCTTCTCTGCACTCCCTCCATGGCTATTATATCCTTCCTTAGGTAAGGAGACCAAAACTGCACACAATGCTCCAGGTGTGGTCTCACCAAGGCCCTGCACAGCTGCAGTAAGACATCCTTGCTCCTGTACTGAAGTCCCCAGCATACCATTTGCCTTCTTAACTGCTGGCTGCACCTGCATGCTTGCTTTCAGTGATTGGTGGACAAGGACACACAGGTTCTTTTGTACATCAACAACTCCCAATCTATCACCATTTAAATAATACTCTGCCATTCTGTTTTTCCTACCAAAGTGGATAGCGTCACATTTATCCACGTTATACTGCATCTGCCATGTATTTTTCCACTCATTCAACCTGTCTAAATAATCTTGAAGCCTATCAACGCCCTCCTCATCACTCATATTCCCACGAAGTTTCAGATCGTCAGCAAGCTTGGAAATATTATATTTGGCTCCCTCATTCAAATCATTGATATATGTTGTGAATAGCTGGGGCTAAGCACTGATCCCTGCGGTACCCCAATAGTTACCATCTGCCACTCCAATAAAGACCCAATTATTCCTACTCTCTGTTTCCTGTCTGCTAACCAATTGCCAATCTTTGCCAATATGTTACCCCAAATCCCAGGTGCCTTAATTTTGCACACTAACCCCTTATGTGGGACTTTATCAAAATCTTTCTGAAAATCCAAATACACCACATCCACTGGTTCTCCCCTATCTATTCTGCTAGTTAAACCCTCAAAGAACTCCAATATGTTTGTCAAACATGATTTCCCTTTCATAAATCCATGCTGACTTTGTCTAATCCCATTGATATTTTCTAAGCATTCTGTTATCACACCCTTACATACAGTCATATCAGCCATGATCTTATTGAATGGCAGACCGGGCTCGAGGGGCCGAGTGGCCTACTGCTACTCCTAATTCATATGTTCGCATGTTTATAAGAGACACTAGCATTTTCCCTACTGCTGAGTTTAGGCCAACCGACATGTAATTCACTGTTTTCTCCGTCCCTCCTTTTTTAAATAGTGAGGTTACATTTGCCACCCTCCAATCTGCTGGGAGTGTACCAGAATCTACAGAATTTTGGAAGATGACAACCATTATTTCCATGGCCACCTCCTTTAGTACCCTGGGATGTAGATTATCAGGTCCTGGGGATTTATTGGCTTTTAGTCCCATTAATTTCTCCAGCACTATTGTTTTAGTAATACTAATTTCCTGCAATTCCTCCTTCTTACCAGACCATTGGTTCCCTAGTATTCCTGGGAAGTTATTTGTGTCTTCCTCCATGAAGACAGAACTAAAGTAGTTTAATTGCTCTGCCATTTCCTTTCTATTATAAATTCTCCTACTTCAGACTCTAATGGACCTTCGCTAATCTTTTTCTTTTTACATGCTTATAGAAGCTTTTACAGTCTGCTTTTATGTTCCTTGCAAGTTTACTCTCATACTCTATATTTCCTCTCTTAATCAATCTCTTGGTCCTCCTTTGCTGAATTCTAAACTGTTCCCAATCCTCAGGCTTGCTATTTGTTCTAGCAACTTTCTATGACTCCTCTTTGGATCTAATACTATCTTAATTTCTTTTGTTAACCATGGTTGGGCCACTTCTCCTGTTGTATTTTTGTGCCAGAAAGGAATGTATAACTGTTGCAATGCATACATTCATTCCTTAAATATTAGCCATTGTCTATCCACTATCATGCCTTTTAATGAATTCCCCAATCTATCCCAGCCAACTCACGCCTCAAACCTTTATAGTTTACTTTGTTAAGGTTTAGTACCCTAGTTTCAGATCACAGTACTACATTTTCCATCCTAATGAAGAATTCCATCATGTTATGGTCACTGTTCCCTAAAGGACCCTGCACAAGAAGATTATTAACTAACCCTTTCTCATTGCACAATACCAAACCTGGGATAGCCTGTTCTCTAATTGGTTCCTTGACATACTGATCTAAAAAACCATCTCGTACACACTCCAGGAATTCATTTGCCACAGTATTATTGCTAATTTGGTTTTCCCAGTCTATATGTAGGTTAAAGTCACCCATGATTACTGTAGCACCCTTGTTACATGCTTCTCTAATTTCCTGTTTAATGCCGCTCCCAGCCTTATCATTGCCATTTGGAGACCTATAGACAACTCCCACTAATGTTTTCCGCCCCTTGTTGCTTCTTAGCTCCACCCAGACTGATTCTACATCTAGGTTTTCTGAGCCAATACCCTCTCTCAATATCGCACTGATTTTATCCTTAACTAACAATGCCACGCCATGCTACCTCATTTTCCTTTTTGCCTGTCCATCCTAAGCATCGAGTACCCTTGGATATTCAGTTCCCAGCCTTGGTCACTCTGCAGCCATGTTTCCATAATCGCAATCATGTCATATCTGTTTACATCTATTTGTGCTATTAATTTGTCTAACTGTGCATTCAGAAACAGTGCCTTTAGACTTGTCTTTTTAACATTTTTACACAACATCTTTTGTACTATGACCCTATTTGCTGCTAGCCCTTGATTCCTCTGCATTTTATTTTTGCTTTCTACTTTTCTGTCTTTCATTCCTATCTGTGTTTCTCTCTCTTGTGTCTCCCCACTCAGGTTCCCATCCCCCTGCCAATCTAGTTTCAACCTACCCCCACAGTACTAGCCAATGCCCCTGCAAGGATATTGGTCCCGGTCCTGCTGGGCTGAAATCAGTCCAGCTTGTACAGGTCTCATCTTCCCCAGAATGGGTCCCAATGCCTCAGGAATCTAAATCCCTTCGTCTCTCCACCCATGCATTAATCTGGTCTATTCTCCTATTCCTGATCTCGCTAGCATGTGGCACTGGGAGTAATCCTGAGATTATTACCTTTGAGGTCCTGCTTTTGTATATTCTATATTCAGGCCTCATTCCTCTTTTTACCTATGTCGTTGGTACTGTTATGGACCATGACCTCTGGCCATTCACCCTCCACCTTCACAATGTCCTGCAGCCACTCAGTGACATCCTTGACCCTTGCACCAGGGAGGCAACATACCATACTGGTGTCATGCCTGCAGCTGCACAAGCATCTATCTGTTTCCCTTACGATAGAATCACCTCTCACTATTGTTCTCCCACTCTTTCCCCTCACACTGTGCAGCTGAGCCACTCATGGTGCCATGGACTTGGCACTTGCTGCATTCCCCTGAGAAATTATCGTCCCCAGCTGTATCCAAAACGGAAAATCTGTTGGGGAGGGAGGTGGACCCAGGGGACTCCTGCACTACCTGTCTAGTGCCTTTACTCTGTCTGGCGGTTACCCATTCCCTTTCTGCCTATGCACTCTTTACCTGCTGAAGGCAGACCGAGGTTTAGATGCTTCTAAAGTTTCATGGTTAAGTCTCTATGATATGACCCTGATCATAGAGTGCAAGCAATCTGCACGGCCAGACAGGAGTCAGACATTCTCAGAGGCTATGTGAAGATCTATGGAGTGTCCTCACTGCATGTTGTCATCATCCTCCTGCAATCGAGCAACTATTATGGCCTCCACTGCGTCTCCATCACAGGAGCATTCTCATAAAGGGTAGTCATGCTGCCATAAGCCAGATTGGAGTCAAACGTTCACAACTGTGATGTGAGGATCTACAGAGACAGCTCACTGCATGTCGTCATCATCCTCCACAAAGCTGGCAGCTATGAGGGCCTCCCGAGCCCTGGAGTCTCATATATGCACCTAATTCTGGCATGGCGCTTTACCCTGCATCTACTTATCCAGAGGAACTTTGCAATGAATGTATTCCTTTTGAAGTGAAGAGAGAGCAATAAGAGACTGATTAATCCTCATCCGTTTCATGCTTTACTATCCTTGACCTTGATAATTTAGTCATGAAATTTGACTTAGATTGTTGGGGGGTTGGGGGGGGCGAGGTGGGGGGGTGTTGGGATGCAGAATTTTACACCATTTTCTTTTCCATTATGACTAGCAGGTGTAAGCATTGCTTACACCCTTACGCTCAGTGACCATCTCCTTCACCCTTGGATACATTTCCTCTCCCCATCCCTGGACACCCCATTAGGGGCTACCTCTCCTCAGCCTGTGTGGAAGATGGATTGAACTTGAGTCCCACTCACAACTGAAATTTGAATACAGCCTCCCATTTGAGAGTCAGGACAAGCTAGTTTCATAGCTACTTGGCCCCCCTCCTGGTCCCTGTGTATTTTTTGTCAATGACCCGCCTGTTGGGCCTGTAACTAGGCTAAGGTTTTAACATGAGCAGAGGATGCTGCCATTCTGTCCATGTCTGATTTGGTGATTGATACATCCCATACTTTTTCAGCAAAAGTCAAAAGGGCCACAAATTAACCACAATTCAATAAATTGGCATTAAACTTAGACAAAACAAATGCAACAACTTTGCTGCCTCTGAGGTAAAAGTCAAAGTCTCTGCTAGTTACAGTTAAATGGTAAAGAATCTTGGTGCCATTAGCTTTATGTGATATGTGTGTGTCTGGACTTCTGCATAAAATAATGAGATTGTCCTTGATTCAAAAATATCATTATTAGAAATGAATAATCGTCTAGCTCAATGGCATTTCTCTTATTCTATTCTCCTAATATTAAAATTATGTTCTGCAGATTGTAAATGAAAGAAAAATCATCAGAATCTAAGAATTGAAGGAGGGTCATTCAGAGGCCTGAGAAATAAATCCCATGTTACATTTGTCAAAACACCTGTGAAATTTTTACATTCAGTAATAATGATTGCCTCACGATTTCAAATATATTGCTATTTTCTATACGGGCAACAAAACTGAACTACAAAAGGCTTCCATCCAGAATCTTTCTTTCCTTTATCGGTCCTATTGCTTCCTCTGCTAATCTGCTCTGCCCTATTCTAGCCACTTCCCTTTCAGGTGTGGTGACCATATGTTCCTCGATCTCCGTTAACATTTTCCTTTGCTTCTGTCATCCTGCTCTCCCCTGGTTAGTTTAGTTCTTTCCCCTCATCCCACTTTTGGCACCAGACAGTTCTGCGCAAGGGGCCGGGATTGAGGGAGAGCAGAGCTGTCGGAGGGTTGTAGGGCTGGAGAAGATTGAGGAGATGGGGAGGTGGCAAAGCAGTGGAAGGATTTAAACTGTTTTGAAAATGTGGGTGGAAACTAAAACACCTTTTTTGCAAATCAATTGCACCAGTGATGGGAGGGTTATAGCCAGGCAATTTCAGTTATAAAGGTGAAGTCCATACTCACAAAGCACTATTTGGCTCTCCAATTCAAAAGTATGGAATGCTTTGAGAACCTGTGTATCATCAGGGTTATTGCTTTTAGATGTGCATTATGGCTCATAGTAAACAGTGTAAAAACCTTACTAGATTCAGTGCAATAGGTCTCCAATCAATAGACAAGGATGTCCACATATCTCTGTGATGATGGCATTTTGTTTGAAACTTCCTATTGTGTTATAATGATCTCTTAGATTGTGAGAAAAGAGCAGCAGTCACTGTTAAATGCGTCGTGATAAATGAAAGAGACAAGAATAGACTGCATAACTCAAACATATTGACTGCACTGACAAACAAAAACGTGCATTTATATAGTGTCTTTAGTGTAGTAAAACATCGGAACATTAGCGAATCACATTTGACACAGACCCACATAAAGAAATATCAGGAAAGGTGACCAAACTTGGACCAAGAGGTAGGTTTTTAAGGAGTATTTTAAACAAAGAGAGAGGTAGAGAGGTGAAGAGTTTTAGGGAGGGAATTCCACAGATAGGACCTTGACAGCTGAAAGCATGGAACACCAAGGTGCAGTGATTAAATTTGGGAATGAGCAAGAGGGCATAATTGGAGGAGCGCAAAAGTTTTGAAGGGTTGTAGGCCTGGAGAAGCCTCCAGAGAAGCCAGGCCATAGAGGAATTTGACCTTGAATAGGAATTTGTTTTAAAATGCGACTGCAAACGAAGGCCGGGATTTTCCGGCCCCGCCTGCCGCTGAGGTTTTCCGGTCCCCAGCAAACGTCAGTGGATTTTGTCTGGCCTGCTGCACCCCCCCGTGGCACGTCCTGCCACGACAGAGGCTGGAAAATCCCGGCCTAAGGCTCGAGTTGTTACTACAAATGAATTTGTTCCAATGATGCGAGAATTGCAGTCTGGAAGTTTCAGGTATTAAAGGCTATTTCCATGCCCCCAGTGAGGAACCTTGCGCACAAGGAAATTAGGCCGGAGGTTCACAGAGTCAGAAGGTTAAATATCCCTCTTTGACTCATGCTCCCTGTGAGTCCAATTCCTAATTGGATTGGCCAGGGAACTGTTACACTGGATCTCTGTCAAACTTTTGGAGCTGTCTGATTTTTTTGTTCCAATTTCCTTCGTGTCCAGGGAGCACACACCAATTAGTTTGATGACACATGTACACCAAAGTCACCTCATAACACTGTGCACATAATTTTCTCTCATTTTGACCTGATTAGTACTGTTTATACAACTTTTTCCACCATCCACTTGGCACTAGTCTGTATAAGGGTGTAAATTTTAAAATATCTATAACTCGCCAAGGCTCCTTTGACGGCCCCTTCCAAACCCGTGACCACTGCCACCTAGAGGGACAAGGGCAGCTGACTCAGGTGAACACCACCACCTGGAAGTTCCCCCCCAAGCCATTCACCGTCCTGACTTGGAAATATATCGCGGTTCCTTCACTGTCGCTGGGTCAAAAGCCTGGAACTCCTCACTAACAGCTCTGTGGGTGTACCTATACAAGATGGACTGCAGTGGTTCAAGATGGCAGCTCACCACCGCCTTCTCAAGGGCAGCTAGGGATGGCCAATTAATGCTGGTCTAGCCAGCGATGCCCACATCCCGTGAACAAATAAATGAAAAATAAGAATGATTCTTACGATATAAGAATGCAGCAAAGATAGTGCAGAAACAAATTTAGTCATAGGCAAAAGAAAAGCCTCCAACACCTTTCAATTAATAAACCATCGTTCACACCTTTACAGGTCAAACTTCTAAAGGCCAAAGCAAGATAACCCATCAGTGTCCATTTTGAACAGGCAAACAGCTAGAAACTGCTGCAAGATTTAAGGCTGAGTTTTAATTTGGGGGGAGGGGTTGCAGCGGCTTGCTCACAGCACACCCCCACCCCCGCCACCAGCACCACCCCCAGAAGAGATGTCAGATAGCAGCCTGTTGTAATATACATTCAAGGGGTAGCAGCATGCCATCACTTTAATGGAAGTGTGTCGTGTGATTCCAGCCTTCGTTTCCTTTTGGCCTGGAGTAGAACACAGCAGACACAGCTCCGCTACTGATGTCCTCAAGCTTGCTGTCCATGGATATCTGTTCACATGCGCCTAGCATTAATAAATAGAACCATAGAACTATGGAAAAGTTATGGTGCATAAGGAGGCCATTCAGCCCATCATGTCTGTGCTGGCCAGACAAAGATGAAAAAGAATCTAGCCCCTCATTTTAATCTCACTTTCCAGCACCTGGTCCATAGCCTTGCAGGTTACAGCACTTCAGGTGCCAATCCAGGTACCTTTTAAATGAGTTGAGCGTTTCAGTCTCAACCACCAGTTTAGGCAGTGAATTCCAGACACCCACCACCCACTGGGTGAAAAGGTTTTTCCTCCTGTCCCTTCTAATCCTTCTACCAATCACCTTAAATCTGTGCCGCTAGGTAATTGACCTCTCTGCTAGGAGAAACATGTCTTTCCTGTCTACCCTATCTAGGCCCCTCATAATTTTGTACACCTCAATTAGGTCACCCCTTAGCCTTCTCTGTTCTAAGGAAAACAACCCTAGCCTATCCAATCTCTCTTCATTGCTGCAATTTTCAAGCCCCGGCAGCATTCTTGTAAATCTCCTCTGTACTCTCTCCAGAGCAATGTCCTCTCTGTAATGTGGTGACCAGAACTGTACACAACATTCCAGCTGTGGCCTAACCAGCGTTTTATACAGTTCCAGCATTACATTCCTGCTTTTGCATTCTATACCCTGTCCAATAAAGGAAATCATTCCATATACTTTCTTTACCACCTTATCCACTGTCCTGCCACCTTCAGGGAATTGTGGACACGCAATCCAAGGTCTCTCTTTACCCCAACTCCTCTCAATATCATCCTATTTATTGAGTATTCCCTTGCTTTGTTTGCCCTCCCCATATGCTTTACCTCACACTTTTCCAGGTTGAACCCCTTTTGCCAATTTTCTGCCCATTCAACCAAACCATAGATATCATTCTGGAGGCAACAGCTATCCTCTTCACTATCAACTACATGGGCAATTTTTGTGTCATTTGCAAATTTCCCAATCATACCTCCCAAATTTATGTCCAAATCATTAATATGCACAACTAACAGCAAGGGCCCCAACACCGAGCCCTGTAAATGAAACCACAACGTGTTTCCCCAATCCCCAATGAGTGATTGGTACTTTTATATAATTTTAACACACACAACACAGCCAACCCATGTTAAACAAGGCCACCCCAGAGCGATAGGACCTCCGCCCCTCAGTGGGAGGAAATCCCGCCCTTGAGAGTTGCCGGCCAATCAGATTGGGCGATAGGTCGAGCAGTCCCTGCAGCACCAGAAGTCAGTAGTGGGCACTACTGGGACTGCAAGTAAGCCCACTCATGAAGAGGACATGGCCTCTTGTCCCAAGCAAATCTCAGGTTTTGGGCAGGGAAGGATCGGGGAGCCTAGGGTGAGAGGGTGAGGGGGGTGGTGAGGGTCGGGATTTGGAGGTCAGACAGGGAGGAACAAAAGGAGCTGGTGGTAACATTTTGGAAGGGGTGGGGGATGCCCTCAATGCACACAGGGCACCCTCAGAACCCCCTCTCCTTCTTACATTTGAAGCAGTTTGCTTAAAAAAATGGCCCACCCACTCCTGCCTGCCCACGCCAACTTGATTATGGCCTGTAGCAACATAACATCCAGTTCAATTGGCTTGATAACAAGTTCAATTGCCCGTTAATTATTTATTAAAAAAGGCAGGCAAAACCCGCAGCCCGCCCACCTACCCTATTATAGGGGCTGGGCTGGGGGTGGCCGGGAAGTCATGGACTAGCCATTCACCTTAATTTATGTGCACCCTACCAAAAACACACCTGGTACGGGGGCTGGGGGCGTGAAAGCCAGCCCATAGCGTTAGAGCAGTTCCACAAAAGGAAGGCAGTGGCCTAATAACCCAACGACCCCGGAATTGAAAGTCTGATGATGACCATGAAACCATTGTTGCTTGTCGTAAGAACCCATCTAGTTCACAAATGTCCTTTATGGAAGGAAATATACTGCAAAGGCTATAGGCCCTGACAATATTCCGGCAAGAGTGCTGAAGGCTTGTGCCCTAGAACTTGCCACACCCCTAGCCAAGCTGTTCCAGTACAGCTACATTGCTGGCATCTACCTGGCTATGTGGAAAATTGACCAGGTATGTCCGGTACACAAAAAGCAGCACGAATCCAACCCAGCCAATTACTGCCCCATCAGTCCACCTTCGAACGTCAAAGTAATGGAAGGGGTCATCAACAGTGCTATCAAGTGGCTGCTCACTGACACCTAGTTTGGGTTCCACCAGGACCATTCAGCTCCTGACCTCATTACAGCCTTGGTTCAAACATGGACAAAAGAGCTGAACTCCCAAGGTGAGATGAGAGTGATTGCCCATGATATCAAGGCTGCATTTGACAGAGTGTGGCATCAAGGAGCCCTAGCAAAACTGGAGTCAATGGGAATCAGGAGGAAAATTCTCCACTGGTTGAAGTCATACCAGCACAAAGGAAGATGGTTGTGATTGTTGGAGGTCAGTCGTTTCAGCTCCAGGACATCACTGCAGGAGTTCCTCAGGGTAGTGCCCTTGGCCCACCCATCTTCAGCTGCTTCATCAATGACCTTCCTTCCATCACAAGGTCAGAAGTGGGGATGTTCACTGATGGTAGCACAATGTTCATCACCACTTCTGACTCCTCAGATACTGAAGCAGTCCATGTCCAAATGCAACAAGACCTACGCAATATTCAGGCTTGGGCTGACAAGTCGCAAATAACATTCACACCACACCTGTGTCAGGCAATGACCATCTCCAACATGAGGGAATCCAACCATCGCCCCTTGACATTCAATGGCATTATCATCACTGAATCCCCATATCAACATCCTGGGGGTTACCATTGACCAGGAACTGAACTGGACTAGCCATATAAATACTGCAGTTACAAGAGCACATCAGAGGCTAGGGATCATGCAACCAGTAACTCACCTCCTGGCTCCCCAAAGCCTGTCCACCACCTACAAGGCACAAGTCAGGAGTGTGATGGAATACTCCCCACTTGCCTGGATAAGTGCAGCTCCCACAACACTCAAGAAGCTTGACTCCGTCTAGGACAAAGCAGCCCACTTGATTGGCACCACAACCACAAACATTCACTCCCTCCACCACTGACGCACAATAACAGCAGTGTGCACCATTCTCAAGGTGCACAGCAAGAATTCACCAAGAGTCCTTTGACAGCACCTTCCAAACCCACAACCACTACCATCTAGAAGGGCAAGGGCAGCAGACACATGGGAACACCACCACTTGGAAGTTCCCCTCCAAGCCACTCACCATCCTGACTTGGAAATATATCGCTGTTCCTTCACTGACACCGGAACTCTCCTCCTAACAGCACTGTGGGTGTACCTATACCACATAGAAGCAATGGTTCAAGAAGGCAGCTCACCACCTCCTTATCAAGGGCAATTAGGGATGGGCAATGAATGCTGGCCCAGCCAGCGAAGCCCACATCCCATGAATGAATAAAAAAAAATCTACCATCCTTACCTGGTCTGTCCTACATGTGACTCCACAACTACAGCAATGTGGTTGACTCTTAAAATGCCCTCTGAAATGGCCTTGCAAGCCATTCAGTTGTCACTGTTGGCGCACCTACACCATGTGGGCTGCAGCAGTTCAAGAAGGCAGCTCACCACACACATCTCAAGGGTAATTAGGGATGGGCAACGAATGTTGGCCCAGCCAGCGAGGCCCACATCCCATAAACGCATATATTAAAAAAAAACTCACTGAATTTGACTCCTGGGAGTTTCCTCTTTGTTTTTTCTTCTTTACATTCTGCCAAGAATTTAAACGATTTGGAAGAGCAACATCCACAAGTTTGTTTGAGGATTGAAATTTAAGTCAGTAATGTCCTAAAGGAAGAAGATTAATGATCCCAGGGAAGAGACCGAAGTTAAAGAATAGAAACAATTATAAGGAAAGCATGGAGGTGTCAGTAAATCTGTTGACAATGGGCACAATGCACACTTTTATCTCAAGTAGAAAGGGAAAGAATGAAGCAAAATTATGTAAGAGAACCCATGGGAACTCACCACAGGATGCTATTATCTCGACAAAGGGAAGTTGTTAGTGTAGAATCAAACAGAAATGTACAAGGTGAACTAAAAATGATATGTTTTCAGTGTAAGAGGGTGGAGGTTGTATATATTACAGAGGGGAAGATAACTGGAGTGAGAATGCAAGTAGGCCAGGATGTAATATGAGAACACTCTGGGGAAAGCTCACAAAACGTATAACCGGCTCTCTATGTACAGAATCGTTGCAAACATTCATAGTTTAATATGAAACCCAGACTTACCTGCTGGTTCCCTCCCTCCATCATTATCTTTCCCCTAGACAGTGACTGAGGTGGAGTTTCAAAGCTGCTAGCTATGTCTCTTTTGAGTGACCGATCATTGCAGGTAAATTTAGATGTTAGGAAACACAAATTTATGAATTGACTTTCCAATGCTCTCCTGGCCGATCTTCAAAAATGATCTCCCTTCCATAAACTTGAGCTCAACTGCTGCTCATATCCTAACTCACGCTCAAGTCCTGTTTACGCCTCTGCTCGCTGACTTATATTTGCCACCAGCCCAGGAATGTCTCAACTTTAAAATTCTCAACTAGGTTCCTTAACATCGCCTTGGCCTCGCCCTTCCCTATCTCTGTAACCTCTTAGATTCCTTCAACCTTCCAAGATCTCTGCACTCCCCCTATTCTTCTGCTTCCCTCACTTCCTTTGTCTCAACATTCATGGCATACTTTCAGCTATCTAGGCCCTGGCCTTCCACATTCAGTCATCAGATCGACAATGAGCCCTTCTTAATTGCCAGTTAAGTTGCGGTTTTAGATTTAAAGAATCCTAACAAGATATTATACAAACATTTATCTCCCAGTTCCCAGACCAGATTACCGGAAAGCAAATTCTTTTGAAAGCCCTGATCAATCAGCCTCTGTCGACTCTTCCACTATCTCTAATCATCAGACTGCTTGTCCGACAACCAATACTAGATGAGCACAAGTTCTGGCAGCAGGTAATTGACCTGAAACACTGTTTCTCTCTCTACAGATGATGCCAGACCTGCTGAGCATTTCCAGTAATTTCTGCTTTTATAGCCCTAAGCACTCTTTCCTCATTTAAGAGATTCCTTAAAACCTACCTCTGATCAAGCTATCTTCTTATGTGGCTCATCATCAAGTTTTGTTTGATAACTATGAAGTACTTGTTTGCTAAGTTAAAGATGCTATATAAGTTCAAGTTGTTGTTGTTGTTTTTGTTGCTGCCCTACAAACATTTACTTGTACAATAAATGGTTTAAGTCTTCAATCAGGTAGCCGTCGTCTGACCTCTGACCTCTAGCCGCCTGCTTCCACCCTCCCATCATTGGTTGCCTGACACATCAATCCTGGTAGTGTCCTGCCTCCCCATGCAATTTATAAACTGAATAAACTTCTCATTACCTGATTGAATGATCCATGAGTGTCAATCCAGAATTTTCCCAATCTTTCGACCAACTACTAATCTTTGCAGCATTGTTCATCTTTTTTTTCAATTTGACACCATCTATGACTTCCTTATGTAACCATGGATGGTTCATCCTTCTCACAGAGGTTTTCTTTTTCAATGGGATATAACTTTGTTGAGATTTATGAAATATCTCCTTAAATGTCTGCCACCGCTTATCTAATGTCTTACTTTTTAACCTATTTACCCAGCCCACTTTAGTCAACTCTGTCTTTATGCCATTGCAGTTGCCTTTATTTAAGTTTAAGATATTGGTTTCAGACCCAATTTTCTCACCCACAAACTGAATGTGAATTTCCAACTTGTTATGATCACTCTTCCCTAAAGGATACTTTGCTGTGAGAACATTAATTAACCCTGTTCCATTACACATGATCGGGTTTAAAATAGCCTATTTCTGGTTTGTTTTGGGATGTTTTATTCTAAGAAATTTTTCCAAATATATACCCAATGAACTGGTCCTCAAGGCCACCTTTGTTCAATTTGATCCATCCAATCTATATGAAGATTAAATTCACCCACAATTATTGCAGTACCTTTCTTATGAGCCCCCATTATTTCTTGATTTGTACTTTGTCCTGCAGTGTAGGGGCTGTAATCTACTCCCACTTGTGACTTCCTTCCCTTGCTATTTCTTATCTACCCCCAAACTGATTCCACATCCTGATCTTCCAAGTCAAGATTATTTATCACTACTATACTAATCTCATCCTTTATTCACAGAGCTATCCCACCTCCTGTCCTTCCTTCCTATCCCTTTGAAATGCATTGATGTTCAATGGCATTACCATCACTGAATCCTCACTAACAACGTCCTGGGGGTTACCATTGACCAGAAACTGAACTGGACTAGCCATATAAATACTGTGGCTACAAGAGCAGGTCAGAGGCTAGGAATCGTGCGATGAGTAACTCACCTCCTGACTCCCCAAAATCTGTCCACCATCCACAAGGCACAAGTCAGGAGTGTGATGGAATACTCCCCACTTGTCTGGATGAGTGAAGCTCCTACAACACTGAAGAAGCTGGACACTGTCCAGGACAAAGCAGTCCGCTTGATTGGCACCACATCCACAAACATTCACTCCCTCCCCCAATGACGCACAGTAGCAACAGTGTGTACCAGCTACAAGATGCACTGCAGGAATTCATCAAGGCTCCTTAGACAGCACCTTCCAAACCCACAACCACCACCACCTAGAAGGACAAGGACAGCAGATAGATGGGAATGCCACCACCTGGAAGTTCCCCTCCAAGCCATTCACCATCCTGACTTGGAAATATATAGCCGTTCCTTCACAGTGACTGGGTCAAAATCCTGGAACTCCCTTCCTAACAGCACTGTGGGTGTACCTACACCACATGGACTGCAGCGGCTCAAAAAGGCAGCTCACCACCACCTTCTCAAGGGCAACTAGGGATGGGCAATAAATGCTGACCCAGCCAGTGAAGCCCACATCCCGTGAATGAATAATTTTTAAAAATGTCAAATACTCTTGAATATTCAGGTCCCAGCCTTGGTCGCCATGCAAACACACCTTTGTAATGGCTATCAAATCATACCTATTTATGTCTATTTGTGCTATTAATTCATCAATCTTATTATAAATGCTGCATGCATTCAGGTAAAACCTGTCACATTCTGGTTATCATTAATAAGATTGTTACCCTATATTATTGACTCATCCTTTCTTGTTAACTTTCTAAATCTCCCTTAACATCAACTCTCCTACCCCCTCCCTGACCATTATTTAGTTTAAAGCCCTCTCTACAGCCCTAGTTTTTTCAACTCGCCAGGACACTGGTCCCGGCATGGTTTAAGTGAAGTTCCTCCCAATGGGACAGCTCCCTCTTTCCCCAGTTCTCCTGCATTGTCCGCAGCATTGTATTGAAGGTTAACCCTCAATCCCTGGAAACTCCAAAGCAACCCTGGAGACATTGGCAACCTTAACTCCAGCTGGCAACAAACATGCAGTTGTTATCTCGCTGCTTCAGTGGTTAAATCTATGGGACTGAAAATGTACAGGGTAGCATATCACTGCGCAAGCGCCAGGATGTCTCAACCTGCTGACTCCTGGGCTGAGGCATGAAAATTTGTGGCCTAGAGGGTCTTTACCTTCAACACCAATGGCAGTCTGGGGTCGAGTACAGACGTGGACTGTGCAGGAGATACTCCTTCTCCGTATCGGCAAATCCAGGACCTGGCTGACTATGTGACCGTTCCAGCCTATTCTTGTCATAGTTATGACAGCAGTCCTTTGGGATCATAGGGACCGCCTACAGTCTTTGGTTCTCTTTAAGTCGGAGGTTCCCAAACTGTGGATCGCGAGCAATTGGGGTTGCAAGCTCAGCAACGGCGGCTGTGAGCGGAGACTCAGATTTGACAGTCCTGGGGTTGGCTGCGAAGACCCTTTAAATATGCACTATTTTTTTCTTGCCTGAGGAGGTGGCCTAATCCAGTGAGCTCAGAGGCCCGGTTGCCGACAACAGCAGTGCCTGTAAAGTATAGTGTCTTAATTGTGCCTGTATCCCTGCTGTTGGGACTCCCCCACCTTGATTAACAATTATCCCCCGCCCCCAACCCTCCACCCTTCATTTCATTCTGGGGGGTCACACCAAATGTGTAGCTTTAAAATGGGGTCACAGCAGAAAAAAGTTTGGGAAGTAATGTTCTATATTATTCGCCAGTGATATTATACAAAATCTTCATTTAAAATCCTCACCTTCCATCCAAGAAGGATTAGTACAGCGAAAGCAAACCTGCTTACTTCCCTGCAGCCTCACCAAACCCACTGTGCCCCCTTGAAATAACATGTCTACCCTCTTAAAAGGTGTAACCAAGTAAGAAGAATGCCTCTAAGCTAGGATCTCTCCACTTTGCACAATGGAAATGGTTCAATTGTCACCCTGACACCAACTCAACTCCGCAAGCTAAGCTTCACAGGCTTCCAGCCAAACCTCCGCTAGTTCCTCAGTTAGATGTTGCCAACTCAACTTGGATGAATTTCTGGAGGTTTCATCACATGACTCCCCATGCGCAACTGACCAAATCAAACAGCCTTTTTTCTCATGTGCAATTTTTTTTTAAAGTTTAACTAATAAACAAAAATATTCAAAGAAAGTAGTCAGGAAGGCATATGACACGCTTGCCTTCATTGGCAGGGGTATTGAGTATAAAAGCTGGGAAGTCATGCTGCTGCTGTATAGAACCTTGGTTAGGCCACACTTGGAATATTGCGTGCAGTTCTGGTCGCCGCATTACCAGAAGAATATGGAGGCGTTGGAGAGGGTGCAGAGGAGGTTTACCAGGATGCTGCCTGGTCTGGAGGTATGAGCTATGAGGAGAGGTTGGAGAAACTCGGATTGTTCCCACTAGAGCGATGGAGATTGAGGGGCGACTTGATAGAAGTTTACAAAATTATGAGTGGCATGGACAGAGTAGATAGTCAGAAGCTTTCTCCCAGGGTGGAAGAGTCAATTACTAGGGGACATAGATTTAAAGTGAGAGGAGGAAACTATAGAGGAGATGTGTGGGGCAAGTTTTTTACACAGAGGGTAGTGTGTCTGGAATTCGCTGCCAGAGGAGGTGGTGGAAGCAGGTACGATAGTGGTGTTTAAGAGGCAGCTTGACAAATATATGAATAGGATGGGAATAGAGGGATACGGACCCCAGAAGTGCAAAGTGTTTTAGTTGAGGGGCAATATGATCGGCGCAGGCTTGGAGGGCTGAAGGGCCTGTTCCTGTGCTGTACTTTTCTTTGTTCTTTGTTCTAAAATGAAAGGAAACAAATTTATTATTTCTGTGTTGCTAGCAGCAACGTCCTGGAGATCAATCTTTCATCTCTGGAGACTCTGGGGAAATCCTGGACAGTTGGCAACCCTAACTATGCCATTCTCCCCACCCCCCACCCAACCACCCAACCCCAACCCCCCCAGTTGGAGCTCTGAGATCAGATTAGTACATTGGCTCACTGATGCAGTCCCTGAGTGCTGAGGATTAGAATTCTCAGCCCGCACCAAGACACTTACACACGTATCCCTCTCAAATGGCACAAACTCTGGAATCTAGTGATGACAGCATGTCTGGGCTAATGCCCCTCCGAGACCAATGAGTGCGATCATTGTAAACATCAGAAACTGCATGCTAAACCCCGGAATTGGGCCAATGCTAAGCATTAACCCCAAGGAATTAGATAGCCTTTGCAAAATTAAACTTTAAAGTAACACCGTGCCTGGACTCATTTAATATTAAAGAACAAAGGTCCCTATTTAAATCCCATCTTCTCCTCCATTTATTCAGAGTTGGATAGGCCCATAAAACAGTCAGCTTCTTAACACCTGCCTTTCTTAAACTGACAGGCCAATTCCCACAGCATTCATTCCATATATTTTTAACTCAAGGTCATCCCCATGAGCCTAAACCCCCAATCCCTTGCTTAATCACACACACACACACACACACTTAGACACACTTACACACATCAAAAATGGATCAGATCCCCTGACCTCTCCATTTATAAATATACATTGAAACATGTAATATGACCACAAGCTGACAAAATGATGCTGCCATCAAAACTAATGCTCAGTATGAACTAAATTAATGAAAGGGATCATGACCCAACCAACCCCTTCATACATCAGTGTTGAATTCACACTGGCACTTCGCTTTCTTCCAGTGAGCATGTGTCAGAATTTTCCATTTCAATATATTGGATGCCCACTTCTTTGCTTTTAATTTCACCAGCTTCTTTTCTCTCATAAAACTGAGATGTCAGCCCTCCTGCCTTAGAGCCGCAAGGTTGAGCGCAAAAATCTAGGCTGACACTCCAGTGCAGTACCGATGGAGTGCTGCTGTGGCTGAGGTGCCATCTTTCAGATGAAGCATTAAACCAAAGCCCCATCTGCCCTCCCAGATGGACATAAAAGATTATTTCAAAGAAGAGCTGTGGAGTTCTTCCTGGTGCCTTGGCTAATATTTATCCCTCAGTCAACATCATTAAAACAGATTAATTGGTCATTACTACGTTGCTGTATGTTAAAGCTTGCCCTACACATATTGGCTGCTGAGTTTCCTACATTACAGCAGTGAATACACTTCAAAAGTATTTCATTAGCCATAGAGCGCTTTAGGATGTCCTGAGGTCATCCTGACTACACCCCGACCTGACTACCCACTCACCCGCCTACTCCACTATCCACTTACCCGTCTCACCCACTTACTCTCCTCATTCACCTACTCACCGCACCAACCTATCCCCTTACCTCCCTACCTATCTCATCCACTTACGCTCTTCATCTATTTCACCCACCTCACCCACTTATCCCCTTACCCACCTACCCACTTCACTCACCTACCCAGCTTTCCCACCTCAACTACTTGCCCATATACCCACCTAACCACCTCACCCAAGTACCAAACCTACCCACTTACCCACATCACCCACCTACCCTCTCACCCACTCACCCACTTCACCCACCTACCCCATACCCATCTACCCACTTTCCCTCTTCATCCACTTACCCACCTCACCAACCTACACCCTACTCATTCATTCACTCACTCACCCATTCACCCACTCACCCATTCACTCATACATTCACTAACCTTCAAAATGGACCTTCAAACATACCATACAGCAGTTAGTGCTATAAAAAGGGGACATGTCCTGTTCCTCTGACTCTACTCCATTCCGACGGAGCTCCCCAATGGACTCTGCGCTGCACATTTCTGTGGAAGCCAGGCTCAGAAGACCCCATTAGAAATGTGCAGCATCATTAAGCCAGAGGAATCTTGGAGTGCAACAGCTATCCGCCGATCATTGTCACTGCTCAGAAGATCACGGCCATTCTCACACGCCCCATTTGCTAACATAATTTCTCAAGGTAGAGGCATTCTATTCAATTTTGGGAGGATGGGTATAAATGAGAAGATAAGGAAAACAAGAGGCTATTTTTACATTTTCCTTCATATCAGCCACATTTTGTGTTGGTGTTTCTTTTCTCTTATGGAGAATGGTACGGAGAATGTGGAAAGGAATTTAAACAGCTCAGCATCAGTTTTCGTAGAATGGTTTTCAAGGTTAATTCTGACTTGTTTATAGAGGAACACCAGAGCAAGAGGCCATTTAGCTCCTTGAGCTTGTTTCACTATTCAGTGAAATCATGGCTGATCTGCGACCTAATGTGCCCACCTTTGCCCCATATCCCTTCACAATCTCAGATTTCAAATTTACAAATGATCAAGTACCAGTTTCCACTTGAGATTTAGAACTTTTACTACCCTTTGGGTAATGAGCTGCTTCCCAGAGCGGTACTTAATGGGGCATCTAAGATTTGAAAACATGGCTAGCCTAGGGACTTAATTAGGCAGGAGCCGAAATCTCGATTTCCCAACATCGGGTTATAAATAATATCTATAGACACACTCTTATCTGCCATGATAGTTACATCTTAAAAAATGAATGTGGTTTATTAGACATGATATGCCCTTTACAAATTCATTCTGGCTCCGCCTATTCATTACATATTTGTCCAAGTGCTCAAACATTCTGTCCTTAATAACAGATTGTTGTAACTTCCCCACAACTGACTATTAGGCTTATAATAATTAGGTTTATTAAAGCAAGAAATTTCTTTGCCTTCGCTATTTTCAGGCAGCAGTAGCTTGACGGGAGACTGCAATTTCACATGGTGGCAGCATTCTTCAAGGTCCAAGCAACCGTACCGGGCTGAACAGAGTAGATAGGGAGAAGCTGTTCCCTCTTGTAAAAGGATCAAGAACCAGAGGGAACAGATTTAAAGTGATTTGCAAAAGAAGCAAATGTGACATCATAAAAATTTTGTCACAACAAGTGGTTCAGGTCTGGAATGCATTGCCTGGAAGTGTGTTGAAGGCAAGTTCAATCGAGGCATTCAAGAGGGCATTAGATGATTATTTGAATAGAAACAATGTGCAAGGGTACAGGGAAAAAGCAGGAGAATGGCTCATTTGGAGAGCTGGTGCAGACACGATGGGCCAAATGGCCTCCTTCTATGCCATTAAAATTCTGTGATTCTGTGAAGAAGCTATAGCAGGGCACTTGGATAAGTTCCAGATCATCAGGCAGAATCAACATGATTTTGTGAAAGAGAAATCGTGTTTACCCAACTTATTGGAGTTCTTTGAATAAGTAACGTGCTATAGATAACGGGGAATTGATGGATGTACTGTACTTAGGTTTCCAGAAGGCATTTGATAAAATGCCACATCAAAGGTTACTGCGAAAATAAAAGCTCATGGTGCAGGGGGTAACATATTGGTATGGATAGAAGATTGGCTAGCTAACAGGAAGCAGAGAGTAGGCATAAATGGGTCTTTTTCATGTTAGCAAGATGTAATGAGTGGTGTGCCACAGGGAACAGTGCTGGGACCTCAACTGTTTACAATTTATATAAATGACTTGGATGAAGCGATGGATGGGATGGTTGCCAAATTTGCTGGATGACGCAAAGATAAGTAGGAAAGTAATTTGTGAAGAGGGCATAAGGAGGCTACAAAAAGATATAGATAGGTTAATGGGCAAAGATCTGGCAAATGGGGTATAATGTGGGAAAATGTGAAATTGTCCATTTTGGCAGGAGGAATAAAAGAGAGGCATATTATCTAAACGGTGAGAGATTGCAGAGCTCTGAGATAAAGAGGGATGTGGGTGCCTGAGTGCAAGAGCCACAAAAGGCTAGTATGCTAGTACAGCAAGTAATTAGGAAAGTTAATCGAATGTTATCATTTATTGTGAGGGGAATTGAATACAAAAGAAGGGAGGTTATGCTTCAGTTATACAGAGCACTAGTGAGACCACATCTGGAATACTGTGTACAGTATTGGTCACCTTATTTAAGGAAGGATGTCAATGCGCTGAAAGCAGTTCAGAGAAGATTCACTGGACTAATAACTGGAATGGGCAGGTTGTCTTATGAGGAAAGGTTGGACAGGCTAGGCTTGTATCCATTGAGTTTGGAAGAGTAAGAGGCGACTTGATTGAAACATATAAGATCCTGAGGGGGCTTGACAGGGTGGATGTGGAGAGGATGTTTCCTTTTATGGAAGAATCTAGAACTAGGGGTCACTGTTTAAAAATAAGGGGTCACCCATTTAAAACAGAGATGAGGTGAATTTTTTTCACACAGAGGATCGTGAGTCTTTGGAACTCTCCCTGAAAAAATGATTGAAACAGTCTTTGAATATTTTTAAGGCAGAGGTCGGTAGGTCCTTGGTAAACAAGGGGGTGATAGGTTATCGGGAGGTAGGCAGGATGCAGATTTGAGCTTACTATCAGATCAGCCATGATCTTATTAAATGGCGGAGCAGGCTCGAGGGGCTGAATGGCCTATTCCTGCTCTTTGTTTGTATGTCTGTATGTTTGTATGTGCGTGTGCGCTCGCATGACTGATGCCACAACCTGTGGAGGGGAGAGGACCGTGCTCTTATCAATGTGTAGCTTGTTTGCAGCAAGCTGCACCACATCACAAAATGATTGCTCAGCTCCTTGGGACTTGCCACAACGCTTTCATTTTAAGGCAGCCCACCCTGTCTGCACTCTTTCACCACAAAGTGAATTCCCTGGGGGAGATTCCTGAGAGTTTGAGGCTACACTTTGCAACCATGGCTGTTGATATCTGTGTGGTTTTCCAGGACACAGGCCAAGCACTGGAAAATCAAGGAGTTGGGAAAAAATGGAGTGCACCACTGACATGTTGAATGAATGTTCCAGGTGCCTAAATCAATCAGGAAGGCGTCCTGCAATTTCTTCTAACTGAGATGTCAAAAATCGTGTTTGGAATCTAAACTTATCTTGCAAAGAGGCCCCGAAGGAGAAAACCCCTGAATAGCAGCATCAAAACATTAGGAACCTGAGTAGGCCTTCCAGCTGTTTGGGCCTTCCCTGGCCATTCAATTTGACTCATCTGTACCTGGACACCTGTTTTCCCATCCTTGCTCCATATCCTTTGATACTCTTACTTTTCAAAAATTTATCTCTCTCAGTCTGAAAACTCCAGTTGGCATTAGGGAGATTAATGACAAGGTTAACACATTATTTCTGGTTGGGGCTGTGCCCAGTCAGAAAATCCAAGCCCTTCAGCAAGGTTTCCGGTTCCTGGGGTGAAGCAAAGTGTGATTGACCCTGGGGCAGTACTGGCAGAATACGGCTCATTCCAACAATCTGAAAGAATTCCTCACTTTATTGACCAACTCAGTGTCAAAATGCTGCTCCCTTTCTGCCAGAATATCTTCTTATCCTAATTCGTGAGCTTTTATGCAAAAGGATAATTCACCAATCACATAGCAATGGTATGTCAAAGTTAGGACGGTAAGAGATTGGGTTACACAAAGCCTAGTTCAGCAATATTCCACAGCACCTTCTTGATTGATCCAGGCACCTGAAAAGTGGCTTCAATAATGTGCTCAGTTATTACTCTGGATTTAATTTTCCGGTGTCTAGCTTGTGTCCATATAGGTGTCATCAACCATGGCTGCAATGGGTAGCTTCAATCGTCCCAAAAATTTCCCAGAGACAGTGGTCACAATAAGACCATAGGGTTATACCTTGCTCCTATCCATGGGTCTTTAAATTTATTCAAAGCTGAGTTAGACAGATTTTTGATAGACCAGGGACCCAAGGGTTATGGGAGGAAGACAGGAAGGTGGAGCTGAGACCAGACCACAACCAGATCAGTCATGATCTTATTGAATGGCAGAGCAAGCTCGAAGGGCCAAATGGCCCACTCCTGCTCCTAAGTCCTATATTCTTATGTTCCTATGGTCCTACTTGTTGATAACAGCCTTCTCTTTGCTCGATAATTTCAATAATCAATCCAAGATCCTTTTTTCTGGTAATACAGCAATGTCCAATGTCTTCATGTGCTTTATGCTACCAAACTAGTGCCAATTAACTTGCTTTTTGGATTGTGTTAACGGTAGCTAAAGGGCTTAAATTTAAGATAATGGACAAGCCAGAGGTGAGGAAAATTTCTTTTACTCAGATAGTTGTTAGGATCTGTAGGGGTGGTGGAATTAGATTCAACAGGAATTTTCAAAAGCACACTGGATATAAATTTATAAATGAGTTTTCATGGCTATTAAGGAATGAGAAGGGGAGTGGGACTTATTAAATAGTTCTTCCAAAAGGCACGATGGACTGATGGCCTCCTTCTGTGCTGTACGATTGCATGATTAAAATTTCCTGGCTATTTCTTTGGCCCAGCCCTTTAATTGACCTGGATCTATTATTGACAGTTACAGATCCATTCAGTGCCCAGAGCTGTATATCTAATGCTACCATGCAGACAATTTGCCATAGCGCCCCCAGTCACAAAGACAATTCTGTTGGTTCTGACCAGCAGTTTTAAAGTATCAAACATAGCAAGGAGAGAAGGCTGACAGACATAAGGGACCTCCGCTATCTGCCTTTATAACATGTATCATTATGAGGAAATTTCAGAACAAGTAAAGGAAAACGAACAGATAGTAAACCCACCTCATAACCATTCTCCTCAGGGCTCTGATCTGAATAAGATATTGAGCTAATGATAAAAATATCCACAGGTTTGTCTGGTTTCATAAAATTATTTTTCCTCAAACTCCCCGAAGATTGACAGCCCCGTGTGAACTTTGATTGGAAATCTAATTCTATCCTTTCCTACAATATTCAGACATAGCTCAAAGCGTCCTTATAAATTACTTTTCCACACAGTAATCAATTAAGCTCCAAAGCTGCCTCCAGATCTCAGCAGAAAATCACACAATGCAGCAGCCAATTTACACACAGCAAGCTCTCGCATACAGCAGTTGGATAATGGCCAGGGAATCAGTTTTAATGCTGGTGGAGGAGGAAAGATTGTACAGGACACTCACACAAGAGAGCTCTTGCTTCCCATGACAGTGCTAACCAAATGAGTAAGTACCCCACCCCTCAGCGAACAGCACTTCCTTGTCTTGTTCTTCAACCCTCAAAAGCAGGCAACTTAACTCTGTTACATTTGCTAATCGATGGTTTCTCGTTGCAGGTTTCGGAATCGTTGTTTTTGATGCTATGGTCACATTAGTGAGTTGAGAGTCAGGGAGACTTGAGCAGAGACTTACAGGGCTGATGTTAATCTTTGGCACTGGGGTGCAAATTGGGCAATGCCAGATCATCTGTCCATTATACACCCCGCCAGATTATCATTCCGTTGAAGCTGATATCGCCCATTTTTCGACTTCACTGGGAGTTAAAACTGCTCCCAACCCCCATGAAAATGAAGACAAGGTTCAAGGGGGTACCCAAGAAAGGTGATGAATTAACCTTTCCAATAAAAAGGTCACTTAAGCACAAGAATGAAAGGACTGCTGGGAATGAGAAAAACCCAATAGGCCTGACCCTTTTTTGATAGCTCTCCATGGAACTCGTCCCACCTTCCTCAACAAATTACCTAAACTCCCCTTGTTTCTTCTAGGTGTCAGCTATGACTCAGTTGGTGGAATTCTTGCTTCTAAGTCTGAAGGTTGAGGATTCAAGTTACACTCCAGACATTTGAACACCAACTCTGGGCTTGCAGTGTTAAGGTAGAGATGTGCTATTTCTCAGATGGGATGTTAAAACAAAACCCTGTCAATCCTCTCGGGTGGTCGTAAAAGAGATTGTGATGATATTTGAAGAAGAGCAGAGCGTCCTGTGCAATCTTTACCCCTGATTTTCTGGTCATTATCCGATTGCCCTTTATGAGAGCTTGCTGTGTGTAAATTGGCTGCTGTGTTTCCTACATTACAACAGTTTATTTCAAAAGTGCCCAGTTGTCTGTAAAGTGCATGGGGGTGTCCTGAGGTTATGTAAGTGGTAAAAATGCAAGTTTTTCTTTTTTTCCTTTCTCTCTTCTCTCTCCACAAACATAAGTTGTCTCTTGAACGCAAAAGGCAAGTTAGAATTAAAGAACCCAATTGGGACAAATTTCCTCTCATCAATAATTTCACTAAAGTGTTAGTGCGAGTGTTAAGTGGAATTGTGTACTCAGGACCAGAAGTTTAGGTGAAGAAAGCTCTTTTTACTACTTGACAGTGTTCCCATTTTACATTGTTACAGGCAGGAAGTGGGGTTTAAATTAAAACAGCCCTGATTTCTCCACTCGCTACCCATCCGTTAGCAGAAAGATGTTTTTGATTTCTGATCTCCCCCTTTTAAAAGTGGTGGCTTATTTTCCCCAACCCCTCAGTTTTTGGAGTGATCCAATCCTCTATTAATAACCCCACAGCAAACTTGAGATAGGGTAAAATCAGAGGGTTAGTTTATTCTGCACACACTCAAAACACGGGGAGGGGGCTGTCGCTGCGTAACTCATAGGATAAAAGAGGGGTAAGGGAAAGAAAGAGCAAAGAAAGGGCAAAGACCACAGACAAAATAAGAATTATTGTTTCATGTGAGTCCAGAGTCCAGAATCAAAAGTCCAATGGTGTATTCCTTCTGAGAGGGTAGCCAGCAGAAACTGATGTGGAGTGATCCACTTTTCTAGTAGCACTGGCTTCAATGATGGGAGAAGCACATCGGGATGAATCAGTTTTGCAGTGGGCACTGGTACAGGAGTTCAGATGTTCCAGTAGAAAACAGTTCAGATGAGGGCCAGACAATTTAAACCTGGACAGGCCTCTGTTTCTGCTGCTGCTTTGTTGATGGAAGATGGCAGACCACTTTTGTTCACCTCCTCAAGGCAATGTTACAGGTTCTAGCAGCTTGGGGAGGGGGGAGGTCATGTGACATAACTCCCATTTCTCCCCCTTGGTTTGGACAAAGGATGTATATTCCTGGGCCAGGATCTTACAGCCCTGCCACAGACTGTCTCCCCCTAGCAGGTGTGGTGAGCCATTTAAATCTCCATTCAGTTCGGTGGGACCATAATATCCCACAGCGGGGGAGGAGCTGTAAAATACTGGCCCTCGTCTAGATTCTTGAGATAGTTACTGTTGCATCCAATGTTAAGTTTCAGCAGTTTCAGGGTCCCTGTGTCATTACAGACGTATCTTCTCTGTTGACCAGAGCTCTGCTGTAGAAATGTAAATGTTCCTTGTGTATTTCTTTGGAATTTGATTTCTACAGTCACAGGGGGGCATTGGCACCTCTTTAGAGGTAATGAAGTCCTGAAGAAGAGTCATACTGACTTGAAACGTTAACTCTGCTTTTCTCTCCACAAGTGCTATTAGACCTGCTGAGTTTTTCCAGCATTTTCTGTTTGTGTTGCTAATGAAATCCTTGCTGTTTTCTGAAGGCTAGAAATTCCTATTGTGTGAGTCGTGACTAGTCAGGCTTCAGTCAGTGTAAAGCCTTTGCCCATTTTGAAAAATATAATAATTTTATAAAGTAGCCAGGATGATATTGACATAAATATATATTTTTTCCTTCATGTCTTCTGCGCATGACAATGTCTAGATTCTTAATCGTTTAGCAGGACAGAACTTGAGTATTGCTGAAAAAAGAGACATGCTATCAAAACTTTTTATCTTGCACTCATCAGGATAGCTCGCAAAAAATTGCCAACAGTAACGGGGGAACAACAATTCATAGTTCATGGGAAGAGAGTTCTCCAGTGTCTTGTCTCAAATGTTATTCCTGGTATTCCATACAAGCTGCTTATCACCCAGTAAAGAAAGAAACCCTTCTTCGTACCCATTCTAAATTTGTCCATCACAACCTTGAACTGAGGACTTATTGCTCTGGTATGTCTGAATTAACATTTATTGTGTTTGAAATAACTATTTTCTGCTTGACTGGATATAAAGCAGTTAAGCACTTGGCTTCAAACCTCAGGCAGTGGATTGAAAGCTGCAATCCTCAGCATTACAGGATTGTGTTCAAATCCAACTAAAAGTATTAAGCAGAACTTTGCTGCCTATATTTGTTCACCCCATGCCTGCTGACCAACGTTGGCTGCTGACCCATCAATTCTAAAATTCTCATCCTCATGTTCAAATCCCTCCGTGATCTTTCCCCTCTCTATGTCTGTAACCTTCGCAGAGCCCCACTACCCTCTGACAACTCTGCACTCCTCTAATTTTGACCTTTTGCACACCGCCCCCCCCCATTTTCTTTGGCCCACCATTAGTGGCATTTGCCTTTAGCCATCTCAGCCCTATCCCACAGGGCTCTAAACCTTTCCACCTCTCTACATCTCTCCCTTAAAACCTATCTCTGTAATCAAGCTCTTTATCATCTATCGTAATGCCCCCTTCTTGGGCTCAGTTTCAATTTTTGGCTGATCTCTCTTATGAAGTGACTTGGGATGTTTTATCGAATTAAACATGCTACATAAATGCAAGTGGTTATGTGATGATGAATGGATTCATCTGGAATTTTCCCAAATATTATGAAGAGAGATGCCTGTGCATTTCCCTTTACTTCTCAATTTGTTTTGCTGTGGTTTGGCGGTTATGATTGTTCAAAAATAAATAGTGAAGAGAGTTATCCATTCATGTATGACAGCAGGTGTTTCCTATCCCTATTTTCTGCCCAATTAAAAGGAGCAGATAGAAAATCACGGGCTGGGGAGCTGGGGAAGTGAAATATCTTGCTCATGGTTATCTCTCCACAGTGCTTGAAATTACCTCATGTAAAAAAGGATTACCTTGAAATGCAGTGACAGTAACAGTTGTTGCACTGACAAAAGCAGCAGCTGTCTGTGTGCATCAAATTTCCACCAACAACGATTAATCAAAATAGTCCTCCTTTTTTGATGAGGGAGAAAGAAAAACTTGCATTTATGTAGCACCCTTCACAATCTCTGGACATCCAGGGATAAATCCTGGTCAGGATGCCAGAGAGAATTCCTCTGTCCTTCTTCACCTGCAGCCATAAATTTGTTACGCATCAGAAGGAAGCCATTCAGCCCATTGTGTCCTTGCCAGCCCTCAGTAAGAGCAACAAATTTCTTCTCTTCGGATAATGATCCAATTTCCTTTTGAAAGCCACAATTGAATCTGCTTACACCACACACATAAGCAGTACATTCCAGGTCCTAACCACTTGCTGCATATAGCCGTTTTTCCTCGTGTCATCTCTAGTTCTTTTCCCAATCACCTTAACTCAGTGTCCTCTGGTTCTCAATTCTTGTGCCAATGGGAACAGTTTCTACCTATCTATTCTGTCTCGGCCTCACGTGGTTTTCAATACCTCGATCGACTCTCCTCTCAACCTCCTCTTCTCTAAGGAGGACAGCCTCAGCTTCTCCAATCTATCCACGTAACTGGAGTCTCTCAGCCACGGAACCATTCTTGTAAATCTTTTCTGCGCCCTCCCTAATGCCTCACACCCTTCCTAAAGTGTGGTACACAGAATTGGACACAATGGCCAGAATCTTACGCTGCTCTTGCAGGCACGTGCCCAATCTGGAAATGCGTGAAATCGCGTTGCCGCTCACCCCGACGTCATCCTGCTCACACGCAACATTATGGTCGGCCGGCGCCCGGGGGACTCGGGAGCACACCCGCCGACAACTAAGCGGAGAATTAAGCCCATTAAGGAGGCAATTGTCAGTGATTTTACACAGCCTGTTCACTTTTACAGCGGGCGGACGGGCCAAATGGCCAGGCGGCCTTCACATTTTCACTACAAACTATAACTGGGCAGGATGAAATGTCCGGGATTAAATAAAATAAAAGAAGACATTTGAAGGATGGTCTGCTACGTAGTCTGCTGCCAGGTGCTTGCATTTACAGCACTGTCACACTTTGCAGCAGTTTACTAAGCTCATTTCGTTTTTAAATCACTGCGGCTCCCTGAGGCAGCTCCACAGCAGCCGCCAGCCTTCAAGGAGCATGAGCCCACGCCCCGCCTTCTCTCAGCGACCGCCCTCTTCCCACATCCCCCCTTCTCTGCTGGCTTGAAAAGCTCACCCGACGAACATAAGATTCAGGTCAACACTCCAGTTGAGGCCGAAACAGTGTTTTATAATAGGTTCATCAACCTCCTTGCTTTTAAGGCTCTATTTATAAAACCCAGGATCCCATATGCCCAGGATGTAGAAACAGTTTAGGTAGAAGTGAAAAACGATAAAGGCAAGAAGTCACTTGTGGGAGAAGTGTACAGGTCTCCTAACAGTATCCACATTGTAGGGCAGAGTATAAAGGAAGAAATAATGAGAGATTGTCAGAAAGGTACGGTGATAATCATGTGGGATTTTAATCTACATATAGACTGCATAAATTAGGTGGGAAAAGTTAGCCTAGATGAGGAGTTCATAGAGTGTTTTAGGGATAGTTTCTGAGAACCAACCAGAGAACAGGCTAGAAGAGACCTGGTATTGTGCAATGAGACAGGATTAAATAATGATCTCATGATGAAGACACCTCTATATAGCAGCGATCATAATATGACTGAATGCTACATTCAGTTGGAGGGAGAGAAGAGTGGGTCTAAGACTAGTATTTAAACTTAAGTAAGGGCAATTAAAACAGCATGAAAGTAAAACTAGCTAAAGTGAACTGGCAAATGAGGTTAAGGGATAGGCCACTAGTGATGCAGTTGCAGACATTTAAAGGGGTATTTCAGAGTTCTCAGAATAGGTACATTCCAATGAGAAAGAAAAATTCCAAGGAGTGGATCCACCATCCAAGGTTAAGTAAAAAGGTTAAAGGTAGTATCAAACTTAAAGAAAAAGCATATAATTGTGAAAGGATGGGTAGCAGGTCAGGAGCCTGGACAAAATATAAAGAACAGCAAAGAAAGATTAATAAGGAGGGAAAAATTAAGTACAAGAGAAAGCTAGCTAGAAATGTAAAAACAGATAGTGAGAGTTTCTATAGATATTCAGATAAGAGTCAACAGAGTGAGCATTGGTCCGATAGAAAGTGAGTCCAGGGAATTAATGGAAAATAAGGAGATGGCATATGAATTGAACAGGTCTTTTATATCAGTCTTCACTATAGAGGATACAAGTAACATCCAAGAAAAAGCTGTAAATCAGGAATTGGAAGGGAGAGAGGAACTCGGGAAAATTACAATCACCAGGGAAGTGGTATTGAGCAAATTGTTGGACTTGTGGGCTGACAAGACCCCGGGACCTGACGGACTTCATCCTAGAGTCTTAAAAGAAGTGAAGAAGTGGCTAGTGATGTAGCTGATGTGCTGATTTTAATTTCCTAAAATTGCCTTGATTTGGGGACAGTTCCATTAGATTGGAAAATAGTGAATGTTTCAAATGTTTCTTTGTTATTCAAAAAGGAAGGGAAACAGAAAGCAGGAAACTACAGGCCAGTTAGCTTAACATCTGTCATAGGGAAAATGTTATGGCAGGGCACTTAGAGAAGCTCAAGGCAATCAGGCAGAGTCAACATGGTTTTGTGAATGGGAAATCATGTTTAACCAGTTTATTGGAGTTTTTTGAAGGAGTCACATGTGCTGTAGATAAAGGAGATCTGGTGGGTGCACTGTATTAGGTTTTCAGAAGGCATTTGTGTCTTCAAATCAAAGGTTATTGTAGAAAATAAAAGCTCATGGTGTAGGGGGTAACATATTGGCGTGGATAGAAGATTGGCTAGCTAACAGGAAATAGAAAGTTGGCACAAATGGGTCTTTTTCAGGGTGGCAAGATGCAACGAGTGGTAAACCACAAGAATCAGTGCTGGGGCCTCACCTTTTAACAATTTATATAAATGACTTTGATGAAGGGACCCAAGATATGGTGCTAAATTTGCTGATGGCGCAAAGATAGGTAGGAAAGTAAGTTGCGAAGAGGACATAAGGGGGCTACAAAGGGACATAGATAGGTTAAGTGAGTAGGAAAAGACCTGGCAAATGGAGTAAAACGTGGGCAAAAACAGAATTACCTGGAAAAACTCAGCAGGTCTGGCAGCATCGACGGAGAAGAGTTGACGTTTCGAGTCCTCATGACCCTTCAACAGAACTAAGTAAAAATGGGAGAGGGGTGAAATATAAGCTGGTTTAAAGTGGGGGTGGGGTGGGGGGATAGAGGTTTGAGGGGGGGTGGGGGGTGGTTGTAGGGACAAGCAAGCAGTGATAGGAGCAGATAATCAAAAGATGTCACAGACAAGGGAACAAAGAGGTGTTGAAGGTGGTGATATTATCTAAGAGAATGTGCTAATTAAGAATGGATGGCAGGACATTCAAGGTACAGCTCTAGTGGGGTTGGGGTGGAAATACTGACAGGGCATTACAGGTATAGATTTAAAAATAATGGAAATAGGTGGGAAAAGAAAAATTTGTTTGACAAGGTGTTTACTAAAACCCACTTTCACAGCCATATTTCCTTTCTCAGTGACTGTCTCCGTCTCTGACTTACCCCACGTGGATTTCAACTGAAATTCCATCCCTCTTGTTTCGAACCCACCCAGGATTACAGGTATCTCCGCGACATAAAACATTTCTCGGACTGCTGTTCCCGTCGCATTCTGAGATCCACACTCAGTGCCATGCGCCGCCTTATGAACACACTCGACCTCTCCCTCCAACAGCACCGCCGCACCCTTTTTCAAAGCTGCGCGTGCCCCCAGTTTCATTTTATTCTTCGTCTCATCCAACACCTCAACAAGAAACTTTTTCTCTTTTTCTCAAGTGCTAAGGAACGCAAGCTCCAACAACTCATCGACACCAACACCCATCTAGGACCCTCCACCCCGGCCTGTCCCTCCGTCCCCACCCCATCTTCCAATCCCAGCCCCGGCCATGTATTCACTATACCCCCTGACCTTCCCCTCTCCGATGCTGAACGTTCAATGCTCAGCAAAGGACTCAGTTTCATACCCTTACGCCCTCACCTCAATGAATTTCAGGCTCGGCACGAAGCTGAACTCTTCTTCCGCCGTCTTCGTCTCCGTGCTCACTTCTTTGGGCAGGAGTCCTCTCCCCGTTCAACGGATCCTTTTACCCACCTCCAATATTCTCCCTCTACCTGGACCCCTCCCTCTGGATTCTTACCTTCTCTTGATCTTTTCATTGAGAACTGTCGGCGTGACATTAGCCTTCTCAATTTCTCTGCTCCTCTCACACATTCTAATCTGTCTCTCTCAGAACTTACTGCACTCCGTTCTCTCAGGTCCAAACCTAACATTGTCATCAAACCCGCTGACAAGGGTAGTGCTGTTGTTGTCTGGTGCACTGACCTCTACCTCGCGGAGGCTGAGCGTCAACTCGCAGACACTTCCTCCTACTTCTCCCTGGACCAAGACCCCACCACTGAACATCAAGCCATTGTTTCCAGGACTGTCACTGACCTCATCTCCTCTGGAGATCTTCCTCCCACAGCTTCCAACCTGATAGTCGCCCAAACTCGGACAGCCCGTTTCTACCTCCTACCCAAAATCCACAAACAGAACTGTCCCAGCAGACTGATCGTGTCAGCCTGTTCCTGCCCCACGGAACTAATTTCTCGTTATCTTGACTCCCTTCTCTCTCCCCTTGTCCAATCCCTTCCCACCTACGTCCGTGATTCCTCTGACACCTTACGTCACATCAACAATTTCCAGTTCCCTGGCCCCAACTGCTTCCTCTTCACCATGGACGTCCAATCCCTCTACACCTCCATCCCCCACCAGGATGGTCTGAGGGCCCTTAGCTTCTTCCTTGAACAGAGGCCCGAACAATCCCCATCCACCACTACTCTCCTCCGTCTGGCTGAACTTGTTCTCACACTGAACAATTTCTCCTTTAACCCCTCTCACTTCCTCCAAATAAAAGGTGTGGCTATGGGAACCCGCATGGGCCCCAGCTATGCCTGTCTCTTTATGGGGTATGTGGAACATTCCTTGTTCCAGTCCTACTCCGGCCCCCTCCCACAACTCTTTCTCCAGTACATCGATGATTACTTCGGTGCTGCTTCATGCTCTCGTCGGGACCTGGAAAAATTTATTAATTTTGCTTCCAATCTCCACCCCTCCATCATTTTCACATGGTCCATCTCTGACACTTCCTTTCCCTTCCTTGACCTCTCTGTCTCAATTTCTGGTGATAGACTGTCCACCAATATCCATTACAAGCCTACCGACTCCCACATCTACCTCGACTACAGCTCCTCACACTCCGCTTCCTGTAAGGACTCCATCCCATTCTCTCAGTTCCTTCGCCTCTGTTGCATCTGTTCTGATGACGCTACCTTCAAAAACAGTTCCTCTGACATGTCCTCCTTCTTCCTTAACCAAGGTTTTCCACCCATGGTCGTTGACAGGGCCCTCAACCGTGTCCGGCCCATCTCCCGCGCATCCGCCCTCACGCCTTCTCCTCCCTCCCAGAAACATGATAGGGTCCCCCTTGACCTCACTTATCACCCCACCAGCCTCCGCATTCAAAGGATCATCCTCTGCCATTTCCGCCAACTCCCGCATGATGCCACCACCAAACACATCTTCCCTTCACCCCCCCCGGCGGCATTCCGTAGAGATCGTTCCCTCTGGGACACCCTGGTCCACTCCTCCATCACCCCCTACTCCTCAACCCCCACCTATGGCACCTCCCCATGCCCACATAGAAGATGCAACACCTGCCCCTTCACTTCCTCTCTCCTCACCGTCTAAGGGCCCAAACACTCCTTTCAAGTGAAGCAGCATTTCACTTGCATTTCCCCTAACTTAGTCTACTGCATTTGTTGTTCCCAATGCGGTCTGTCCGCAAGAAAAACCCAAACCTCCCTGTCGCTTGCCATTTTAACACTCCATCCTGCTCTCTTGCCCACATGTCTATCCTTGGCTTGCTGCATTGTTCCAGTAAAGCCCAACGCAAACTGGAGGAACAGCACCTCATCTTCTGACTAGGCACTTTACAGTCTTCTGGACTGAATATTGAATTCAACAACTTTAGATCTTGAACTCCCTCCTCCATCCCCACCCCCTTTCCGTTTCTTCCCCCTCCCTTTTATTTTTTCCAATAATTTATATAGATTTTTCTTTTCCTACCTATTTCCATTATTTTTAAATTTATACCTGTAATGCCCTGTCAGTCTTTCCACCCCACCCCCACTAGAGCTGTACCTTGAGTGTCCTGCCATCCATTCTTAATTAGCACATTCTCTTAGATAATATCACCACCTTCAACACCTCTTTGTTCCTTTATCTGTGACATCTTTTGATTATCTGCTCCTATCACTGCTTGCTTGTCCCTACAACCACGCCGCCCCCCAACTTCTATCCCCCCACCCACCCCCCACCTTAAACCAGCTTTTAGTTCACCCCTCTCCTATTTTTACTTAGTTCTGTTGAAGGGTCATGAGGACTCGAAACGTCAACTCTTTTCTTCTCCGCTGATGCTGCCAGACCTGCTGAGTTTTTCCAGGTAATTCTGTTTTTGTTTTGGATTTCCAGCATCCGCAGTAGTTTTTTGTTTTGATTAAAATGTGGGCAAATGTGAAATTGTCCATTTTGGCAGGAAAAATAAAAAAGAAGCGTATTATCTAAATGGTGAGAGATTGCAGAGCTCTGAGATTCAGAATGGCCTAAGTGTCCTAGTGCATGAATCACAAAAGGCTAGTATGCAGGTACAGCGGGTAATTAGGAAAGCTAATAGAATGTTATCATCTATTGTCAGGGAAATTGAACATAAAAGTGGGGAGGTTATGCTTCAGTTATACAGTACACTGGTGAGACCATATCTGGAGTACTATAGACAGTACTGGTCTCCTTGTTTAAAGAAGGATGTAAATAAGCTAGAAGCAGTTCAGAGAAGGTTTACTGGGCTAACACCGGGAATGGGAGGGTTGTCTTATGAGGAAAGGTTGGACAGGTTAGACTTGTATCCGCTGGAGTTTAGAGGAGTAAAAGGCGGCTTGATTGAAACCTTTAAGATCCTGAGGGTTTTGACAGGGTGGATGTGGAGAGGATGTTTCCTCTTGTGGGAGAATCTAGAACATGGGGTCACTGTTTAAAAATAAGGGGTCACTCATTTAAGACAGCAATGAGGAGAAATTTCTTCTCTCAGCTGGTAGAGAGTCCTTGGCCTCAATCTTACGTTCCGAGGTCGGGCACATGCCTGACCCGAACGCAGGTAAAATTCTGCAAAAAGACGTCGGGCGTGCATCGTGACATCATTGCGCGCATGTGCAATATTGATGTCGGTGGCCCCACACGGGAGTTGGAGCAGCACCCTCCAACAATTAAAGGGCCAGTTAAGGTCATTAAAAAGCCTATTGACCGTGATTTTACGTTGGCCCGTGTGATTTTGAGCCCATTGCACAGGTAAAATGTGTTGGCAGAATTCACGTTTTTATCATTTATCATTTATCATTTCCTCATCCACGGGTGGGATCAAAGGCTCCCAGAGCAGCAGCACTTTCTCTGTCATTGCCAGTCCTTTGCTGTGTGGGCCCAGAGCTGTCCCAGAGTTTCTTGGCATCTCGTTTGATTGTCAAGCCTGCCTTTCAGCATCTCAGGTCCTCATCTTCCCTGGAAGGTTCCTCTGAGTTTTGCAGCACAATGATCTTTCATTTTCAAGGCAATGCTCCATGAATCCCATCTAATGGGGACAGTATATTCCGCTGGTAGTGCCTCCTCTGAAGAGGAAAAGAGGGGCAGGAGGGAGAGGAGGCCAGGTGGGTGCGGGCAGCATCCCAAGGGCAGGCCATCAAGAGGAGAGGCACGGGCTCAGTTGGTACAGGGCCAACAGGGAGGCCAAGGCGGGAGGGCATGCTGAAGACACCTCTACCCAGCATCTAGAGAGTTCAGACAGCGCTCCAACTTCCTCTAGATGTTGGAGGTCCAGCGCCGCAGGAGACTCCGCCTCTCCAGGGACACAGTAACAGCAATGAGTCACATGATAGGTTCAGAAATCGCCTCCAACTGCGTGGGTGGACACCCTATGCCGGCGACTTTGAAGGTCACAGTGGCCCTGACCTTTTATGCCTCCGGCTCTTTTCAGGGCTCAGTGGGGGATCTGTGCAGCGTTTCTCAATCAGCGGCAGAGAGAGCACGAGGCTTCGCTGCAATGGCTAGCTTCCCCCGCGTCCAGGGTGTAATAGACTGCACTCATGTGGCCATCAAGGCACCAGCAGGTGAGCCTGGAGCTTTCGCCAACAGAAATTCAATTCAATGAATGTTCAGATTATCTGTGACCATAGGACACAGATTCTCCAAGTTTGTGTCTATTACCCAGGGAGCTCACA
The DNA here is from genome assembly GCF_964194155.1 of Cetorhinus maximus. Lineage (NCBI taxonomy): Eukaryota > Metazoa > Chordata > Chondrichthyes > Lamniformes > Cetorhinidae > Cetorhinus > Cetorhinus maximus. The sequence goes on from NC_135879.1 coordinate 232,992,671, forward strand.
CGACGTTTTTGTCTTGTGACACTCACAGGTACCAAGGCTGTTCACGACTCCTGCACGAGTGGATGGATGGCTCCTGGGTGACAAGGGCTATCCCTTGATGAGGTGGCTGATGACCCCACTCTGTCACCCAAGGACTGAGGCTGAGGAGAGTTACAACAGGAGTCATGGCTCCACAAGGGCGGTGGTGGAGAGGACCATTGGGCTGCTGAAGATGTGCGTCAGGTGCTGGACCAGTCAGGGGGAGCATTGCAATATCCTCCAGAGTGTGTCTCCCTCCTAGTCGTCACATGCTGCGTCCTGCACAACCTGACTCTGGCAAGGGGGAACCACTGGAATCTGAAGAAAGCAAGGCAGCTCCACAAGCCACGGAGGATGACTCTAATGGTGGCTCAGAGGAAGAGCCTGGGGAGACGTAGGGTGAGGACCATGAGGCAGAGGACTGGAACCCTCATGGAGGCAGGGATTTGATGCAGCAAACCTTCTGCTAGGCATCCAAGACATCAATGCCTCATCAAGACAATGGAATTGTCTCCTTTGTTAACAATCAATAAATGAGAACCTAATCCAGTACGCCAGGACCACACACCGCCACACTGTTACAAGCCTGTGCTGAATCTGGCACCTATTCAAACCATCCAACCAACTCAGCCCATTTAAGTCAAATAAATGTTTATGTTACTTCACTTGAATAAATAAATGACAAACAACGTATCCATCGCTAACACGAGTCAAAATAATTAACACAAAAATGTCACCCGTGACATGCCCCTGCTGTGCTCAAGGTGCCTTCAACTTATATCTGTGGGTGCTCCGCCTTGGTGCCCCCATCCCCTTTGCTTACAGTGGCATTGGAGGCAGCCTGCTGGCTCTGCTGTCCTGGTGGCCCTGGTGACATTGGCGGTCATCCTCTGGCCGTAGGAGCCTGAGCAGGCTCTGCCTGGGAGAGTGCATCCAGCCCGATGGCTGGGCACTTCTCAGCTGTCGCGGCATCATCAGATGCAGCAGCCACTGGCAGAGGGGTGGAGGAGCTGGTGCCCTCATCCACAGTGCCCTGAGAGAAGCCCATAGAGATGACAGGCAGCTCGTCTGCCAGTGTGAGGTGCATTTGCACCTCCCTGCTCACCATGACGGGGACTTTGCAGGGATACTAGGTGCCTCATCCATCTCTCACATTGGCCCTGACCTCCTGAGGTCAGTGCCTGTGTGAGTGTTTGCAGGTCCAAGTGCAACCCCAGGAACCCCTGAGTCTGCTCCTGAAGTTACCTCTCCATGTGAGTCGACACTCTCTCAATGGAGGAGGCTGTACGCTCGGAGTTAAGGGTCAACGTAGAATTCATGCTCTGTATGGACTCCTCCATGACAGAGACCATGGCACGCAGACCCTCATGGATCTCCGGCAGCACCCCCACGCATCCTGCTGGACATCCAGCATCTGCCGGCTGATGGACAACTCCAGAGGCTCATCATCTGCCTCGGCCCTGGTCTTCCACTGTCGGCTTCCTGGAGCCTCTCAGCCTCCGCCAGCCCCTCATGTGAGTGTGATGTGCCCTCACCACTGTGCATTACCCGCGGAGCTGAATAACTAATGCCCACTGACTTGTGATTATCTGCGCTGGTGTCTGGTTCAGAAAGACAGTGTGAGGCTGTTGCAGGTGTGATGTCTTCCTCGGAGTTCAATGGGGGGTCCTTGGGGTCACTGGCAGCTCCTGCGGATGGTGCATCTGAGGGAGGGAGGCAAAAGATCGGTACATTCAATCATCAAAGTTACTATGCATGCTAGGCGGGCTTACCTGCTGCATGGTGCCATCTGCATTGGAGCTTCAATGGGCTCTCTGGCTACCACAGCTCAGTTTCTGATGAGAGGAGCCCGTATTGTTTCCAGTATCAACCACACACACTCCTCTCACCTGTACTCTTACCTTCATCCGAGACCCCTACCTCACCACAACCGGAGAAGTGAGCTGGCGGGCGGCATTCCTGCTCCAATGCATCACTCTCGAGCTTCATGAGGATGGACAGATTTGGCTCTCCTCCACCCATTCTGCGGCGCTCAGCAGCATTATGACTGCTCTTCTCCTGAAAGGGAAAAATAGCTTCATTATTGCTCTGTCTCTCTGAAGGTCCTTTCCTGGGACCTTTTCCCACCCGGGCATCTGCTAGGCCATGTGACTGTGGCACATCTCACCTTGCAATGTCCTGAGGCCAATCGTGCTGACATCCCAGCCTTGGCAGGGCAGGTTTAAGTGCCAGTTGGCAAACACACCCTTAGACCCCTAAATGTTCCTAGCAACGGGCACCCGAATAAAGTTCTCTGCACAGGTCCATGCCATTTCTGCACTTACCCTTGCTGACCACAGCAGATCATTGAACCTTTTGCGGCAGTGAAGCCACTGACCTGGGCAGTGACCTCTGTCCAGGTGGGGCGGCCTTGGTCAGGTGGGACAGCCTTCTCTTGCCGTCCCTAGGCATTAGGAGATGCCGCCTGGCACTGACCTCCTCGACCAGTACTCCTAGGCACTTATCTGAGAAACGGGGGTGGGGGGGAGCAGAGTGCCCACCCTACCTGCCCTCCCACCTTCCATGATGACCAGGTACTGAGGCCATGTCTGTACACCAGGACATTTGTTGGATTGCTTCCCCACACCTCCCTCAGCCTCCCCCACAACTCCTGGCAGCTTTGAGGGAGGCGCCTCTTCTGTTTTTTGAACACCCCACTGGGTCCCCATTGGACCCAGTGCCCAATGCGTTTCCAGCCCCCATGCACAGTAACTACATCCAGAGGTTGCGTTGAATGGTGGCCGAGCCCTAATCGGCCACTCAGTATAAGATCGCATTCGCAGCGCAAACTCGGCCGGGAGCGGGTTTCACATCCGCTTTCGGCCGTGCCGAATTCGGGCACACCCCAGAGGGTAGAATTCAGGCCTTTGGAACTCTCTTCCTCAAAAGGGAGTGGAAGCAGAGTCTTGGGATATTTTTAAGGCAGAGGTAGGTAGATTCTTGATAAACAAGGGGGTGAAAGTGTGAAAGGTTATCGGGGGTAGGCGGGAGGTTACAATCAGATCAGCGATGATCTTACTGAATGGCGGAAGAGGCTGGAGGGGCTGAGTGGCCTATGCCTGCTCCTAATTTGTATGTTCATATGTATGTGTTAACCGATTTCTCAACCTGCCCGGACACCTTCAATGATTTGTGCACATATACCCGCAGGTGTCCCAGTCATACACTACCTTTAGAATTGTACCCTTCATTTTACATTACCTCTCCTTGTTCTTCCTTACAACATGCATCACTTCAATTTTACATCTACCTGAGAGGGCAGATAGAGCCTCGGTTTAATATATCACCTGAAAAGCAGCAAGTCCAACAGCTCAGAATCCCCTCAGTGCTGCGCTGGAGTGTTAACGAGCCGAGAATTGTTGTTCACTTTTCTAGAGCAGGACTTGAACCCACAACTTCCTGATGCAAAGCCAAGCATGCGGCCCACTGAGGACTGGTCAGGACTCTGGGGAAACTCCCTGCTGACCTTTCTCTTTTCCTCCCTGCATTGAACTGAAGCCAGTTAGGGCTCCGTTGCTGCTGCTTTGGCTGAGATCAAGGATGCATTACAGACTGAGGATTTGTTGCATTAGGGTTTATTGATCGATCGGACGTGAACTATTTTCAAAGCCATAGGTTTACACGCACAAGCGTTTCATGATGTGTTAAAGAGGAATTTGGCGTATCAGGCTCTCACTGGTGCCACAAAGGTGAGGCAGCTACTGGGGAAAAAAATATAAGTAAACAATCATCAATCGGCAGGATCCAAGTCATTTCTGAGGTCAATGCAGTTTTCTCTTGAAATGTTCCTTGCAGAATGAAGATTCTGAGGTCACTGTTGACTTTCCCCATTCCTATCCAACAATACTCACCTAGTGAGGGTGTGCACATCCTTAGCTCTCCATAGTTTTATCACAGATACATGAGCTAATTTTTCTAAGGCCTCTCAAAAAGCAACTGCAAAGATTTTCCATTTTATGATGAGTTTCTTGGATAAAAGAACACATTAAACTCACTTTTCAAGGTGGAGAGATAGACGCAGAAGAAACGAAAGGGATTTAGGTGGGATACTAAGGGCAGAATTTTGCACTCGGCGTGCGGGCACGCACCCGGCACGCCCAAGTGTAAAATGACGCGCGATGACGTCGGGCTATTTAACAATCTAATTAAATTCAAGTTTAAGCTGCCCATCCAATCTTACAATCGGCAGGCAGGCGAAAAGGCCAAGCGGCCTTTGCATTTTTTAAGAAACCTCATCCATGAGCGGGATGAGGTTTCCTAAAACAAATAAGCATTAAATAAAAACTTTATTTTGGAATTAAAAACATGTCCCATCTCATGTGACAGAGTCACATGAGGGGACATGATTTTTTTTTAAATTTTCCTGTCTTTATTAATTTTTTAAAAAGCGCTTCAATCTCCCTGAGGCTGCTCCGTGCCTCAGGAAGATTGAAGCGCTCTTTCGCACACATACGCAAACTATGCGCTAGGCCCGCTCTCCCACTTCCCCCCGCCTGCACGGGTAGCGCTGAGCGCGGCCACCCGCGATCCATGCAGGGCAGGCCTTAATAGGGCTTCCCGACCTCCCCCGCCCACTCCCACCGAGCCCGCCCAACGAGGGAAAAATTCTGGCCTAAAGGCACAGTCAAAGATTAGCTCTCAAGGGTCTTTTGAAGACAACGACTTAATTTGGAGGCAATGTGGTTTTTGAAGAGAATCCCAGAGGGCTGGAGAATTACAGGAGACGGTAATTGAGATTATGGAGAACAGGAACAAGCAGCAGACTGGAGTTCAAGGACCCGTGAGAGTGCTGGGAATGAACTTCAGGCTGGAATGCCATGGAGGGATTTGAAGACAAGGATGAGACACTTGAAGCTGAGTCACTGAGGTAGATGGAGCCAAAGATGAAAGGTGATGGCGATGAAGACTTTGAGTCAAGAGAATAGTTCCAGAATAGCTAAAGTTTACAAAGAATAAAAGGTTCGGAAATTAATCCTCAATCAATTCTCAAGGTGAAACAGGCATGGGTTTGGGATTTTCAACAGTGTGATGTAAGAGACAAATGATTCAGAATGGAAATCGTATAGTCCTGGCCTCAGACTGGATGTGGGAATAACTCAGAGTGACCAGGGCTTTGAGGCTGCAAAGAGAACAGGGCTCTGAGAATGATTTTCCAATCTTCACGAGATACAGGGGAGGGACCGGAGGACTGGAGAAATGCAAACGTAGTTCCATTGTTTAAAAAGGGATCAAAGGAAATGCCAAACAATTATAGGCCAGTTAGTCTTACATCGGTGGTGAGCAAATTAGTAGAATCAATCCTGAGAGATAGGATTAACTGTCATGCGGAAAGGCATGGACTAATCAGGGATGGTCAGCATGGATTTGTTAAAGGAAGGTCTTGTCTCACAAATTTGATTGAATTCTTTGAGGAAGTGACAAGAAGGGTTGATGAAGGTAGTGCAGTGGATGTTGTGTACATGGATTTTAACAAGGCTTTTGACAAGGGCCCACATGGCAGATTGGTCAGGAAAGTAAAAGCCCATGGGATTCAGGGTAATGTGGCAAACTGGATAAAAGTTGGCTTTGTAACAGGAAACAAAGGGTAATGGTCGATGGATGCCCTTACAAATGGAAAGTTGTCTCATGTGGTGTTCCACAGGGCTCGGTGTTGAGACCCTTGCTGTTTGAGTTATATATTAATGATTTGGACGTGAATGTGGGGGGGCACGATTGGGAAATTTGCAGATGACACAAAGATTGGCCGAGTAGTGGATAGTGTAGAGGATAGCCATAATCTCCAAAACGATATAGATGGATTGGTGGAGTGGGTGGTAAAGTGGCAGATGAATTTTAACATAGAGAAGTGTGAGGTCATACATTTAGGGAGGTCAAACAGTTACAGGGATTACAAAATAAATGGGAATATACTAAGAGGTGAAGATGAAGTTAGAGATCTTGGTGTACAAGTACACAGGTCCCTGAAGGCAGCAGTTCAAGTAGACAAGGTTGTAAAGAAGGCATATGGAATGCTCTCCTTCATTGGCAGAGGTATAGAATATAAAAGTAAGGATATAATGTTGGAATTGTATAAAACACTGGTGAGGCCACAATTGGAGTAATTGTGTGCAGTTCTGGTCACCACATTACAGGAAGGATATAATAGCTCTGGAGAGAGTGCAGAGAGGTTTACAAGAATGTTGCCAGGGTTAGAAAATTGTAGCTACGAGGAGAGATTGGATAGGTTGGGGTTATTTTCCTTAGAACAAAGAAAGCTGAGAGGTGACTTGTTTGAGGTGTATAAAATTATGAGGGGAATAGATAGAGTGGACAGGATAAAATTGTTTCCCTTGGTGGAGAATTCTAGAACCAGAGGACATAGATTCAAGATAAGTGGCAGAAGGTGTCGGGGGGACATGAGGAAGAACTTTTTTACGCAGAGGGTAGTGGGTGTCTGGAATTCGCTGCCCAAGTTGGTGGTAGAGGCAGAAACTTTAAACTCTTTTTAAAAGTACCTGGATCTGCACCTAAAGTGCTGTAAACTGCAGGGCTATGGGCCGGGTGCAGCAAGGTGGGATTAGAAAGGGCAGCTGGGTGTCCTTGGGCTGGCATGGACAAGATGGGCCGAATGGCCTCCTTCTGTGCTGTAACTTTTCTATGGTTCTATGGCAAGCAGATCAGTGTTGGGTTGCTTTGCGAAGAGCCGAAACTGATGTTAGCTGAATTGCCGCCTTCTGTGCTGTAAACATCTATGGTTCTATTACTGGTTTCAAGTTAAGAAGGGAATTAATGGTATTGGGTCAACACAGACTATGACATCAGCAGGAAACTTGATATTCTCTTTCTTCAGAAAACTGTGAGGATGGGAAATTTCCTCATCCGAGTTTGATAGAATTTTGTTTGTCAGATGGGATATGGATCCAAGGTAGTTAAATGAACTTAGATGCTGATCTACCATAATCTAACTGAATGATGGAGCAGCTCGTGGGGCTGAGTGGCCTACTCCTGTTCTAACGGGAATGATGGTTTTATTTTGTCACCAAGCCTAATGGAATCATTAACTCTCGCCACTTTTAGATTTACTGGGAGATCCAAGGCCAAAAAATTGCCTGAGAAAGAAAGAGACAAATAATACCACTTTCTGTTGACACAGCTGACATTCTTGTTATTTGAAGTTGACTATTTTGGTAGATTACAGCGGCTGATGTTTCCCTGAGTATTTGATCATTTGTTGCCCTATAACCTTCATACACAATCCTAACCAGGGTATGTCTGTCTTTCTGTCTTGAAGGACAAAGAACAGGAGACACCAGTGCTACAGACCGGAGGGGGATTCATTTAAACAGCCCTGATTTCTCCTCTCACTATCCGTCCGTAAACAGAAAAGCGTCTTTGATTTTTGATTCTCCCCCCTTTATAAGTGGTGGCATATTTTTCCCAACCCTTCAGTTTTAGAGTTATCCAATCCTCTATCAATAACCCCACAGCAAACTTGAGATAAAGTGAAATAAGAGTAGTTTATTTTACACACACACACAAAATGTGGATAGGGGTTTCGCAACATCGTCCCTTTTTGCATTCATACAATAAAAGAGGGGTAAGGGAAAGAAAGGGGTACAGGGTAAGACCACGATAAAAATAAGAGTTATGGTTTTCATGTGAATCCAGAGTCCAGAATCAAAAGTCCAGTGGTATCTTTTAGGTGGCTTTGTCCGGTGGAATTTCTGGTCTTGGTCCGAGTGGCTCGGCTGCAGGTTGAGTCCGTTGAAGATGCAGCAAAGTATCTTGTATCCTGGGTATTAGTTCACTCTGTAGGCAAAATACAAGGTTCTTTCTGGAAACCAGACTTGGAGAGAGATGGAGGTCAAAAGCAGGCTGCTCCATTGGAGTCCGGTTTTCCCTTCGGAGGTTAGGCTGCAACTGAAGATAAAATTCAAAAGCTGTATAACTAAAGGAATTCAAATTCAATTCTTGGTCATGTGACAGGGTGGTTTTGGGTCGAGCTATTCAGCTAATGAGGTGCCTGGTTGAAACCCACTGTGTTTTGGAGCAGGTAGCGACGGGGTCATTCGTGCCACATTGGAGATTGGGAGTCACAAATAGTTCTGCCTTTGTCCAAAGCTGGCTGGTGCAGACTTATGGTCTCCGAATCCTTTGTGTTGGCTTGGCTGGAATGTTTATACAATACAAGTCACGTTCCAGGGTGATGATGTAGCCTTTATCCATTGGAACAACTTAGAATCTTCCAGAAACCAGCACCTGATCAGCTGCAGCCATTTTTATCAGCTCAGCCATTCGTCCATTTGAAAAAAACAGAAAAAGAATATTTTATAAAGTAGCTGAGCTGACGTAGATTATTATAGATATTTCCCTTCCTGGCTTCTGGCCAGGATACCAGGTTAACTGCTTATGCTGAAAGTCAGCCCCCATATAATCACTACTCTGGGGGGGAAATTCTTTTCATCTCCAATCACACTTGAGGCCTTGTGCTTCTGTTCTCTCCCCAATCCATTCTTTTCAGGAGGCTTCAGAGGAACGGAGTGTCCCTGTTATGGACACAGCAGGTGCATAAAACTAGCAGAAGACTGGTAATTTTCCACTCACCACCTCAGACGTTGCAAACGTGAAAGTAAATCACCCCGAATGCAGCTTGGCGCCTACGACAGTACAGCACTCCTTCGGTTCCGTGCTGGAGCGTCAGCCTGGAAAATATGCTCAAACTTCTGGAGAGGGTCTTGGAAGCTTCACCTTCTGATTCAGAGGCGGGAGCACCACCAACTGAGTGATGGTTGACGCCTAAAACAAAATGGTAGTGCCAGACAGGAGCCTGTAACTCAAATCTTCTTGAGCAATGAATTTGGCTGGCTGATGACATTATGATGCAAGGAATTCGCAATGAACATCAGGGATTTATAGGATTAGCTTATCGGCTTGAGAAATAAGGGCACCAGCCTAACAAAAAAGCCCTCTTCTCCAGTGTCCGTCAAGTCTCATCCGCTGAGCACAAGAACTGGGTGTTGTGGAATTTGACATTGTACACGAGCAATCCCTGTAAATGAAATCAATACCAGGAGGAGATTAAGGAGCTGCCTCTCCCATGAGTCCTCCTAGATACAGTTAGCCCTGCTTCTGTCATTGTCAAACAGTAATTTATAAGGACACTGTAAAGCTGCAAACTGTGAGCTGTGTTACCGTTATCAGTGGTAAAAATTAATCAGTTTTATCATCCCGTTTCTCTCCTTTTGCCTCGCTTTTGGCTTTTAGCTCAATCCTCTCTGCATTTTCATTTGCAGCCCCTTCCTCGCCCAGCTCAGGAGTTTAAGCCCCTACCCCCAGCCCAGCCCTGGGGGTCACACAAAGTCTGAGGCATTAAAATGAGTTCACACCAGGGAAAAGGTTGTGAAACACTCCATGCAGCAAAAGAAGACGGCAACATGCTGATTTATTCCTTGGAGCGGGACATTTCACCCAGGGAGTTGGAGAGATATTTGATAGAAGATAAGAAATTGCAGACTGAGAAAAAAATGCCTGATGCACTTCAAACATCAACATCCCAAAAAAACAGATTACCCATTCGTTAGTTTATTCCGATTTTTTGGAAACTTGCTGTGTGCAAATTAGCTAGCACATTTCCTACCTTACAATAGGGACTGTGCTCCGGACTATATTTTCATTGGCTATAAAGTGCTTTGAGATGTCCTGAGGTCAGGAAAGGCACCATTTGGATGCAAACCTTTCTTTTTTTGACCGACAACAGACCAGTCGCCAGGAATAGAGAGTTCTAACCGAGAGGGAAGATTACATAAACTGGTGTTGTTTTCTTTGGAACAGAGGAGGCTGAGGGGAGATTGAATTGAAATGTATGAAACTATAAGGAGCTAAGGGTGGATAGGAAGTGCTTATTTCCCTTAGCAGAGACTCAATACCATGGGGCATAGATTTGAGGTATTTCGTAGAAAGATTAAAGAGGATGGTTGGGGGTTAGTTGAGGAGAAATCTTTTCATCCAGAGGGTGGTGGGGGGCTGGAACTCATTTCCTGAAGGGGTGGTAGGGGCAGAAACGCTCATCGTATTTACAAAATACTTGGATATACACGTGCATGTGCTGCAATGTACAAAGCTACATACCAAAAGCTGGAAAGTGGGATTGGGCTGGCTGGCTCTTTTTCAGCCGATACAGACACGATGGGCTGAATGGCCTCCTCCTTTGCCATAAGCTTTTCATGTTTTTATTTGCCCTATAATGGGTTTGCTCAAACCCACCCTAAAAGGGTGGAATTTAATGGTGGCGATGGTGGCCCAGTCCACTGGCTGGAGGGCCCTTGGCAACCCCACTGCAGCCAATTGCAGGAGCCCCGATAGGATGAAGCCCCAATCAGGCAGCCTGCTGGCTACCCTCAGGGTTCCTGGGTCCTGCAGGGGGAATGTCTTGCCTCCCAGGGCTGCCAGCCAATCAGAGGCCTGCAGCTCTTTAGTACCAGCAGTGCCGCTGAGGGCGATGTTCACTGCCAGCACTGCAGTAGGCCCGAGGAGAAGAATTATCGATGGAAGCCCCGGAACACAGATAAGTGGTGCAGGCTCTCTGGGGCCAGTCAGGCAGGCCCCAGCAAGGAGGTTGAGGGAGCTCAGTGTGAAGGGCAGGGGTCTTCCCACAGGAGCAGCCCTTGCTGCCGGTGAGTCTCATGTCCCGGGCACAAGGTGCCTGAACATAAGGGACCACGCCCACCCCTCCACCCCAACCCAACCCAACCATCAGGCTGCAGGCAGACCTGCCAACGTATGCCTGGTGGCTTGCTCACGGAATGTGGCCTCCCTCCCACCACTGGTACAATGCCAGCAGCGGCAGGTTGAGTGCCACTTAAGGGCCTCAATTGGCCCCCCGGGTGGGAAAGCCGTCCTTAGCCCTTCCCGCCCCAGATTTAACTCAGGGGGAGTTGGGAAGGCAACAGGCTCTCCGTCCTATTCTGTTCCACTGATTATATGCCCATCCCCCTCTATCCCACCACCTAGCTTTCCAGGCATTGCTGGGGGGAGGAGGAGCACATTAAATTCTGCCAAATGTATGAGGGAGCTTCCTAAGTTAGATTCAACATTGCAGGATATCTTCTTGGACTTTTCTCTTTCCTCTGTTGACTGACCTGTTGTGTTTTTCCAGCATTTCTGATTTCCACCTGGACATTTTTCCCTTTTTCCCTTATACTAATACCTATGGGTTTCTATTCCACTCGTGCTCTAATTTTATCATCCACTTTGAAAGATGTTATTATTAATGAGATGGAAGCCAGGGAGGAACAGGGTGGAGCATCATCACAGAGGGAGCCTCAGGGCTCCAGCATGTAGAGCTGGGTATTGTCAACTGGTCAGGGTGTTCCAGCACTTGTGAATAAGGCAACATACCGCATTCATATAGCACCCATGAGGCAGGGAAACATCCACAAGACGCTTTGCAGGAGCATTGTCAGACAATTGGTGAGGGTCAAGCATGGAGACTGTGGGCATCGACTCAGGAAAGAGAGGTTGCAGATGGGGGCAATTGCGTGGACAAAGGGGTCAACATTGGGTTGCCCAAAACATTCATGGGGAAAGCCCAGAGCTTAGGAGGATTCACTTCATGTACTTCTCTTGGCTTCACGGCAAGCACTTGTTACTTATCAGGCATTGCAAACGGTTTACATTCAACCCTATTGCTGAAGGAAACTTTCCTCATTGAGTACACCTTACTGGTGACACCAAAATTAACACGTTGTAAACATGTTATGGAGTGCTCAAAGGAAGAACCATATCTTTCATAAAGTACTCAGCAGGGTGCCTATCTGTCTTCTTGTCCCACCCACCCCCCCTTAAACCAGCTTATATTTCACCCCTTTTCTATTTTTCCTTAGTTCTGTTGAAGAGTCATGCGGACTCGAAACGTTAACTGTGTTCCTCTCCACCGATGCTGCCAGACCTGCTGAGTTTTTCCAGGTATTTTTGTTTCTGTTGTGCTAGGCTCAGTTATTATGTAACCAGTCACTCTGTTTTTCCCATCTTAATTAGCAAGTACATGTTAAGTGTGTGGCTAAATTGTATTTAACAGGAGTCTTGCTATAGATTCACTGCAGGGTTTCACAAACAGAATGACTTTATTTTTTTGGCTGCCAGTTGAGATACACAGTGATTGCAGTCTTTAAAATTCCATTATCTCTGCCTGCTAACTAACTAGCCTGTAAGTGCATAAGAATACACGCCTGTGCAATATTAGGATTCTTATAGACCGAGAAAGGAACTTTCCACAACTTTATTGCACTTGTATAGTTTCACTGTCGTTCGTTCTCAGGTTGTGGGCATCACCAGCAAGGCTGGTCATTAATCACTATCTCTAGTTCCCCTAAGAAGATGCTTCATCTTAAACCCTCGGTTGGGGTTCTATACCCTCCTGGGCCATTTCACAGGGGCAACTGGAGTCACACAAAGGCCAGGCCAGTAAAGATGGCAGGTTTCCCTCCCCACAGGAATTAGTGAACCAGTTGGATTTTTACAACAATCCAAAATTTTCATGGTCCCTTTTACAGATACCAGCTGTTTTATTTTCAGATGATTAAATCTGTATTAAATTTCTCAAAGTGAGGAGCGCAGCAGGTCCCAGGCCCTGAGCATTGCTGGGGGCCTGGAGAAGAAGGCAAGTGGATTGGGCTCACCATGGCCCAGGCAGGCCCCAGCAAGCGAGGGTGGTGATCAAGAGGCTGGTGAGGGGACTTTAAGCAGGGGCAGCCCTTTCTGCTGGTAAGGCCCTGCATGAGGCAAAGGTTGCCCAAACAGGAGGAATGCCCCACTCCCCCAGCCCACAGGCAGGCTAATTTATACCTGGCGGCCTTGCCACATGGTGTGGGCACCCCAAGTCACTGGTAAAATACCAACGGAGGTAGGTAGGTGACAGGCACAGTGCCATCCCACCCAATTGTATGCATCCCCACATCTGGCAGACTGCTCCCAGGGCATGGTGAATTCTGCCTAGTGATTTCAAAACAGGTTAGAATTGGAGACCCACATGGTGAGCTTCACTATCTTTATACCAATGAATAATGAGTTGGTTCCACCAAAGGTCAGGGGTGGTATTTAGAGCATACGGCACCAAAGGCCATTCAGCCCATCGAGTCCATGCCGGCTCCCTGCAGAACAATGCAGTCAGTCCCTGTAGCCCTGTAAGTTGATTTCCTTCAAGTGCCCATCCAGTTTCCTTTGAAATTATTGATTGTTTACACATTGGCCACCCTTCTGGGCAGTGAGTTCCAGGTCATCACCACTCACTGTGTAAAAAAAGCTCTTCCTCACATTCCCCCTGCACCTCTTGCCTAAAATCTTAAATCTGTGCCCCCTAGTCCTTGTCCATTCAGTTAAGAGAACCATAGAACCATAGAACAATACAGCACAGAAAACAGGCCATTCGGCCCTTCTAGTCTGTGCCGAAATATTATTCCGCTAATCCCATTGACCTGCACCCAGTCCATAACCCTCCAGACCTCTCCCATCCATGTATCCATCCAATTTAATAGAAAATGGGAAGAGATTTTCCCTGTCTACAATATCTAATCCTGTCGTTGGGCAGAATTTTCTGTGCCTGCTGGCAGGTGAGCGGACAATATGGCAGGAAGGCCAAAAATCGGTTTCACGCCATCGCGAAACACATTTGCAGCCGTCCGCTCCACCCATCAATGGCGGGCCCGCGTTTCCTGCCTTCGGACATCAGGAGCTTCATTGTAATACATTTGCATATGATTATAAGCCCAGCTCATCGGAATCATCCCCCACCTCAAATTTACCACCCGTGTCGGTGGGGAAAACACGCCAGTGCCCGTCTTGACAAGTGTGACGTGCAGAAGTTGGGACTTATCCCCAGGGCCTTGCTCCCATCGCAGACATCCGAGAAACAGAAGATTCGGGAGCCTGACAGCAACCGGATCGCATGCTGGGTGGATTCTCATGGACATGGCTCCACCACGAAGCACCTCACAGGAGGTGGAAAATCACTGTTGAGGGTCTGCTTAGGAACTTCAGTGTCTTGGAATGGTCTGCTACAGATGATCATCGAGGGGGAGAAGAGGAAGGTCCAGTTGTGAGTACAGGGGGAGATAATGTACCTGGCGGGGTGGTAGTAGAGGAAGGTTTAGGTTTGACTGGGAGAGGAAGGTATGCCAGTGGGTAGGGGGGGTGAGGTTGGAAGGGGGAAACAAAGGTGTTGGGGCAGGCGAGGTTGGGAGGGGGGAGGGAGTACGGGGGAAGGAGGAGGTAACAGGGGAGAATATAGCAACTGGGGAGGTAGGTGTATGGAGGGGAAGAAGGTGCAGGGGGGGACTTCAGAGGGGCATAGGAGTCTGGAGGGCAGGAAGGAGTCCAAAGAGGAGAAGGAATCCAGGGGGAGGATGGCATCCGGGGGAGGAAACAGTAAGGGCGGAGGGAGAAGTCAGGAAGGGGGAAGAAGCAAGAGCGGAAGAAGGATTCCAGTGAGGGAAAGAATAAGGGTGGAGGAAGGGGTCAGGAAGGGGGAAGGAGTGGGGAGGGAAGGATTCTGGGGTGGCGAAGGAGTCCAGAGGGGGGAAGGAGTTCCAAGGGGAGGAAGGAGTAAGTGGGAGGGGTGGGGGTGAAATGTCCAGGTGAATGTGCAAGGGAGGGTCCTGCAAAGTAGACGAATGCCTCCCGGGGAGCGAAATGAGGGTGGGTGTGGTAGGAGGGACTGTTGGGAATGAGAGAGGTCAGAGTGAGGCAGTAGGGTGGGAGGGTGAGGATTCGACAGTATCAGTAGAAGGAACGGCGAAGATGGCTGATGGGGGCTCGGAGGCAGACACGGACCCAGAGGGGTGGGAAGGAGGAGGCTGGGGAGGTAATGTGGATGGGGGGGGATTTTCAGGAAGGTAGGGGATACGCATGTTCACCTGGACATCCCTGAAAGAAAAGGGTTCTGGCTGGCTGGTGACATTGAGGTGATGCCAGGGGGTCAACAGTGTTGGGGAAAAGAAATGGGTGACTGGGGCGGCGGGGATGGGGGGGGGTGGGAAGGACAGGGGAGCTGAAGAAGATTGTTAAACACATCATGCTTGCAAGTCCAAAAGTGAAAGGAGCCCTTGTGTTGGGCAGGAACAGGTGCTGCATGGGAATGGGATCAGTGGGCGGAGATGCAGATCAGCTCAGATAGACAACTGGAAGTGAACCCCAGCTGGCAGCACTGAAAATGCTCAGGAGAGTGAGGTGAGGGTGATGGGGGAAGGATCCACATGCCTGGGAGAGTACTTGCACGAGGCTCCGAAAGGCCCTGCCACACAATCACTTCTCCCTCTCGAATCATTCGTGGGCTGGCTGTGTGCAGTTGAACTGCTCGTGGTGGGGGTGGATGCAGGGGGAGGACTCGTGAAGCCTGTCAATGAAGCTGAAAGACAACATGACACATTATTCGGTGAAAGTGAATGCAATCAGAATTTCTTAACTTTTCTAGGCCTAACACCTCTAGGTGCTGCCCTGACACCCGCAGCAGGGGTGGAGACAGCCTGTGCAATGGTTGGCCCTGTTGCCTCTGATGACTTTGAAGTGGGTCCTCTGGAGAGCCAAGGCCTTGACCTCCTGTGGGCTGGTTGCTCCCTCTGTGGTGATAGAGGACGAGGTTGAGGGGGTCACAGGCAAAAGGGATGTGGAGGGAGTGAACAGCCTCTGGATGACTTAGGGATATCCAACTACCGCTCCTCTTCCCTTCGGGTGCCTGAAGGCCATAGCCTGACTCCTTGAGGGGAAGGAGCACCTGGAGAGACGTCAAGGTGCCCCGTTTCCCTCTCGCGTTGCCACTGCAGGAACTCACCCATAGCTACCGCAATGGAGTACAGGTCTGCAAACATCTCCGCTTCCTGCTGGACCAGGGTCTCCATGGCATCCACGTTCCTTCACATGGAGACCTCCATACACACACATGAGAGCACCACTTCATTAAAGAGCAGGCGGATGCACTCCCTGATTCACGGTCCACTCTGTTGAGGGCTTCTAACAGCTCCACGTGATGTTCCCCTGCCTTCTGCTGACTCTCCACGATGAGTTGGAAGGCTGAATCCAACTGGCTCGGACCTCACAGGTGCTTCTCCCCTAGCAGTTCTCCGAGTGCCGGGGAGATTGGCCGCACCTGCCTCCTCCTGCTGCAAACACGTGTCTGTGCGGTGACCACCCGATTGTGAAATTGAGCCTGCTCTAGATCTTGCTCCCACCGAGGTGTGAGTCTCTGCGCTGGTGGAGGATGTGGGTAAGCGCTGTGACAGATATCCCAGGCTGCTTATTTCCAGCTCTTCAATGGAGGAGGTGTCCTCTTGGTTGGAGGTGAGGACCTAGATAGAGCTGAGGATCTGGCTGGCTGAGGGTGTCGTTCACTTGGCAGAGCTCCCTGTGAACTAAAATAATGATAATTAGTGCATGGCAACAAAGTCAAAAACAGGAGAGAGAGCACCACAGTTGCATTGAGAGAGGGATGATGTGGTGCAGGATCCTCACGAGGCTGTTCGCCAGCGACCTCACTGTCAGTGCAGGCATGGTCCACGTCCTCACCAGTCAACGCAATGGCACACTCCTCAAAGTGAGTGAGGGGCCTAACGTGGGCCACTCCACCCCTGGTCTGGGACCTTTCCCTGCTGATGTGAACAGGATTCTCCTGCATGAAAACAAGGGGGAGAATTTTCTCCCCGTTGAGGGGGTGGGTTTTGCGGGAGCAGGTGCGGGTGTGCACGCAGCCGATCGCTGCCCGCAATCGGCTGGGCACTGCCATCTTACGTGGGCAGGCCAAATAAAGCCTGCCCAGTGTGACACGCACCCAGAAGCGCTGAGCACTACCTGTGCGGACAGGTGGGGGGGAAGGGTTGCCTGAGTCGGGGCCGGTGCTTTTTTGCGCATGCACGCGAAAGAACGCAGAAATCTCTGTGAGGCACAGCGCTGCCTCAGGGGGATTAGTTTGAGTTAAAAAAATTTTAATACAGGAAAAAATCATTTTTATGACATGTCCCCTCATGTGAAACTGTCACATGAGCTGGGACATGTCTATGAATTTTATTAAAAGTTTTTTCAAACCATTAAAAACCTTCATGAAACCTCATCCCGCCCGTGGACGAGGTTCCATGAAAAATGCGAAGGCCGCCTGGGCTCTTCGCCAACCCAACCGCCAACCTTAAGGTTGGACAAGCAGCTCAGTTTGTTGTTTTAATTGATAGTTTACTGGCCTTAATAAGCCTTTGACAGTTCGATGGGTGCGTAGCTGACTTGGGTGTGCGCCCGCCGAACTGAAAACCTGAATGATGCGCGGTGACGTCGGGACACACGCCCGACATCACCACACGTCATTTTACACCTCAGCGAACGGGCCCCACCCCCGCTTGCTGAGCCGAAGATTCTGCCCATGGGGAGTGTGTGAGCAGGGCACTTGGCACTACGAGGAATGTTTGCGTGGTGAGCGGAGCCATGGAGGTAATGGAGATGCGAGCTTTAGAAGGTATGAGCCTGATGGAGATGTGAGGGTGTGTGTGAGTGTTAGCAGTGTTGTCCCAAAAGGCCTGAGCTCCCTGTGGATATGTGATGGGTTTGTGAGTGTGTGAGCTGAGAGTGATGAGAAGAGTGAGTTACCCCGGCTGAATGAACGAGACCATTCATTCTGTAGTGGCACTGGGTGGCTATCCTCTTTTACAAGGTGTTGGCGCTGACCACCACTGCCACTGCCTCCCATATTGGATTGGTGACCTTGCTTGCTGGCCTTCACCCAGAGTGGGGGTACAGGACATCATGGCGGACCTCCACGGGGTTCAAAAGGTGCTCAAGGGACGGGTCACTAAACCAGGGGACTGCAGTCTTCCTGCTTTTGGGGCCATGTCTTCTTTGCAGCTGTCCTGGGCTGGAAGCACTGAGAATGACGCGCGTGGTTGCACTTTAAATATGGCGCCTAGCGTGATGTAGCGGCGAGGTGACAGCCTGGCGGGCAAATGAGAGCCCGGCCGCCATCGGAACAGCATGTTTCCCGGGAATGCGTGATTAATGAGGCGGGATTGGGATGATACAGTGTGAAAAGCCACCGTTCCTGCCAGCGGGTAAAACGTCCTTTCTCCCACCCGCTACCGCTGCACAGAAGACATGTCCCTGAAAGGCAGGAAGACTGTAGACCTCCGCTTTAGTGATGCACCTTCAAGCATCTTTTTTCACTGTGGAGGCCCGCCGTGATGTCCTCTATCCCCGGTCTGGCTGCAGGGGGTGGAGGGGTTGGCAGCTACATTACCACTCCAGCTCAGTGGGCGATGGCAGCGGTGGTCAGTGCCAACGCTGCACAGAAGAAGTTGGCCATCCAATGCAGATGGAGGATGAATGATCTCATCCGTGCTGCCAGGGTAAGGCAATCATCTCATCACTCTAAACTCATACACTCACAAGCCCATCACACATTCACTGGCATCTCACTCACTGACAGATCAGGGGACATCACCACTCACTCTCTCACACACACCCTCACATCTCCATCTGACCTCATCTTCTCCGGAAACTGCCTCCTCAGCCCTCACCATCTTGAGGCCACTTACACAGATCAACTTGTGCCCCCACCCACACCCTGGGATACCCACCTTCCCCAGTACAGCGATCATCCTGCAGCCTCTTTCCTTGCCTGAGGCCTCTTCTCCCCCTTCCCCAAGCAAGCCCTAGCCCTGCAGCCATTGAAAAGCCACCCCCACCTTACGACTGGCCTGGTAGGTAGAGACCTGCCCGTGAGCTCCCCTAAAAGTGACGTGGTGCTGTCTGCGAAGCCTGGCGCTGATGACCATGAGCGCTGCCCGAAGCAAGGTAGGCAAACAAACCTCAAAGTCCCAAGCAAAGTGCAGCTCACCGGGTGTACATCGCTTATGTACAGTTGTGAAACATGTCGGTGTGCAATCACGCCAACACGCTCAGACGATCCCACGTGGGGTGGGGGGGTTGATTCTGGTGAGCTGGGTTTGTAATGAGATGCACATGTATTACAATGAGGTTCCCAACATTCCACAGCGGGAGAGGCAGCCCGCCATTGATGGGCAGAGCGGACGATCGCAAACTGCTTTCACAACGTCGTGAAACTGATTTTTGGCCTTCTCACCATATTGTCCGCTCACTCCGCCGAACACGCCCAATGCCAATGGGCATGGAAAATTCTGTGGTGTGTCTAGAAGTACAGAAGAAAGGAGGTAATATTGGGATTTTACAGAAGCATAATTAAGCTGTACTTGGGTTTACTGTGTAGTTTTAAGAACTCTCAAAAATAAAGGATATAAAAGTAATTGAAAAGGCCCATTGCAGGTTCACCACTGAAGGATGAGGATGCAGAATTAGGAAGAGAAACTTAAGAAGGTTTGGCTTTTTCAATAAAGCTGCAAACATGAGTGTGTGTGAGAGTGAGTGTGTGTGTAAGAGTGAGTGTGTGTGTGTGTGTAAATGAGTGTGTGTGTAAAAGTGAGTGCGTTTGAGAGTGAGTGTGTGTGTGAGTGTGTGTGTGTGAAAATAGTGTGCGTGTGAGAGTGAGTGTGTGTGTGAGAGTGAGTGTGTGTGCGTGTGAGAGTGTGTGTGTGTGAGAGTGAGTGTGTGCATGTGAGAGTGTATGTGTGTATGTGTGTGTGTGTGTGTCTGAGAGTGAGTGTTTGTGTGTGTGTGTGAGAGAGTGAGTTTGTGTGTGTGAGAGTGAGTGTGTGTGTGTGTGAGCGAGTGTGTGTGAGAGAGTGTGTCTGTGCGTGAGAGTGAGTGTGTGTGCATGTGTGAGAGTGAGTGTGTGTGTGAGAGTGATTAAATGTGAGAGCAATTGAGTGTGAGAGTGATTGAGTGTGAGAGTGAGTGTATATGTGAGAGTGAGTGAGAGTGAGTGTGTGTGGGAGAGTGAGTGTGTGTGAGAGTGAATGTATGTGTGAGAGTGAGTGAGTGTGTGTGTGTGAGAGTAAGTGGTTGAGTGTGAGAGTATGTGTGAGAGAGTATGTGAGAGTGAGTGGGTGTAAGTGTGTGAGAGTGTGTGTGTGTGAATGTGTGTGTGTGTGTGAGTGTGTGTGTATGAGTGATTGAGTGTAAGAGTGATTGAGTGTGACAATGAGTGAGTGTGTGTGAGAATGTGAGTGTGTGTGAGAATGAGTGTGTGAGTGTGAGAGTGAGTGACTGAGTGTGAGAGTATGTGTGAGAGAGTACGTGGGAGTGAGTGTGCGTGTGGAAGTGTCTGAGATTGTGTGTCAGAGTGAGTGTGAGAGTGTGTGTGTGAGGGTAAGTGCGTGTGTGTGTGAGGGTGAGTGCATGTGTGAGTAAGTGTGCGAGAGTTAGTGTGAGTATGTGTGAGAGTGTGTGTGAGAGAATGTGTGAGAGTGACTGTGAGAGTGAGTGTGTGTGAGAGTATGTGTGAGTGTGAGTGTGAGTGAGAGAGTATGTGTGTGAGGGTGAGTGCATGTGTGAGTGTGCAAGAGTGAGAGTGAGTATGTGTGAGAGTGAATGTGTGTGAGAGAATGTGTGAGTGAGTGTGAGAGTGGGTGTGCGTGAGAGTATGTGTGAGTGAGTGTGAGAGTGAGTGTGTGTGAGAGAATGCATGAGTGTGAGAGTGAGTGTGTGTGAGAGTATGTGTGAGTGTGAGTGTGAGAGTGAGTGAGTATGTGTGTGAGGGTGAGTGCATGTGTGAGTGTGCAAGAGTGAGTAAGAGTGAGTATGTGTGAAAGTGAGTATGTGAGAGAATGTGTGAGTGAGTGTGAGAGTGTGTGTGAGAGTATGTGTGAGTGTGAGTGAGTGTGAGAGTGAGTGAGTATGTGTGTGAGGGTGTGTGTATGTGAGTGTGCGAGAGTGAGTGAGTGTGAGTATGTGTGAGAGTGAGTGTGTGTGAGAGAATGTGTGAGAGTGAGTGTGTGTGAGACTATGTGTGAGTGTGAGTGAGTATGTGTGTGAGGGCGAGTGCGTGTGTGAGTGTGTGAGAGTGAGTGAATGTGAGTATGTGTGAGAGTGAGTGTGTGTGAGAGTATGTGTGTGTGCGAGTGAGTGTGTGTGAGAGTATGTGTGAGTGTGAGAGTGAGTGAGTATGTGTGTGTGTGTATGAGAGTGAGTGTGTGTGAGAGAATATGTGGGTGTGAGTGAGTGTGAGAGTGAGTGAGTGTGAGAGTGAGTGAGAGTATGTGTGAGTGTGAGTGTGTTTGAGAGTATGTGTGAGTGTGAGTGAGTGTGAGAGTGAGTGAGTATGTGTGTGAGTGAATGTGTGAGAGTGAGTGTGTGTGAGAGAATGTGTGAGTGTGAGAGTGAGTGTGTGTGAGAGTGAGTGTGAGTGTGAGTGAGTGTGAGAGTGGGTGAGTATGTGTGTGAGTGAATGTGTGAGAGTGGGCAGAGTTTTACGCTGATCGGGCGGGCGCACACCCGACCTAATCGGATGTGAAATCGCAACAAGATGACATCGGGCAAGCGTCCTGACGTCAACCCACACTCAGGCGATATTTCGGTCGGCGGGCACGCGGGGGTGTCAGAGCCGCACCCACCATCAATTAAGATACCAGTTAAGGCAATTGACCTAGATTTCACATTGCCCAAGCAATTTCTCGCTTGTCGCGCGGGCAAAACAGGCAGGAGGGCAGCCGACATTTTGCAAAATCTCATCCAAGGGAGGGATAAAAGGGGTCAGCAGCATTGCCAGTGTGAGTAGTGAGGAGTTTTGGAGATAGTTCGCTGCTGGTTGCTTATATGTACTTAGCAGCTTCATCTCTGTTCAGGGCTTCATTGTTACCATTTCCAGACTTCATTTCCGGACTCATTACTGTCTGCCAGGCCTCCGGAGGATTCATACCATGTGGACCCTTCCAGGTATCAGACAGCCTTCCCTTACCCTGGTAATGGGGATTGTGGTCTCCGCTGGAGGCATCTCCTCTGAGGAGGAAGAGAGGGGCAGAAGGGAGAGGAGGCCACATGTCCTTATTCAGCCTCCAGGGGAGGGACCTGTGGGAGGAGAGGGGCAGACACAAGGGGCGCAGGGCCAGCAGGAAGTCCAAGATGGAAGGGGCTGCAGAAGACGCCACTATCCAGCTGCCAGGGTTCACAGGCGGCGATGCAGCTACCTCAATATGTCTGAGGTGCAATGTCGATGGAGGCTCTGTTTCTCCAGGGAGACAGTGACCTCCATCTGTCAGAGGATCGGGCCTGAGATCAGCTCCGACTGTGTGGGTGGACACCCCATGCCAGTGGCTCTGAAGGTCACAGTGGCCCTCAACTTCTATGCCTCCAGCTCTTTCCAGGGCTCAGTGAGGGATCTGTGCGGAGTCCCCCAATCAGCTGTCCACAGTTGTGTCAAGCTGGTGACAGAAACTCTGTTCAGGCGGGTAATGACATTTATTCATTTCCGTACGGACAAGGTTAGCCAGGCTGAGCGAGCCAGAGGCTTTGCGGCCATTGCTGGCTTCCCCCGTGTCCAGGGTGCTATAGACTGTACACATGTGGCCATCAAGGCGCCAGCAGGTGAGCCCGGTGCCTTCGTCAACAGGAAGGGCTTCCACTCCATGAACATGCAGATAGTGTGTGATCACAGGATGCTGATTCTGCAAGTCTGTGCAAGGTACCCATGACGTTTATATCCTCAGACACTCCCAGGTGCCGAGGCTCTTCAGTGCTCCAGCCCGACTGGATGGATGGTTGCTGGGTGACAAGAGCTATCTGTTGATGGCTTATGATGCCTCTCCGCCACCCAAGAACAGAGGCAGAGCAGTGTTATAATAGGAGTCATGCCTCTACAAGGGCGGTGATAGAGAGGACCATAGGTCTTCTGAAGATATGCTTCCGATGCCTGGACTGTTCAGGGGGAGCACTACAATACCCCCTCCAGAGTGGGTGTCACTGATCGTGGTTGCATGCTGCACTCTCCACAATCTGGCACTGGCAAGGGGGTACCCACTGGAGGAGGAGAACATTGACACATCTCCACAGGCCACAGCGGATGAATCCAGTAGTGAGTCAGAAGAGGAACACGGTGAGGAGAATGCTGAGGGTGTGGAGGCAGACCTCTGTAACCTCCAGAGAGGCAGGGATGCCTTGATCCAATGCTCCTTCAGCTAGGCCACCAAAGATCAGCTCCCACCTCATACCGAGGCTGCTGCCTCCATCCACGATGTCCGAAATGCCTCTGTCATGTGAACCTAAAGTCCACTCAGTGCCTGTGCTATAAATTTAGAGCCACTCACATCCAGCATTACATACTGCACCAAAACTAAAAGGTGGAGCATATTCAGGCCATCACAACAAAAGCAAGTTTAATGTTATTGTCACCTTGAAATCACATTGACATGACCATTACTGGTGATGATGTCCACATCAGTAGACATATAAACCAAACATAACTGAACAGAAGATCACCCATGAACAGATCCTCTTGTGCTCATGGTACCTTAAACTTACGTTTGTGAGTGTTACGTCTTGGTGCCCCCTCCCCTTCACTGGCAGCTGCATTGGGGACAGCCGGCTGACTCTGCTGCCTTGTTGGCCTGAATTGACTTTGGTAGTTGTCCTCTGGCCAGTGGAGCCTGTGCTGGTCCCATCAGGGAGGGAGCGGCCAGTGCCACGGCTGCATCTCCCCTGTCATTGCAGTCTCATCAGATGCCACAGTCACTGGCGGAGGGGCAGAGGAGCTGCCTCCATCATCCGGAGCACCCTGAAATGACAAGCAGGTGGTGCACCAAAGTAAGGTTGCTCTGGACCTTCCTGCTGGTCTACTGGGTGCCTCATCCATCTCCCACACTGGCACTGACCACCTGCAGGTCTGAGTGCAACCCCAGGAGCCCTTGATTCTGTCCCTGGAGCTGCCTCTCCATGAGAGTCTCCGCTCCCTCATTGGAGGAGGCAGTGTGCTCGGTTATGAGGGTCAACGCAGTGCTTATACTCCACGTGGACTCCTCCACAACAGAGATCTGTACCTGCGCTGGTGCCTGGTTCAGAAAGCAGGTGTGACACAGGTGCAGGTGAAGCCCAGCGGTCCTCTGGCATCAGGGGTGGGCCTTCAGGGTCCTCCGATTGAACACGTGCTGGTGACTCTAAGGGAGAACAAGGACATGTCATTAGTTAAAGTCATTGTCACTGTGCATGCCAGGCACCCTGGTGAGACAATGGAGATCTGCATCATAGTGTCATAATCTTTCAATGATCAATGGGGACTCCATGTTTGAGGCTCCCATCAACAAAGAGACTATAATGGTTGCACCATCTGAAACTCTCACCTCTGTGCACCGCATTCTTACCTTCGTCTGATGCCGCAGCCTCTCCGCGACCAGTTGTATGGGGAGCGTGTCGGCTCTCCAGGTCAAGGACGTCCTGCTCGAACCTGGTCAGCAGCAGCTGGTTGGGTGGGCCTCTGCCTGTCCGTGACTTCTCGGATTGGTTATGGCTTGTCTTCTCCTGAAAGAACAGAGGAGCATTGATTAGTCCACTCTCTACCTGTAGCACCATTGCAGCCTGGCCAACCCCAGCTGAGGAACACCTTGCAGGGCACATCCAAGTCTTGGCCCTGGAGCTGCAAGACACTCAGTCCATGCAGCCAGGGCTCACCCCTTTGGCCAGCTCCAGTGTCATTGACAGTTGGCACTCACCCCTGAGCTCCACGGGGTGGGGGATAGCCAGCCCTTAACACTTCTGCACACTGATCCATGCCAACACGGTACTCACCCTTCCTGAACGCAGCAGGTCATTGAACCTCTTGCGGCAATGCACCCACGTGCGCCGCACCACATCATGGCTGCTGACCTGCACTGATACCTCCTCCCAGGCTTTCTTCGTCAGGTGTGGTGGCCTCCTTCCGTCCCTTGGTACAAGGGTGTCCCTCCCAGCAGCCATCTCCTCCAGGAGCACGACGAGGCGCTTGTCCGAAAAGTGGGGGTCCGAGTGCACACCCGACCTGCCCTCCCGCCTGGCATCTCCAGCCGCTGCCAAGGCAATAGGTGCCGTCTCCGCAACGCAGACTGTGTGCTTCTTCACCCGTAGCTTTCAGGGGGCTGCCTGTACCGTTTTTAAACTGCCCGCCGGGTCGCCATTGGACCCGGTGAAGGACATGCTGCCTCCGCCCAGCCCTCCCCGACCGTTGGGAAGCCCCGTTTCGTGCTGGGCAGACATTAATTGGCCAGCCAGCGTGAAATCGCAGTCGTGGGCCGATCGTGGGTGGTGGCACGTTTCCCGGCCAATCCCGGACCGAAATTCAGCCCAATGAGTGTGTGTGACTGAATGTGAGAGAGTGAGTGAGTACGTGAGAGAGAGCAAATGAGTGTCAAGAGTGAGTGAGTGAGCATGAGAGAGAGAGAGAGAGAGAGAGAAAACCCTGAGACTAGGAATGAGCTGAACACACACACAAACACAAACAGGCTGCTCAGTGTGGGGACACGCACACTACAGATACACCCACCCCCTCCTCCCTTCACAAAAACCCATCCACTACTGGGCTGGGAGAGGAGGAAAACCCAGGCTGAAAGGCAACCCACTTCCGACCCCTACTTTTGTATGAATTCTGCCAAGGCAAGCTCAGAATGTGTGCCATCAGAGGTGAATGCAAGGCTGGTGTTAGTCAAACCCAACTCCTTAGCTAGGCCCTGGTCCCTTCCCACTTCCATGACAACCAGAGCTTGCTGACTAGTCTGTCTCTCTCTAGTTCTGCTTCTTAAGTGAAAAGGCAAACAAAGGTTTTGTTCATTAGCTCTGCTGCTTGGCACTTTTTAATTTGGCACTTTAATGGTAATTTTCATTAATTACTCAATTTTTCAAATGATCAGTTTATCGCTCTGATCGCAATTATTATTTTTCTTTTGCTCAGCAAGTTGTTTGTGTTTTCTTCATACCTTAATTTTTTTTTTTTTATTCGTGCTGAAGTTCTGCCAAACCAGGTCTTAGGCAGCATTTTTTTATTCATGGGACGTGGGCATCGCTGGCTAGGCCAGCATTTATTGCCCATCCCGAATTGCCCTTGCTCAGAGGTCATTTAAGAGTCAACCACATTGCTGTGGGTCTGGAGTCACATGTAGGCCAGGCCAGGTAAAGACGGCAGATTTCCTTCCCTAAAGGGCATCAGTGAACCAGATGGGTTTTTACAACAATCGTTTCACGGTCATCATTAGACTTTTAATTCCAGCGTTTTATTGAATTCAAATTCAAACCCGGGTCCCCAGGACAATACCCTGGGTCTTGGGCTTACTAGTCCAGCGACAATACCACTACACCGTTGGGTTTCTTGCTGATGGGGAAAGGGGCTCAGAATAAGGCTGATTGCTCCATAGAGGGCTGGCTAAAGGACTTATTTTTGCTCCAATAGAAACGGTATGTGTTGGAAATGCTCAACACGTCTGGTGGCATCTGTGAAGAGAGAAACTGAGGCCAGTGACCCTTCATCAGACAGTGCAGACCATGGACCTGAAGCATCTACTCTGTTTCTCTCTCCACAGATGCTGCCTGACCTACTGAGTATTTCCAGTGGGTTTAGATTCCAGCATCTGCAGCACTTTGCTCTCCTATTATATATTCCATGCCAGGCATTTATAAGTATGGTTAGTTTCAATTAAAAATGAGAAAATATTTATCACTCAATGTAAAGTGTATTTTTCTGTTAACAAAGCCCACTTGTGTGCTAGAAATACTACATTATCACACGTGAATTGGTTGGTCCTAACTTACTGGAAGATTTTGTCATTTTTAAACTTGGAAGTGAAACCAAGAGTCATGCGCCCATAGAATAGGTCACTATTAGTTCAAGATGTTCTCATTTCTACATGGGATTGTTGTTTGCGGTGCTTGTAAGGTTCAAGTCTTTTTGATGTTGCTGTCCAGGTACTACATAGGGACAGGTTCAAACAGTTGGAGCTGGTTACATAATATGAATGACCAAGTTGTGTGTAATTTTCTGACAAAGCTGTGATTGTTAAGTATATGACACTGAAATCTGAGTATTTGACAGGCTTTATAAATAGAGGCATAGAGTACAAAAGCCAAGAAGTTTTGCTAAACCTATATGAAATGGTTTGACCTCACTGTGACTATGATTGCCAGTCCTGGGGACCCAAAGGATGTGAAGAAGAGGCTTAAAGGGGAGGGGGAGAAATAAGGGGCTTGGAAGCAGGACAAGCACCAGGGCCCATGATTTCTCTCCCTGGTCCTGGATCCAAATCACTTATAGAAACATAGAAACATTGAAAATAGGAGCAGGAGTAGGACATTCGGCCCTTCGAGCCTGCTCCGCCATTCATTATGATCATGGCTGATCATCTAACTCAATAGCCTGCTCCTGCTTTTTCCCCCATATCCTTTGATCCCTTTTGCCCCAAGAGCTATATCTAACTCCTTCCTGAAAACATACAATGTTTTGGCCTCAACTATTTTGTGTAGTAGCAAATTCCATAGGCTCACCACTTTCTGGGTGAAGAAATTTCTCCTCATCTCAGTCCTAAATGGTCTACTTCATATCCTCAGACTGTGACCCCTAGGTCTGGACTCCCCCACCATCGGGAACATCCTTCCTGCATCTACCCTGTCTAGTCCTGTTAGAATTTTATAGGTTTCTATGAGATCCCCCCTCATTCTTCTGAACTCCAGAGAATATAATCTGAACTGACTCAATCTCTCTTTATATGTCAGTCCCACCATCCCAGGAATCAGTCTGGTAAACCTTCGCTGCACTCCCTCTATAGCAAGAACACCCTTCCTCAGATAAGGAGACCAAAGCTGCACATATTATTCCAGGTGTGGTCTCACCAAGGCCCTGTAAATTGCAGCAAGACATCCCTGTTCCAGTACTCGAATCCTCTCGCTATGAAGGCCAACAAACCATTTGCCTTCTTTACCGCCTGCTGCACCTGCATGCTTACCTTCAGCGACTGGTGTATGAGGACACCCAGGTCTCGTTGCACATTCCCCTCTCTCAATTTATAGCCATCAGATAATAATCTTGCCTTTCTGTTTTTGCTACCAAAGTGGATAACCTCACATTCATCCACATTATACTGCATCTGTCATGCATTTGCCCACTCACTCAGCTTGTCCAAATCACACTGAAGCATCTCTGCATCCTCCTCCCACCTAGCTTTGTGTCATCTGCAAATTTGGAGATATTACATTTAGTTCCCTCATCTAAATCATTAATATATATTGTGAATAGCTGGGGTCCCAGCACCGATCCTTGAGGTACCCCACTAGTCACTGCCTGCCATTTGGAAAAAGACCCCTTTATTCCTACTCTTTGTTTCCTGTCAGCCAACCAGTTTTATATCCATCTCAATACACTGCCCCCAATCCCATTGACTGTAATTTTACACGCTAATCTCTTAGATGGGACTTTGTCGAAAGCCTTCTGAAAGTCCAAATAAACCACATCCACTGGCTCCCCCTCATCAACTCTACTAGTCACATCCTCGAAAAAGTCCAGTCGATTTGTCAAGCATGGTTTCCCTTTCATAAATCCATGCTGACTCTGTCCGATTCTGCCACTGTTTTCCAAGTGCTCGGCTGTTAAATTTTTTATAATGGACTCTAGAATTTTCCTCAATACCGACGTCAGGCTGACTGGTCTATAATTCCCTGTTTTCTCTCTACCTCCCTTTTTAAATAGTGGGGTTACATTAGCTACCCTCCAATCTGTAGGAACAGTTCCAGAGTCTATAGAATCTCGGAAGATGACCATCATTGCATCCACTATTTCTGGGGCCGCTTCCTTAAGTGCTCTGGAATGTAGATTATCAGGCCCTGGGGATTTATTGGCCTTCAATCACATCAATTTCTCCAGCACCATTTCCCTACTAATACTGATTTTTTTCAGTTCCTCCCTCTCACTAAACCCTGTGTTCCCCAACATTTTTGGTATGTTATTTGTGTCCTCCTTTGTGAAGACAGAACCATATTTATATATATACATATATATATATAAAAGCTGTCTCTGTTACATATAGCAAAAAAAGCTGTGCTCCTAGCATTGACCCTTATGAAACACTACCACCTACCACCCTCTAGTCTGAAAAACAACCATTGAACACAACTCACTGCTTTCTGTCCTTAAGCCAATTTTTTCCAATTGCACAATGGCCCTCCTATTCAATAAGCTTCAATTTTGTCAACGAGCCTTTTATGTAGTGCCTTGTCAAATGCTTTCATAAAATTCATTGAGACAACATCCACCTTTTTCCCTTCATCAGCTGTCTCTGTTACTTCATTAAAAAAATTCAATCTGATTAGTTAAACACGATCTGCCTTTTACTAATCCATGCTGATTCTCTTCAATTAACTTAAACCTCTTCAAGTGGCTGTTGACACTTTTCCTGAGTAAGTTTCAAAACCATACCTATCACTATTGTTAAACTAACTGGCCTGCAATTGCCAAGACTTTCCTTGTACTCTTTCTTGAATGAGGGTGTCATATTTGCCTCTCTTCAATTCCCTGGTACCTCTGCCATATGCAGAGAAGCTTGAAAAATTAAGGCAAACCCTTCTACTATCTCCACCCCTACTTCCTTTAGCAAGCTGGAATGCCAGTCATCCAGACCAGGTGACCTATCTACCTTAAGCATTGCCAGCCTTTCCAGTAACTTTTACCTCTCAATTTTCACACTATTCATTGCCTCCGCTATCTCCACTTCTGTCAATATTTTAACAGATTCCACATCCTTAGTAAACACTGATACAAAGAATTCATAAAGTATTCTATGCCTGCCTTGCAACTCAAAGCATACTTCACCTTCTTTGCCTCTTCTAGGACCCACCCCACCTCTTACCCTCAATTTACTGTTTACATGCTGGTAAAAGATTTTTGGGTTCCATTTTATGCTGATTGACACTCAATTCTCATTCTCTCTCTGTCAGTCTCATTTTTCTCTTCACCTCCCCTCTTAGCCTATTATATTTGGCCTGGCTTTCACTTGAAGAACTCATCTGAATCATGCACCCTCCTTTTTTGTCTCATCATAATCCCTATCTCCCTCGTCATCCAACGATCCCTGTCTTTGGCTCCCCTAATGTGCCTAGCCTGCACCTGAAGCTTCTCTTCCTTAAAGATCACCCGTTGCTCCGTTTCAGTTGTTCCTGTCAATTCCTGGATTCATTTTACCCTGGCTAGATCTCTTTGCATTAAAATTAGCCCTCTTCCAATTTATAAGTTCTATATTAGATTGTTCCTTGCTCTTCTCCATTACTAATCTAAACCTATGACACAATGATCACTCTTGTCCAAGTGTTCCTGCATAGACACCTGGTCCACTTGGCCTACCTCATTTCCCGAAACCAGATCCAGCGGACCGAGAACTGCGGTTCAAGGAAGATCCCCCGAACAGAATTCAGAAATTCCTCCCTCTCCTTACACTTTACTCTAACATTACCCCAGTTAATATTTGTGTAATTAAAATCCGCAAGTATCACCACTCTATAGTTCTTGCAGATATCTGTTTTTTCCTCTATCTCGCTCTCACTATTTGGAGGCTGATAAATTAACCCAAATTTATTATTTTTTTTGCAATATACTGCCATTCCTTCACTGCCGCTGGGTCAAAATCCTGGAACTCTCTTCCTAAAAGCACTGTGGGTGTACTTACACCACATGGACTGCAGTGGTTCAAGAAGGCAGCTCACCACCACCTTCTCAAGGGCAATTAGGGGTGGGCAAAAAATGCTGGCCCAGCCAGCGATACCCACCTCCCATAAATGAATGGAAAAAAAAACAGTGCAAAAGATAAGGCTGAATCATTTGCAACAATCTTCAGCCAGAAATGCCCAATGCATGGTCCATCTCAGCCTCCTTCGGAGGTCCCCAGCATCACAGATGCCAGTCTTCAGCCAATTCAATTCATTCCACATGTTATTAAGAAATGGCTGAAGGCACTGGATACTGCAAAGGCTATGGGCCCTGACAATATTCCGGCAATAGTACTGAAGATTTGTGCTCCAGAAATTGCCGCGCCCCTAGCCAAGCAGTTGCAGTGCAGCTACAACACTGGCATCTATGGGCAATGTGGAAAATTGCCCAGGTATGTCCTGCCCACAAAAAGCAGGACAAATCCATCCAGCCAATTATTGCCCCAGTTAGTGACTGGCAATAAATGTTGGCCTAGCCAATGACACATTCTGTGAAAGAACAAAAAAAGGTTTTGGCAACATGTCTCTGTTTTCACGAACATTGTATTATTGGAAAGAGAGGATTTAGAGGATTTAGATAAAGACAGTGCTGTTAGGGAGGGAGTTCCAAGATTTTGACCCAACGACAGTGAAGGAACAGCAATATATTTTCAAGTCAGGATCGTGAGTGGCTTAGAAGGGAATTTCCAGGCGGTGGTGTTCCCAGGTGTCTGCTACTCTTGTCCTTCTAGATGGTCGTGGTCAAGTGTCTGGAAGGTGCTGACCAAGGAGCCTCGGGGAATTTCTGCAGTGCACCTTGTAGATGGTACACACTGCTGCCTCTGTTCCTCGGTGGTGGAGGGAGTGAATGTTTGGGGAAGGGACGCCAATCAAGTGGACTGTTTTGTCTTGGATGGTGTTGAGCTTCTTGAGTGTGTGGGAGCTGCACTCATCCAGGCAAGTGGAGAGTATTCCATCACATTCCTGACTTGTGGCTTGTACATACGAAAATACGAATAAGGAGCAGGAGTAGGCCATTCAGCCCCTCGAGCCTGCTCCACCTTTAATAAGATCATGGCTGATCTGATAGTAACCTGAAATCTGCATCCCATCTACCCCTGATAACCTATCACCCCCTTGCTTACCAAGAATCTATCCACCTCTACCTTAATAATAATCAAAGTCTCTGCTTCAACCACCTTTGCAGGAAGAGTTCCAAAGACTCATGACCCTCTGAGTGAAAAAATTCCACCTCAACTCCATTTTAAATGGGCAACCCCTTATTTTCAAACAGTGATCTCTAGTTCTAGATTTTTCCACAAGAGGAAACATCCTCTCCACATCCAGCCTGTCAAGTCCCTCAGGATCTTATATTTTTCAATCAAGTCACTTCTTACTCTTCTAAACTCCAGCGGATACAAGCCAAGTCTGTCCAACTTTTCCTCATAAGACAACCCACCCATTCCAGGTATTAGTCTGGCAAACCTCTGATCTGTTCCCAATGCATTGATATCCTTCCTTAAATAAGATCCTGTACACAGCACTCCAAATGTGGACTCACTAGTGCCCTGTACAACTGAAGCATAATCTCCCTACTTTTGTATTCAATTATCCTTGCAATAAATGATAACATTCTATTAGCTTTCCTAATTACTTGCGGTACTTGCATACTAATCTCTTGTGATTCATGCAGTCGGAAGCCCAGATCTCTCTGCACCTCAGAGCTCTGCAATCTCTTGTAGATAGTGGACAAGCTTTGAGGAGTCAGGAGGTGAGTCAGGATTGCTAGCCTCTCACCTGCTCTTGTAGCCATAGTATTTATATGACTAGTCCAGTTCAGTTTCTGGTCAATGGTAACCCCCAGGATGTTGAGAGTGGGGGATTCAGTGATGGTAATGCCATCGAACGTCAAGGGGAAATGGTTGGATTCTCTCTTGTTGGAGATGGCCATTGCCTGTCAATTGTGTGGTGAGAATGTTACTTGCCACTTGTAAGCCCAAGCCTGGATATTGTCCAGGTCTTGCTGCATTTGGACATGGGCTGTTTCAGTAGCTGAGGAATCACAAATGGTGCTGAACATTGTGCAACCATCAGCGAACCCCACTTCTGACCTTATGATTGAAGGAAGGTCATTGATGAAGCAGCTGAAGATGGTTGGGCCTAGGACACTATCCTGAGGGACTTCTGCAGTGATGTCCTGGAGCTGAGATGACTGACCTCCAACAACCACAACCATCTTCCTTTGTGCTAGGCATGACTCCAACCAGTGAAGAGGTTTTCCCCTGATTCCCATTGATTCCAGTTTTGCTCGGACTCCTTGATGCCACACTTGGTTGAATATGGCCTTGATGTCAAGGGCAGTCACTCTCACCTCACCTCGGGAGTTCAGTTCTATTTTCCATGTTTGAACCAAGGCTGTAATGAGGTCAGGAGCTGAGTGGTCTTGACGGAACCCAAACTGAGCGTCAGTGAGCAGGCTATTGCTAAGCAAGTGCCACTTGATAGCACTGTTGATGACCTGTTCCATTACTTTACTGATGATTTACAGCCAATGAAGTACTTTTTGAAACATGGGGTGGAATCGTCCCAGATTTGCACTAAGTGCGGTAGCGGGCGGGTAAAACGACATTTTAGTCGCCAGCCTCAATGGCGGCTTCTCACGCCGTATCATCCCAAACCTGCCATCTTAATTATGCATTCCCGGGAACCACGCCGTTTCCATGGCGACTGAGCTCTCATTCGTCCGCCACGCCATCACCTCGCGCTTCATCATGCCGGCTATATTTAAAGTGCAGCTATGCACACACCTGTCAGTGCTTCCAGTCCAGGGCTGCCCCGAAAGGCAAAAAAGACTACAGCCCACAGGTTTAGTGAGTCATCCCTCATGCACCTTTTGGACGCTGTGGAGACCCGCCATGATGTCCTCCATCCCCGTGTAGGATCGGAATCCCCTCCAAACGGACTTTATGAAATATAAAAACTCCAAAACTCACGGACACAAGTACCACGAATAAACAGACCAAACCTCAACACAAAAACACACAGAGGCAGGCTACACTGTCAAGGTTCATTTTGAAAACATTCCAATATCGAGCAAAACCTACACTATGAAAAAAGCGAAATACTGCGGATGCTGGAAATCTGAAACAAAAACAAAAATTGCTGGAAAAACTCAGCCGGTCTGACAGCATCTGTGAAGGGAAAGACAGAGTTAATGTTTCAAGTCCATATGACTCTTCTTCAGAACTAAAGAGAAGTAGAAATGTGGTGCAATATATACTGTTTAAGGAAGGTGGGACAGGTGAAGCTGGACAGAAGGCCAGTGATAGGTGGAGGCAAAGGAGAGATTGCAAAAGATGTCATAAACAAAAGGTCGAAGGGGTGCTGATGGTGGTATTTTCGTTTTTGTCCCTATACTATGAAACTTCTACTATGAAAGGACATTTGGACATTAACACAACAATGACACAAGATAGTTGCCATCAGATAACTCAATTAAGAAAAAAGCAAAATACTGCGGATGCTGGAAATCTGAAACAAAAACAAAAATAGCTGGAAAAACTCAGCAGGTCTGACAGCATCTGCGGAGAGGAACACAGTTAGCGTTTCGAGTCTGTATGACTCTTCATCAGAACTAAGGAAATAGAGATTCTGATGAAGAGTCATACGGACTCGAAACGTTAACTGTATTCCTCTCCGCAGATGCTGTCAGACCTGCTGAGTTTTTCCAGCTATTTTTGTTTTTGTTAACTCATTTAAGAAGCTGGGAAGACCATTGTAATAAATGAGCCCCAGACAACAGCTGTCATACAAACAACATCAACAACGGCCAAGAAAGAGAGGAACCTGCTACGTGCACATCAGACTGGGAGCCAGAGATGCTTGACCAGAGTGGGGTCCATTGTTTTGGTTGTGGAAAGAACATCAGCGATGAAAGGGTCTGTCTGGACCAAGGCATGTAACAGGCTATAGAGATTAAAGGGTGCTAAGCACTGACCATCTGGCAGGATGACTTCAGGAAATATGTTCAGCATATCCATTCTTATATTTTCGATAAGTATCATCATAAAAGGCTAGGATCGAAGGGTCCAGCACTGCTGTCAGGAAGAGGTCTCAGGAACGGTCAACCTGACTCGCGGACCTACAACTTTCGCCGGAAGGACCAACCGTGTGGGGACTTGTAAGTTATCAGCCAAATCCAAGGGGCATTGGGGCTGAGGTTTAAAGGGTAGATTAAGTGTAACAATTAAATCCTGAGGGGGTTGGGTTGAATTAAGGAAGGTTTTGGGCAGAAACGTGGGGTTTTGCCTGTGGTTTTCCTGTACAGGCTTTTTAATAAGTCATGGGTATTTTTTGTGTATTTATGGGAAGCCGAGGTTAAATTGTGGAGGGATTTAAATCGGGCTAACCAATTAAGTGTTGTGTAGTGTCATTTGCACTAGTTTAGAGCTCTTGTATCAGGTCATTAGGAGTGTTTTAATAAACGAGCTGGTTGTTGAGCCAACCCACGTGTCTGCGTAATTTTGTCCTTTATAAAATCCTAAAGCCAAGAGCCATCAGTACAGGGAAACGGGAATGTGAACCTCTTACACCCACTCTGGCCGCATGATGGGCAGTGACATCACCAATCCAGCATGGGAGGCAGTGGCAGTGGTGGCCAGCGCCAATGCCCCGCAAAAGAGGACAGCCACCCAGTGCCACTGCAGGATGAATGGTCTCATCTGGTCCGCAAGAGTAACTCACTCTTCTCATCACTCTCAACTCACACACTCACAATCCCATCACACAGCCACAGGGATCTCACACCTCAAGGGACAACACCACTGACTCTCACACACACCCTCATATCTCCATCAGGCTCATACACACTCGAGCTCACGTCCTCGTCCTGTCCATGGCTCCGCTCACCACACAAACATTCCACACAGTGCCATGCGTCCTGCTCACACTCTCTCCATCTGTTTTCATGCAGGAGAAGCCTGCTCACATCAGCAGGTAGAGTTACCAGACAAGGGGTGGAGTGGCCCACATTAGGCCTCTCAGTCACTTTGAGGAGCGTGCCATTGCACTGACTGTTGAGGACATGGGCTGTGCCTGCACTGATGGTGAGGTAAGCAGCGAACACCCTCATGAGGATCCTGCACTACATCATCCCTCTCTCAATGCAACTGTGAGTGCTCTCTCTCTGCTGATTTTGACTCTGCTGCCACGTACTACTTATCTCTACTTTGGTTCACAGGGAGCTCTGCCAAGGGACCGACACCCTCAGCCAGCCATTCCCTCAACTCCATCCACATCCTCACCTCCAGCCAAGAGGACACCTCCTCCATTGAAGAGCTGGAAATAAGCAGCCTGGAAGACCTGTCACAGCGCTTACCCACACCCTCCACCAGCGCAGAGACACACCTCGGTGAAACCTAGATCCAGAGCAGGCTTGGGTTCACAATCTGGTGGTCAACGCATGGACACATGTCCGCAGCAGGAGGAGGGAGGTTCAGCTGAGCTCCCCGGCACTCGGAAGACTGCTGGGGAAGAGGCGCCTGTGAGGTCTGAGTCAGATGACAAGCCTCTGGATTTGGCCTCCCGCCTCATCCTGGAGAGTCAGCAGAAGGCACCAGAAGGGAACATCATGCATGAGTCAGAGGAGTGTGTCTGCCTGCTCTTTGATGAAGTGGTGCCCACATGTGTGCGTATGGAGGTTTCCATGGGAAGGATGGCAGATGCCATGGAGACCCTGGTCCAGCAGAATGCGGAGATGTTTGCATACCTGTACTCCATCGCAGAAAGCATGGGTGAGTTCCTGCAGTGGCAACGCGAGAGGGAAATGAGGCACCTCAATGTCCCTTCAGGTGCTCCTTCCCCTCAAGGAGTCAGACCCGGGCCCCGGGCACCCGAAGGGAGGAGGAGCGGCAGCTGGACACCCCTGGGTAATCCACTGAGTAGTCTCAGAGGCTGTCCTCTTCCTCCAAGTCCTGTTTGCCTGTGAGCCCCTCAACCTCGTCCTCTGTCACTGCAGAGGGAGCAGCTGGCCAATGAGTGATTCTGGAGGGAGAAGCGTGTGTGTGTGGCTGGGCCTTTCGGAGCCTCATGCAAGCTCTCTCCCAGACACTCAGGTCCTTCACGTTTCACACTCACCTCAATGTCCAGAGCTTTTTGAATGCTTCCTGCTGGGGGTCACTTTCAGTTGTCCATCTAAGCTGACCTGCGTCTCCGCCCGCCCAATAATCACACTCCCATGCAGCACCTGATCTCGCCCACCACGACACTCGTTTCACTTTCAATTTGGACAGCATGATTTTGAATCGATCTTTCGTGCGTCTTTTCCCCTACCACAGTCACCCATTCCCTTTCCCCCATCCCTGTTGACCCTCAGGCATCACCTTCACCTCCCCTCCATGACCTACCTTTTCCTTTTCCCTTTTCCTTCAGGGATGTCCAGGTGAACATGCATGTTCCCTTCGCATGGATCACAGAATCTTAATGACACAGAAAGAGTCCATTCAGCCCATCATGCCTGCACAGGCTTTCCAAATGAGCATTATGACCTAGTGCCATTACGTCCATGACTTGGCACATATTACAGGACGCACATTCCACTTGACTGAGTTGCCCTGCCATGTCTTAACTCTACTTCCCTTCCATTAACTTTATTCTACTTTGGATTATTTATATTACTTTATTATATTGGCCCTAAATTTCCCTTATTCCTGGTGCTTCACAGTTAAATCCAAGTATAGGACATTAAAAACGCTTCTTACAGGGTATTACATGGGAGATTACTGGAGAATATTGTGGAATTGAGGGGACGATAGCAAGTTGGATATAAAGTTGTTTAAAAGAGAGGAAAGAAAAGCCGGGATTTTCCGCTCCCATTTGCAGCGGGTGGGAACAGAAAATATCGGGAGATCGCAAAAATCGGTTTCACGTCATCGTAAAACCAGTTTCCGTCAATGGCAGGCTGCGTTTCCCATCGCTGTGCATCAGGAAGCTAATTTCAATACATTACGAATATACGAGAAAGGAGCAGGAGAAGGCCATTCAGCCCCTCAAGCCTGCTTTGCCATTCCATAGGATCATGGCCGATCTGATAGTAATCTGAAATCTGCATCCCGCCTACCTCCCGATAACCTATCACCCCCTTGTTTATCAAGAATCTATCCACCTCTGTCTTAAAAATATTCAAACGCTCTGCTTCCACCGCCTTTTCAGGAAGAGAGTTTCAAAGACTCGTGAACCTCTGAGAGAGAAAAATTTTGCCTCGTCTCTGTTTTAAACCGGAGACCCCTTATTTTTAAACAGTGACCCCTAGTTCTAGATTCACCCACAAGAGGAAACATCCCTTCCACACCCACCCTGCCAAGACCCCTCAGGATCTTATCTGTTTCAATAAAATTGCCTCTTACTCTTCTAAACTCCAACGGATACAAGTCTAGTCTGTCCAACCTTTCCTCATAAGACAACACGCCCATTCCAGGTATTAGTCTGGTAAACCTTCTTTGAACTACTTCCAACACATTGACATCCTTCCTTAAATAAGGTGACCTATACAGTACACAGTATTCCAGATGTGGTCTCACTACTGCTCTGTATAACTGAAGTATTACCTCACTACTTATGTATTCAATTCCCCTCGCAATAAATGATAGCGTTCTATCAGCTTATAATGAGATTAGAATCTCATTATAAACCCTGCTCGCTGGAATCATACCCCTACGCTGGATCATGAGCTCATCACACTGACATGTTTCATGGTACATGAACGGTACATGAATCACCTGGCGAGCTGCACTTTACTTGGGACTTTGGGGTTTGTTTGTCTACCTTGCTTCAGGCAACACTCGCAGCCATCAGCGCCAGGCTTCACAGGCATAACCACATCACTTTTCTGAGGGATCTCAGGCAAGTCTTTACCTACCAGAACTGCCGTAAGGCGGGGGTGGTTTTTCAATGGCTGCAGGGCTAGGGCTTGCTTGGGAAATGGGGAGAAGTGGCCCCAGCCAAGGGAAGAGGGCTGTAATGGGAAAGGGGGGTATCCCAGGGTGTATGAGGGGGCACCTGTTGATCTGTGCAAGTGGCCTCAAGATGGTGAGGGCTGAGGTTGCAGTCTCCAGAGGAGATGAGGCCAGACAGAGATGTGAGGGTGTGTGTGAGAGAGTGAGTGGTGATGTCCCTTGAGCTGCCAGTGAGTGAGATGCCAGTGAATGTGTAATGGGCTTGTGAGTGTGTGAGTTTAGAGTGATAAGATGGTTGCCTTACCCTGGCAGTATGGATGAGGTCATTTATCCCCTTTCTGCACTGGATGGCCAACCTCTTCTGCGCAGCATTGGCACTGACCACCACTGCCATCGCCTCCCAAGCTGGAGCGGTGAAATTGCTGGATTTCCTGTGGCCAGAGTGGGGGTGAAGAACATCACGGCGGGCCTCCAAAAGGCATTCCAGTGATAGGTCACTGAACTCTTCTTGGCTTTCAGGGCCAGGTCTTCAGTGGAGCAGTCCTGGGCTGCAAGGATTGAGAACTGTCTGGGCGGCTGCAGTTTAGATATGGCACCCGGGGTGAGGAAACAGAGAGGTAATGCATGGCGGACGATTCAGAGGCCACCCGCCAGCGATACAACGTGTGGCTGCATAATTAATGAGATGGCAAGCAGGCGCAAAAACCCGCCACTGCAGCTGGCAGGAAATATGACCTTTTTCCATGCCCGCCAACGCACTCGGTACAACCCAGGGAAAATTCTGGCCAAAGAATGGGGTTTAAGGGTGGGTTTTTCAGAGTGGTTAATTGGCAGTGGACAGTGGTGTTCAACAGGATTCACCTCTGTTCACTGTGTAAAAAATCGACGATTTGGATCGCAGCCAATGGTTGAGTGGTATTGAAATTTGGAGATGAAACTGGCATCATTAAAACTTGGAAAACTAAGGAAAGCTGCAAAGGGATAAGATCGGAGGATGGGCTAAAAAAAACGGCAGAGGGAATTCAATGTCAGGAAATGCGAGGTTTTACATTTTAGTTATAATAAAACCCAGCAGTAATTATTTTCTGAATGGAAGTAGGATCAATACTATGGACGAGCAGAGGTTTCAAAGATATAGATTGACAAAGCATTGGAGGCAGCACTTCACGTTAATAAGGCTATAATAAAAGCTAATAGAATTCAACATTTTACAACCAGAGTGTGGAGGACAAATAGTAATGATGAAACTATAAAAAACCTTAAAAAGACCTCAGTTAGAACAATATGTGCAATATTGAACCCCACATTATAGGAAGGGTATTAACGCTATGATGAGGACACAATAAAATGTTTTAGACAGCAGAGAGGGACAAACGGAACTTCTTTAACCTCTCCCTGCCTGTCCACAAGCAAGTTTTTCAATTGTTTTGAAACCGGGCTGTGGTGTGTTTCCCCAAACCCTCAGTGAGTGTCGTCCAATTTTATAAGTAACATGCAGGAAACTCACTTCATGATTAATTCAGAAGGTTAATCATTTCACACTCAAATCTGGGGGAAAGGATGTTCGCAACTGCACACATACACACATACATATACACAGACACACACAGACATACACACACACACAGACAAACACACATACACACAAACGCTCACGCACAACACACACACACATACATATACACAGACACACACAGACATACACACACACACACACACAGACAAACACACATACACACAAACGCTCACGCACAACACACACACACATACATATACACAGACACACACAGGCATACACACACACACACACAGACAAACACACATACACACAATCGCTCACGCACAACACACACACACATA
The DNA here is from genome assembly GCF_964194155.1 of Cetorhinus maximus. Lineage (NCBI taxonomy): Eukaryota > Metazoa > Chordata > Chondrichthyes > Lamniformes > Cetorhinidae > Cetorhinus > Cetorhinus maximus. The sequence continues at coordinate 233,033,080 of NC_135879.1, forward strand.
CATATACACAGACACACACAGGCATACACACACACAGACAAACGCTCACACACACATACACACACAACACACACACAAACATATACACAGTCACACACAGACATACGCACATACACACAAACACTCACACACACATACACACAAACGCTCACACACACATACACACACAACACACACACACATACATATACACAGTCACACACAGACATACGCACATACACACAAACACTCACACACACATACACACACAACACACACACACATACATATACACAGACATACACACACACACACAGACAAACATACACACACAACACACACACACATTACACATAGAAACATAGAAAATAGGAGCAGGAGTAGGCCATTCGGCCCTTCGAGCCTGCTCCACCATTCATCATGATCATGGCTGATCATCCAACTCAATAGCCTGCTCCCACTTTCTCCCCATATCCTTTGATCCCTTTCACCCCAAGAGCTATATCTAACTCCTTCTTGAAAACATACAATGTTTTGGCCTCAAGTACTTTGTGTAGTAGCAAATTCCACAGGCTCACCACTCTCTGGGTGAAGAAATTTCTCCTCATCTCAGTCCTAAATGATCTACCCCGTAACCTCAGACTGTGACCCCTGGGTCTGGGCTCCCCCACCGTTGGGAACATCCTTCCTGCATCTACCCTGTCTAGTCCTGTTAGAATTTTATAGGTTTCTATGAGATGCCCCCCTCATTCTTCTGAACTCCAGTGAATATAATCCTAATCGACTCAATCTCTCCTCATATGTCAGTCCCGCCATCCCAGGAATCAGTCTGGTAAACCTTCGCTGCACTCCCTCTATAGCAAGAACACCCTTTCTCAGATAAGGAGACCAAAACTGCACACAATATTCCAGGTGTGGTCTCACCAAGGCCCTGTACAATTGCAGCAAGACATCCCTGTTCCTGTACTCTAATCCTCTCGCTATGAAGGCCAACATACCATTTGCCTTCTTTACCACCTGCTGCACCTGCATGCTTACCTTCAGTGACTGGTGTACAAGGACACCCAGGTCTCGTTGCACATTCCCCTCTCTCAATTTATAGCCATTCAGATAATAATCTGCCTTCCTGTTTTTGTTACCAAAGTGGATAACCTCACATTTATCCACATTATACTGCATCTGCCATGCATTTGCCCACTCACTCAGTTTGTCCAAATCACACTGAAGCATCTCTGCATCCTCCTCACAGCTCACCCTCCCACCCAGCTTTGTGTCATCTGCAAATTTGGAGATATTACATTTAGTTCCCTCATCCAAATCATTAATATATATTGTGAATAGCTGGGGTTCCAGCACTGATCCCTGCGATACCCCACTAGTCACTGCCTGCCATTCGGAAAAAGACACCTTTATTCCTACTCTTTGCTTTCTGTCTGCCAACCAGTTTTCTATCCATCTCAATACACTACCCCCAATCCCATGCACTTTAATTTTACACGATAATCTTTTATGTGGGACTTTGTCAAAAGCTCTTGAAAGTCCAAATAAACCATATCCACTGGCTCTCCCTCATCAACTCTACTAGCTACATCCTCGAAAAATTCCAGTAGATTTGTCAAGCTTGATTTCCCTTTCATTAATCCATGCTGAGTCTGTTCGATTCTGCCACTGTCTTCCAAGTGCTCAGCTATTAAATCTTTTATAATGGACTCTAGAATTTTCCCCACTACCGACATTAGGCTGATTGATCTATGATTCCCTGTTTTCTCTCTACCTCCCTTTTAAAATAGTGAGGTTACATTAGCTACCATCCAATCTGTAGGAACTGTTCCAGAGTCTATAGAATCTCAGAAGATGACCATCAATGCATGCATTAAGACTGCCAATGCATCCACACACACAAACACTCTCACACACATACACACAAACACTCACAAACACAGTCACACATGCACACATACACACACAGATACACATACACAAGCATATACTCATACACACAAACACTCACACACATACACACACAAACAAGCACACAGTCATATACACATACACACACATGTACCCACAAACACTCACACAAACACACACACAAACAAACAAACACACTGTACACACACACAAACAAACACACAGAAATCAAACACACATGCAAACATATACACACAGACACAACAAACACACACACAAACAAACACACACACACAAACAGACACATACACACAAACATATACTCACAAACAAGCACACACAAACAAACACACACAAATAAAAACACACACACACAAACACACATACACAAACAGACACACACACAAACACATATACACCACATATATATACACACAAACACATGTATACTCACACACAAACTTCACAAACACACATACATATACACAAACAAACACACATACAAATATATAGACATACACACAAGCACACAGACTCACATACACATATGCAAACAAACACACACATAAACACACACAAACACACACACACATGCACAAAAACATATACACACACAAACATACTAATATACACACAAACATATACACATACACCCACAAACACTCACGCACACACAAATGAACACACACATATAGACATACACACACACAGACACACAAACAACCACACGCAAACAACCATTCACACACAACCACACACACATAAACACACACACACATGCACAAAAACATATACACATACATACAAACACACAGACACACATACACAAACAAACACAAACAAACACACACAAACAAGCAACCACACACACACATGGCAGAATTTTCCATTGTTGAGGGGAAGAGCGGGTGCGGGTGGGCATGGACCTGGTCACCAGGTGCGGGTGGGCGCGGACCTGGTCACCGCCCATGATCGGTTCCGCCCTGCCATTTTACACGGGCGGGCCAATTAAGGTCCGTCCAGCGTACTTGCCGACTCCTGTGGATAGCGGGAGTGTGCTGGCGGCGGGCGTGCACAGACCACTGGGTCCAATGGCAACCCGGCAGTCTGTTTAAAAGGCAGCCTGGCAGCCTCCTGTAGGCCGCAGACATTGGCCAGTTTGAGGGCGCACCACAGGGGGGACGGCTGAGCAGGCCAGGCTGGAGGGAAGGGCAGAGGAGCAGGGTCTGCCCCAGGAGCGGGGCAGGCTGGAGGGAAGGGCAGAGGAGCAGGGCAGGCTGCAGGGTCTGCCCCAGGAGCAGGGCAGGCTGGAGGGAAGGACAGAGGAGCAGGGTCTGCCCCAGGAGCAGGACAGGCTGCAGGGTCCACCCCAGGAGCAGGGCCAGGCTGCAGGGTCTGCCCCAGGAGCAGGGCCAGGCTGCAGGGTCTGCCCCAGGAGCAGGGCCAGGCTGCAGGGTCTGCCCCAGGAGCAGGGCCAGGCTGCAGGGTCTGCCCCAGGAGCAGGACAGGCTGCAGGGTCCACCCCAGGAGCAGGGCAGGCTGCAGGGTCCACCCCAGGAGCAGGGCAGGCTGGAGGGAAGGGCAGAGGAGCAGGGTCTGCCCCAGGAGCAGGACAGGCTGCAGGGTCCACCCCAGGAGCAGGGCAGGCTGCAGGGTCCGCCCCAGGAGCAGGGCAGGCTGCAGGGTCCACCCCAGGAGCAGGGCCAGGCTGCAGGGTCTGCCACAGGAGCAGGGCAGGCTGCAGGGTCCGCCCCAGGAGCAGGGCCAGGCTGCAGGGTCTGCCACAGAAGCAGGGCCAGGCTGCAGGGTCTGCCCCAGGAGCAGGGCCAGGCTGCAGGGTCTGCCACAGGAGCAGGGCCAGGCTGCAGGGTCTGCCACAGGAGCAGGGCCAGGCTGCAGGGTCTGCCACAGGAGCAGGGCCAGGCTGCAGGGTCTGCCACAGGAGCAGGGCCAGGCTGCAGGGTCTGGTACAGGAGCAGGGCAGGCTGCAGGGTCCACCCCAGGAACAGGGCAGGCTGCAGGGTCTGCCACAGGAGCAGGGCCAGGCTGCAGGGTCCACCCCAGGAACAGGGCAGGCTGCAGGGTCTGCCACAGGAGCAGGGCCAGGCTGCAGGGTCCACCCCAGGAACAGGGCAGGCTGCAGGGTCTGCCCCAGGAGCAGGGCCAGGTTGCAGGGTCTGCCCCAGAAGCAGGGCCAGGCTGCAGGGTCTGGTACAGGAGCAGGGCAGGCTGCAGGGTCTGGTACAGGAGCAGGGCAGGCTGCAGGGTCTGGTACAGGAGCAGGGCAGGCTGCAGGGTCTGCCACAGGAGCAGGGCAGGCTGCAGGGTCCACCCCAGGAGCAGGGCAGGCTGCAGGGTCCACCCCAGGAGCAGGGCCAGGTTGCAGGGTCTGCCCCAGAAGCAGGGCCAGGCTGCAGGGTCTGGTACAGGAGCAGGGCAGGCTGCAGGGTCCACCCCAGGAACAGGGCAGGCTGCAGGGTCTGCCACAGGAGCAGGGCAGGCTGCAGGGTTCACCCCAGGAGCAGGGCCAGGCTGCAGGGTCTGCCACAGGAGCAGGGCAGGCTGCAGGGTCTGCCCCAGGAGCAGGACAGGCTGCAGGGTCTGCCCCAGGAGCAGGGCCAGGCTGCAGGGTCTGCCCCAGAAGCAGGGCCACGCTGCAGGGTCTGCCACAGAAGCAGGGCAGGACCAATGCGCCCCTCATTTTTCAGGTGAGTGCCTTGCTGCCCTCCTCGAGGAGGTGACAGAGTGGCGAGAGGTGTTGGTCCCCCGGGATGGGAGGAGGAGGCCCCTCCACTTGACCAAACGTGTCTGGGAGGAGGTGGCAGAGTGTGCGAGGACTGGAGGTAGCCAGGCACACCACCTCATCTTAAGCAGATTCGAGCAGGAGGCCGTTGAGCTGGAGAGGTGACATGCACCCCGGTCAACTGGTGTCGTGAGGCTGGGGTGGAACGGCCAGGTATTTGAGGCCAACAGTGAGATCCACAATGTCCTCCCAACATCCATAGCACTGATGATTGTAAAATTTGTTATTGTTGCAACATTGCTCGGTCACAGAGTGATAGAGTCAGAGGTGTGGATCATAGAAAAAGGCCCTTCAGCCCATCGAGGATTCACGGGTCAAACATGTACCTAACTATTCTAATCCCATTTTCCAGCACTAGGCCCATAGTTTTGTATGCCATAGCATCGCATGTGCACATCCAAATACTTCTTAAATGTTATGAGGGTTTCTGCCTTTACCACCCTGTCAGGCAGTGAGTTCCAAATTCTCACCACCTTCTGTGTGCAAAAGTTACTCATCACATCCCCTGTAAACCTCCTGCCCCTTACCTTAAATCTATGCCCCCTGGTTATTGATCCCTCCGTCAAGGGGAAAAGTTCCTTCCTGTCTACGCCCCTCATAAGTTTATGTACCTCAATCATGTTCTCCCTCAATCTCCTCTGCTCCAGGGGAAATAACCCCAGTCTATGCAATCTCTCCTCATAACTGAAACTCTCCAGGCCAGACAGCATCCTGGTAAATCTCCTCTGCACTCTCTCCACTGCAATCACATCCCTCCCATAATGCGTATTTCAGAACTGCACGCAGTACTGTAGCTGTGGCCTAAGCAGCATTTTCTATAGTTCGAACATTACCTCCCTGCTCCTATGTTATATGCCTCGGCTAATAAAGGCAAGTATGCCATATGCCTCCTTAAACACCTTATGTACCTGTCCCACTACCTTAAGGGACCAGTCGACATGCACACCAAGGTCCCTTTGATCCTTGTTACTTCCTAGAGTCCTACCGTTCATCGTGTAATCCCGCACCTTGTTTGTACTGTCCAAGTGCATCACCTCACAGTTATCCACATTAAATTCCATTTGGCACTCATCAGCCCATCTGACCAGCCCGTCTAGATCCTCCTGTGATGTAAGGCTATCCTCCTCACTATTTACCACCCCACCAATGTTCTTGTCAATTGGTTCTGGAAGGTTGAGTGCACAATGAGCCAGGGGGAAATGGATAAAGTGTGTCACTGTGTGCACGCTAACTGATCCACTGTCCTTGTTGTTCCTTTCAGCATCATCAAAGCACGGCCAGCAGGAGGAGCAGCAGAAGCCCCCTCTCACACCTGAGGGCCCTCAAGTCTCACCAGCGTCACACCATTTCTGCGAGGCAGGCACCAGCGCAAATACCAGCACCTTGGTGGGCATTGGAACATCGGCTAGTGTCCCGGGGCACAGTGGAGAGGACACTTCACATTCACCGGAGGAGCTGGCAGAGACAAAGAGTGCCGATGGCGCCAGCAGTCGGAGGACTGCAGGGGACCAGGCACATGCTCAGTCGGTGCCTGATGATGTGCCTCTGGAGTCGTCTGCGACGCAGCAGCTGCAGGAAATGCGGCCGGGTGTGCGGGAACATCTGGGTGTGATACATGAGGCTATGCTTGGCTTGGTGTCCATGGTAGAGGACTCTACGCGGACACCCGCTGAAGCAATGAGCCACAAGTCCGAGTGCCATGCGTCCTCCATGGAGAGAGTGGCGACTCTCGTGGAGAGCCTCCTCCAGGAGACCCACCAGAGCTTCCTGAGGATGCGGTCTGACCAGCAAGCCCTCACATCGGCATTGACCTCAGCTGCTCACTGCCAGTGTGGGAGATGGTGTGGGGTCAAGCTTCCTAGCTTGTTGCCTATCCATCCAATGTGAGCAGGGAGGTCCGAGGTGACCTTACGTCGGCACAGCAGCTGCCTGTTGTCTTTGCGGGCACCTCTCAGGGTGCTCTGGATGAGGGCAGCAACTCTTCCGCCCCTCTCCCAGTGACTGTATCATCCGGTGAGGCTGCGACGGCTGGGGAGATGCCAGCTGTGGAACTGGCCACTCCCTCCCAAGTGGACCCAGCACAGGCTCCATGGGCCAGAGGACGACCGCCAAGGTCATTGAGGCCAACAGGACAGCAGAGCCAGCAGGCTGTCTCAGGTGCCACTCTGAGCGATGGGGCAGCACCAAGATGTAACACTCGGAAACGGAAACATAAGGCACATTAGGCACACCACGGGTTTCTCACTGGTGCTTTTGTGTTGGGTCGAGCTTAGGTCCTTAGGATTTCTTTTTGCTTTATTACAGCATTGTTTAATAATTGGAAGGACTTCTGATTTGAAAATTAAAATTCAGATGTGTGACCATGGCTGAGGGTGGCTCATTTGTTCTGCATGTGTATGTTTAAGAAAACTGTCATGAGTGTTTGTTTGGACATTCAAATGTATGTACAAGGCCCTTAGTTCCTGCTGATGACCTGGCAGATTTTGCACTTAGGTGTCAAGTATGGATGTGCCAGGTAAGGCTGGTCCTGTTGATCCATTTGTGTTGACCTAGCTGAAGGTTCATTGGATTAAAGCCTCCCGGGTGTCCCTGCCTCCCTGGAGTAGTCCCAGGTCAGTGTCTACCCCCTCAGCATTCCCCTGTGCGTGCCCATCTTCAGAATCAGTGCTGGACTCATCGTGTGCAGCCACAGCCACTACATCAACGTCTTCATCGTCCACTGCGTCCCCCATTTCCAGCACAAGATCGTGGAGAGTGCAGCATGCAACCACTGTCACCGAGACACGATCTGGGGGTACTGGAGTGCGCCTCCTGAGCGGTCCAGACATCGGAAGTGCATCTTGAGAAGACCGATGGCTCTCTCCACCACAGCCCTTGTGGAGGTGTAGCTGCTATTGTACCGCTGCTCAGCTTCTGATATTGGATGGTGGAGAGGCGTCATGAGCCACCTTCTGAGGGGATAGCCCTTGTCACCCACCAGCCATCCATCCAGCCAGGCTGGAGCACTGAAGAGCCCCGGCACCTGGGAGTGTCTGAGGATATAAGCGTCATGGGAGCTGCCTGGGTACCTTGCACAGACTTGTAGAATCAGCATCCTGTGATCACACACTATCTGCACGTTCATGGAGTGGAAGCCCTTCCTGTTGACGAAGGCACGGGGCTCACCTGCTGGCGCCTTGATGGCCACGTGTGTGCAGTCTATAGCACCCTGGACACGGGGGAAGCCAACAATGGCCTAGAAGCCTCTGGCTCGCTGTGCCTGACTTGCCTGGTCACAGCGGAAGTGGGTGAAGGTCGATGCCCATCTGAACAGAGTGTCTGTAACCTGCTTGACACAAGTGTGGACAGCTGATTGGGAGATACCGCAAAGGTCACCCACTGACCCCTGGAAGGAGCCAGAGGCATAGAAGTTAAGGGCAGCTGTGACCTTCAGAGCCACTGGCATGGGGTGTCCACCCACACAGTTAGGGGAGATCTCAGGGCCAATCAACTGACAGATATAGTTCACTGTCTCCCTTGACAGTTGGAGCCTCCTTCGGCACTGCACCTCAGACATATTGAGATAGCTGCTTCGCCGCCTGTAAACCCTGGCAGCAGAATAGTGGCATCTTCTGCAGCCCCTTCCATCTTGGACTACCTCTTGGCCCTGTGCCCCTTGTGCCTGTGCCTGTACTCCGAGGCTCCCTGGAGGCTGAATGTGTACTCCTGGCCTCCTCCTCCTTCTAGCCCTCCATTCCTCCTCAGAGGAGCTGCCTCCAGTGGACATGTCAGATCCCATACCCAGGCTAAGGGGAGGCTTCCTGAAAGCTACAGGCCCGGAAAAGATTCCTGACTGCAGAGAGCTGACCTGAAAGTTAAAAGTGCACAAAAAGCTGCTGGAATGCGTTCTGAACTACTGCCGATCACACAGGCAAGTTAGAAATACTTTCTCCAATAAATACTCCACAAAGCAGATTGATGACCCCACTCAGCCCTTTAATCCCGCCTTTGGGTGAGGTTCATAGAAAAGTCTCATACCCGCCTGCCCGTTGCGCCCGTGCGCCGACCCAAAGATCGCACGGGCGCCTAAAAATCGGCGTCGATTGAAGACTAAAGGGCCTTAAGTGGCCCGTTAATTAATGGCGGGCGTGCGTCGGACTTCATCGCACGCCCACCCAGCGAAATGTCGCGATGGCGCGCGGTGACATCGGGACACTTGCCCAACATCACCATGTGTCATTTTACACGCGGATGTGCGGGGTCCGCCCCCCTGCACATCAAACTGAAAATTCTGCCCATAATAACCTTGCCCTATTTACCATGTTAGTTGTAAACATCCTACCATCCCTTTGAAAATCAAACAACCCCTTCACTTATCTAAAAAGGCAAATTTCCTTCACACCTTATCTGCAGACCATTATACTCTAGCTCACTCATTGGCATTTCAAATACCCTTTTTACACATAACCCTTTTGCTAACTTCCATCTCGCAGTCTACCTGACTCTAATTCAATTAAATCAGTCACACACATCGGGCAGGATTTTTCAGTCGATGTGCAGGGACGGGCCCGACACGTGTAAAATGACGCGAGATGACATCGGGCGTGCGTCCTGACTTCATCGCGCTGAGTAGCGATGCACATGCACACACAAACAAACAAACGGACACATACACACACGCACAAACACACATACACAAACAAACAAGCGGACACACACAAACAAACAAATGGACACACACATGCAAACAAACGGACACACACACACACACAAACACACACACACACAAACAAACAAGCACACATATACACACACAGTAGAGGGAGATGGGAAAGAGGGGGTATTTACAACTGTGGATAACAACATTAAAAGAATCAACAAAATGAATATTAGTTCACGTGAATTCCAGAGTCCAGAAAGTCAAAGTCCAAAGTGTGTTTCCTTCATGGAGGTGTTCATTTCAGGTGAGTTCTTGGCTGGAGACAGCAGCACGAAAGTCCCTGAAAGCAAAGGAGGATGCAGCACGATGGAGAGACCTGCTGGAGTTCATTTTAGTTGTGTTAAATTGAGCTATGTGGCTAGAAATGTAACATTAAAATGGTCCAAAAGGCTAGAAGCATGGGGGTCATTTGATGTGGCCCATTAATGAGTCAATTGCTGATGATACAAAGATAAGTAATAATAATAAAAATAATAGAGGACATAAGAAGGCTACAAAGGAATACTGAAAGGTTAAGTGATTGGTCAAAGATCTGGCAAATGGAATATAATGAAGGAAAATGTGCAATTGTCCATTTTAGCAGGATGAATAAAGAAGAAGCATATTATCTAAATTGTGAGAGATTGCAGAGCTCTGAGATGCAGAGAGATCTTGATGCCCTAGTGCATGAATCACAAAAGGTTAGCATTCAGGTCCAGCAGGTAATTAGGAAAGCTAATAGAATGTTATCATTTATTGCAAGGGGAGTTGAATACAAAGGCAGGGGGGTTATGCTTCAGTTATACAGGGCATTGATAAGACCACATCTGGAGTACAGTATTGGTCTCCTTATTTAAGAAAGGATGTAAATGCATTGGAAACAGTTCAGAGAAGGTTTACCAACCTAATACCTTGAATGAACCTTTAATTCATTCATGGGATGTAGGCTTCGCTGGCTGGGCCAGTATTTATTGCGCATCCCTAGTTGCCATTGAGAAAGTGGTGGTGAGCTGCCATCTTACAACCTCTGCAGTCCATGTGGTGTAGGTACACCCACAGTGCTGTTAGGAAGGGAGTTCCAGGATTTTGACCCAGTGACAGTGAAGGAACGGTGATATATTTCCAAGTCAGGATGGTAAATGACTTGGAGGGGAACTTCCACATGGTAGTGTTCCCATCTATCTGCTGACCTTGTCCCTCTCGGTGGTAGTGGTCATGGGTTTGGAAGGTGAGGGTGAAGGAACCTTGGTGAATCCCTGCAGTGCATCTTCTAGATGGTACACACTGCTGCTACTGTGCGTCGGTGGTGGAGGGAGTGAATGTTTGTGGATGTGGTGCCAATCAAGTGGGCTGCTTTGTCCTGGATCGTGTCAAGCTTCTCGAGTGTTGTGGGAGCTGCACTCATCCAGGCAAGTGAGGAGTATTCCATCACTCTCCTGACTTGTGCTTTGTAGATGGTGGACAGACTTTATTCCAGGTGTGGCCTCACCAAGGCCCTCTGGCTATGAAGGTCAACATACCATTTGCCTTCTTTACCGCCTGCTGCACCTGCATGCTTACCTTCAGCAACTGGTGTATAAGGATACCCAGGTCTCATTGCACATTCCCCTCCCTCAATTTATAGCCATTCAGATAATAATCTGCCTTCCTGTTTTTGCCACCAAAGTGGTAACCTCACATTTATCCACATTATACTGCATCTGCCATGCATTTGCCCACTCACTCAGCTTGTCCAAATCACACTGAAGCATCTCTGCATCCTCCTCACAGCTCACCCTCCTACCCAGCTTTGTGTCATCTGCAAATTTGGAGATATTACATTTAATTCCCTCATCTAAATCATTAATATATATTGTGAATAGCTGGGGTCCCAGCACTGATCCCTGCGGTACCCCACTAGTCACTGCCTGCCATTCGGAAAAAGACACCTTTATTCCTATTCTTTGTTTCCTGTCAGCCAACCAGTTTTCTATCCACCTCAATACACTGCCCCAAATCCCATGCGCTTTAATTTTACACGCTAATCTCTTCAGCAGAATTTTGCCCTCGGTGGGCGTGCGGGCCCCACCGGCTCGGCGGCGGGCGGACAGCCGACCCCGCCACTGAAACGGGGTCCACCGCCATTTTGAGTGGGTGGACCAATTAAGGCCCACCCAGCGGCCTTCCCGATAGGAAGCGCTATGCACTTCCTGTGCGGGGGTGGGGGGGGGAGGGATTCCCCATCTGTCAAAGTGCGCTCTTTCACACATGTGCACGAAAGAGCGCACTGCTCCCTGAGACCAAGTGCTGTCTCAGGGAGATTAGTGATAGGTAAAAAAAACACCAAAAATAGAAAAATATTAAAATTATTAACATGTCCCCCTCATGTGACAATGTCACACGAGATGGGACATGTTAATAAGAAACACATTAACCTTATGAAACTTTTTAAAAACGGACATGAAACCTCATCCTGCCAGTGGATGAGGTTTCATGTATTATCAGGAGCCCGCTGGGGCTCCTGGCCTGCCCACCAGCCTTAAGCTTGGACGGGCAAGGCTTTTAACAATCTTAATTAGCCTGTCAATGGCCTTAATTGGCCATTGACAGGTCGGCGGGCGGGCAGCTGATTTCGCTGTTCACCCGCCTTCCTTAAAATTTAAAGGGACCGGGATGACATCGGGGGTTCCTCCCGACGTCATCCCGCGTCATTTTCCCGTCAGCGAGCGGGCCCCACCCCCAAAACGCCGACCGGAAAATCCTGGCCCATGTGGGACCTTGTCGAAAGCCTTCTGAAAGTCCAAATAAACCACACCCACTGGCTCCCTTTACTGGATGTAAAGTGTCAAGAGATGGCCGCCCATTGATGTTGAGTCATTGCTTTCATTGTTTCCACATGCACTGCACCCTGAAATGGCTGAACTCCCGCTACATTTTCGCATGTGGTGGCGGAAGGCGGAAGTTTAAAGAGTGTTGAAGAACTGGAGAATGTGAATGAGGAGTCCTCCATGCTCAAAATCAGACATTTTAATTACCCCTGCCTAGTGGGCTCTATGTACTGACCTAAGCATCCTTTACCTAAAAATTATCGCTGCTGAAAGAGGCAAGACTTCAAATGGTGTCCCAAAAATCTGAAATTCCCAAGCAAACAAGTTTTATGAGATTGAGTCCATTGGTGCCCTCCTAGTGCTGGCCCCACCCTAAAGTTTGTCGGGTCAATGGGAATGCAGCTCATTTGCATGGGACAGGTTAACATAAGTGTCGCTAAAGGTGTGATCCTGGTGTGTGCATGCCCCCGTCCGACAGCAACCTGTAGCATCCACCTGCCAATGTTGGGGAGGCTGGACAGTGTCTTTCTGTGCCCCTACCCAATCCCTGCTATTTCCTACCTGGACATCACTCATGGGGCCCAGAACCCTTCACCTGGAGATGCCAAGGCCTGAACTCACTTCAAAAGCTGAGCAGCACAAGCAGGGATTCCCAGAACATGGAGTCCCAGCCCCTTCTGCCCTCAACAATAAAAAAAAAATGCCATATCTGGGGTGGGTGAAAATGGGCCTCTGCCATTTTCCAGAAGATTCTGCTGGGCCTTAGCTCCTGCTGGAGTTATGGCAAGAGAGTGCCAGAACCCTCAAGAAATTCTAGCTGCCTAATCTCTAAAAAGTTACACAACAGGTACATAATACCTCAACGTGATACTAAACTACTTGCAGTGCCTATTTTGTTTGTTTAATACCCACTCAATAGTTTCCTGTTAAGAGTGTGGTACATTATCCCCCCAAAAAAAATCTGTCATGAAAGGTGAGCTCTAATTAACTGTAACTCCACAACGATCTTCGCTTGAGCATTTTTCCTAAGTGTATATGGCAGAAGTGCAACGTAGTTCGTTGTTGATACACATAAATATTTTTTTTTTAAATGATCATAATGAAAGAGGTGAGAATTCACAGGCTGACACATCTGGCTTGTGCAGAGATCAGTAACACTCACAGGCGGGAGTAGTAGCGATGCTTATTGTTCCACAATGAATCATGGGGAGAGACAGCGGGCTGCCATTGTGAGTCATTCCCAGTCCTCCGACAATAAGTCAGTGGGGTGGGGGCTGGAGGGTGGGGGGAGGTGGTGGGCATGAAAGACAATGTGAAAGACAGCATGTGAAACACACTGCTCCAAATGGAGAACACATGAAGAGACAATACCAGCTGAAAGCTGTTCGCCAGTCATCCCTGAGAAGTAAAACAAAAACAGAATTACCTGGAAAAACTCAGCAGGTCTTGGCAGCATCGGCGGAGAAGAAAAGAGTCGACGTTTCGAGACTCGAAACGTCAACTCTTTCCTTCTCCGCCGATGCTGCCAGACCTGCTAAGTTTTTCCAGGTAATTCTGTTTTTGTTTTGGATTTCCAGCATCCGCAGTAGTTTCTTGTTTTTATCCCTGGGAAGTAGATTGTCTTAAACTGGCACTGTCTTTAAGAACAAGAAGTTTATCAAGCCGGCTTCAGTTTTTTTTTCTTTTAACTCACAAACATTTCACACTTGGCTAGTTCTGGGCTGGTTTTAATTGCCCAAGGGGATTGGAGGGAGATGGACCAGATTTCTTTCCCTCATCTTGGCCCTGGATTTTTTGATTCTGTGAGGGGTCTACATGGTGTCAAGTGTGACTCAGTGGGTAGCGCTCCAAACTCAGAATCAGAAGGTTGTTGATTCGAGACCCACTCCAGAGGCATGGGAGCACCTAAGTTAAGGAAGTGCTGCATTGCTGGAGGTGCTGCCTTTTAGGTATGATATTAAACTGAAAAAAAAGCAAAACACTGCGGATGCTGGAAATCTGAAATAAAAAGAGAGAATGCTAAAAAAAAACTCAGCAGGCCTGGCAGCATCTGTGGAGGGAGAAACAGAGTGCATCCCAAATCACCATAACGTGTGATGTAAAAACATTCCTCTTCATTTCCTCCCTCAAAGTTCAATTGATCAGCCATTTTAAATCTGTGTCCACTGGTTACTCACTCTCAAAGCAGTGGAAACAGTTCCTCACCACCTACTCTACCTAAACCTCTCATCATTTTGAGCACCTCTATTAAATCTCCTCCGAACCTTTCTCTATCAGTCCTGGCTTTTCTCTCGTCTCGCCACGTAACCGAAGTTCCCTCATCCTTTGCGCCGTTCTAGCAAACCTCTTCTGCACCCTTGGCACTTGTGTAGACGGAACAGACACTAATATCTGATACCCAGAGGTTGTCTGGAGAAGGTGTTTCGAGCTGTAGCTAATTCTCATTCTACCTCTCCAGAATCTCACTCATAGATCAAAGGAATGCTGACTACTGTTTTACTGAAGAAGTCTATCGGGAGAGTTAAGGGCTCCCAGTGCAGTTAGAGAAAACAGCTGCCAGCTTTATCAGAACAATTTCTGTTTTGTTTCTCATTGCAATTTCCAGACCTTAGTTCTGATCCCATCAGCAGATTTATGACTGTAGTCAGCTCCTCTCAAGAGCAATGGGCACATTCCTGCAACAAAAGGAAACTATTATTAAGTGAATGCTGCGCTTTATTTTTAAAGGATTCGTCACATACACAAAAGTGCCTTGAGAGCCAGTGTTCCTGCGTACAACAACCTTAGTGCAAATATCATTTTTAAGTATAACCCCCTACTGTCTACATGCTTTCGCTCAGTGCAGTGAGCAGAGCCTGAGCTGTTAGCGGAGTGGTTGGTGCATGTGAGGCTTATTAGTTAAGGGTAGCACAATGGAGCACATGCAGGCAGGTAAATGGGGTTGAGGTACAGACAAACTGCAATCTTATTGAATGACTGAACAGGCTCAGGAACAGAGTGGCCTATCCCTGTTCTGAAATTATTCCGCCTGGTCACCCTCCCTCACTGCTTTCAAAGAGACTCACAAAGTCTTTTCTTGTTGGCTTTGATTTCAGTTTCACTCCCGGCCCCCTCCCTGCCTTCAAGTTTACTTTAATTCTTGTTGAAAATTCATTTTTCCCACAATACCGAGCGATCTTTCTGTAATTGACAATAATGATCCACTTGCCGTCATGGGTAACCTGTGGGTAATTACTACTTGGCTGACATCCCAGCCGCCTCTTTTTACTTAGGGTGAGCCAGCTTTGGTTTGGAGACTTTTATGCAGGTTGCTTGGTTTTCTGGCAGAAACCCATCTTCCAGTCTTCAAACCAAGTGACTGAGGACTCCGCACTCTCAACTTATGTTTGCCCAATGCCCCTTATCCATGTTCAGACAGCTTAGACACAGCTTGACATAAACGGAATCGTACCAGATTGGCACAAAGTGGGGTGGGAAAACTGTCGTTTTACCCGCCGGCCGCTATGATGGGTTTCTGCGCTGTAGCATCCCATTCCCACCTCATTAATTATGCATTCCCAAAAAAAACATGCTGCCTCGTGGGCGGGTGACCTCCAATGCGCCTGCCGTGCCATTACCTCGCTGCTTCCTCACGCAGGGCGCCATATTGAAACTGTGGATGCGCATGTGCTGCCCGAAGCAAGGGGTGGAATTTTCCACCGCCGTTGGCGTTGGGGGTCATGGTGGGCGTGAGCGGCCAATATGGCAGGAAGGCCAAAAATCGGTTTAGCGACGTCGTGAAACCAGTTTGCGATCATTTGCTCCACCCATCAATGGCAATCATGCTGACGTGGCTGGATAATCCAGCAAGGGAGGGCGATTCCCACGAGCAGGGCTTATAATGACATGCAGATTTATTAAAATGACATTCCCAACATCCAGCAGAGGGAAAGACACCCCACCAATGATAGACGGAGCAGACAATTGCAAACTGGTTTCATGCCGTCGTGAAACTGATTTTTGGCTTTCCCGCCATATTGTCCACTCATGCCCGCCCTGACGCCCGACGCTAACAGGGATGGAAAATTCCACCCATGGACTGGCTTTTAGGGACCACCACTTTTGCACAGGGGTTTAACCAGCTAAAACAGCAGTCAGCAACCTGAAGCTCCTCTGCATGCAACTCATTAAGGACTCGTGAGCAGTTCTCAAACTTGCTTGACCTTGGTTTTTCTCATTAGTAATTTTTAGAAAATAGTTATCGCAATGTGCTTCTAATTTAAAAAGAACATCAGAGATTTGAAAATCTCCTTGGTGATGGATATTTTTTAACAGATAACAGCCGGACCTTGTGAAATGTTTAATCATATATGAAATATGAAATTCTGATGAAAACTTGCTTGGATCAAAAGTCATGACAAGCTACAGTTGCACTGTTTTGTCAAACAAATTGATGTCATGTGCCAAACTGACTCCCATTTACACCTCTGTTAAGGCAACAGTAAAAGCAAATAGATTTCAACAGACCCAGGCAAAGCAACACAATATCCTGGATAGCGAGTTTTCTTGGCTTTGTTTCTTGTAGGCAGCAAGTTGCTAATTTGAGGCTGTGGGCTTTTCACACTTGTTGGATCTTAGGATGTCTTCTGCTTACACATAACATCTCCTTTATACAGGTTTCTCCCTTTTTGAGTGTAAATTCTATTGTCCCAAATATGTCTTTGCAACTTTAACTTTTTCCATAATATAAATCCTCCATAGTACTCATATTATCAGCAATCTGATGCTTGGCTTAGCCTCTGTTGGCTAGGTGTGACACCTTACCATCTCTTTGAAATTCACGACTCTGGTTTATCGAAAAATGCAAATGTTCTTCACACCACCCCCTCATTCTAAACCTTCAGCCATGTTTACATATTTAGCATTTCAAACCTAGTTTCTCTTTTGATAAGTCAAAAGCTCCAGACTAGCTGCCTACAATTCAAGTTAAACCGCCACACATACATACACAGAGAAACTAATCCAAACCCCACTATTAACCTACCTTTACTATAAATCACAATAATATTATTTCAAGACTAATGAACTGATTCATCCACATTCATTCCGAATGGGCTCCCGGACGGTTTCGTTTGCAATGAGAAATTCCACCAACAACAAAAAAGATAAAATCTTGAAAGGCATTTTACTCAAAAGAACACTACCTTAGCCGAAAAATATCCACTGAGTGAGAAAGCTATGGGTGAACTGGAGAACAAGGCAGACATATCTAGGACGATGTCCGCTAACTGGATGAAATCATCAAGTAGTTCAAATACTGCTAGTTTTGTGACAGCTGAAGAGATTATGGGAAGGGGACACCGATGGCTAGAATGTAAAAGAATGGCGATCAAAGTATGAGAGCAGTCATACAGTGATTTTAGAAACAAAAACTAAATTATTTTTTTAAATAACGACAGCCGAACAGTAAAAATTGCCATAGATATCACCAACCTGCCGATTAAGGATATAAATTCAGCTCCAGGCTTCTCTACTGCTTGTGATGAATGATGCTGGTATGTGAATGAATAGCAGTAAAAAAGTGTTACATAGAAATCCATAAATGTCTTGCTAATCATTATTACTGGCAATTAAGCAATAGCATTGTGCCTCTTAAGATATTGCATTTTTACCTACAATTTAAAAATGTCTCTTCTTGTTACTATGGTTGCCGACCCCTGAACTAAACCATGGCCACAGGGTAATGGGAAACTTCTCATCAACCAAGGGCACGAGGGTTTGAGCACTCACCGCGCAGAAACAAATAGGGGAGGTGCTCATGAGCATCATGACTCTAACTCACCGCCAAATGGCCAACACATTGCCACAAATCTCCTGACCAATGTATGGAAATGCGCCATATGCTTTTGGACAGCAGTTCCACCAGCTGAAGCTTAGCAGCTTCCCTGAAAACGTTGGATGTAGGAGCATTCCAAACCCAGCCTCCAGCTAATGTCTATCCAAGTCTCATCAGCTAAGTTAGACATCTGCCTTTAGTGGTGTGGACAGGCCTAAGCAGAGCAACATGTGAGTTCCAAACGTTCTCATCGAACACCAGGCTTACTCAGATACTTAAAGCAGGTCCTCCAACATAGGACTTTGGCAGAGAGGTGTACCTGCCACAAAGAAAGAAACGCCTGACTTTGTATAGCGTCTTTCACAGCTTCAGGAGGTCCCATTGCACTTCACAGCCCAGAGGCAGCAGGAGGCAGTGGTGGAGTTGTATTGTCACTGGACTAGTAATCCACAGACCAGGGTAATGGTCCTATAGACCTGGGTTTGAATCCCACCACAGCAGATGGTGAAATTTGAATTCAATAAAAATCTGGAATTAAAAGTCTGATGATGACCATGAAACCATTGCCGATTGCTGCAAAAACCCATCTGGTTCACTAATGTCCTTTGGGAAGGAAATCTGCTGTCCTTACCTGGTCTGACTCCAGACCCACAGCAATGCGGTTGACTCTTAATTAGGGAAGGACAACAAATGCTGGCCTTGCCAGTTACACCCACATCCCATCAAAGGATAAAAAAACTACTTTTTTGAAGTGTGGTCACAGTTGTAATTGTTACAATTATGAGGATTATAAGATTGTTATCTATTGGGAGGTGCTTTTAATTTAAGGTAAAGTGAAGGGGGGTCATGTGACCTGTTCTGAAGTTTGCCTGACAGCAAGCCTGGGTGGATTAAATGTTAAAGCTTAAAGGGAGCCCAGGTTGTTATACTGGGAAGAAGGTGAAAGGTGCTTACACGTTGAGAAAATGACAGCAGCCTGTGTGCTAACAGGGGATAGACTGTGAGTCTCTAAAAGTCCCAGAAAAGTGTTGAGAACGCTGGTTTGTAAACAGTCGAGCTTTAAACTGTCCTTTACTTCCAAGATGAAAAGAGCTGGAGTCTCAAAGATAGCTAGTCAGCATTTATACCTGAATACAAGGTCCATGTGATTCATGTTGCCATGATCTTGGGCTTTGAGAGGGGAAGGGTCTCTAAGATATCCCTGAAAACTCACAGACAAGGTTAGCCTGCCAGGATTGGGGGGGGAAGGGAGAGCAGCTATAGGCAAAAGGTTTCTGTGGTTCACTGTGCGGGCGGGAGCTTGCGCTTGGATTGGAAAGGCCAAATTTATGAGTCGTTAAAATGAGGCTGGAAGATTTGCCCAGCTTTAGCTAGAGGGAGGAGTCTCCAGGAAAACTTACACCATGAAAGACAGCTCTAGAGTTAAAAGGATCCAGATGGGAAAGGAAAAGATTGGAAGTAGACCTCTGAAAGCTAAGAATCATATTGGCCTGGTTCCAAGAGAATTGAATATCTACTTAAAGGGCAGTGTAACATTTACCTGGTAGTGGGTGTTTTGTTCATGTTAAAGGGTTCTGTTATGTATTTGAAGTATAAGTTGCCTACAAAAATATTGTATAGTCAATAGTGCTTTTAGTCTGTTTGTTATGGTAAACATCTTAAAACGTGAAATCTTGTTGTCTCATCCATTCTAGGTTTGTTTTTTTAAAAGTTATCAGTTTCTACAGGGATCATAACATAATGTGAGAGACACTGAGTGGAAAATGTGTACTGCACACAGTTTCTGCCAAATCTTGCAGCAGGCTCCTAAAACAGGCAGTACTTGGAAATCTCTGGTGGTTAAATTGGGAATAAATCACTCCCCATTTTGACAAACTTGAAACCACCATGTTCCACTGGCTAGCTTATTGCTCTTTAGTGTTTTCTTCAGGAGGTGGGCATCACAGGCAAGGCCGGCATATATTGCTCATGCCTATTTGCCCCTGAAATGGTGTACACTTGTGATCCCTCACGTGCCTTGGATTTGATCTCCACAATCTCTTCTGTAACCAGTAGCGGAAACGATAGTGGATCACTTCACATGGCTGTTAGGAATCAACCACATCTGGTGTGGCACTGGAATTACATAGAGGCTCAAACCGGGCAAGCAGAGTAGGTTTCCTTCCTTAAAATGATATTAATTGAACCAAAACAAAAATAAAAATACCTGGAAAAACTCAGCAGGTCTGGCAGCATCTGCGGAGAGGGACACAGTTAACGTTTCGAGTCCGTATGATTCTTCAACAGAACTAAGTAAAAATAGAAAAGAGGTGAAATATAAGCTGGTTTAAGGGGAGAGGGTAGAGCTGGATAGAGGGCCAATGATAGGTGGAGATAACCAAAAGATATCATAGGCAAAAGGACAAAGAGGTGTTCAAGGTGGTGATATTATCTAAGGTACGTGCTAACTAAGGGTAGAAAGCAGGACAAGCAAGGTACAGATAGCCCTAGTGGGGGTGGGGTGAAGGAATCGAAATAGGCTAAAAGGTAGAGATAAAACAATGGATGGAAATACATTTAAAAATAATGGAAATAGGTGGGAAAAGAAAAATCTATATAAATTATTGGGAAAAAAAGGGGGAGGGATGGAGGAGAGAGTTCATGATCTAAAATCGTTGAACTCAATATTCAGTCCGGAAGGCTGTAAAGTGCCTAGTCAGAAGATGAGGTGCTGTTCCTCCAGTTTGCGTTGAGCTTCACTGGAACAATGCAGCAGGCCAAGGACAGACATGTGGGCATGAGAGGCAGGGTGGTGTGTTGAAAGGGCAAGCGACAGGGAGGTCTGGGTCATGCTTGCAGACAGACCGAAGGTGTTCTGCAAAGCGGTTACCCAGTCTGCGTTTGGTCTCTCCAATTTAGAGGAAACTGCATTGGGAGCAACGAATGCAGTAGACAAAATTGAGGGAAGTGCAAGTGAAATGCTGCTTCACTTGAAAGGAGTGTTTGGGCCCTTGGACGGTGAGGAGAGGGGAAGTAAAGGGGCAGGTGTTGCACCTTCTGCGGTTGCATGGGAAGGTGCTGTGGGAGGGGGTTGAGGTGTAGGGGGTGATGGAGGAGTGGACCAGGGTGTCCCAGAGGGAACGATCCCTATGGAATGCCGCCGGGGGGGTGAAGGGAAGATGTGTCTGGTGGTGGCATCATGCTGGAGTTGGCGGAAATGGCGGAGGATAATCCTTGGGGTGATAAGTGAGGACAAGGGGGACCCTATCATGTTTCTGGGAGGGAGAGGAAGGTGTGAGGGCAGATGCGTGGGAGATGGGCCGGACACGGTTGAGGGCCCCGTCAACCACCGGGGGTGGAAGACCTCGGTTAAGGAAGAAGATTAATTGAACCAGTTGGGTTTTAATGAGGATCCAACAGTTGCGAGGACACTTTTACCGACAGGTCCCCACCACTTGCGTGTGAACTCATGTTTTCCTGCTCTATGTGATGACACAAACAGAATTGTCTTTTATAAGGAGCAGGTGGTCTAACGTTGAGCTTTCTGGAATAATGATAGTCATGTTTTTGGTTGTGGAGTGCTACCAGCCCATTGTTCTTTGCTCATGCAGACTAACCGCAGCTGTCACCTATGGCCCCGTTCGCTCTGTACAAGCTAACAAAGGCAGACGAGCGCTACTTGTCTCCACTGAGCAAAGTCGAAATGTGATTATAGGGAGGTGGGAAACAGTCAGTGTCTCCTCATTCGACAATTCACTAACTCTGTTCAATGTATTTATAATCTCCTCCACTTAGTCAAGAAACAAAACAAAGGAGCAATGATTCTGACATTAGAAAAGATCAGTTTCAATCTTGTCTCATTACCAGTTTACAGTGTATACATTATTGTTTGTAAATAGGCATTTATCCCATTATGTTAATTGAACACTAACAAGGTGCAAAGCTGTCTCTGCACGAAATAAAGAGAGCATTTATAAAATGTGCAGGATAGAAGCAGGCCATTTGGTCCAACTGGTTTATGCTGGCATTTATATTCCATAGAAACTTCCTTCCACCCACTCTACATCCAACCATAACTGCAGAACTCTGTTAATTTCTTCTTCATGTGTCCATCTAACTTTCCCTTAAATGCGTCAATGCCAAGCAACTCAACCAGTCCTAGTGGCAACAAGTGCCACAATCTAACAGGGAGAATGACAATGAGGACAATGTAGACAGAGAGAGAGAGACAAAGAAAAGCTGGTCCCATTTGCTGCTGGCACAAGGACTAATGGACAGAGATCTAAGATTTCAGGCAGGAGATATGAGGAAGTACTTTATTCATGCAGCAGGTGCTCATGACCTGGAACTCACTGCCCACTAGAATGGTGGAAGTAGAGACGATGAATGATTTCAAAAGGAAACTGGATGGGCATGGGACTGATTGGATTGCTCTACAGAGAGCCAGCATGAACTTGATGAGCCAAATGGTCCTCTTCTGAGCACTACTGATTGAATGATTCTATAACTGTCAACATTGAAATTGATGTTAGGGTAAATGAATAATGGTTAACATCTTGTGGCCAATATAAGCCCTGCCAACTTCAAATGTGGACATTTTAGTTGATGCGGACTGTACCAACTTATTATGTCTAGAGTGGATTATCACAGAATCACAGAATTGTTACAGCACAGAAGGAGGCCATTCAGCCCATCGTGTTTGCACCCGCTCTCAGAATTAGCAATTCACTTTGTGCCATTCCCCAGCTTTCCCCCTCTAACCCTGCACGTTCTTCCTTTACAGATAACAGCCTAATTTCCGTTTGAGTGCTTCGATTGAACCTGCCTCAACCGCACTCTAAGGCGGTGCATTCCAGGCCCTAACCACTTGCTGTGTGAAAAAGTTTTTTCTCACATCACTTTTGCTTCTCTTGCCAATTACTTTCAATCTGTGCCCATTCATTCTTGATCCTTTCACGAGAGCATTTTGCGCTCTGCATCCACACTGTGGCAAAACTAAAGTCAATTTTTTTGAACTGTTTTCTCCCTGCCTTTCCCTGAAGGTGCTGGTTCATCTGGCATGCGATTCTATAGGTATTTGTTACCTTTCAGTTGCCTTGCCAAAGTAGCCACTCAACGTGAATCAATGGATTGAGGGACAATGGGGAACATCCCTGCCTCTGAGCCAGAAGCTCTGCGTTGAAGTCCCACTCCAGGACTTGATGACCAAGGAAGGCACAGTGTAATGGGTTAATAGTTATGGTAATTAGTTAGTGATGTGTATCATGATGTAGCAGGGACATCAGGGGTCAAGTGCTAGAGACTCTGTACAACAGTTGGTTCATTCTTCATCACAGAGACACCATCCACTGGACCCTGGGTGCAGATTGAGATTGAAGCTAGACCGGAGGATGTGGACACAGAAGACACGGCAGTGTACAATGGCCATCTGCAAAAATGAACCTTTTGGACCTGGGTTGGCTCTTTCCTGAAGAAGGTAGTGGGAAGGAAGCCATTGAAGCACCGAGTGATCCATTGGAAGGAGGTCCCAGGGGTTGGTGTAATATTCAAATCTATTGCTGAACCATGTGAAGTCTCTGGTTTATTTTTTTGAGGACTCAGCTGTCTTTGCTATGGAAGAGCATCTTTCTCCCATTGAATCCTCCAATGCAATGCCTTGTATATCGCTGGTTGACCATAAAGAGTTGTCCAGGGAGAACAAAATGCTTGATTTTACAGATGATCACACTTCCAGAGTGATGGTGCAGCCTATTACCTTTACTTCGAACTCATCAGAAAATCTTCCCACTAAAGCTGCCCTTCAGCGCGGAAGCTGAGGCTGAATCTTCAGAGCTTCGACAGCTTCAGAATCCTGTACAGAGGATTCATCTTCATATCATTCTAGAGATTCATTCCATTGCTGAAAATGGTGTTGCCTTATCTTCTTATCCTGACACAATCTTCCCATTGCCCATGGTGGAGCAGCCTGAGGAAAGTGTGGCAGTGTTGCCACTACCTGCGAAAAGTGAAAGTCATTTCTGAAATGTTGTCCTGGGAAGCCATATCTTCTTCGTTTCCTGCAATGTTACAGGAATTTTGTCATTCTTCTGGTCATCGTCCAAATTTGTTCGAACCTCAGTGGTGCTGACCTTTTACATCCTCAATGTGGCAGTGAATGACATAGCTATGAAATTCTTCTTTGGAGTTGAAGATACGTTATCTTCTCAGGTCTTTCCCCAGTGTGCTAAGAGGGAGCAGAAGATTCCTGTGCCATGGCGGGACCCATCAGACCAGGGTATGCGGCAGGCCAGCCAAAAGTCCATTGACTTTTGGCGGGAACAGACAATCCCGGCAGCAGACGGGGCTGGAAAAGCCCGCCCCTAGTCTGTCTTCTCCCAGTTCAAGAGGGAGTTCAAGTGTCAAAATCTTTCAGTCTTCTCTCTTAGATCAGTCTTTCTTTGAAAAGGTTTCCACAGTCTTCACAGCTGAGCTTTCATGAAGATCACACCCTAATTACCAGCGGTTCTGGAAAGCTGCTGTCCCACTTCACCCATGATGATGCCCTCCAAGGAAGAGAGGATTGCCGCATGTATCCTCGACGTCGCTCTAGAGAGCCAGCAACACTGTGGGAGATTGAATCCCTCATAACAGTGACTTATGTAGGGGGAAGAGTAGGAAAGGAGTTGGATAGAATTTGTAACAACAAAAGAAAGTTACAGAAATGTAATGTAAATAGTTTAAGACTTTGTTTAACATTGTTTTTAAGGAAATTGATATTATACTCGGAGGCAGGTACAGTAAAATGGGTTAATAGTTGTGGTAATACGTTAGCGCTGTGTATCATGATGTAACAGTGACATCAGCAGTCAGGTTCTAGAGACTCTGTAGGGCAGGTGGAATAGACTGCACTAAAGAGAGATACCTACCCTGTAGCCTATCTTGTATTTGGTGTTAATAAAGCAGTTTTAAATAACCTACATGAGTCAGACCAAAGTTACTCAAGATAAGATAAGCCACACGGCCAATATACAAAACAGAAGGTGCACTTATAACACGGCCAAACAGGTAAATCCTTCCAACACATGCCAATGGCAGGTGGTAAGAGTGGGAAAGATTCATGGTCAGCCATTTGATGGAAACCTCAACCATCACTTCCCATAGCTCCAGCCTACAACATGCATGTAAAAGTAGATGTTGCCACAGCAACGTGGACTCCTTGTGGGAAGGTGGGGGGCAGTTGGCACAATTGGCTGGACAGCTGGTGTGGGTCAGATTGGTGCTGTTGTGATCCTGGACCAAACCCCCAAGTTTTTGGTAAGGTCTGGTTAGGGACCAATAACGTTTTGTTCACAGTAGGCAAAGTTTGAGATTCAAGACACTTACTAAAAGAATAAAGCCACAAGATTCCACGGGTTTCGAACAAACAAAATAAACTTTACTATACAAGGTCAGAAAAATAAAATAATTTACAATATCTACCCTATATAGGGTAAATATGAGGTACATGTGAATTAACAGGCAAACTGTGTTCAAACATACCACACCACACAATAAATGTCGCTGGGTCCAAAATCCTGGAAAGCTCGCCCTAACAGCACTACGGGTGTACCCACACCACAGGGACTGAAGTGGTTCAAGAAAGCAGCCCACCACCACCTTCTCAAGGGCAATTAGGGATGGGCAACAAATGCTGGCCTAGCCAGCGATGCCCACATCCCATTAAATGAATTTTTTAAAAAGTCAGTAAACACTGTGAGTCAACCAATCTCACGGAAACTCTCTCTTTCTCACAAGAGATTCCAGTCTTCACTTTTGAAGATCTAACCCCGGAATTCACTCCAAAAGTTGCTCCAACTTGGACAGGCACCTCGCAGGGTTTGGAACTTGTCTCCCGAGACTCTGTTCCCCTGGATCCCTGAGTGTGCACTCAAGCACCAACTCACAAGTGCAACTTCAGATCCTTGGCCTGAAGAACTTAAAATGCTGAATTGTACATATGCAGCCTGCTCCCAGTCCGCGCATGTGAGATCCATCCGGTCATAGAGTTCTGAACCTCTCGCTGGACTTTTAAGGTGAGTCGGATTTCATAACAGTCCCAACAGCACGGGGTTTAATCCCATTTCAGCTGGGGTGGATTCAGGACCTGCATCCTTGGCCTGCCACGTGGTGGAGGCTGTGGTGGTGTGGGTCGGACCTGCCTTCAGACAGGGAACTGATGAAGAGGGGTTGGCGGCGCAAAGGTGTGGGGATTATCCTACCCTCATTTTTAACATTCCCACACCTACACATTCCAAGTAAAATCGCTGGACAGCAGACAAAGAAGGGACCTCAACAATGGGTAGAGGATGCATCTGTCTTGGGAGCAAGGAGAAAAATTGAAGGGGAATGACACTGCCTGGAATGCTCTGCAAAGGCCCGATGGGCCGAATGGCTTCCTTCAGTGCTATAAAGACTCTATGACTCTAGGAGTTGCGCTAACTGGATTGCCTTCAGAAGAGCTGACGCAGACTCATTGAAACAAATGTCCTCCTTCTGTGCTGTATTATATGATTCAAACCAGACTATCAAAGCTAAGGTTGTAATACTGAATAAGATATGATATGAATGAGACAAGAGCAAATGGCAATTGTACCCGAGTTTCTTTACCATTCACCCTGCCTATTTCAGCGCATGGTGCAAGGGGGAAGTCTCCGTGGGATGAACTGGACACTCTTGTCCCATTATTTCTCCTTTTGACGATCCTAGATCAGATGTAACACTAATTCTTGGAAACTCTGATAAGTTTAGACGAGAGTAAGAGGAGGTTGCTGTGAAGCACAAATAGCAGCACGGAGCAGATTTTTAAAAATTTATTCTTCGATGGGATGTGGATGTCAATGACAAGACCAGCATTTGTTGCCCATCCTTAATACTGAATGGCTTGCCACACCATTTCAGAAGGTGGTTAAGAGTCAACCACATTGCTGTGGGTCTGGAGTCTCATGTAAGACAGACCAGGTCAAGACAGCAGATTTCCTTCCCTAAGGGGCATTAATGAACTAGAAGGGTTTATACAACAATTGATGATAGCTTCACAATCAGCATTCCAGTGACTAGCTTTCAATTCCAAATTTAACCAATTGAATTTAAATTCCAACCAGCTGATATGGTGGGATTTGAACCCATGCCCCCAGATCATTAGCCATGGCCCTCTAGATTACTAGCCTAGTGACATTACCACTATGCCACCACCTCCCCATCATGGCCTGTTTCTGTGCTGTAAATTCTATGTAAATTTACTCAAACTTGATGTTGTGCCTGGCAACATGCAGTTAAGTGATTTATTTGAAGGCATCAATCTGTGGTCTATTACAAAGGTCCAGTTGGCACACACCTTCCCAAACAGATCACTTCAAGCTCTTTGCTTGGCTATTCAATAAATGTGCCAGTGTTGCCCACTCCATGAAAACAGATTTTAAAAAAGCACGACAGCAACCAATCTCAGAGCTTCCACTGGAGGTGTATACTTACCTTGAAACTACTGTTTCAATACCTGTTTACGGCAATCTGGTGATGTTTACTTATAAAGAAGAAAGTCCAGCATCTTTAAGGGGCCAATTATTCGCCTATGGGGCATCTCAGTGACAAAAGAAACTACATAACTGTGAGGTTTGCAGTATATATCAATCTATAATTCACTTTCATCCTCCCATTTAACTGCAGGTAAAATGTGCTCGTGCATATAATGGACACGCAGCTTTTTGCTGCACTTTGCAATATAAATTAGTGTGCTTTCTACATGAAAAATGCTGGTTTTCATTGCAACTCTCACAGGTTAATTATATGCCATGTGGGATCAATTCATGGCTCATTGCAAACAATGGGACAGATAATTGCCATTGGGAATCTGACTGTTCTGACAACTAAAGCTGAGAGCTAATAGCTCATGACAGATAGCTCTGGTCCATGACCTTCAGGGACCCTGTGGTGCAATGGTGACTGTGACTGGATTTGATGCTCCTTCAGCATCTGACCTGCACAACTCCACTTCTCTGTCTGAGAGGAGAGAGGTTGGAGATGTAGCTGTCAGTCGTGACTCAGTGGTAACCTCTGTGCCATTAGGTTGTGGGTGCAAGCCTCTGCAGAGGGACTTCCATTTTAGTGTGTAATCAAGGCTAACTCCCAAGTACTGTAGGCAGGGAGATCTGCATTGTTGGAGGTGCAGTCTTTTGGATGAGATGTTAAACTCCATAAAAATAATGGTATTTTATTCAAGAAACACAATTGCAGCCCCAATGCTGAATTGCAGTGTGACTTACATCAAAAGTTCATATGTAGACTAAGTAATCAAGTTAAAAACGTGGAAACATGTAACAATCATGTAGTAACTTCCAATTTCTTTCATGGGGTGGGGATCTCACCGGTAGAGCCAGTATTTCTTGCACATCCCTAATTGCCCTTGAACTGAGTGGCTTACTAGGCCATTGCAGAGGGCAGTCAACCACATTGCTGTGGGTCGGGAGTCACACGGAGGCCAGGCCATGTAAGGATGGCAGATTTCCTTCCCCAAAGCACATTAGTGAACCAGATGGGTTTTCACAAAACACTCGATGATAGTTGCCATGGTCACCATTACTGAGACCAGCTTTATGTTCCATTATTTGAATTCAGATTCGACCAGCTGTAGTGGTGGGGTTTGAACTTGTGTCCCAAAGCATTAGCCTGGACCTCGGAATTTGGCAGGTGGGTGCTTTGGGTTAGGATTTGGAGGGTGTCCAGCGTGTCTCTGGGGGGGCTGGGGTCCCAGCCAGTTGTGCCAGCCTCAGGCCTGAAACAGACACTCCCCCCACCCTCCCTCCCCGCTTATGGCTCCCATGGCAAAGTGTCCCTTATATTTCTTCCCCAGAGTTGGTCTCGCTGTTCAAAGAAGACGTTAAAAATTGCACTATTTTGAAGAACATCAGGGGAGTTATCTCCCTATTTCCTGGCCAATATTTATCCCCCAATCAACATCACAAAAAACAGATTATGTGGTGATTATCACGTTGCTGTTTGTGGGATCTTGCTGTGTGCAAATTAGTTGCCAGTTTCCTACATTACAACAGTAACTACACTTCAAAAGTACTTCACTGGCTATAAAGGCTTCCGGTGGGCATGAAAAGTGCTATATAAGTCCAAGTCTTTCTTTCTTTTGCTGTTTGTGGAATCTTGCTCTGCTCAAATTGGCTGCCAGGTTGCCTTAATTACTCATAGACTCATAGATGTTTACAGCACACAAGGAAACCATTCGGCCCATAATGTCTGCGCTGGTCAACAAAGATCTGACTACATTAATCCCATTTCCCAGCACTTGGCCCATAGCCCTGGAGTTTATGGCAACGCAAGCGAATATCTAAATACTTCTTAAATCTTACGAGAATTTCTGACTCAACCACCCTTTCAGGCAGTGAGCTCCAGACTCCCACCACCCTCTGGGTGAAGAAATTTCTCCTCAACATCCATCTTAGCCTTCTACCTCTTACCTTAAATCTATGCCCCCCTGGTTATTGACCCTTACACTAATGGAAAAAGTGCCTTCCTATCCACCCTATCTATGTCCCTCATAATCTTATACACCTCTATCAGGTCCTCTCTCAACCTTCGCTGCTCCAAGGAAAACAACCCCAGCCTATCTAATCTTTCCTCATAGCTCAGACCCTCCAACCCAGGCACCGTCCTGCTAAATCTCCTCTGCACCCTCTCCAGTGCAATCACATCCTTCCTATAATGTGGTGACCAGAACTGCACACAGTACTCCAGATGTGGCCTAACCAGCGTTTTATGCAGTTCCAGCATAATCTCCCTGCTCTTCTATTCTATGCCTCAGCTAATAAAGGCAAGTATCCCATGTGCTTTGCAACAGTGAAAGAACTTCAAAAGCTCTTCATTGGCTGTAAAGCAGTTTCGAATGTTCTAAGATTGCGAGAAGTGCCATACAAAAGCAAGACTTTCTTTCCTTGGATTAATTAACCAGCCACGAATTTTAACTGCTAAATCAATCACACCTACTGAATGGAGGTTTTATCCCCTTCATTTCTGCTCAGCCATGGGGTGAAGATTTGGAACAATGTAGTTCTCAGTCCACAGTGCAGGGTTAAGTTCCTTCCCCAGAAGCCAGCTACAGATTCTACAGTGATTACCCAGTTCTTCCCTGTAAAGGGAAAAAGCTCTGAATAAGTACTAAATGGTCTTTGAAGATAGTGTAGAATAGCTCCAGAATATTCACCCACCCCTCGCAGCTTATTCTTTAACTTTAGTTTGCTGCCCTCCATGGACAATTGCCCAACCATCAACCTCCTGCCGCCACTGAAACCAGTGCAAGTTCTGATTTTCTCAGTCTATACTCTACAGTGTTTTGTATCAGTTTGACAGAGGAACAGGGAACCTTTGTGAAACGGTTTTTAAACTCAAGCGTAGAGCTGAATGGCCAAGTCCACCATCGTACAGCTGGTTCTTGACGTGCTGTTGGGGGAGATGTAGCCCCTGCAGGGATCTAATTCCAGGCTTTTCTCTCACCACCTAAGGTTGAAAACAGGGTACAAAGTAAACTCATCAAACCCTGTCTCCAGCTACATGATGGCTACACAATGAACATCAAAGATTGATGCTTCTGAATCAGGGATTTCTTCTCTCTGGGGGAATTGCCTTCTGGCAAGTAATAATCTGTTGCTAAAGTGAGAAGG
This sequence comes from Cetorhinus maximus, assembly GCF_964194155.1. Classification (NCBI taxonomy): domain Eukaryota; kingdom Metazoa; phylum Chordata; class Chondrichthyes; order Lamniformes; family Cetorhinidae; genus Cetorhinus; species Cetorhinus maximus. The sequence continues at coordinate 233,063,732 of NC_135879.1, forward strand.
AGGCAGGGACTCTGACTGTTATGAAATGTATCAGAGATAGAGAAATGCTGCTTTATTGAAGAGCTACAGATGACTGACCCCCCCAGTTTGTTCAGAATGTAAGATGGGAGCAATGCGATACTGGGGAAGAGATGATAAAATTCTTCCAATCAAAAGGGATTGAGTCAGGAGAAGCTATATGGAATTACATACATGGCATTACATAGATATTACAGCAAAACGCAGTAGCATAGTGCCTATGGTGCTAGTCTAATAATCTAGAGAGCTGAGTTATTGATCTGGAGACATGCGGTCAACTCCCACCACAGTAGTTGGGAAATTTAAATTCAGTTAACTGTGTCAGGGACGGTACTCTGGCAATAATGATGCGGGGCAAGTAGTAGTTCAAGAGACCCAGGTCCACAGGTTCAAATCCCACTATAGCAGATGGTGCAATTTTTTAATAGGGAGACAGTAGCTTAGTGGTAATGTCACTGGACTAGTAATCCAGAGGCCCAGGTGAATGCTCTGGGGACAAGGGTTCCCACCACAGCAGCTGGTGGAATTAAAATTGAATTAATAATCTGGAATTGATATGGTACTTTTAGTAATGGTGACCTTGAAGGCATTGTTGGTTGTTGTAAAAACCCATCTGGTTCACTAGTATCCTTTATGGAATCTGCCATCCTTACCTGGTCTAGCCCACATGTGACTCCAGACCCACCACAGTGTGGTTCACCCATAACTGCCCGCTGAATTGGTGTGGCAAGCCACTCAGTTGTACATATCTACATATCCATGTGTTTCAATTTTAGTTTGTGTATTTAGCTGTTAAATGAGAGGTAGATAGACCGAGGCCACACTGGGATACCAACTAATATTGTTCTCTTTTGGAGTGCACTGGTACAGAGTGGAATTACTGCGGGTTCGGTGAGAAGGGAGTGGAATTTAAAATTCTAAGCATTAATCTTTCATAAAATCTAGTATTACCATAGAACTACAGAAACCATAGAAAAGTTATGGTGCAGAAAGAGGCCATTGAGCCCATCGTGTCTGCACAGCCATAAAAAGAGAAAAAAGAAGCTGGCCGCTCATTTTAATCCCACTTTCCAGCACTTGGTCTGTAGCCTTGCAGGTTACAGCGCCTCAGGTGCAGATCCAGGTACCTTTTAAATGAGTTGTGTTTCAGCCTCAAACAACAACTTAGGCAAATAGTGAAGCAACAGCCTGTCATACTCACGGAATCATACCTTACAGATAATGTCCTAGACACCACCATCATCACCCCTGGGTATGTCCTGTCCCACCGGCAGGACAGACCCAGCAGAGGTGGCGGCACAGTGGTATACAGTCGGGAGGGAGTTGCCCTGGGTATGTCCTCAACATTGACTCCAAACCCCATGAAGTCTCATGGCATCAGGTCAAACATGGGCAAGGAAACTTCCTGTTGATTACCACGTACCGCCCTCCCTCAGCTGATCAGTCAGTGCTCCTCCATGTTGAACACAGAGGTGTCAGCTGTGGCTCAGTTCATAGCACCCTCGCCTTTGAATCAGAGGGTTGTGGGTTCATGTCCCACTCCCGGAAACCAAGAACTGTGATTGTACTCAAAAAGAGTTGTAATCTGTGACTGTTGATAACTCGAAAGAGTTTCCATGTTGAACACCACTTAGAGGAAGCACTGAGGATGGCAAGGGCACAGAATGTACTCTGGGTGAGGGACTTCAATGTCCATCACCAAGAGCGGCTCAGTAGCACCACTACTGACCGAGCTGGCTGAGTCCTAAAGGACATAGCTGCTAGACTAGGTCTGTAGCAGCTGGTGAGGGAACCAACTAAAGAGGAAAACATACTTGACCTCATCCTCGCCAACCTGCCAGCCACAGATGCATCTTCCATAACAGTATTGGTAGGAGTGACCACTGCACAGTCCTTGTGGAGGCAAAGTCCCATCTTCACGTTGAGGTTACCCTGCATTGTGTTATGTAGCACTACCACTGTGCTAAATGGGGTAGATTTCGAACAGATCTAGCAACTCAGGACTGGTCATCTATGAGGTGCTGTGGGCCATCATCAGCAGCAGAACTGTATTCGAACATAATCTGTATCCTCATGGCCCGGCATATCCCCCACTCTACCATTGCCACCAAGCCAGGGGATCAACCCTGGTTCAATGAAGAGTGTAGGAGGGCATAAAAGGAGCAGTGCCAGGTATACCTAAAAATGAGGTGTCAATCTGATGAAGCTATAACACAGGAGTACTTGTGTGCCAAACAGCATAAGCAGCAAGTGATAGACAGAGCTAAGCGATCCCACAACCAACGGATCAGATCTAAGCTCTGTAGTCCTGCCACATCCAGTCGTGAATGGTGATGGACAATTAAACAACTAACTGGAGGAGGAGGCTCCACAAATATCCCCATCCTCAATGATGGGAGAGGCCAATACATCAGTGTAAAAGATAAGGCTGAAGCATTTGCAAGAATGTTCAGCCAGAAGTGCTGAGTGGATGATCCATCTCAGCCTCCTCCGGAGGTCCCCAGCATCACAGATGCCAGTCTTCAGCCAATTCGATTTGCTCCACGTGATATCAAGAAACAACAGATCAGCCATGATCTTATCAAATGGCGGAGGAGGCTCGAGGGGCTGAATGGCCTACTCCTGCTCCTTGTTCGAATGTTCGTAAACGGCTGAAGGCACTAGATACTGCAAAGACTATGGGCCCTGATGATATTCTGGCAATAGTGCTGAAGACTTAAGCTCCAAAACTTGCCGCGACCCTAGCCAAGCTGTCCCAGTACAGCTACAACACTAGCATCTACTCAGCTATGTGGAAAATTGCCCAGGTATGTCCTGTACACAAAAAGCAGGACAAACCCCTCCTGGCCAATTACCACCAACCCCGCCCCCCCCCCACCCCACCCCAATCAGTCTACTCTCATCTCGATCATCAGTAAAGTGATGGAAGGGGTCATTAACAGTGCTATCAAGTGGCACTTGCTTAGCAATAACCTGATCACTTATGCTTAGTTTGGGTTCAGGGTCACTCAGCTTGACCTCATTACAAATATGGACAAAAGAGCTGAACTCACGAGGTGAGAGTGACTGTCCTTGACATCATGACAGCATTTGACCAAGTGTGGCATCAAGGAGCCCTAGCAAAACTAGAGTCAATGGGAATCAGGGGGACAACTCTCTGTTGGTTGGAGTCATACCTACCACAAAGGATGTTGATTGTGGTTGTTGGAGATCAATCATCTCAGTTCCAGGACATCACTGCAGGAGTTTCTCAGGGAACTGAGGAACTGTCCTAGGGCCAACCATCTTCAGCTGCTTCATCAATGACCTTCCTTCCATCATAAGGTCAGGAGTGGAAATGTTTGCTGATGATTGCACAATGTTCAGCACCATTCACAACTCCTCAGATACTGAAGCAGCCCATGTCCAAATGCAACAAGAACTGGACAATATCCAGGCTTGGGCTGACAAGTGCCAAGTAACAGTCGCACCACACAAGTGCTTGGCAATAACCATCTCCAGCAAGAGAGAATCCAACCATCGCCCCATGACATTCAATGGCATTACCATTGCTAAATCCTCCATTGGTAACCCCCAGGATGTTGATATTGACCAGACACTGAACTGGACTAGCCATATAAATACTGTGGCTACAAGGTCAGGTCAGAGGCTAGGAATCCTGCGGTGAATAACTCACCTCCTGACTCCCCAAAGCCTGTCCACCATCTACAAGGCACAAGTCAGGAGTGTGATGGAATACCCTCCACTTGCCTGGACGAGTGCAGCTCCAACAACACTCAAGAAGCTTGACATCATCCAGGACAAAACAGCCCATTTGCTTGGAACTCCATGCACAAACATTCACTCCCTCCACCACTGACATACAGTGGCAGCAGTGTGTACCATTTACAAGATCCAGTGCAGGAACTCACCAAGGCTTCTTCAACAGTACCTTCCAAACCCATGACCACTACCATCTAGAAGGACAAGGGCAGCAGACACATGGGAACACCACCACCTGGAAGTTCCCCTCCAAGCCACTCACCATCCTGACTTGGAAATATATCACCGTTCCTTCACTGTCACTGGGTCAAAATCCTGGAACTCCCTCCCTAACATCACTGTGGGTGTATCTACACCACACGGACTGCAGTGGTTCAAGAAGGCAGCTCACCACCACCTTCTCCAGGGCAATTAGGGATGGGCAATAAATCTGGCCTAGCCAGCGACACCGGCAGCCCATGAATGACTAACAAAAAAAAAATAGGCTTGAGTAGGGCTAATCAAGCAAACCAAGCTCTCTGCTGAAGAACAGGTGAGATCAGCAAATTGAATAACTGGCCTAATCTGGTTCTATAACTATTTCTATAATTTCCGATCCCCCTTTTTCCAATAATTTATATTTTTTAAATATATTTTTCTTTTCCCACCTATTTTTAAATCTATCGTTTTATCTTCACCTTTTAGCCCATTTCGATCCCTTCCCCCCACCCCACCCCCACTAGGGCCATCTGCCACTTGTTTGTCCTGCTTTCTACCCTTAATGTCGCCATTAGCACATTCCTTAGATAATATCACCACCGTCAACACCCCTTTGTCCTTTTGTCTATGACATCTTTGGCAATCTCTTCTTTGCCTCCACCTATCACTGGCCCTCTATCCAGCTCTACCTGTCCCACCCTCCCACCCTCTACCAGCTTATATTTCACCACCTTTCTATATTTCTTTAGTTCTGATGAAGAGTCATACGGACACGAAACGTTAACTGTGTTCCTCTAAGCAGATGCTGTCAGACCTGCTGAGTTTTTCCAGCTATTTTTGTTTTTGCTTCTGGTTCTATAACTGCCAGTTTCATCTGAATCTCAGTACTATAAATAAGAGAGGTTCAGTACACTGTCATGGGGTGCACTGGTACAGAGTGAAATTACTCTGAGTTTGGGGAGGAGGGAGGAGGGAGAGTGGTGAGCAGTAGGGAGAAGGGACAGTGGTGAGCAGGAGTGGTGACCTTTTGTTTTTCTTTCTCAGCCTGCAGACCAGGAATTGAACAGCTGCATGAGAGGGCTGAGTTTTGAAAACATACAAGAACTTTTTTAGCCAGTACGTAGAAAGCCCAACAAGGGAGGGGGCAGTTCTGGACCTAATATTTGGAAATGAGCCTGGGCAGGTGAAGGCATATCAGTAGGGGAGCATTTTGGATATAGTGACCATAACTCAATTAGATTTAGGATAGTTATGGAAAAGGATAAGGTTGGGCTGGCAATAAAAGTTCTAAACTGGGGAAAGGCTAATTTTACTAAGATGTATATACTAGAATATAAAAGTAAGGATATGTTGGAATTGGAGAAAACACTGGTGAGGCCACAACTGGAGTATTGTGTGCAGTTCTGGTCACCACATTACAGTAAGGACGTAATAGCTCTGGAGAGAGTGCAGAGGAGGTTTACAAGAATGTTGCCAGGGTTAAAAAAGTGTGGCTACGAGGAGAGATTGGATAGGGTGGGGTTATTTTCCTTAGAACAAAGAAGGCTGAGAGGTGACTTGATTGAGATGTACAAAATTATGGGGGGAATAGATATAGCGGACAGGATAAAATTGTTTCCCTTGGTGGAGAATTCTAGAACCAGGGGACATAGATTCAAGATAAGTGGCAGAAGGTGTCGGGGGGACATGAGGAAGAACTTTTTTACGCAGAGGGTAGTGGGTGTCTGGAATTCACTGCCCAAGTTGGTGGTAGAGGCAGAAACTCTAAACTCTTTTAAGAATTACCTGGATCTGCACCTAAAGTGCTGTAAGCTGCAGGGCTACGGGCCGGGTGCAGGAAGGTGGGATTAGAAAGGGCACCTGGGTGTCCTCGGGCTGGCATGGACAAGATGGGCTGAATGGCCTCCTTCTGTGCTGTAACTTTTCTGTGGCTCTATGGTTCTATAAGATGTGATTTGGCCCAAGTGGACTGGGAGCAGCTATTTGCAGATAAAACTGTCAGAGCAGTGGGAACCATTCAAGGAAGAAATAGCGAGAGTACAGGGCAAATATGTTCCTGTAAAGACAAAGGTGGGGACCAGGTCTGGAGAACCCCAGATGTCAAGGGACATAAAGGTTAGGATTAAAGAAAACAGAGAAGCTGACGGCAGATACTGTGGGCTCAGTACGTTAGGGTCGTTAAAGGAGTACAAAAAGTGCAAATGGGAACTTATAAAATAAATTTAGAAAGCTAAGAGAGTGCATGAGAAAGCTTTGGTCGGTAGAATAAAGGAAAACCCAAAGGGTTTTTTTAAAATATATAAACAGCAAGAGAATAACTCGGGAAAGAGTAGGGCCAATTAGGGACCATAGAGGTAATGTGTGTGTGGACCCAGAAGATGTGGATACAGCTCTCAGTGAATACTTTGTCGGTCTTCACAATAGAAAAGGGCGATGCAGATATAGACATCAGTGGAGGACTGTGAAATATTAGAGGAAATTAACATAGAGAGCGAGATGAGGTATTAGCAGGGTTAGCAGCCTTAAAAGTGGATTTATCTGCAGGGCTGGATGAGATGTATCCCAGGCTGTTGAGGGAGGTAAGGGAAGAGATATAAGGGGCCCTGGCAGTAAATTTCAAATCCTTTCTGGCCACAGGTGAGGTGCCAGAGAACTGGAGGACTGGTAACATTGTCCCAGTGTTAAAAAAGAGAGGAAGGGATAGGCCAGGAAATTTCAGGCCAGTCAGTCTAACCTCGGTGGGGAAGTTACTAGAAAGAACTGAGGGACAGAATATATCTGCACTTGGAGAGACACAGATTAATCAGGGATAGTCAGCATGGATTTGTTAAGGGAAGGTGGTGTTTGACAAATTTGATCGAATTTTTTAAGGAGGTAACCACAAGTGTTGATGACGGTAATGCATTTGATGTGGTCTACATGGATTTTAGCACGGTTTTTGATAAGGCAGATTGGTCAAGAAAGTAAGAGCCCATGGGATCCAAGTCAAAGTGGCACGTTGGATCCAAAATTGGCTGAGAGGCAGGAAGCAGAGGCTGATGGTAGAGGGATGTTTCTGTGACTGGAAGCCTGTTTCCAGTGAGGTTCTGCAGGGCTCAGTGCTGGGGCACTTGCTGTTTGTGGTGTACATAAATGATTTGGGCTTAAGTGTAGGGGGGGTGATCAAGAAGTTCGCGGTTGACACAAAAATCGGTAGGGTGGTAATAGTGAGGAGGATAACTGTAAACTGCAGGATGATATCAATGGACTGGTCAGGTGGGCAGAGCAGTGGCAAATGGAATTCAGCCTGGAAAAGTGTGAGGTAATGCACTTGCAGAAGGCTAACAAGGCAAGGAATGACATTATGGATGGTAGGACCCTGGAAAGTACTGAAGATCAGAGGGACCTTGGTGTGCATATCCATAGGTCCCTGAAGGTAGTAGGACAAGTAGATAAGGTGATTAAAAAGGCATATGGCATACTTGCCTTTATTAGCTGAGGCATAGAATACAAGAGCAGGGAGGTTATGCTGGAACTGTATAAAACGCTGGTTAGGTCGCAACTGGAGTGCCATGTGCAGTTCTGGTCACCACATTATGGGAAGGTTGTAATTGCACTGGAGAGGGTGCAGAGGAGATTTACCAGGATGCTGCCTGGGCTGGAGGGTCTGAGCTGTGAGGAAAGATTAGATAGGCTAGGGTTGTTTTCCTTGGAGCAGCAAAGGTCAAGAGGGGACCTGATAGAGGTGTATAAGATTATGAAGGGCATGATAGGTTGGATAGGAAGGCACTTTTTCCATTAGTAGAGGGGTCAATAGATAGGGGGCATAGGCTTAAGGTAAGAGGTAGAAGGCTAAGAGGGGAGTTGAGGAGCAATATTTTCACCCAGAGGGTGGTGAGAGCCTGGAACTCACTGCCTGAAAGGGTGGTTGAGTCAGAAACTCTCATAATATTTAAGAAGTATTTAGATATTCACTTGTGTGGCCATAGCCTACAGGGCTATGGCCAAGTGCTGGAAAATGGGATTAGTGTAGTCAGATCATTGTTGACCGTCGTGGACATGATGGGCCGAATGGCCTCCCTCTGTGCTGTAGATGTCTGAGTCTGAGTGACATCACAGGAAAAACAAGTTCATTGGTTGGTGAGAAACTGCAGTTAGAGAGGCTCTTCACATGGCTGAAAATTAGAAAAACACATTGTTTTTAAAAGAAGGAGCTATTTAGATTTCAGTAAGAAACACCACAATAGGGAAGTAAAGTTAAGTCAAGGCCAGGGAAAATAAACTAATATAAGTGAACCAAAGTAAAATAAAGTTAACATAAGGGTAGTAAATTGAAGCCATGGCAAGACAGCTCGGTCGTGTGGAATGTGTGCCCTGTGATATGTGGGAAGTCATGGATGCTACCACTGTCCTAGATAACCACATGTATAAGTTTCACCAGCTGCAGAACCTTGAGCTCCAGGTTTCAGAGCTCAAGTGGCAGCCAGAGTCACTGTGGCGCATCCGTGAGACTGAGAGCTACATGGATAGCATGTTCAGAGAGGTGGTGACAGTGCAGCTTAGTAGCCTAGAGACAGAGGGGGAATGGGTGCTTGCCAGGCAGTCCAAGAGAACTAGGCAGGCAGTGCAGTTCCCCGGGATCCTGCTCGCCAATCAGTTTTCCATTTTGGATGCATTGGTTCCTCGGAGGAGTGCAGCCAGAGCCAGGTTTATGGCACCACAGGCAGCTCTGCTGTACAGGAAGGGAGGAAGAAGAGGGGAAGAGCAGTAGTAATAGGGGATTCATTATTTAGGGGAACAGGCAGGGGGTGTTTCTATGATCCTGTGCGTGACTCCAAGATGGTACGTTGCCTCTCTGATGCCAGGGTGAAGGGTATCACGGAACGGCTGCAGGGCATTCTTCTGGGGGAGGATGAACAACCAGAGGTCGTGGTCCACATTAGTACCAATGACTTGGGTAGGCAAGGGGATGAGGTCCTGAAAGCAGATTTTGGGGAGCTAGGAAGGAGATTGAAAAGCAGGACCTCTAAATCAGTATTCTCAGGATTACTCCCGGTCCCACACGCAAATGAGTGTAGAAAATGAGCAATTGAACATGTGGCTAGAAAGCTGTTGTAGGAGGGAGGGCATCAGATTTCTGAGGCATAGGGACCGGTTCTGGGGAAGGTGGGACCTGTAGAAGCCGGACAGTCTACACCTGAACAGGACTGGGATGAACATCCTCACAGGGAGATTTATTAGTGCTGTTGAGCTCCAGGTTTAAACTAGATTGACAGGAGGCTGGGAACCTTAGGGCAAGTTCAGAGCAAGGAACAGGAGATGGAAAATTAGTGAGTTACTCTGAAAGACAGAAGAAGCACAGGTTAAAAAGTGTACAGCACAGGAATTTGGCAGTATTAAAAGACGTATATGTAAATACAAGGAGCATAGTAAACAAAGCCAAAGAGCTGAGGGCACACAGATAGACACATTGCCATGATATCATCGCTATAACGGAAACTTGGCTTAAAAAGGGGCAAATGTGGCAGCTCAACATCCCTGGATAAAGTTTTCAGGCAGGATAGAGAGGGGGATAAAAATGGTGGCAGTGTAGCATTATTGATTAAAGAAACCATTACAGTTGTGAGGAGGGATGATAAATGAAACATCAGATGAGGCCATATGGGTTGTGCTTAGAAATAAAATAGGGGCAGTCACATTGCTAGGAGTGTACTGTAGACCCCCAAATAGTGGAAGGGAGTTAGAACAGCAAATATGTAGGCAAATTTCTGAGTAAAAAAAACAATAGAGCAGTAATAGTCAGAAACTTCAACTATCAATTGGGATACGAATAGTGTGAAGGGCACAGAGGGCGCAAATTTCTTGAACTGTATTCAAGAGAACTTTTTCAGCCAGCACATAGAAAGACCAATGGGAGGGGGCGCAATTCTAGATTTAGTCTTAAGAAATAAAACTGGGCAAGTGGATGAAGTAGCAGTGGGGAACATTTTGTAGATAGTGACCATAATACAGTTTCCTGCCTTTTCCCCATAACCTTTGATTCCCTTACTGATTGAAAATCTGTCTATCTCTGCCTTGAATATACTTAATGACCCAGCCTCTATGGCTCTCTGTGGTAAAGAGCTCCACAGATTAACTACCATCTCAGAATAAGTTAAAATAAGGAAGCTTATGATAGTCACAAAAAGCTTAATACTGTAGATAGCCCAGAGGAGTATAGAAAGTACAAGGTGAAGTAAAAATGGAAATTAGGAGAGCAAGGAGAGGATATGAAAAAATATTGGCAGGTAAAAATCAAAGAAAATACAGATGTTCTACCAGTACATTAAGAGCAAGAGAATAACTAAGGAAAAGGGTAGGGCCTATCAGAAATGTGCATGGTAACTTGTGGGTTGATGCAGAAGATGTGGGCAGGGTTTTCAGTGAGTGCTTTGTCTCTGTCCTCACTAAGGAGAGGGATGATGCAGACATCCTGGTTAAGGAGGAGGAGTGTGAAATGTTAGATACAATAAGCATAATGAGAGTGGAAGGACTGGCATCCTTGAAGGTGGGCAAATCACCAGGGCCAGATGAATTGCATCCCAGGCTATTGAAGGAAGCCAAGGTGGAAATAGCGGATGCTCTGAGGATCATTTTCCAATCCTCACTAGATACAGGCAAGGTACCAAAAGATTGGAGGTCTGTGAACTTTGCACCAATATTTATGAAGGGAGCGAGTGACTGGCCAGAAAATTATAGGCCAGTCAGTCTGACTTTGGTGGTAGGCAAATTTTTGGAATCCATTCTGAGAGACAAGATAAACTGTCACTTAGAAAGGCATGTATTGGCCAGGGATAGTCAGCATGGTTTTGTTAGGGGAAGATCATGTCTTACTAACTTAATTGAACTTTTTGAGGAAGTAACAAGGTGGATTGATGAGGGTAGTGCAGTGGATGTTGTCCACATGGATTTCAGTATGGCATTTGACAAGGTCCCACATGCCAAGGCTGGTCAGGAAAGTGAGATCCCATAGGATACAGGGGAAGGTGGCGAGTTGGATCCAAAATTGGCTCAAGTGACAGGAAACAAAGGGTAATAGTCAATGAATGTTTTTGCAAATGGAAAGCAGTTTCCAGTGGTGTTCCACAGGGCTCAGTGTTGGGGCCCTTGCTGTTTGTTGTATATATCAATAATTTGAATTTAAATGTGGGAGGCATGAACAGGAAATTTGCAGATGACACAAAAATTGGCCGTGTAGTTCATTGTGAAGAAGATAGCTATTCCTCTAGAAAGATAACAATGATTTGGTTGAGTAGACAGAAAAGTGGCAAATGGAATTCAATCCTGAAAAGTAATGCATTTGGGGAGGGTGAACAAAGCAAGGAAATACTCATTAAATGGGAGTACATTGAGAGGGGTTGAGGAAGTGAGACCTAGGAGTATATGTCCACAGGTCCTTGAAGGTGGCAGGACAGGTGCATAAGGTTGTAAAGAAAGCATATGGAATGTTTTCCTATATTGGGTGAGGTATAGAATACCAAAGCAGGGATGTAAGGATGGAACTGTATAAAACACTGGTTAGGCCACAACTGGAATTTTGTGTACAGTCCTTGTCACCAAATTACAGGAAGGACATAATTGTTCTGAAGAGAGAACAGAGGATATTTACAATAATGTTGCCAAGGCTGGAAAATTGCAGCCAAGAGGAAAAATTGGATAGGCTGGGGCTGTTTTCCTTAGAACAGAGGAGGCTGAAGGGGTGACCTAATTGAGGTGTACAAAATTGAGGAGCCCAGATAGGGTAGGTGGGAAAGAGCTGTTTCCCCTAGCTGAGGGTCAATTACCAGGGGGCATAGATTTAAGGCGATTGGTAGAAGGATTAGAGGGGACATGGGGAAAAACTTTTTCACCCATTCAGTGGGCATCTGGAATTCACTGCCTCAATTGATGGTTGAGGCTGAAATGCTTAACTCATTTAAAAGGTATCTGGATCTGCACCTGAAGCGCTTTAACCTGCAAGGCTACGGACCAAAATCACAGAACCACAATGCAGAAGAGGCCCTTCGGCCCATCGAGTCTGCACCAACACGTGAGAAACACCTGACCTACCTACCTAATCCCATTTACCAGCATTTGGCCCATAGCCTTGAATGTTATGACGTGCCAAGTGCTCATCCAGGTACTTTTTAAAGAATGTGAGGCAACCCACCTCCACCACCCTCCCAGGCAGTGCATTCCAGACCGTCACCACCCTCTGGGTAAAAAAGTTTTTCCTCACATCTCCCCTAAACCTCCTGCCCCTCACCTTGAACTTATGTCCCCTTGTGACTGACCCTTCAACTAAGGTGAACAGCTGCTCCCTATCCACCCTGTCCATGCCCCTCATAATCTTGTACACCTCGATCAGGTCGCCCCTCAGTCTTCTCTGCTCCAACGAAAACAACCCAAGTCTATCCAACCTTTCTTCATAACTTAAATGTTTCATCCCAGGCAACATCCTGGTGAATCTCCTCTGCACCCCCTCCAGTGCAATCACATCCTTCCTATAATGTGGCGACCAGGTACTGGGAAGTGGGATTAAAAATAAGCAGCTAGTTTCTTTTTTCTCTTGTTTTGGCTGGCACAGACACGATGGGCTGAATGGCCTCTTTCTGCATTGCAATTGGTTTATGCCAATTTTTATGCCTCACATGAACCTTCATCATACTTCATCTAATCCTATCAGAATTTTCCTCTATTCCTTTCCCCTCATGTAATTATCAATCCTCCCCTTAAATGAATCCATGCTATTTGCTTAGCTTGCTCTATATGATAGCAAGTTCTATTTCCTCACCACTCTAGATAAAGAAGATTTCTCCTCAATTCCCTATTGAATGTATCAGTCACTGCCTTATATTTGTGATTCCTAGTTTTGGATTACTGCACAAGTGGAAACATCATCTCCACGTTTAACCTTTCGAACACACTTTCATAATTTTAAAGACCCCTATTGGATCACCACTCAGCTTCACTTTCTTTTTTTGGAAAAGAGCTATAGCCTGTTCAATCTTTCCTCGTAATTATGTCAGTTCTGTAAATCCTTGTAAAGCTTTTTTGCACCCTTTCCAGTGCTTTTATATCCTTTTCGTAATATGTAAACCAAAGCTGTTCACAGTACTCCATATGTGAAGGTTCTATACTACTTTAACATAACTCCTCTGCATTTCAATTCTATTCCTCCAGAAATGAATCCCAGAGTTTGGTTTGCATTTGTTTTGTTAACCTAAATTGCTACTTTTAAAGATCTGTGACTCTGTACCCCTAGATCTTTTGTTACTCTACTGCATTTGGTGTCTTATTTTCCAAGAAGTATCGGGTACATAAGAACATAGGAAATAGGGGCAGGTGTAGACCATACGGCCCATCGAGCCTGCTCCTCCATTCAATACAATCATGGCTGACCTTTGGCTTCAACTCCACTTTCCAGCCAACCCTTCATATCTCTTATTCCCTGAGAGACCAAAACTCGGTCTATCTTAGCCTTGAATATGTTCAATGATAGAGCATCTGCAGCCATCTGGGGTAGAGAATTCCAAAGACTTACAACCCTTTGAGTGAAGAAATTTCTCCTTACCTCAGTCCTCCTTATTCCTCCTCCCAAAGTATACCATCTCACACTTGTCTATATTGTAATTCATTTGCTATCTAAGCACCCGCACATTTATTTATGCTTTCTTGTACTTTGTCGCTGTCTTGCTCAGTATTAGATTCCTCAAATTAGCGTCACCTGCAAATTTTTATGTTGTACTTCCAATTCCCAAGTCATTTATATTTATGTAAATGGTGAACAACAACATTACATTTAAGGTGTTTCTGAGAGAGGTGATAAGGTGCTCTATGATGAATGCACCTTCTATCTCTTCCTAACAGCGCTGTAAGGACCTACACCTACAGAGGATGGACTGTAGCGGTTCAAGAAGGCAAGGGCAATTAGGGATGAACAGCAAATGCAGGCCTTGCCAGGAACACGCACAACCCATGAAAGAATGGGGGGCGGGGGGGGCAGTGCTAATTTTATGGTTCATCTGGATTAAGATCCTACAAGAATGTACCCATGACAAGCTGTCTGGTGAAATGGGTCACTTTTCAAAGACAACTTTTCAATACCTAGCGGCAGCTGTCTGCTCCCCACCTCTTGGCATTATGCCCAACAAAGCCTCTCTCAAGTAGGTCGCTGCTGACTACTACAGATAAATTTGAGGACATTTATTACCCTTTGTGCCCAACAAAGCCTCTCTCAAGTGGGTCGCTGCTGACTACTACAGATAAATTTGAGGACATTTATTACCCTTTGTGCCCAACAAAGCCTCTCTCAAGTAGGTCATTGCTGACTACCATTGATAAATCAGGACATTTATTACCCTTAAACCAGAGATGTGTACATCTGGCATTCCACCTCATCCAGAAGCAATTAAACAAATTACTGACACAAAAGCAAATTAGTGCAGATGCTGGAAATCTGACATAAAAACAGAAAATGCTGGAAATACTCAGGATACTCCAAGCAGCATCTGTGGACAGAGAAACAGAGTTAACATTTCAGGTCAATGACCTGAACAATTCTAATGCATTGAACAAATTACAATGTATTTTGAACAATCCAATCTAACTAACATGAATCTAGAAAGGGGGTGGGGTGCCACAGAGTAGTAAAATAGAGCACAGAAGATTAGGTGCAGATTTAATGGAGGCATTTAACATTTTGAAGATTTTTTACAGAGTAAATAAAGAGAAATTGTTCCCACCTAATGATACATCAGTCCTCCAAATTAAGTGGGGAGGAGAGTCTGGACATGTTTGGAAACTAGAGAACGTAAAACATGAAATGCTTGGCTCGATTAGCAGCAGTGTCAGTGAGCATATTGCGACTTTAAGCCCCACTCCAGAACAGTAGCTAGTTTAGGCTGGCACCTCAATGCAGTGGTGAGGGTGTGCTGCACTGCCAGCATTGCCACACCATATGAGACATTAGAACTCTGACTGCCTATTCAGCTGGGTGATAAATGATCCTACGGCACTAGAAGCGGTGCAACTAATTCTGGAACATAAATCCTCAGGGCCCTTAGCTTTTTGTGTATCAGTGTCTTCAGCCATTTCTTGATATCAAGTGGAGTGAATTGAATTGGCTGAAGACTGGCATCTGTGATGCTGGGGACCTCAGGAGGCGGCCGAGATGGATCATTCACTCAGCACCTCTGTTTCAGCCTTGTCTTTTGCACTCACGTGCTGGACTCTGCCAACGGCAATATACATTCCTTTATTTTTCTCTTTTGCTCATCCAATGACTTGACCGTTAACTTTAAACTTGGCCTCACCTAGTCACTACTTCCCAAAGCGCCTCATTCATTCACACTGTCGTCAACAATTGTGTTGACCTATTCTCCAGTCCTTAGTCTTTCACCCAAAACTCCTGTGTCTGAAAAATATACACAAGCTGACATTGGAGGGTATATATTTCCCTGTGTTTCAAGTTCAAGAAAATATCTTTAACAAAATATTGCTAGTTTATAGTAACTGCTTTGTAAATATTGTAATTTTATATAGATATATTCTAGAGCTCCTTCTCATTGTAACTCAACAAT
Organism: Cetorhinus maximus; assembly: GCF_964194155.1. Taxonomy (NCBI): domain Eukaryota; kingdom Metazoa; phylum Chordata; class Chondrichthyes; order Lamniformes; family Cetorhinidae; genus Cetorhinus; species Cetorhinus maximus. Next base: position 233,079,289 of record NC_135879.1, read on the forward strand.
TGAATTATCACCTCCCGACTCACTGCCATCCTTCTGTACTTAAAGAGCAAAATGCAAAGCACTTTAACACAGCAAATCATAGATGCACCCAACACAGGAGGCCACTCAGCCCATTGTGCCTGTGCCAGCTCTTTGAAACAGCAATCCAATTAGTCTCATTCCTCTGCTTTCCAAGAATCTACCCAAAGCGCTTCTGAAAGTTCCCATTGAATCTGCTTCCGCCGCCCATTCAGACAGTGCATTCCAGATCAGAACAACTCACTGCCTTAAAACAGTCTGCTCATCTCCCCTCACCACGCTAGCAAGGGATGTTTTTCTTTCGCTTCACTTCACAGGGCGGTGGAGAGGTGGGAGCTGCTGTCAGGGATTTCCCGGGCACGGTCGTTAATGAACTCCAGACCAGGCAAGTCACAGGTTAAAACTGGAATGAAGCGAGTCTTCTACCGAGCTGAGCAAAAGTGACCCTTTTACTCCCTCCTCCCGGAAAGAACTGGCAATTCTATATCAATTAAAGGTATTCTTTATCTAAAACCACAAAACCCGTCAATGATGCGCCTGCTGAGTTTTTCCAGGTAATTCTGTTTTTGTTTTGTTCTTGTAAACACTTCCTTGTGTCCATTACCTCTTAATAACACCGCACTTTCCCCCTCAAGGGTACGTGAGAAAACAATGTGATTGGCAACTATTTACGAACCATGTATACCCATCCTCTGCATCAAAAAACGTCAATAATTTGTTGAGACTTGTTCGATTTGCAAAAAAAAATCTGTTTGACATGTCGTGAGACATGCCAACCTGTGGACATATATAAAAAAAAAGCTCCACTCACGCACAAGTTTCAAAAATGACTAATGAAAATAACTTTCTGCACAGCGCTGACAACAGCACCTCCTGTAGGAGGTAGCGCTGCAGAGCCACAGCTTGGAAAATCGCCTGGTCCCGAACGTCAGTCAAGTGATGCCGAAGATTTTAGAAAGCATGTTTTGTTTTGCTTCAGCAATATTGTGAGGAGCCTTGGAGATTCGGTGGGGCGTGTGCATCAATAACAGATGCAGTTTGTCGGCTGTATCGAGTGAATGCATTAGTTATTGATCTCCTGACGCCCTGTTGCAGGAACTCAGTGCTATTTTTGCTCAGTTTTGCAGTGCTCACCCCCTGCCATTGCCACCGTCCCGCCCAGACAGCCCCCCCTGTCCTCCGCGCCTTTTACTGGAGCAGAGTTTCCGCAATTGGACTATGGAGGGCATCACATAAAGGCAGCTGTGTCGGGTGGCATTTATCCCACCAAGCAATGTATTCCTTTAAATTCTTTCATGGGATCTGGGTGCCGCCGGCAAGGCCAACCTTTTTTTGCCCATCCTTAATTGCCCTTGAACTGAGTGGCCATTTCAGAGGGCAGCTAAAAGTCAACAGCATTGCTTTGGGTCTGGATCACATGTCGGCCAGACCAGGTAAGGACTGCAGATTTCCTTCCCTAAAGGAGCATTAGTGAATGTGGGGGGTGGTGGAGGAGAACACTGAAATTGGCACCTGGGTCAAGAGGAAATGGAAGAGTTCTGCAGTAGGAAGGGTGGCATGTAGTGTGAGAGGGTGCCCGGTGAGAGTCTGAATACAGCGAAGTGTACTTGCCTATTGGAAGCAGTGCCTTTCACCCAATGACCCAAGTTACAAGTGGGGACATGAAGAGAATCAAGGTGGGCCATTATATTAGAAAGGACAAGTGATTCTTTAATTAGTTTACCTCTCCCTGCAGGACAGATGCATTTATTTCAGCAACTTATTTTTAAGCAGCTCTTTAAGATTTTTTACAGACGTTGTGGCACAGGAGACCTGATGAGTGAATTGGTGGTTAGGCCAGCATTTATTGCCCATCCCTAATTGCCTTTAAGGTGGTGGTGGTGGTGAGCTGCCTCCTTGAACCCCTGCAGTCCATGTGGTGTAGGTACATCCACAGTGCAGTTAGGAAGGGAGTTCCAGGATTTTGACCCGACGACAGTGAAGGAATGGCAATATATTTCCAAGTCAGGATGGTGAGTGACTTGGAGGGGAACTTCCAGATGTTGGCATTCCCATGTATCTGCTGCCCTTGGATGCTGCATGAGAAAACTGAAATCCTGCACAGCTAAGCAGCCAGGCATGGCTTTATGTCAACAATCCCCTTGAAATACTGGGTTCCCTATCTTGGTGGCATTAGTTTGGGGCTTGGAGGAGCAATCTGACAGAGGGCCACTCTCTAGGGACCTGCCCCCATCCCTCCCCACCAAATCACATGACCATTGACAGGGATAGAGGAGAGGATTTTCAAAATCTGCTGCCAAGATAAATATTACTTGAAATTTAAATGGAATTTGAGAAATTTAGTAACAGAGAAGAATTATTAAAGGGGAATCTCATATAAGCAAATGAGAGAGAAAGGTTATGCTAATTGGTTCGTATGAAGGAAGGGAGAGGAGGTTCATATGTCATGGACCATTTAGATAGAAAGGCCTATTTCTGTGCTGTGCGTTCCAATTCTATGTAAAAAAAAACCCTTTAATTTAAATTTTGATTAGTGCATAAATATTTTACACAAACAGTAACATATGACACTTTAAGATTTCATTTCTTCCACAAACATTCACTCCCTCCACCACTGACGCACAGTAGCAGCAGTGTGTACCATCTACAAGATGCACTGCAGAAACTCACCAAGGCTCCTTAGACAGCACCTTCCAAACCCACAACCACTACCGTCTAGAAGGACAAGGACAGCAGACATATGGGAACACCACCACCTGGAAGATCCCCCCCAAGTCACTCACCATCCTGACTTGGAAATATATCGCTGTTCCTTCACTGTCACTGGGTCAAAATCCTGGAACTCCCTTCCTAACAGCACTTTGGGTGTACCTTCACCACATGGACTGCAGCGGTTCAAGAAAGCAGCTCACCACCACCTTCTCAAGGGCAGTTGGGGATGGGCAATAAATGCTGGCCCAGCCAGTGACGTCTACGTCCCATAAATGAATAGTAATAAAAACATTCATTCACATGACAAAGCCAGTGCGTAATTTGATCCACACACAGACGCCAAGAAGGAATATAGTAAAGTGCAGTTTGTTTCCAGACAGCTGACCTGAGCTAGGTGGGTAGCAGCTGCCTCCGCACAAAGAAATGGAAAAGTGGTGATTTTCTGATGGCAATTTGGTGATTCTGCCTTGACCCACCCCCCAACACCCCCTCGTGGATATCAGATCAGTGTAAATATAACACTTTTAAAAAGTCACTCAGAAACTTGATCAGCTCGGCTCCGAGTCCGGGGCTTGTGATACCTTCGTCGCAGAAGGAGGCCGTTCAGCCCATCACACTCATGCCAGCTCTTTGAATGAGTAATCCAATTAGCCTCATTTTATATGTAGCCCTGCAATTACCGCCACCCCCCCTCCCACTTTGCTACTCAAGTATGTATCCAATTCCGTTTTGAAGGTAACTGTTGAATCTGCTTCCACCTCTGAACAGTCTCATTCTCGGATTAGCCTCTGACACTGAAAATACCCCAGAGTCACATGAGAATGGAAAGCAGTCGCAAAGTACCAGAATACACCTGTATCCCATGAAACCAAAACCACAGGGAGGGAGGAATCCCGATATTTCCCCACCCGCCCCAATTTCCAACAAGAGAAAAAGCCAACATTAGCAATGGGGATAAAATATATCTTTGTAAAACTTTTAATGAGGTCGGGTCGGCGGGGGTGCTGAGGGGGGTGGATGTGGATGGTGGCGGTGTCATTTCGAGAGAGCGCTTGAAGGGTTAATCCCAGGCATTACAACACATGCTGATCATTACCGGTCAGAGAGACTTGGGGGAGCCCAGGTGAAAGTTGGGGGGGGCGGGGGGGGTGGTGTAGGGAAAGCTGTCTTGCTTCAAGCACTGGCTTATTCCCAGTGACGCGAGGCGGCAGAAGTAGAGAAGGTAAATGCTTCAGAGAGAGAGAGAGAGGCGCGGGGTGGTGGTGGTGGTGGGGGGGGTGAATTAAAACTGGATGGAGGAGCACCAATATTTCATACTCTTTCCTCTTTACAAAGTGGGTCGGAACAAACAATAGGACAATGATTTACTACCTAAATACGATGGATTTAAGACGTTCCCGAGCTCGGACCAGCGGGGCTGCATTGCAAACCCTCATTCTCATCTAACAGATTCCCAGCTTCTTCTTCATTTGAAGAAACATTTTTAAAAACTGGGGGTTTAAACAGGAGTTCCATTTTCTCTCTCTGTCTCTCTCTCTCTCTCCCTCTCTCTCCCCCCTCAAGCCAAAAAATTGATCGGACTTTTTTTTTTCATTTTGCATCGAATCCGAAAAGGAATGATTCTAAAGAAAGACCCCAGCAAAACCCAGCGGATTATATTTTTTATACGAGATTGGACAAGTGATTTTTGAATCGATTTCTGTTCGTGAGGCGGGGAGTGTGCTGGGGGAAAACGGCTCTCACGCAATGTTGCTGATGGGGATTTGTTTAATCTTGACACTTATTGGTAAGTGCCCAGTTATCTTTAATCGTGAAGGTGCCATAAACGGGGTGCCGCTATTTATAATGCACTTAATGCCCATGAAGGGACATCCTCAGCCAAGGCACTTTGCAAGCATCAAAATGTTAGCAGTTATTTTGTTTTCAGTATCTACCATGTGGCTTCTGTCACATCGGGGTTACTTTGAGTTCGAGTAGACAGTTAATGTGCTTGTGAAAATTAGGGTCTTTTTTTTCGGTTTTAGTTATCCCAGCAATTTCGGCTTTTTTGAGGAAAATGATCTTCAACTTTTTTAAATAATCTTCAACTTTTAAAATAAGCTTCGACTTTTTTTTAATCTCAGGCCACAAGAGGTGTTTTTTTTTTAGCGTAAAAATTATGCTGGGAGTCCACATTCGGGAAAATATTATTTGTGCTGGCGATCAAATTGTTGCCTCGTATCAAGGGAGAAAAAAAAATAGGGAGAACTTTACTGAAGCGTAATCGTTTCGGACGCAAGGAGCCAGCCACGGCTGAGAGAGAGAGAGAAATGTTCATTTGAATGGGACAGAATTATCTCCAGGACATTAATATCGACTTTTTCCTCATCGACATGAAGCGATTTCACAGCGTTGCAAAGGCAAGGATGGACTGAAAATAAAAGGCTGGGGGAAAAAAATTGCTTGGCTCGCGTTCTGTTGAATGCAATTGGCTTCTTGTTATACGACACGATCTGTTTTTTGAGATGCACTTGCGTGTGTGTGTGATTATGTGTGAGTAAGTGAAGGTATGTAAGGATGTGCGTGCGTGTGTTTAGATGTGTGCGTACAAGTGTGTAAATGTGGATAAGTGTGTGTGAATGCTTAAGTGTGTATGTGTAAATGTGTGCAAGTGTGTTTGAGTGCGTGTCAGTATGTGTGTGTGAATGTGTCAGTATATGTGTGCGTTAATGTGTGTGTATGTGAATGTGTGTGAATGTGTGTTTGTGTTAATGTGTGTATGAGTTAATGTGTATGTGGATGTGTGTTAATATGAGTTAATATGTGTGTATGTGAATGTGTGTGAATGTGTGTTTGTGTTAATGTGTGTATGAGTTAATGTGTGTGTATGTGGATGTGTGTTAATATGAGTTAATGTGTGTGTATGTGGATGTGTGTTAATATGAGTTAATGTGTGTGTATGTGGATGTGTGTTAATATGAGTTAATGTGTGTGTATGTGAATGTGTTAATGTGTGTGTATGTGAACATGTGTAGGTGTGCATGAATGTGTGCAAGTGCGTGTGTTAAAGTATGTGTGTGTGAATGTGTGTGTGTTTAAGCACATATATGTTTAAGTATGTATGTAAAGTACATGTTTAAGCACGTGTGTGTATATATATAAAGCTATTCAGCATTTAATGAAATCTAGTACCAGGTAGAGATTCCCATTAGTCCCCATTTGAACCGTTATCCCTTGTCACTTGCTTTGTGGATTTATTTAGCATTTATGCCTGTACTCTACCTAAATTCAGATATATTAAATATATAATTAATAGTCACGCAGTTTAGATGTTACTGCGTCTTTTAAAGATCAGTATAAATTTTTATGGGGTTAAGTGGGGCTGCGGCGGGAGTCGGGAGTGGTTGGGATCTATAAAATGTACTTAATCCTGCCCTTGTATTCAAGAATTTTACAAAAGCTTAAATTGGCAGAGAGGCGCATTGTGAAGAAAGCAGATTGGATGTTTGGTGCAGAAGGGGTTAATATGGCAGGTGCTGGTTTTATCTATTCCTCTCGCTCCCCTCTGTTCCTCTGTCAGTCTCTGATTTAAATGGGAAATATGTCCGCTATTTGTTTTAAAGCACAGCAGACCTTAATAACTGAACTGAGACATCCACTAACTTACCCACATCAAGATTTTTTTTAAAAGCGCAAAACCAGAATGTTGGAAGTGCGCAGCAAGTCAGTCGGAATGAACAAGAGTGGGGAAAAAATACACCTTTTTAAGTTCCAGACACATTGCCCCTGCCTCAGAGCCCCTGACTTCCAAAGGAAGAGGGTCTGTCAGAATTACGAAAGCTGTTTGAGTTCTTCGCAGATTCCGACCTTCCAGCATTGCAAACTTCCCTTTCAGATTTCCAGCATTTGTAGGGTATTATGGATCCATGGTGCAGAATGCACCATCCACACGATGCAGAAGGAGGCCGCTCAGCCCATTGTGCCTCTGCTGCCTCTTTGAAAGAGGCCTCTTCGAGTTCCCTTGTGAAATTTCCTATCAAATCTGCTTCCATCGCCCTGTCAAGCAGGGCATTCTAGATCATGTCAAGTCAGTGCTAAAAAAAAATCCCCTCATCTCCCTCCTGATTCTTTTAGAAACCCTTTTCTAAAGAAAGCCAGTCTTTAAAAAGGGGACACTTGGAATGGAAGGAGATTCAATTCAGAATCATATTTATTAAAATAAAATTAATTTAATTAATGAATAATTAATTTAATAAATAATTGATTTAATGAATAAAATTAATAAAATTTAACTGAAAGAATGTCATTTTGAATATAAAAGAAGCATAACAGGTGTGGTGCTGAACTAGTCTCACTCAACAGGAATGTATTTTTTTCAATACATTGTTTTGCAAATGTTATTGGTAAAGTTGAACATGCATACACTCACTATTGGTGTTGTCCCCGTTGTATAAGATTGGTCAGTAAACTGAGTGTGTGTCCATTGCTGTAACTTGCACGATCAGTGCAGACAGTTGTGGGGTGGAGGGGGAGGACGGTGGTGGTAGCGGTGAGTTGAGAAGCTTAGATCAGGCATCACGTAAAGAGGTGTCGCCGCTAATGAAAAAAAAACATTCGGCCAATCTTTCATTCTATCCTGCCAAATTTGGCGATGCAGTGACTGTGGCTCACTGTCAGATCTGCTATTGTGTCACCAGAAGTGCTGCTATGTGCTCGTGAGTGATAACACAATGACAGAAAAATGACTCCATTCTCAGCAATAAAAATGGTCCCCCTTTAATTCTATCTTAATCTTTACTAATCAAACTTCTTTAAAAAAGAGCCGTGATTACCCTAATGCGTACACTCCCATACAGATTTATATTGATGGCTCTCTCAGACAAGTAGAGGAAGATAGAGGGAGGGAGTAGGACAATGGGATCAGTGGTGGATTGTTCTAGCAAAGAGCTGGCACAGAAAAGCTAAATGGTCATATGTACCCCTTCTTGTCTATGGTTCTCAGTAATGTAAACTACCAAGGAAACTGTTGTGGAAATACACTTGAATAGAAGTCAAGTCTGTGTTTTGAAAGCTGGATTCCATTAGTGCATTTGGATTCACAGAATCACAGAATTTTAATGGCACAGAAGGAAGCCATTCGGCCCGTCATGTCTGCACCAGCTCTCCAAATGAGCATTATGGCCTAGTGCCATTGCCCTGCCTTTTCCCTCTACCCCTGCACATTGTTTCTATTCAAATAAGCACCAAATACCCTCTTGAATGCCTCGATTGAACCTGCCTCCACCACACTTCCAGGCAGTGCATTCCAGACCTGAACCACCCATTGTGTGAAAATGTTTTTTCTCACGTCATATTTGCTTCTTTTGCAAATCAGCTTAAATCTGTGCCCTCTCGTTCTTGATCCTTTTACAAGTGGGAACAGCTTCTCCCTATCTACTCTGTCCAGCCCCCTCATGATTTTGAACATCTCTATCAAATCTCCTCTCAGTCCCACCCACTGAAGATACTACAGTCCTAGGTACACCACCAATTTTGGGTTTTTCACAGCAAAGCAATAACGGCAGTATAGCTTTAAACCGATTCTATGTTATTATGAAGCACACTGCATTTACGCAGAATGTCCCTCTGTGTTTTCTTCCCTGAGTTTGTTAACCCATTTCGGGTCAGCCCTCAAACTTAGGACAAGCACAAAGAGGGAGTTAGTCCACGTCCATTAAGTGTTTGGAACAGCCAGTCAGGTCATTTTTTTAAATTGCTGGAAACACTCAGCAGGTCTGGCAGCATCTGTAGAAAGAAAAACAGAGTTAATGTTTCAGGTCAACGAGCTGTCTTCAGAGCTGAAAGATGTTAGACACAAACAACTTATAAACAAGAACAAAGCCAGGGAAAAGGTTGGCGGGGGATTGCCAGGGTGGGGGTGGTGGGTGGTGGGACGGGATGCAGAGAAAGTGATCGGGTGGAGTGACGAAAAGGATGAGGATGCAAGGCAAAAGGGGTGATGATGAGACAAGTCAAAGTAAAAGGCGGGTCCAGAAAAGAATAAATGGTTACAGCAGAATAGCAAAGAGAGAATTTTTTTTTTTCTTTCATTCACGGGATGTAGGCTTCGCTGGCTGGGCCAGCATTTATTGCCCATCCTTAGTTGCCCTTGAGAAGGTGATGGTGAGTTGATAATTATCCTGAAACTTGCTAGAAATCAGGACATGTTCCATTTCCAGACTGCACCAGTTGTTAGACACACCTGGCCTTCCCCTTCCCCAGTGTAACCCCGGTGTAGTCTCAGGGTGGAGCCCAGAGTGCCAAACGCAGAGCAGCAGCAGTAACCTGAACTTTATACAAAATTGAACTTGAAGCTGAATGGGTCCGATCCCATACGTATGTCGCTTGCCAACCTCCCTCCCTCCCACCCTCACCCACCCCCAAAGCAGTAACCACATTGTGGCAATGTCTGAGATCTTCTCCTGTATTGCAGCTCGATGGGATAGAGGGGCTGTATATAAAAGCAGCTGCTTATTATCATGCCAATTGTAATGCACATTGAGGTTAAGACTCTCTAGCAGAAACACATTGCTGCAGCCCACCCTTATTAAACAACGAGTATTGAGGAGGTTAAGGTAAAACCAGAAGCAACTTTTTAACTGGAATCTACGTACAATGCTACAAGCTCTCACCAAGCCCACTGTATATTTAAGGCAATGCTCGGTCATACATTACGTCGCACTGTGTTGCCACCATTTCTTCTGTCTCACTCAAGGAAATATATTTTCTCCAGCAAAATGTCTATCAAATGTTACACCAGTAGCTCACAACCAGTATTCTGCTAATCATAGCTCCTACATTGACATCAGTCAAAGTCTTGGTGCATTCACTGATGCCACTTTTCAAGGGCAGGAATGCTTTATGGGAATTTAATGACAATGTACATTCCCTTATTTCATCCTTTTTCTCTTTTGCTCCATTGACTTTACAAACAGTTAGATTCAAGCTTGGCCTCACCTAATTACTGCTTCTCAATAGGTCTCATTCATTCCTGCATTGTATGGGCCTGTTCTATGGGCCTTAGCCTTTCATGGTTTCACCCAAGGCTCCTCAGTGTGTGAAGAAAGCTTTCAATCCCAGAGATTCTCCTCCTATTAATGAAACATACAAGCTTTGAAACGTATATATTTTCCCCATGCTTGAAGTTTAAGAAAAAAATCTTTACTAAACTATCATTGGTTTATAGTGACAGCTTTGTAAATATTGTAACTTTAGACAGACATTGTACCCTAGAGCTTTTTGTCATCATAACCCATCGATCGAATAATCACCTCGTAATTCACTGTCAACCTTCTGCACACTGTCTCCAGCAATGGAACCTATAGAAAAAAAGCAATTCACTTTAACAAAACATAGAATCAAACAGCACAGAGAGAAACCATTCTGCCCTTTGTGTCTGTGCTAGCTCTTGGAAATGGCAATCCAATGAGTCCCATTCCCTTGTCTTTTCCACGCAAATGTTTCCTTTTGCAAGTATTTGTTCAATTCCCTTTTGAAAGTTAGTTCCACCAAACTCCCTTTCAGACAGTGCATTCCAGAGGGCAGTGCATTCCAGATTCTAACTGGTCCAGATAGTGACCATAACTCAGCTAGATTTAGGATAGTTATGGAAAAGGATAAGGTTGGGCCAGGAATAAAAGTTCTAAACTGGGGAAAGGTTAATTTTACTAAGATGAGGTATGATTTGGCCCAAGTGGATTGGGAAGAGTTACTTGCAGATAAAACTGTCAGTGCAGTGGGAGCCATTCAAGGAGGAAATAGCAAGAGTACAGGGCAAATATGTTCCCATAAAGACAAAGTGGGGGACCAAGTCCGGAGAACCCTGGATGTCAAGAGACCTAAAGGTTAGGATTAAGAAAAAAAGAGAAACTTATGGCAGATACCGAGCGCTCAATACGGCAGAGTCCCTGGATGAGTATAAAAAGTGCAGGGGGACCTTAAAAAGGAAATTAGGAAAGCTAAGAGAGTGCATGAGAAAGCATTGGCGGGTAGAATAAAGGAAAACCCAAGGGGATTTATTAAATATATAAAGAGCAAGAGAATAATGAGAGAAAGAGTAGAGCCAATTAAGGACCATAGAGGTAGCCTGTGTGTGGACCTGTAAGACGTGGGTGCAGTCCTCATTGAATACTTTGCATCAGTCTTCACAATGGAAAAAGATGAAGCAGGTACAGACAGCAGGGTGGAGGACTGTGAAATGTTAGAAGAAATTAACATAGAGAGAGAGGAGGTACTAGCGGGTTTAGCGGCCTTAAAAGTGGATAAATCCGCAGGCCAGGATGAGATGTATCTCAGGCTACTGAGGGAGGCCAGGGAAGAAATACCAGGAGCCCTGACAGTAATTTTCAAACCCTCTCTGGCCACAGGTGAGGTGCTAGAGGACTGGAGCTACCATTGTCCCATTATTAAAAAAGGGAAGAAGAGATAGACCAGGAAATAGTAGGCCAGCCAGTCTAACCTCAGTGGTGAGGAAGTTACTAGAAAGAATTGTGAGGGACAGAATATATCTGTACTTGGAGAGACACGGATTAATCAGGAATAGTCAGCACGGATTTGTTAAGAGAAGGTGGTGTTTGACAAATTTGATCGAATTTTTTGAGGAGGTAATCAGGAGTGTTGATGACGGTAATGCATTTGATGTGGTCTACATGAACTTTAGCAAGGCTTTTGATAAGGTCCCTCATGGCAGACTGGTCTAGAAGCTAAGAGCCCATGGGATCCAAGGCAAAGTGGCACGTTGGATCCAAAATTGGCTGAGAGGCAGGAAGCAGAGGGTGATGGCAGCGGGATGTTCCTGTGACTGGAAGTTTGTTTCCAGTGAGGTTCCTCAGGGCTCAGTGCTGGGGCACTTGCTGTTTGTGGTGTACATGAATAATTTGGGCTTAAGTGTAGGGGGGATGATCAAGAAATTGACAGATGACACGAAAATTGGTAGGGTGGTAAATAGTGAGGAGAATAGCCATAAAGTGCAGGAGAATAGCAATGGACTGGTCAGGTGGGCAGAGCAGTGGCAAATGGAATTCAACCTGGAAAAGTGTGAGGTAATGCACTTGGGGAGGGCTAACAAGGCAAGGAATTACACCTGGAAAGTACTGAAGACCAGAGGGACCTTGGTGTGCATATTCACAGATCCCTGAAGGGAGCAAGGCACGTAGACAAGGTGGTTAAGAAGGCATATGGGGTGCTTGCCTTTATTAGCTGAGGCATAGAATACAAGAGCAGGGAGGTTATGCTGGAACTGTATATAACGCTGATTAGGTCACAGCTGGATTACTGCGTGCAGTTCTGCTCACCACATTATAGGAAGGATGTGATTGCATTGGAGAGGGTGCAGAGGGGATTTAGCAGGATGCTGCATGGGCTGGAGGGTCTGAGCTATGAGGAAAGATTGGATAGGCTGGGGTTGTTTTCCTTGGAGCAGCAAAGGTTGAGAGGGGGCCTGATAGAGGTGTATAAGATTATGAGAGGCATAGATAGGGTGGATAGGAAGGCACTTTTTCCATAAGTAGAGGGGTCAATAACCAGGGGGCATAGATTTAAGGTAAGAGGTAGAAGGCTAAGAGAGGAGTTGAGGAGATTTTTTTTCACCCAGAGAGTGGTTGAGTCAGAAACTCTCATAACATTTAAGAAGTATTTAGATATTCACTTGTGTTGTCATAGCCTCCAGGGCTATGGGCCAAGCGTTGGAAAATGGGATTAGTGTAGTCAGATCTTTGTTGACTAGCGCAGATACGATGTGCTGAATGTCCTTCTTCTGTGCTGTAAACGTCTATGAGTCACTCACAGTGTACATTTTTTTCCCCACATCTCTTCTCTGATTCTTTTGCCAATTATCTTAAATTTGTGTTCTCTAGTTACTAACTCCAACCCCTGCCCAACCCCCTTCCCAGTGGAAACTGTTTCTCACTCTTTACCAGAACCCTTCATGATCTTGAAATGTTAAAATTATATTCTGTGATGTATGATACAGTGTCAGGTTTAACTGTACATTCCTCAATGCTGTGAATTGTTACAACCCAATTCCGTGATAACTTGTAACAGCCAGATCAGTAACTGCTGGGACACGTGATTGGCAGAGAGGAAAAGGCGAGGGGATTTTTGGTGTGCACATAGAATCATAGAATGGTTACAGCACACAATGGGGACATTTGGCCTTTTATGTCTGTACTGGATCTCTGCAAGAGCAACTCATTAGTCCCTCTCTCCTGCTCTTGCTCTGTAGCCTTGCAAATCTTTTCTCTTCAGGTAACTATTCAATTCCCTTTTGAAAGCCATGATTAAATCTGCCTCCACCACACTCTCAGGCAGTGCATTCCAGATCCTAATCAGTCGCGGTGTAAACAAGTCCTGCCTGTGGTTCTTTTGCCATTATATTGGTATCTCCTGGTTTTCAACCCTTCTGCCAATGGGAACAGTTTCTCTCCATCTACTCTGCCCAGGCCCCTCATAATTTTAAACACCTGTATCAAATCTCCTCTCAACCTTCTCTTCTTTAAGGAAAATGGTCCCAGCTTCTCCAATCCACGTAACTGAAATCCCTCATCCCTGGAACACTTCTCCTAAATCTTTTCTGCACCTGCTTTACAATGCCTTCACATCCTTCCTAAAGTGGTGCCCAAATTTGGACACAATACTCCAGTTGAGACCAAACCAGTGTTTTTCAAAGGTTCACTGTAATCTCCTTGTTTTTGTCCTCTCTGCCTGTATTTGCCAGGATCCTGGATGCCTTTCTCAACCTGCCCTCCCACCTTCTACGATTTGTACATATATGTCCCCAGGTCCCTTTGCTCCCGCATTCCCATTAAAATGGCACCCTTTATTTACTCTCCTTATTCATCCTACCAAAATATATCACTTCACACTTCTCTGCATTTTATCTGCCACATATCCACCCATTCCATCAGTCTTCTATGCCATCTTTAAATCTATCACCTCACAATTCACAATACTTCCAAATTTCATATCATCTGCAAATTTTGAAATTATGCCCTGCACGCTAAGGTCTAGGTCATTTATATATAAATATGGAAGACTAGCAGCCCTACTACTGACCCCTGGGGAACCCCACTCTACACCTTCTCCCATCCTGACAAATATCCATTCACCACTGTGATAAAATGAAAACGCTGCAGATGCTGGAAATCTGACATAAAAACAAAAAACGCTGGAATAACTCAGCAGATCTGGCAGCATCTGTGAAGAGAGAAGCAGAGTTAATGTTTCGTGTTCATATGACTCCTCTTCAGAGCTCTGTCCCTTCCATTCCATTACATTCAACTTTGCTGACTTAGCCTGTTATGTGACATTTTATCAAAGACCACATCAATCGCATTACCCTCATGGACCCTTTCTGGTGCCTCAGCAAAAATACTCAAGCGTGTTTGTTAAACACAATTTTCCCTTGACAAATCTGTGCTGCTTTCCAATCAAGATGGTAGTGGTGGGAAAAGGAACAATTTCAACTTCAGGCGCTCAGATATTGGATCCAGCAGTAAGGCAATACTCCAAGCCAAAACCAATCAGCCAGAGGATCAGACAAAATTGGTCCTCTTGCACCAGGGGGACTGAACCAGTGTGTGCTGAAGATACCTGCCGCACCCCAAGAGCCAATGTGCCGGTTGGGAAGAAGGTGAAGACTGGGGACACTGGGCCAAACATGAACTGGGGGCTTGGGGGAAGGAGATGATGGGGGTCGGAAGGGAGATGTTACTGGTAATAGCAGCCAACCTTTTTATTGAAGGAGTGCTCTTTCGTCCACATTCAGGAAAATATATATTTTTTTGTTTTGTTTCTCTCTTGGTGGCGGCCTTCAGCGGTCCCCTTCAAGATTATTAGTTTGGCTATGTGTCACCTAGCGTGAAGTTCAGCCAAATTCCTGCTACTGCAACAATATAAAACTTTTACCTTGCCCATAACACAAAGACCTCCCTGAATGAGACACCCAAGAAGGTTGAGGTATTTTGGTGCTGTGACTTTAGCACCACTAAGTGCTTTTGGTTCATCAGTCTAGGCTGGATGTAAGGCAGAGAGGTGCTAGACCAGTAACTAACCAACAGAACCATCCAGTCCTCCAGGGAGATGGGCTGTGCAAACAGGCAGCAGCTCTGAAATAAAAAGGGTAAGATGAATTGAACCGGTATTTTAGATCAGTCTTCACTATAGAGGATACAAGTAACAGCCCAGAAATAGCTGTAAATCAGGAATTGTAAGGGAGGGAGGAACTCAGGAAAATTACAATCACCACAGAAGTGGTAATTAGCAAATTGTTGGAGCTGCAGGCTGACAAATGCCTGGGTCCTGATAGACTTCATCCTAGAGTCTTAAAAGAAGTGGCTAGTGAAATAATTAATGCGTTGATTTCAATTTTCCAAAATTCCCTGGATTTGAGGAAGGTGCCATTAGATTGGAAAATATAAATGTAACTCCTTTATCCAAAAAGGGGGAGAGATAGAAAGCAGGCAACTGCAGGCCAGTTAGCTTAACATCTGTCATGCAGGTACAGCAAGTAATTAGGAAAGCTAATAGAATGTTATCGCTTATTGCGAGGGAGATTGAATACAAAAGTAGGGAGGTTATACTTCAGTTGCATAGGACACTGGTGAGATCACATCAGGAGTATTGTGTACAGTATTAGTCTCCTTATTTAAGGAAAGATGTAAATAAATTTGAAGCAGTTCAGAAAAGGTTTCCTAAACTAGTACCAGGAATGGGCGGGTTGTCTTATGAGGAAAGATTGGATAGGCTAAGCTTGTATTTGTTGGAGTTTAGAAGAGTAAGAGGTGACTTCATCAAAACATGTAGGATCCTGAGGGGCCTTGACAGGGTGGATGAGGAAAGGATGTTTCCTCTTGTGGGAGAATCTAGAACTAGAGGGTCAATTTTTTAAAATAAGGGGTCACCCATTTAAGACAGAAATGAGAAGGACATTTTTCTCCCAGGGTAGTGAGTCTCTGGAACTCCCTTCACAGAATCACAGAATCACAGTGCAGAAGAGGCCCTTCAGCCCATCGAGTCTGCACCGACATGTGAGAAACACCTGACCTACCTACCTAATCCCATTTACCAGCACTTGGCCCATAGCCTTGAATGTTATGACGTGCCAAGTGCTCATCCAGGTACTTTTTAAAGGATGTGAGGCAACCCGCCTCCACCACCCTCCCAGGCAGTGCATTCCAGACCGTCACCACCCTCTGGGTAAAAAAGTTTTTCCTCACATCCCCCCTAAACCTCCTGCCCCTCACCTTGAACTTATGCCCCCTTGTGACTGACCCTTCAACTAAGGGGAACAGCTGCTCCCTATCCACCCTGTCCATGCCCCTCATAATCTTGTACACCACGATCAGGTCGCCCCCTCAGTCTTCTCTGCTCCAAAGAAAACAACCCACGTCTATCCAACCTCTCTTCATAACTTAAATGTTTCATCCCAGGCAACATCCTGGTGAATCTCCTCTGCACCTGCTCCAATGCAATCACATCCTTCCTATAATGTGGCGACCAGAACTGCACACAGTATTCCAGCTGTGGCCTCACCAAGGTTCTATACAACTCCAACATCACCTCCCTACTTTTGTAATCTATGCCTCGTGCCTCGATTGATAAAAGCAAGTGTCCCATATGCCTTTTTCACCACCCCACTAAATGGCCCTCTGCCTTCAGAGATCTATGGACACACATGCCAAGGTCCCTTTGTTCCTCAGAACTTCCTAGTGTCATGCCGTTCATTGAATACTTCCTTGTCAAATTACTCCTTCCAAAGTGTATCACCTCACACTTTTCAGGGTTAAATTCCATCTGCCACTTATCTGCCCATTTAACCATCCCATCTATATCTTCCTGTAGCCCAAGACACTCAACCTCACTGTTAACCACCCGACCAATCTTTGTGTCATCCACAAACTTACTAATCCTACCCCCCATCATCTATGTCGTTTATATAAATGACAAATGATAATGGACTGAGCACAGATCCCTGTGGTACGCCACTGGACACTGGCTTCCAGTCACTAAAGCAACCTTCTGTCATCACCCTCTGTCTCCTACAACTAAGCCAATTTTGAATCCATTTTATCAAATTACCCTGTATCCCATGTGCATTTGCCTTCTTTATAAATCTCCCATGTGGGACCTTGTCAAAGGCTTTGCTGAAATCCACATAAACTACATCAACTGCGCTGCCCTCATCTACACACTTGGTCACCTCCTCAAAAAATTCAATCAAATTTGTTAGGCATGACATCCCTCTGACAAAGCCATGCTGACTATGCCTGATCAAACCTTGCCTCTCCAAGTGGAGATGGATACTGTCCTTCAGAATTTTCTCCAATAGTTTCCCTACCATTGACGTGAGACTCACTGGCCTCTAGTTCCTTGGCTTATCTCTACAACCCTTCTTAAGTAGTGGAACCACATTAGCTGTTCTCCAGTCCTCTGGCACCTCCCCCGTGGCCAGAGAGGAATTAAAAATTTGGGTCAGAGCCCCTGCGATCTCCTCCCTTGCCTCCCTCAGCAGTCTGGGACACAAATCATCCGGACCTGGAGATTTGTCCACTTTTAAGCCTGCCAACACCTCCAATACCTTGTCACTCCCTATATCAATTTGCTTAAGAACCTCACAGTCTCTCTCTCCGAGTTCAATACCTTCATCCTCATTCTCTTGGATGAAGACGGACGTGAAGTATCCATTCAACACTCTAACGATGTCCTCTGGCTCCACCCATCGATTGCCCCCTTGGTCCCTTATGGGCCCTACACTTTTCCTGGTTATCCTCTTCCCATTGATATACTTATAGAATATCTTGGGATTTTCCCTACTTTTACCAGCCAGAGCTTTCTCATATCCCCTCTTTGCTCTCCTAATTGCTTTCTTAAGCTCCACCCTGCACTGTCTGTACTCCACCAATGCCTCTGCTGATTTGCTTCCCTTGTACCTGCTAAAAGCCTCTCTTTTCCTTCTCATCGTAACCTGAATATCTCTGGTTATCCATGGTTCTCTGGGCTTGTTACTCCTTCCTATCACCCTAGAGGGAACATTTTTGAACACCCCCCACTGTTCCTCTGTAGATTTTACCACAAGTAACTGTTCCCAGTCTACCTTGGCCAGATCCTGCCTTATTTCACTAAAATCCACTCTCCCCCAGTCCAAAACATTTTTTTGCAATTTGTCAATTTCTTTGTCCATAACAAACTTAAACTGTACCATGTTATGGTCGCTATCACTAAAATGCTCGCCCACCACCACCTCAGCCACCTGTCCGGCTTCATTCCCCAGAATTAGGTCCAGCAATGTTGGACACTCTACATGTTGACCTAAAAAGTTCTCCTGTACATATTTCAAGAAATCCACTCCATCCAAGCCCTTAACACTATGTCTATCCCAATTAATGTTGGGAAAGTTGAAATCACCCCTATTGTTATTGTTTTTACACACCTCTGCAAATTGCGATATATTTGCTCTTCAATTTCCTGCTGACTATCTGAGGGTCTATAATAAACACTTAATAATGTGGTTGCCCCTTTTTTATTCCTAAGCTCTACCCACAAAGCTTCATTTGATGCCCCCTCCAAGATATCATCTCTCCTTACTGCAGTAACTGACTCCTTAACTAATAACGCAATGCCTCCTCCTCTTTTACCCCCTCCCCTGTCTCGCCTGAAGATTCTATATCCTGGAATGTTGAGCTGCCAACCCTGCCCTTCCCTCAACCACGTCTCTGTGATGGCTACTATATCACAATTCCACGTGTCAATCCTCACCCTTAACTCATCCGTTTTACCTGTAATACTCCTGGCAATAAAGTAGAGGCCATCCAGCCTTGCTGTACTCCCTTGAAGCTTATTGCAGCTGTACTCCCTCTGACTTGATTGTTTTACTGTATTATGATGTGTCCCTATTCTGCTAACATTCTGTGCCCCCTCCCCCTGCCGAATTAGTTTAAACTCCTCCCAACGGCACTAGCAAACCCGCCTGCAAGGATGTTAGTCCCACGCTGGTTCAAATGTAGACCGTCCCATTCCTCAGAAGACAGTGGAAGCAGAATCTTTGAATGTTTTCAATGCAGAGTTAGATAGATTCTTGATAAACAAGTGGATGAAGGGTTATTGAAGGCAGGCGGGAGGTTACAGTCAGATCAGTCATGATCTTATTGAATGGCAGAACAGGCTCAAGGGGCCACGTGGCCTACTCTTGTTCCTAACTCATATGTTCATATGCTTGTATGTATCTGACCAAGTCATTCGAAATGTTAAAAGGATTCGATAGGTAGATGAAGAGAGACTACTTCCTCTGATGTGGGAATGGGTGGGGTGTCTTCCGAGAAAAGGTTGGATAGGCATAATCTTAAAATTAGAACCAGGCCATTTGTGAGGGAAATCAGGAATCATTTTTTTCCTCAGTTGCTGTAGTCATCTGGAACTCTCTCAGGTAGATGCTGGGAGCCAATTGCAGCTTTCAAGACTGAGTTCGATAGACCTTTGATCATCAAGGGATTTGGAGGTATGGCAGGAAAGTGGATTTGAAGTGCAGGTCAGCTGTGATCAAATTGGACGTTGGAACAGAATTGAGGGGCTGACTGGCCTTCATCTCTTCTTGCGTTACTATGTTTGCACAGGACACCATTCTGTTCACTTTGAGACGTAGTTCCAAGATGTGATTGAACAAGAAAGATGTAAAAATGATCCCATGCATTTCTTCAGCAACCTGCTGTCCAATTTGGCTGATTTAATCACTTGAGTTACTTGCTGAGAAGGAAACCCTAAATTTTCCTGCAGCTCGTAGAATGTGCTTTAAAACAAAGCAAAACACCCCATGGGATGTTGGAGGATCCGTTATGAGGGTGAAAGTGTTCGAAGCTGATTCAGGACGGGTGTGCGTGTGTGTGATGTAACAGGGTAGGCACAAGGCTCAGGTCGACAAGAGAATGCCTTAGGAATGCTTAACTACTGCCTTTTAATTGGTGTTTATTCAGCTTTCTGGTCCCAGTAAGGCTTGTTAGCTTTACTGAAATAGATTGGAGAGGTTGGGACTGGTTTCCTTGGAGAAAAGAATGCTGAGAGGAGACTTGATAGAGTTATTCAAGATGCTGAGGGGTATGGGCAAGGTAAATAGTGAGAAACTGTTCCCAATCAAGATAGCATCAAGAACTAAAGGACGCAGATTCAAAATAATTGGCAAAAGGAGTAAAAGTGATGTGAAGAAACATTTTTTCACCCAGAGGGTGGCTGGGGTCTGGAACGAACTTCCTGAAAGGGTGGTGGAGGCAGGTTTGACCGAGGTATTCAAAAGGGAATTGGATTGCTACCTGGAAAGAGGGAATGTGCAAGGTTACGGTGATAAGGCAAGGAAGTGGGACTAGGTGGAATAATCTTACAGATAGCCTATGCCGGCTCAATGGGCCAAATGCCTCCTTCTGCACTGTAGAGATTCTGTGATCCTGTGAAATGTGTTGCATAATCAGGAGTGTGATTCAAATGTTCCTGATGGACAGGCGGTTCCAAGCATTTGGTTGGCTCCAAAGAACTTTTTTACCCCAACTCACCGATCTTGGTAAGCTGTCTCATTTGACAATAGATCCCACTTCCCTCTCCTAGATAGTGTCATTTGTTTCTTGCCCAATTTGCAGTGCACTGCCATGTTGATGGTGACTGGAACTGTGGTGATATCGGTGTACTGTCTGTGTTTCCGAGGGACTCAAAACACTGGAGTTTTTGTCCTTCAAACTGTAGGCTTCTAAAATTCAAACACAGTGTCATCTATACATTTTTTTCTGATTCGTTTTGTCATCCTTCCCAAACCTTCTCAACCAATACAACTTGACCTTCATCCAGAGTTTTTTTTTGTTCTCGAGATAAGGGTGTCACTGGCAAGGCTGGCATTTATTGCCCGTCCCTAGTTGACCTTGAGAAGTTCAGGGGAGAGGTGCTGGGGGCAGTGGCCTATCTTCTTTGAAATGCTGCAGTGGTGAAGGAACTTCCACAGTGCTATTGGGAAGGAGTTCCAGCGTTTTGAACCAGCAACGATGAACGAATGATAATATGGTTCCAAGTTAGGATGCTGTATAGCTTGGATGCGGTCTTGGAAGTTGTGGTGTTCCCATGTACCTGCTGTCCTTGTCCTTCTAAGTGGTGGAGGTCATGGATTTTAATTCATGGAGACTCTAGGGAATTCCTAGAGGATTGGCAACCCTACTTGTGGGCTTTGAAGGATTCAGGAGGTGAGATACACATCACAGAATATCCAGTCCCAGACTTGTTCTAGTAGTCAACGTATGCATGTGACTGGTCCAGCACTAAAGTGTCAAGCTTGACACCGTCCAGAACAAAGCAGCCCGCTTGATTGGCGCCACATCCACAACCATTCACTCCTTCCACCACCAACGCACAGTGGCAGCAGTGTGTACCATCTACAAGATGCACTACAGGAATTCACCAAGGCTCCTTAGACAGCACCTCCCAACAACCTACAACCACTACCATCTGGAAGGACAAAGGTAGCAGATAGATGGGAAGGGAACACCACTACCTGGAAGTTCCCCTCCAAGTCACTCACCATCCTGACTTGGAAATATATTGCTGTTCCTTTACTGTCACTGGTTCAAAATCCTGGAACTCCCTTCCTAGCAGCACTGTGGGTGTACTTACACCACATGGACTGCAGCGGTTCAAAAAGGCAGCTCACCACATCTTCTGAAGGGCAGCTAGGGATGGGCAATAAATGCTGGCCCAGCCAGCAAAGCCCACATCCCATGAATGAATTTTTAAAATGTTGATGGTTTGGTGATGGTGATGGCTTTTTACGTTAAGAAGAGGAGGTTCAACTCTCGTTGAAATAATAATTTCCTGTCCCTTATGAGCATAGATATTACATGTCACTTATTAACCCATGATCGGTCCTGCAACATATGGACACAAACTGCTTCATTATCTGAGGAATTGCGAGTGGAGCTAGAGACTGTGCTTTCATCAGCAAAGAGCAGTGTCAGCCTAAATTATGTGCTTTCGGACTTAATATTGAGTTCAGAAACTTCAGATCATGACCTCTCTCCTCCATCCCCAGCCCCTTTCCGATCCCCCATTTTCCAAGAATTTATAATTTTTAAGAAATATATTTTTCTTTTCCCACCTATTTTTAAATTTATTTCGATCTATTGTTTTATCTCCACCTTTTAGCCCATTTCAATCCCCTCCCCCCACCCCACCCCCACTAGGGCCGTCTGCCACTTGCTTGTCCTGCTCGCTACCCTTAATGTCCCCATTAGCACATTCCTTAGATAATATCACCACCATCAACACCCCTTTGTCCTTTTATCTATGACATCTTTGGCAATCTCTTCTTTGCCTCCACCTATCACTGGCCCTTTATCCAGCTCTACCTGTCCCACCCCCCCTCTACCAGCTTATATTTCACCTCATTTCTCTATTTGCTTAGTTCTGATGAAGAGTCATATGGACTCGAAACGTCAACGGTGCTCCTCTCCGCAGATGCTGTCAGACCTGCTGAGTTTTTCCAGCTATTTTTGTTTTTGTTTCAGATTTCCAGCATCCACAGTATTTTGCTTTTATCTAGGTGCTGAAGTATCTGGATTGGAGCTCCAGTCCTATAGCCCTGCAATATCTTAGCACTCCTCCAATTTTGTCTGCTGGCTCATCCTCGATTTTAATCGCCCCACCATTGGCAGCCTTGCTTTCAGCTGATAGGCCAGAAACTCTAGAATCCTCTCTCTAAATCTCTCTGCCCCTCTCTGTCTCTCTCTCTCTCTCTCTCTCTCTCTCCTCCTTTAAGACATTCCTTAAAACCGACCTGGTTGGCCAAGCATATGTCATCTGTCCTGACATCTCCTTATGTGGCTTGGTGTGAAATTTAATTTTCTAACGCTCCTCTGAAGCACATTGGGACATTTTATTGCACTAAAAGCGCTGTTTAAATGAAAGTTGCAAGATTCCACAGCAAATTGGCTGTCACTGAGACAAGATTGACACTGTCAATGTCTCTATGGCTGGGATCATTTGAAACAAGGCAACTTTGAGATCCTTGCTGGATTGCACGTGTGCAAACTCGATAAAATATATATTTAGTTAGTGACAAAAAGAAAAGGAACATGTCAAGCAAGATGGCAATGTGGCTGTAAGTATGGGTATGATTTATATTGCACTGCTCTTAAATTCATTCATGTTGATCACTGCATTAAACTTGCATGAATATATTTATTTCTTTGTCTTGTGATGAACTTTACTGCAGTTACGTTTCAAATTTCTTTACAGTACTGAAACAAATAATTGAAGCATTAGACTCCATTCAAGCTGCTTGTGTAATTCCCCCTTCCCACTCCTCCCCAACCCCCCCCCCCTCCCCCACTCCCCCACCCCACCACTCCCCCACCCCCCATCAATCCTCTGTGTTTTTCTATTTACTTCCTTCACCCAGAGTCAGGTACGGAGATTGGAGTTTTAACTGGAGAAGGTGGCCTGGAAGCCAAGGCCGGAATTTTCCAGTCCCATTAGCTTTGGGGGTCATGGCAGGCGGTGGGGGTTGGGGTGTTGGAGTGGTACAGGGGGGACAAAATGGCGAGGAGGCCAAAAATCGGTTTCCCGCCAGCGTGAAGACAGAGTGGGATCATCCGATGGCGTCCGCCATGGTAGAATGTCAATTCCACCGGAGGCTGGTGTGAAGCCGTTCTGCATCCCCCTAATGGGCTACAAAGTAAGGACCAACCGGAATTGTCCCCCCACACCAGATTTTCCAATGGTTGTTGGGTTCTAGAGAACTTGAGTATTGCTGAAAAAGTACATTTTGTCAAGGCTTTTCATCTTGCACTCATCAGGACAATCGCAAGAATGCCAATGTCAGGGGAAGCAACAACATTATACTGTATGAGAAGAGAGTGCTGATTGGGTGGCAAGTGGATTCTGATTGGTAGAGGCATTGCCATGGTGAACGCACCGGTTAATGGTGACTGACAGTTAACTGCCAAGAATTGTTTGAAATTTAAACCAGGATGCTTGACTCTGATTGGTCAAGACATTGCCCTGAGGAAAGAACCAGCAAAGGGCTAACACTTATTTTGTTTAGCTGAAACAGGCAATACACACATTGCATATACACACATTACGCCTGTTTCAGCTAAACAAAATAAGTGACAGCCATTCATCCTCTTCCTGCACTGGATGGCTGACCACATCTGGGGTCCGGGTGGTGCTGAGCACTGCTGCCACTGCCTCCCAGGTCGGATTGGTGACTCTGGTGGACCTCCTGTGGCCAGAGTGGGGGGTAGAGGATGTCGCCATGGCCTTCCCCTGCGACCAGCAGCCACCCCAGAGAGCCCACTTAAATTTGTGGGCTGCCATATTCTTTGCTTTCAGGGCCATCTGTCACCTGGAGCAGTCCTGATCTGAAGACCTGAGGTCGGCATGCACTGTGGTTCGCTCTAAATATGGTACCCAGAGCAAGGAAGCGCTGAGGTCACGGCGTGGTGGGCCCACCAGAGATCCGGCATGTTTCCCGTGAATGAATTATTAATGAAGCAGGATGCACGAAAAGCCGCCATTGCGGCCGACAGGTAAAACGCCCTTTTCCCCCCCCCTGCTACCACACTTGGGACAATTCTGCCCCATTGGCTCAGTTAATTGCCCAAAGTTGTGTCTGCTGCACCTGCACCCCCACCTCCGAGGTGGGACGACCCCCTTCCAAGAGCCACCGGCCATTCAGAGGGTCAGAAGCTCGTGTAGCAGAACTGGCACGATACTCATACTGAGAGGACAAATTAGTCAGACAACCCAGTGCAGTGGCAAGAACGAAGATCTGGAGTTCCAGATCA
The DNA here is from genome assembly GCF_964194155.1 of Cetorhinus maximus. Taxonomy (NCBI): domain Eukaryota; kingdom Metazoa; phylum Chordata; class Chondrichthyes; order Lamniformes; family Cetorhinidae; genus Cetorhinus; species Cetorhinus maximus. The sequence continues at coordinate 233,103,846 of NC_135879.1, forward strand.
TAGATGGGATGCAACAGCCACTCATCTCAGCTGACGCAAGTCTAAAGCTGGGGCTGGTAACCCTAAACGTGCCAACAGAGATTTACAGTGTGCTGCAGCGCACAAAACCATCGACTGCTGAACGGGTCCTAGAGGAGCACAAAGATGTGTTTACAGGGATGGGACGTCTATCAGGTGAATATCATCTTGAAGTAGATGAGAGCGTAAGACCAACTCAGCATCTGCCGAGGAGAGTTCCCGCTGACTCCAAGTCAAGCCTAAAAACAAGATAGAAGAGCAGGAATAGAAGGGAGTAATCAAGAAAGTGACAACTCCTACAGACTGGATTAGCAGCCTGATAGCAGTGAAACAACCTGGAAAGCTGTGAGTATGCTTAGACCCTAAAGGATCTAAATAAAGCAGTGAAGAGATCTCACTGCCCCATGCCAACCACTGAAGGAATTTTGCCAAGGCAAAGATATTTACGACCTTAGATGTGAAGGATGGTTACTGGCGAGTGAAGCTGGATGAAAGCAACTGTTTTTTAACTACATCCTGGACACCGTTCAGGAGATACAGGTTGTTGCACCTACCATTTGCATTTCCACAGCTCCAGAACAGTATCAACACAGGCAGCATGAGATAGTCAGTGACCTTCCCGGAGTGGAGCCACAGTGAATGATCTACAGTCTATGGTTGTGGAGACACAATGGAAGAAGCCATGGCTGACCATGACCAGAATTTAATACGACTGCTGAAGAGAGCTCGCCAGATAAACCTGAAGCTGAACAAGAAAAAATTGCAATTGAAGATGCCTGAATCCAAGTACATAGGTCATGTACTGACAGTAAAAGGGCTTTGTCCGGATCCTGACAAAGTGAGAGCTGAAGCAGCGATGCAGTGACCGACAGACATGAAAGCAGTGCAACAATTTGTTGGATTCTTGAACTATTTAGCAAAATTTGGCTATTTGTGTATTTAAGACGGAGATAGATAGGTTCTTGATTGGTAAGGGGATCAAAGGTTACGTGGAGAAGGCGGGAGAATGGGGTTGAGGAACTTATCAGCCATGATTGAATGGCGGAGCAGACTTGATGGGACGAATGGCCTAATTTCTGCTCCTACGTCTTATGGTCTTATAATTTTTCATCGGAGTGTGAGCCATTATGTAAGCTCACTGCCAAGGAGGTGAAGTGGTATTGGGGAACAGAGCCAGAAGCAGTGTTCACTAAAATCAAACAACTAGCGACAGCAATGCCAGTGCTGTACTACTATGACATCAATGATGAAGTCACTTTGCCAGCGAGACAGGTCTTGGAGCAACCCTAACGCAGCAAGTACAACTGGTCTCATTTGCATCCAGGGCATTAATGTAAACTGAACGGCACTACGCTCAGCTGGAGAAAGCGTGCCTGGGTATTGTTTATGCTTGTAAGCATTTTCATCAAATCCTGCTTGGGAGAGAAAAAGTAACAGTGGAGTCCGACCACAAGCCACTTCAAAGTATTTTTTCTCAAACCACTGCTATCTGCTCAAAAGCGTTTGCAAATAATGTTACTTCGTTTACAGAGATATCATTCTGGACGTGACATACAAGCAAGGGAAACAGATGTACACTGCTGACATGCTGTTGAGATCAGCATTCCCCATGAAGAAAGTTAAGGACACTACAACAGAATGTGAAATCTTCCACATTCAATGTGAAGCAGCAGCTTGACATGATCTGGAAGTCATCAACTCTGCAGAGACATTGAATCTGACAGCACAGCGCCTTGCTTAAATCAAGCAAACCACTGAACAAGGTGCAACTCTCCAAGTGCTGCAAGAATTAGTGATGAAAGGATGACCTGAGATCATCAAGGACACACTTGTGGTCGCAAGAGCCTATTGGGCATACTGAGATAAATTGACAGCCCAAGGTGGCATCTTGTACAAAGGAAATAGAGTCATCATCCCTAAGGAGATGAGAGGGGAGATGTTAAAGCGCATCCATGCAAGTCTTCAAGGAATTAAATCGAGCCTGAGGAAGGCCAGAGAACTGCTCTCTACTGGCTAAATGTGATCAATGAAATTAAAGACCACATCACCCAGTGCGGTGCTTGTAACAAGCTAGAGAGCTGTTGATAATGCCTGACATCCCAGACACACCATGGATGAAGCTGGGAGTGGACCTCTTCACTTTAGCAGGAACTGACTATCTTGTCACTGTAGACTACTATTCCGACTACTGGGAGTTCCACCAACTGACTTCAACGATGAAAGGAGAGATAGTAGAATGCCTGAAAGCGCACTTTACTCGTTATGGCATTCTAGACATTGCGGTGAGTAACAATGGCCCTTAGCTCACGAGTGAAGAATTCAGCCACTTCACCAAGGATTGGGAAATTCAACACCACACATCATCTCTGCGCTATCCCCAGTTGAATGGAAAGGCCGAGGCAGCAGTGAAAATCGCCAAAGGGATCATCAAGAAATCAAGCAAATCTTGCACAGATGTATACAAGGCAATCCTCAAGTGGAGACACAGAGCGACTGAAGGCAAGGAAAGGAGTCCAGTCCAAAGACTAGTCGCATGCTGCACCCAAACTACTCTTCCAATAGCAAAAAAGCTACTGAAACCAGAAGTAGTAAGAGGTGTGTGTGTGAAAAAAATCAAGGTGAAATGGCAGAAGGTCAAATTTCATTTTGACAAGACTGTCAAACCATTACCACAGTTGAGCGTTGGATAGCCAGTCAGGGTACAAATCTTCAACGGCCTCAATAGGAATCAGCCCTCATGGAAACTTGGGACATGTATAGAGTAGTTGTCAGCTCAATCATGTGTGGTGGAAGCAAACGACCATTGATACCAACGTAACCACAGGCATATAGGAACCACAGGAGAAGCTGTTCCCTCAATGCAGGTGGACGATGAGGAAGTTGGGATCTCACAAGCTGCACAGAGTACAGAACAATCATCACTCCCAGAGGTCCACCAGTCCCCAACAATGGAAATGGAACAGCAGCAACAGTTAGCATAGCAACAAGCGCCACAGGAACAATACTCCCCAGGCGAACAGCCAATGATAACACGCATGTGTACTATTAAGAGACCTGCACGATTTAACGACTATGTACGCAATGCATATGCAGCAATTGACGAAAATAACGGACAGCTTGTTCATAAATGAGAACAATTGTGGTTTAGCGGGTGACTTGGGTAGCTCACAGTTACACATGATAGTGCATGCAAATTTGTATTTCGTTTGTTAGAACAAGGGGGGTGATTGTGTCTTGTTTATTATGAAAAGGGAGATGTTTGGGTTTTGAAATGCAATCATTACTACCTATCCTAGCTGTCTTGCTGGAGTCATGTGACCTCTGCTATGAGGGACTCCCTGCAGGCAGTCATCTAACAGTCCATTCAATAAAGGCACTGCACTAGGAAAACTAGCCTTTGAACTCATAACAAGGCCCTCCTGCCATAATTGAGCCCACTTCAAAGAACTTCCTTGGCTATGAAGCAATGTGAAACAAATTTTTGAGTCTGCAGTTGGTGGGTTCAAGTCCTACTCCAGTGACTTGAGCATAAAAATCTAGGCTGATACTCAGTATCAAGGCAGCGCTACACTGTCAGAGGTGCTATCCTTTGGATAAGACATTAAACCCTGTTTGCTCTCTGAGGTGGACGTAAAATATCCCATAGCACTATTTTGAAGAAGAACAGGGAAGATCTCCCTGGTGTCCTGGCCAATATTATCCTTCAGCCAACATCACTACATTTGATAATGGTCATTGGCCCATTTCTGTTTGTAGGGCCTGCCATGCACAAGTTAGCTGCCGTGTTTCCTACATTATAACAGTGACTAAACTTCAGAAACATTTCATCAGTTGTAAAGCACCTTGGGATATCCTGAGGTTGTGAAAGGCGCTATAGAAATGCAAGTCTTTCTTTTCCCAAAATTCTCAGCTTATATGGGTGACATTCATCTGCCCTACGCTGGGGCCTGGTTATTTTTGTATATTAAAGAGGCCAGGCAGCACATGGTGAAGTGGACACTTGCCAGCTCATGTCCTCTCTTCTGGTTCCTTCCTTGTCACCTGCGATTCATGTCCCAATGTCCTGGGTCTTGCAAAAACACAGCAGAAATGTTGTGAAAGCGCAGTGTTGCAGGAGCGAAGACTACCATTTGGCAACCAACTCCCTGCTAAATCAATGTTCAATGCAGTACATTAAATTCAATGATCAATTCATAGAAAACATTCATACCCAGAAAACACTCACAGTTCAAATGCCTTTATCAGAAACCGACTTGGACACTCGGTCAAGTAACAGTTGTTGGTTTCTGTGGTCAAATCATCATTGTGTATAGAGACAATATGTCTTATTAATAGAATCTTATATACAAATGCATACAAAATACACCAAAATTGCTCCCAGTTGCACTCATGAACAGGGTAGGAAACCTTCAACAGTGACTGCCATCTGCTGGGCATTTCCTTGAATTACACACCAACTCCACACATTGGGCAATTGACTGCTATTGACAGTTTTTTTTCACTGTTCATTCTTGGGGTGCCAGCATCGCTGACTAGGCCAGCATTTATCGACAATCGCTCTTTTTTTTATGTTTCTTCATAGGATGTGGGTGTCACTGGTTGGGCCAGGATTTATTACCCATCCCTAATTGCCCTTGAGAAGGTGGTGATGAGCTGCCTTCTTGTACGGCCATAGTCCATGTGGTGTAGGTATGTATATCCACAGTGCTGGGAGGGAGGGAGTTCCAGGATTTTGACCCAGCGACAGTGGAGGAATGACGATATATTTCCAAGTCAGGATGGTGTGTGGCTTGGAGGGGAACTTCCAGGCGTTGGCATTCCCACGTATCTACTGCCCTTGTCCTTCTGGTTGGTAATGGTCGTGGGTTTGGAAGGTGCTGTCTAAAGAGCCTTGGTGAGTTCCTGCAGTGCATCTTATAGATGGTACATACATTGGCCACTGTGCATCAGTGATGGAAAGGAGTGAATGTTTTTGGATGGGGTGCATATCAAGTGGGCTGCTTTGTCCGAGATGGTGTTGAGCAACCTGAGTGTTGTTGGAGCTGCGCTCATCCAGGCAAGTGGGGAGTATTCCATCACTCTCCTGTCTTGTGCCTTGTAGATGGCGGACAGGCTATGGGAGTTCAGTAGGTGAGTTACTCGTCACAGGATTCCTAGCCTCTGGCCTGCTCTTGTAGCTACAGTATTGATATGTCTAGTCCAATTCAGTTTCTGGTCAATGGTAACCCCAGGATGTTGATAGTGGGGGATTCAGCGATGGTAATGCCGTTGAACATCAAGGCGCAATGGTTAGATTCTCTCTTGTTGGAGATGGTCATTGCCTGACACTTGTGTGGCGCGAATGTTACTTGCCACTTGTCAGCCCAATCTTGATATTGTCCAAGTCTTTCTGCATTTGTACGTGGACTGCTTCAGTATCTGTGGAGTTGCAAATGGTGCTGAACATTGTGCAAACATCAGTAAAAGATCATTGATGAAGCAGTTGAAGATGGTTGGGCCCAGGACACTACCCTGAGGAACTCCTGCAGTGATGTCTTGGGAGTGAGATGATTGACCTCCAACAACCACAACCACCTTTCTTTGTGCTCGATGTGACTCCGGATGAGAGTTTTCCCCCGATTCCTGTTGACTTGAATTTTGCTAGGGCTCCTTGATGCCACACTCGGTCAAATGCTGCCTTAATGCCAAGGGCAGTCACTCTCAACTGTAAAGTATGGTTCCGTGAGTGTGACTATGTCAGGCTGCTGTTTGAATAGTCTGTGGGACAGCTCTCCCAATTTTGGCACAAACCCCCAGATGTTAGTAAGGACATCTTTGCAGGTCGACAGGGTTGAGTTCCAGTGCCTAGGTCAATACATGATTCTTGCATAAAAGCAAGTTCTGATGAAGAGTCATTCAGACTCGAAACGTTACCTGTGTTCCTCTCCGCAGAGGCTGTCGGACCTGCTGAGTTTTTCCAGCTATTTTTGTTTTTGTGACATGATTCTTGATATTGTGATACAACTGAGTGGCTTGCTAGGCAATTTCGGAGGGAAGTTAAGAGTCAACCATATTGCTTTGGATCTGGCATTAGTGAACCAGATGGGTTTCTACAGAAACAGTGGTTTCATGGCCAGAGCGTGGGGAGTGGGGTCGGAGCTGAGAGGTGGGGTAGTGAAGAGGGAGTGGGGTCAGAGCTGAGAGGGGGCAGTGAGGGGGGAGTGGGGTCAGAGCCGAGAGGGGGGAGTGGGGTTGGAGCCGAGAGGGGGGAGTGGAGTGGGTCAGAGTCAAGAGGGGGGAGTGAGGGAGGAGTGGAGTCAGAGCCGAGAGGGGGCAGTGAGGGGGGAGTGGGGTCAGAGCTGAGAGGGGGAGTGGGGGATAGTGAGGGGAGAGCGGGGTCAGAGCTGAGAGGGGGCAGTGAGGGGGGAGTGGGGTCAGAGCTGAGAGGGGGCAGTGAGGGGGGAGTGGGGTCAGAGCTGAGAGGGGGAGTGGGGGATAGTGAGCGGGGAGCGGGGTCAGATCCTTAAGGGGGGAGCGGGGCTGGAGCCGAGAGGGACTTTTAATTCCGGATTTTTTGAATTCCAATTCCCCCACCTTCCATGGTGGGATTCAAACCCCAGGTCCCAGAGCATTCAAATAAAGGCAAAATACTGCGGATGCTGTAAATCTGAAACAAAAACAAAAAATGCTGGAAAAACTCAGCAGGTCTGACAGCATCTGTGGAGAGAACGACAGTTAACATTTCGAGTCCGTATGACTCTTCTTCAGAACTAAAGAGAAGTAAAAATGTGGTGAAATATATAGTGTTTAAGGGGGGTGGAACAGGTGAAGCTGGATAGAAGGTCAGTGATAGGTGGAGGCAAAGAAGAGATTGACAAAGATGTCATTGACAAAAGGTCAAAGCGGTGTTAATGGTGGTGGTACTGGCTAAAGCAGGTGCTGGTGGTGACATTAAGGTTAGAAAGCAGAATGTGATAAGAGCAAGACAAGGGTAAGCACTCTGGAAAGAACAACATGAACAAGTAACAGATGGCCCTTGTGGGGGTGGGGTGGGGTGGGGGAAGGGGACGGGGTGGGAAATAAGATCGAAAATTGGATAAAAGGTGGTGATAAAACAATGAATAAAAATGGAAATAAATTTTAAAAATAATAATAGAAATAAGTGGAAAAAAAATTTTTAAGTAAAAATGAATATTGAAAAAACGGGATCAAAAAGTGGTGAGGATGGACGAGCGAGTTCATGGTCTGACGTTGTTGAACTCAATGTTAAGTCCAGAAGGCTGTAAAGTGCCTAATCGGAAGATGAGGTGCTGTTCCTCCAGTTTGCATTGAACTTCACTGGCCAAGGGCGGACATGTGGGCATGAGAGCAAGATGGTGTGTTGAAATGGCAAACGACAGGAAGGTCTGGGTCATGCTTGCGGACAAACTGGAGGTGTTCTGCAAAGCAGCCACCCAGTCTGCGTTTGGTCTCTCCAATATAAAGGAGACCGCATTGGGAGCAGCGAATGCAGTAGACCAAATTGAGGGAAGTGCAAGTGAAATGCTGCTTCACCTAATAGGACTGTCTGGGCCCTTGGATGGTGAGGAGGAGGGAAGTAAAGGGGCAGGTGTTGTACTTGCTGCGATTGCATGGGAAGGTGCCCTGGGAGGGGGTTGAGGCGTTGGGGGTGATGGAGGAGTGGACCAGGGTGTCCCGGAGGGAATGGTCCCTATGGAATGCCAACAGCAGGGGTGAAGAGATGTGTTTGGCGGTGGCATCATGCTGGAGTTGGCAGAAATGGGTCGGACACGGTTGAGGGCCCTGTCAACCAACGTGGTGGAAAACCTCCGTTAAGGAAGAAGGAAGACATGTCAGAGTAACTGTTTTTGAAAGTGGCATCATCAGAACAGATGCGACGGAGGCAAAGGAACTGAGAGAATGGGATGGAGTCCTTACAGGAAGCGGGGTGTGAGGAGCTGTAGTCGAGGTAGCTGTGGGAGTCGGTAGGCTTGTAATGAATATTGGTAGACAGTTTATCACCAGAAATTAAGACAGAGAGGTCAAGGAAGGGAAGGGAAGTGTCAGTGATGGACCATGTGAAAATGATGGAGGGGTGGAAATTAGAAGCAAAATTGATAAATTTTTCCAGGTCCAGACAAGAGCATGAAGCAGCACCGAAACAATCATCGATGTACCGGAGAAAGAGTTGTGGGAGGGGGCCAGAGTAGGACTGGAGCAAGGGATGTTCCACATACCCCATAAAGAGACAGGCATAAGCACCACCACCATTAACATCCCCTTTGACCTTTTATTTATGACATCTTTTGCAATCTCTCCTTTGCCTTCACCTATCACTGGCCTTCCATCCAGCTTCACCTGTTCCACCACCCTTAAACAATATAGATTTCACCACATTTTTACTTCTCTTTAGCTCTGAAGAAGAGTCCTACGGACTCAAAAGGTTAGCTGTCGTTCACTCCACAGATGCTATCAGACCTGCTGAGTTTTTCCAGCGTTTTTTGTTTTTGCCCCTAGAGCATTACCCTGGGTCTTCGGGTTACTCATCCAGTGACAATACCACTACGCTACCATCTCCACCTGCCCCTGAGAAGGTGGTGGTGAGCTGCCTCCTTAAACTGCTGAAGTCCATGTGGTGTGGGTACACCCACACTGCTGTGGGAATGAGTTCCAGTATTTTGATCGAGCGACAGTGAAGGAACCGCAATATAGTTCTAAGGCAGGATGGTGTGTGGCTTGGAGGTGGTGGTGTTCCCCTGCTGCCCTTGTCCTTCTAGGTAGTAGAGGTCAGCTATGAAAGTTGAGTTAGGAGTCAGTTTTCCATTGGAGATGCTATGAGCTGTTTTGAAGTATTTTAGTGCTTGTAAAACCATAAGACATAGGAGCTGAAGTAGGCCACTCAGCCTATCGAGTCTGCTCCTCCATTCAATGAGATCATGGCTGATCTAATAATCCTCAATCCCATGTTCCTGCCTTTTCCCCATAACCCTTGATCCCCTTACTGATTATAAATCTGCCTATATCAACCTTGAATATACTTAACGACCCAGCCTCTACAGCCCTCAGCGGTAAAGAATTCCAGATTGACTACCCTCTGAGAGAAGAAATTCCTCCTTATCTCTGTCTTAAGTGGGCGACCCCTTATTCTGAGATTATGCACTCTAGTCCTAGACTCTCCCACAAGGGGAAACAACCTCTCAGAATCTACCGTGTCAAACCCCCTGAGAATCTTATATGTTTCAATAAGGTCACCTCTCATTCTTCTAAACTCCAATGAGCACAGGCCCAACCTACTCAACCTCTCCTCATAAGAAAATCCCTCCATACCTAGGATCAACCTAGTGAACCTTCTCTGGACTGCTTCCAATGCCAGTATATCTCCCCTTAGATAAGGGGACCAAAACTGTTCACAGTGTTCTAGGTGTGGTCTAACTAGTGCCTTGTATAGCTTTAGCAAGACTTCCCTATTTTTATAATCCATTCTCTTTGAAATAAAGGCCAACATTCCGTTTGCCTTCCCTATTACCTGCCGAACTTGTATGTTAATTTTTTGGGATTCATGCACAAGGACTCCCAAATCCCTCTGGGCTGCAACTTTCTGCAGTCTTTCTCCATTTAAATAATATTCAGCTCCTCTATTCTTCCTCCCAAAGTGCATAACCTCACATTTTCCCACATTATATTCCATCTGCCAAGTTTTTTCCCACTCATCTAACCTGCCTATATTCCTCTGCAGACTCTGTGTCATCCTCACCACTTGCCTTCCCAACTATCTTTGTGTCATCCACAAATTGGCGATAGTACATTCACTTCCCTCATCCAAGTCATTAATATATATTGTAAATAATTGAGGCCCCAGCACTGATCCCTGTGGCACTCCACTAGTTACAGGTTGCCATCCTGAAAATGCCCCCCTTATCCCAACTCTCTGTCTTCTATTAGTTAGCCAATCCTCTACCCGTGCTAATATTCTATCCCTAGCACCATGGGCTCTTATTTTATTAAGTAGCCTTATGTGTGGTACCTTACTGAACACCTTTTGGAAATCCAAATGTATTACAGCTACTGGTTCCCCTTTATCTATCCTGCTTGTTACCTCCTCAAAGAATTCTAATAAATTTGTCAGGCATGAATTCCCCTTTATGAAGCCATGCTGACTCTGCGTGATTATATTATGCATTTCTAAATGGTCTGCTATTACATCCTTTATAATAGACTCTAACATTTTCCCAATGATGGATGTTAAGCTAACTGGCCTATAGTTACCTGTTTTTTTGTCTCCCTCCCTTTTTGAATAAGTGCATTACATTGGCAGTTTTCCAATCTTCTGGGGTTTTTCCAGAATCTAAGGATTCTTGGAAATTTACTACCAGTTCATCCACTATCTCTTTAATACCCTAGGATGCAACCCATCAAGGTCCAGGGCACTTATTGGCCTTTAGCCCCATTACTTTCCCTATTACTTTTTCTCTAGTGATAGTTATTGTATTTATTTCCTCCCCCACTTATGCCCCTTGATTGTTTAGTATCTTTGGAAAGCTATTAGTGTCTTCTACTGTGAAGACTGATGCAAAGTATTTATTCAGTTCTTCTGCCATTCCCCATTATTGTTTCCCCAGCCTTATTCTGTAAGGGGCCTATGTTCACTTTGGCCTCTCTCTTCCTTTTTATATGTTTAAAGAAGCTCTTACTGTCCATTTTTTATATTACTTGCTCGTTTACCCTCAGTTTATTTTCTCACTCTTTATTATTTTTTTGTTCATCTTTTGTTGGTTTTTCAAACTTTTGTAATCCTCTGGCTTACCACTAATCTTTGCAACATTGTATGTTTTTCCTTTCAATTTGATACTATCCTTAACTTTCTTGGTTAACCCATCGTTGGTTTATCCCCTTCCTAGAATCCTCCTTCCTCACTGGGATACAGCTTTGTTGTGAGTCTTGAACTATTTTCTTAAACTTCTGCCATTGTTCATCAACTGTCTTTTCTGCTAAACTCCTTTCCCAGTCCACTCCAGCCAACTCTGCCCCCATTCCCTTGTAATTACCCTTATTTAAGTTTAGCACAGATGTTTCCGACCCAAGTTTCTCACTCACAAGCTGAATGCTGAATTCTACCATATTATGGTCACTGTTTCCTCGGGTATCTTATACTCTGAGATCATTTATTAAACCTGCCTCATTACACAATACCAGATCCAAAATAGCCTGATCCCTGGTTGGATCCACAACATATTGTTCCAGGAAACTGTCCTGAATACACTCTATGAATTCTTGCTCATGGCTATCTATGCCAATTTGATTTTCCCAATCTACATGAAGATTAAAGTCACCTATGATTAATGTGCTGCCTTTTTTATATGCTCTCATTGCCTCCTGATTTATTCTCTGTCCTACAGCATGGCCACTGTTAGGGGGCTATAGACTACTCCCATCAGTGTCTCCTTCCCCTTGTTATTTCTCACCTCCACCCATATGGATTCTACATCTCCTGATCCAAGATCATTTCTTGCTGTTGTACTTATTCCATCTCGTACTAACAAAGCTACCCCACCATCCTTTCCTTCCTGCCTGTCCTTTCGAAAAGTCACATGCCCCTGAATATTTAGTTCCCAGCTTTGATCTCCTTGTAACCAAGTCTCCATAATGGCTCTAAGATCATACCCATTAATCTCTATTTCTGCCGTTAATTCATTTATTTTTTTTCGAATACTACATATATTTAAATAAAGAGACATAAATTTTGCCTTTTTACCATTTTTTCCCCCTTTGACCCTATTGGCTGCTATTTTTTTAATGTTTGTACACTTCCTGTCACACTCTGGGTATCATTACCTAAGTAGCTGCCCTGCAATGCTGCAATGTCCTTTTGCTTTGTAAGTGTACGAATCCCCTCTCCAGAACCACCACTACCCCCCACACACACACACCCCCCCCCCCCCCCGACTCTTTTTAGTTTAAAGCCCTCTCTACAGCCCTAGTTATTTGATTTGCCAGGACACTATTCCCAGCACAGTTCAAATGAAGCATGTCTCATTGGAACAGCTCCCTTCTATCCCAGTACTGGTAACAGTGCCCCATGAACTGAAACCCATTCCTCCCAAACCAATCTTTGAGTCACGCATTTAACTCCTTGCCTTTATTTACCCTGTGCTAGTTTGCCTGTGGCTCAAGTAGTAATCCCAATATTATTACCTTGGATGTTCTGCTTTCTAATTTAGCCCCTAACTGTTCAAATTCTTTCAGCAGAACCTCCTTTCTAGTCCTAGTAATGTCGTTGATACCAACATGGACGACGACAACTGGATCCCTCCCCTCCCACTCCAAGTTTCTCTCCAGCCCTGAGGAGATGTCCTTAACCCTAGCACTGGGCAGGCAATGCAGCCTTTGGGTCTTACGTTCACGGCTGCAGAGAAAAGAATGCACCCCCCTAATTATACTGTCCCCTACCATTACTACGTTCCTAATTCCTCCCCCCACTTGAATAGCTCCCTGTACCATGGTGCCATGGTCAGTTCACTCATCCTCCCTGCAGTCCCCACTCTCATCCACACAGCTTGCACGAACCCTGTAACTGTTGGACAGTTGCAGAGGCCAAGGATCTTCGAATGCTACCCCCTGGGTCCCCATACCTGCTTCACCTGCAGTCACACCCTCCTGTCCCTGATCACAGACCAAATTTGAATTACCTAATCTGAGGGGTGTGACCCCCTCCTGGAGCAAAGTGTCCAGGTAGCTATCCCCCTCCCTGATGTGGCACAATGTCTGCAGCTCAGACTCTAGTTCCTCAACTCGGATCCGAAGTTCCTCGAGCCTCAAACAATTAGTACAGATGTGTTCACCCTGGATCATCTTGGTGTCCAGCAGTCCCACATGCTGCAGCAGCAACACATCACCCGTCCTGCCATCTCTATCGTATTTTATTTAGTTTATTAATTACTCTAGTATTCCTGCTCCTTACACTTGAAGAATCCCCCGCTCTTTACACTTCATTGTAATTATTTTTTATACACCAGTATCGATCTTATACTTAAGCTATTTTTAAGAGAAAGAGAAAAACAGGACTAGAGACCTAAACACAAACTAAAGACCTTACTTTCACTTTAAAGACTAGAAGTACTCCCCAATCCTACTCACCAATCAGCTGCTCTCTGCGCTCTTTTCCCTCTCACGCTCTTTAATGGTCTCTCACCTCTCTCTCTCTGCATTCTTTAATGGACTCTCGTCTTTCTGCGCTCTTTAATGATGTCTTGCCTCTCTCTCCATGCTCTTTAATGGACTCTCGTCTCTCTCTCTCCGCGCTCTGTGATTCTTCTGGCCACCCACAAGTCATTGCACAGAAGTAATGATATGTACTTAATTTTCACAGCATTTCAAGTATGTGCATGAATGAGGTTGAAGTTGCTATGTGCTCTTTATGCATAGCAAGATGCCAAATATGGCAACAAGATAAATGACATTTCACTCTGTGTCTGCTAGTGATAGTAGATAAATTTGCTAAGGATACAGAAAAAAACATTCTACTTTTTTTTCTGAATAGCGAAGGAAAGAACCTACATTTATATAGCACCTTTCTCAACCTCGGGTAATTCTAAAACATTTCAAAGCCATTGAAATATAGGCATTGTTGTGACATCTGAAGCACACAGGCAACTTGCACACAGCAAGAATCCATAAACAGAAATGAAATAAATGGACCAGATCATTTGGTTTTGGTCGTGAGATTGAGGCATAAATGTTTTTCCTGTCGCCAACCTCCCCTGCACTTCTTTGCAAAGTGGATCTTTAACATCTACCAGAGAAGGCAGGCGGGGCCTCGGTTTAATGTCTCATCTGAAAGACGGCACCTTTGGCAGTGCAGCACTCCCTCAATACCTCAATTTAGTGACAGCCTAGATGAAGGATGTAAGGGACCAGCCATTTAGGACTGAGGTGAGGAGGAATTTCTTCACTCAGAGGGTGGTGAATCTTTGGAATTCTCTTCCCCAGAGGGCTGTGGAGGCTGTTATTGAGTATGTTCAAGACTGAGATCGATAGATTTCTACATATTAAAAACATCAAGGGGCGAGGGGATAGCAGGAAAATGGTGTTGAAGTAGAAGATCAGCCATGATCTCATTGAATGGTGGGCTCAACGGGCTGAATGGCCTACTCCTGCTCCTATTTCTTATGTTCTTATGAAGCGCTCAAGTCCTTGAATGGGACATAGAATCATAGGCCAGTTGTATCTGTTCATTGAAAAGACTACCTAATTAGTCCCACATCAGGCCTTTTGCCCATAGCCCAGGAAATTTTCCCTTTTCAGCTGTTTATTGAATTCCATTTGGAAAGTTACTAATGTATCTGTTTTCACCAACCTGTCAAGCAATCCCTTCCTGATCTCAATCCCTTCCAACTCGCTGTGTAAAAAACAAAAACTCTCCTCGTGTTGCCTTGCAACCACAACCTTCTGACTCAGAGGTGAGAGTGTTACCAACTGAGCCAAGGCTGATATCTTGGCGCCATATACTGTTCAACAACCACCTGCGCTGATGGACGAGGGCTCAGTTTTAACGTCTCATCTGAACAATGGCATTGGTAAGAGGAATCTGGTGTGTTAATAATAAGTTTAAAGGGACATTGCTCTGAATGGACTGACTCTGAGCCCAAATGGAAAATGACTAGCAGCAGGAATCATGCTGGAACCAGCCAGGATCGCCTGCCACTGCCAAATATTCCAATTCCTGACTCCTTAGGTCTTGCCAGCTTGAATATTTCCTGTGGATATATCTCACCGGCAAATCAATCACTTTCCAGCCCCATTTGTAAATCTTGCTATTTTTAGGAGTCTATTATAATATTGAAGATAATTTGTCATGAAACATCCTTCCCTAATTTATATTTGAACAATGCGAGACACCTTTTGAGTCCCTCTGATCCACCTGTGAGGTCCTGGGTCCACCTGTGAGGTTCTGGGTCCACCTCTCAGTGCCTACTTCCACCTGTGAGGTTCTGGGTCCACCTCTTAGTGTCTGGCCTGGGTCCACCTGTGAGTTTGGGGGGTAGGGCCAAGGGGATCAAATTAAACACTGCCGGGCTGATTCTATATTGTAGTCAAGCACTGCTCGATTCCGTTGTCGAGACTGTCAGGAAAGCCAAGAGGAACTTTTCCTTTTAATATTTTCCCTCTCTCCCAAAGCACCTAGGGGTTGCCAACTCTCCTGGATTGCCCTGTTATCTCCAGAAATACAAACATATGAGCTAGGGTCAGGAGCCTGCCATTCGGCCCCTCAAGCCTACTCCACCATTCAATAAGATCAAGGCTGATCTCACTGTGGCCTCAACTCCACTTTCCTTCCTACCCCTGAAAACCTTTGACTCCTTTGTGAATTAAGAATCAATCTAACTCAGCTTTAAAAATATTCAATGACCCTGCCTCCACCACTCTTTGGAGAAGAGAGTTCCATAGACACACAACCAATTACAATTTCCCACATAGCTGGGTAGATGCCAGTGTTGTCACTGTCCTGGAACAGCTTGGCTAGGGGCGTGTCAAGTTCTGGAGCACAAGTCTTCAATAACATAGTCAAAATTTTTTGAGAATCCGTAGCAGTATCCAGTGCCTTCAACGGTTTCTTGATGTTATGTGGCATGAATTAAATTGGATGAAGACTGGCACCTGTGACCTCAGGGGTCACCCAATTCAGGCTGAAGGTTGTTGTAAATGCTTCATCCTTGTCTTTTGCACTGATGCGCTGGGCTCCTCCCTCATTGAAGATGAGGATATTTGTGGAGTCACCTCCTCCTGTGAGTTGTTTAATTGTCCACCAATTCAAGGCTGGATGTGGCAGGACTGCAGAGCTTTGACCTGATCCGTTGTTGTGGAATTGCTGAGCTCTGTCTACCACTTGCTGCTTATGCTGTTTGGCATGCAAGTAGTCCTGTGTTAGAGCTTCACCAAATTGACACCTTTTTAGGTAAGCCTGGTGCTGCTCCTGGAATGCCCTCCTGCACTCTTCATTGAACCAGGGTTAGAAACATAGAAAATAGTGACAGGGGTAGGTCATTCAGCCCTTCGAGCCTGTTCCGCCATTCAATATGATCATGGCTGATCCTCTATCTCAACGCCAAACATCCGCTCTCTCCCCATACCCCTTGACTCCTTTCATGTCTAAAAATCTATCTGTTTCCTTCTTAAACATATTCAGTGGCTTGGCCTCCACAGCCTCCTGTGATAGAGAATTCCACAGGCTCACTACCCGCTGAATGAAGGCGTTTCTCCTCATTTCAGTCCTAAATGACCTACCCCATATCCTGGGACTGTGACCCCTTGTTCCAGACCACCCAGCCAGAGGAAACATCATCCCTGCATCCAGTCTGTCCAGCCCTGTCAGAATTTTACACATTTCAATGAGATCTCCCCTCATCATAAGTTTCAATGATCCGCTGGCTTGATGGTCTGGTGAATGTAATAAACTTGGTGTACCGGACAGGTTTCTAGTTAGAAACAGTAATCTTTATTTACAGAGCTCATCCTTTAAAAAGTACCTGGATGAGCACTTGGCACGTCAAAACATTCAAGGCCATGGGCCAAGTGCTGGTAAATGGGATTAGGTAGGTAGGTCAGGTGTTTCTCACGTGTCGGTGCAGACTCGATGGGCCGAAGTGTGCTTCTGTGATTCTGATTCTGTGAAGCTACGTGCTTGAACCTGGTCCAGGACTAGAAAGCTCCGCCCCTAAGGCTACCTGTGTTTAGGGCTGACTCGTCTTCCACTTCCACTTGGTATGACAAAGGTTTTGTTTCAGAGACAATTATACCAGGAACCCATCTCCAAAATTTTGCACAAAAACCATCTCTCCCACAGTAAATTTTCGATCTTTACTGTGAATATCATGAGTCACTTTCTGATTACTCTGGTTCTTCTCTACCTTCCCCTCTACTTCCCCTCTAAATTAGGGAACACCAGACTCAATCTTGTACGAAGGTGGCATTTCATTAGTAATTCAGATGGTGTTGGACCCATAGTTGCATGAGGAGTTGTGCAATAGTTGAGAAGAAATCACGAAATTCAAACTTCTAACGTTCCTTCAGATAATTTCTTCATTCCTGTTTTAAAAGTTTGTACTGCTCTTTCTGCTAACCCATTGGATGAGGGATGATATGGTGCTGTTTTAATATGTTTAATCCCACTTAAGTTCATAAACCTCTGGAATTCAGAACTAGTGAAAGCAGTACCGTTATCCAAAACAATGACTCCTGGTAGGCCATGCACACTAAAACATTGGCACAGCTTTTCAATAGCACACAATGCCAGTGATCTAACTTCATACACATCCACCCACTTAGAATGCGCGTAGATGGTCACTAAAAACATGGTACCTAAAAATGGACCTGCATAGTCTATATGTAGTCTAACCTAGGATCAACCAGGTCACTCCCACGGATGCAGAGGAACTGAAATGGGAAACTTCTGCTGTTGCTGACACTGGAGTGGAGGCAGTGTTTAATCATTTTCTTCTATATCACTGTCTATACCTGGTCACCAGATATAGCTTCGTGCAAGCCTCTTCATTTTCAAAATGCTTGGATGTGCACTGTGAAGCTCTGTCAATAGTGGTTCTCTTCCTTGCGAAGGGATGACAACTCTTGCTCCCAACAACAAGATCCCCCCCAACAAGATTCCATCTTGACAACATCATTCAGTTTTACGGGCATAGAATGGTTTTGACTCTACAGAGACTTGTGCATTCAACCATCCTTGCAATACCTGTTCTTAGACTCTTGATAAAATTCCATCCCGGTTGGTCCAATTATTTATCTGCTTCGCACAGACCGTTGAGGAGTCCAGGAAATTCAACACAAGTATAACTTCTTGAGGCACTGGAGTATGTATAATGCTATCTGGCAAAGGAAGATGACTGAGAGAAAAACAAAAATAGCTGGAAAAACTCAGCAGGTCTGACAGCATCTGTGGAGAAGAAGACAGTGTTAACGTTTCGAGTCCGTATGACTCTTCATCAAAACTAAAGAGAAATAGAAATGAGCTGAAATATAAGCTATAATGCTGAACGTTCAGTGCTCAGGAAAGGACTTAGTTTCATACCCTTACGCCCTCACCTCAATGAATTCCAGGCTCGGCACAATGCTGAACTCTTCTTCCGCCGCCTTCGTCTCCGTGCTCATTTCTTTGGGCAGGAGTCCTCTCCCCGTTCAACGGATCCTTTACCCGCCTCCAATATCCTCCTTCCACCTGGACCCTTCCCTCTGGATTCTTACCTTCTCTTGATCTTTTCATTGAGAACTGTCGGCATGACATCAGTCGTCTCAATTTCTCTGCTCCTCTCACCCACTCTAGCCTGTCTCTTTCTGAACTTGCCGCACTCCGTTCTCTCAGGTCCAACCCTGACTTTGTCATCAAACCTGCCGACAAGGGTGGTGCTGTTATTGTCTGGCGCACTGACCTCTACCTCGCAGAGGCTGAGCATCAACTCGCAGACACTTCCTCCTACCTCCCCCTGGACCAGGACCCCACCACTGAACATCAAGCCATTGTTTCCAGGACTGTCACTGACCTCATCTCCTGTGGAGATCTTCCCTCCACAGCTTCCAACCTCATAGTCTCCCAACCTCGGACGGCCCGCTTCTACCTCCTACCCAAAATCCACAAACAGGACTATCCCGGCAGACCGATCGTGTCAACCTGTTCCTGCCCCATGGAACTCATTTCTTGCTTTTTTGACCCCATTCTCTCTCCCCTTGTCCAGTCTCTTCCCACCTACATCCACGGTTTCTCTGACGCCCTACATCATATCAACAATTTCCAGTTCCCTGGTCCCAACCACCTCCTCTTCACCATGAACGTCCAATCCCTCTACACCTCCATCCCCCACCGGGATGGACTGAGGGCTCTCCGCTTCTTCCTCGAACAGAGGCCCAAACAATCCCCATCCACCACCACTCTCCTCTGTCCGGCTGAACTTGTTCTCACACTGAACAATTTCTCCTTTAACTCCTCTCACTTCCTCCAAATAAAAGGTATGACTATGGGTACCCGCATGGGCCTCAGTTATGCCTGTCTCTTTATGGGGTATGTGGAACATTCCTTGCTCCAGTCCTACTCCGGCCCCCTCCCACAACTCTTTCTCCGGTACATCGATGACTGCTTCGGTGCTGCTTCATGCTCTCGTCTGGACCTGGAAAAACATATTAATTTTGCTTCCAATTTCCACCCCTCCATCATTTTCACAAGGTCCATCACTGACACTTCCCTTCCCTTCCTTGACCTCTCTGTCTCAATTTCTGGTGATAGGCTGTCCACCAATTTTCATTACCAGGGCACCGATTCCCACAGCTACCTCGACTACAGCTCCACACACCCCGCTTCCTGTAAGGACTCCATCCCATTCTCTCAGTTCCTTCGCCTCTGTTGCATCTGTTCTGATGATGCCACTTTCCAAAACAGTTCTTCTGACATGTCCTCCTTCTTCCTTAACCGAGGTTTTCCACCCACGCTGATTGACACGGCCCTCAACCGTGTCCAGCCCATCTCCTGCGCATCCGCCCTCACACCTTCCTCCCCCTCCCAGAAACATGATAGGGTCCCCCTTGTCCTCCCTTATCACCCCACCAGCTTCCGCATTCAAAGGATCATCCTCCGCCATTTCCGCCAACTCCAGCATGATGCCACCACCAAACAGATCTTTCCTTCACCCCCTGTCGACATTCTGTAGGGACTGTTCCCTCCAGGACACCCTGGTCCACTCCTCCATCACCCCCTACACCTCAACCCCCTCCAATGGCAACCACAGAAGGTGCAACACCTGCCCCTTTACTTGCCCCCTCCCCACCGTCCAAGGGCCCAAACAATCCTTTCAAGTGAAGCAGCACTTCACTTGCACTCCCCTCAATTTAGTCTACTGCATTCACTGCTCCCAACGCGGTCTCCTCTACATTGGAGACACCAAACGCAGACTGGGCAACCGCTTTGTGGAACACCTTCGGTCTATCCGCACGCATGACCCAGACCTCCCTGTTGCTTGCCATTTCAACACTCCACCCTGCTCTCATGCCCACATGTCCATCCTTGGCCTACTGCAATGTTCCAGTGAAGCTCAACGCAAACTGGAGGAACAGCACCTCATCTTCCTATTAGGCACTTTACAGCCTTCCGGACTTAACATTGAGTTCAACAACTTCAGATCATGAACTCTCTCCTCCATCCCCACCCCCTTTCCAATCCCCTTTTTTCTACTAATTAATATATTTTTTTAATATATTTTTCTTTTCCCACCTATTTCTACTATTATTTTTAAATTTACTTCTATCCATTGTTTTACCTTTCAGCCTATTTCGATCCCTTCCCCCCCCCCACTAGGGCCATCTGTCACTTGCTCATCCTGCTTTCGACCCTTAATGTCACCATTAGCACATCCTTTAGCTAATATCACCACCATCGACACCCCTTTGACCCTTTGTCTATGACATCTTTGGCAATCTCCCCTTTGCCTCCACCTATCACTGGCCCTCTATCTAGCTCCACCTGTCCCACCCCCTTAAACAGCTTATATATTCAGCTCATTTCTATTTCTCTTTAGTTTTGATGAGGAGTCATACGGACTCGAAACGTTGACTCTGTCTTCCTCTCCGCAGATGCTGCCAGATCTGCTGAGTTTTTCCAGCTATTTTTGTTTTTGTTTCAGATTTCCAGCATCCCGCAGTATTTTGCTTTTATCAAGATGACTGAAAGCGTCTGCATTGGCTATTTGCGCACCTGGACGCTGCATTAAAGTGCACTCATAACAAAATCAAAGCCCCATCTTTGAATTCTGGCAGAGGCTATCGGCGGAATTGCTTTATCTTCACTAAATTAACCCCTTAGTGGCTTGTGATCTGACACTGTGGTGAAATGTTGACCATGCAGATACTGATGGAATTTCTTTACTCCAAATGTTAGGGATAAGCCGCCTTTTTCAAGTTGTGAGTAAGCCTTCTCGGCTGCAGAGAGGGTTCTGGAGACATATCCTATAGGCCTTTCGGATTTGATTTCTGTCTTCTCTTCTTGTGTCTGCCACATGGTTTTATCACATCCTTCGTTCTGATTTCACAGTCGGCCAACTTTCTCTCTGGTGAAATCTTAACTTGGTTTGGTTCGGGGGGTTGAGCTACCCATGGCTTCGTTACCCACTCACATCTTGGAAAGTTCCATGACTTTTCCTTCTACTGCCTCTCTTGTCTCCATCAACTGATTCTTCGGTGATTCAGTCTCCTTTTTTGTACCTTTTGGCTTCCTCTTGGAACATTGAACATTGTCGAGCTTTTTCTGCCAACTGCTTCCTTCAGCTTGTTTAGAGTGGCTTCTTTTCATGATTTTCCCGTGGAACCTTTGCATCCTGCAAAGATCCTTCAGTTCTCTTATCTCATTCCAAAAGACACCATCACATTCCCTTAAGAACATAGGATTTCTTCCTGTTCTGGCTTGAAAAATTTCTGACCAATTATGCTTTATTTCTTTTAACTAATCGCGGCCCAGAAGGCTAGGTCCTTCGCCTGTTACAACAATCACTGGCAGCTGCTGCCTGTAGGATACAACTGTACTGCCTCTCCAGTGTATGTCTTCAACTGAGCCGTGGTTTGCTCCAGATTCAGTGGCTGGGTAGCTTCGCTTAGGTATTGAAAGATGTGTTCTCTCACCACTGTGGTCGCTGCTCCTGTGTCAACCTCCATGACTAGAGGCTTCCCATTTACTTGAAGGGTGATGATGATTGGTTCAGTTTTCACGGCTTTGACATTGTACAGGGAATGGATATCAGAATCAGCAGCTTCTGGTTCAGTTATATTGTGCACTTCAGTCATCTTGGTCTGCTGCCTGATTGGTTGTCTTGATTTCACCTTGCATTGCTTTATAACATGCCCTTTTTTGTGACAGTAGAGGGATTCTGCCTCTTTAAATCTGCAGGTTTCCAGTACGATGTTAATCCCACATCGGTAGCAAATTAATTTCTGAGTCGCTGGTGAGATGCTTCCTGTATTCCTTTTCATTTTTCGAGTGGTGGAGACTATTTCCTGCTTCGCAGTTGTCTCCCTGGTTTTCGCACCATGCCCGGTGGTAGGTTCCCTCCCTAACTGCAGAACGGTGCCATGTTGCACACTCAGCAAAGCCTGCAGATCCCTCTCGACACTCTCCATTGCTAGCGCTCTTTCCATGGTGCGCTTCAGATCAATATTAACTTCTGCAAGTAAACAGCGCTGAATGGTGTCGTCGTGTGCACCTCAAACCAAATGATTTCGCAACATGTCATCGAGAGTGTCCCCGAAGTCGCAGTGCTCCGTTAACTGCTTTAACTTCATGATATATGTTGCGATTGACTCAAGTGGTGCCCTTACTCTAGAGTTGAATTTGAATCTTTGCATAATGACCGATGGCTTAGGCTGAAAATGTGTCTTCACGAGGTCTGCAAGCTTGTTAAAAGATCTGGAATTGGGTGCGTGCGGGGCCATCAGATTACGGATGAGACTATATGTGTTGCTCCGGCAGACACTTAGAAGAGTTGATTTCTGCTTCTGCTTCTCCTCCGCTGTTATTTCATTTGCCACAAAGTAGAAACCTGGGTGCTCTATGTACTGGCTCCAGTCTTCCATGGATGAGTCTTACAGGTCGATTCTGCCGAAGAGTGGCATGACTGGTGAGTATACTTTTCTTTCTTCCCTTAAAAAGTGAAATACTCACATTCAGGAGGCGAGGCGCAGCACGGAGCTATTTATCCTCGTCACCAATTGTAATTAACTTGGTGTACCGGACAGGTTCCCTGTTAGGAACAATAAACTTTATTTACAGACCTCATGAAGAAGCTACATGTTCGAATCAGGTCAGGACTAGAAAGCTCCGCCGCTAAGATTACCCGCGCTTAGGGCTGATTCATCTATACAGTCACGTGATCCCCAAAACAGTGTGAAAAAGTTTTACTCACATCACGGCAGTGAAGTGAAGGATTTGTCAAGCCATGGAGTTACAGATTGTGGTTGAAGACAGTTTTGTTGCTGTTGATGTCACACAGCATTTCATAGATGCTCAGTTTTGTGCTGTTGGGTCTGTTCTGAATCTACCCTATTTTGCACCGGTGGTTGTGCCACACAACATGATGGGCGGTATCGTCATTGTGAAGACGGAACTTGGTATCCACAGGGACTGCACATTGGTGGTCACTCCGACCAATATTGTCATGGAAAGATAAATCTGTAACAGGTAAGTTGGTGAGGGTGAGATCAAGTAGGTTTTACCCTCTTGCTTGTTTCTTTACCAACTGCCCCAGGCCCAGCCTGGCAGGTAGTCCTTCCTTCTGCCAGCTATATTACTACTAAGCTACACTTAGTGGTGGACATTAAAGTCCCCAGACAGAGTATACTCTGTGCCCTTTCCACCCTTAGTGCTTCTTCCAAGTGGTGTTCAAGATGGAGGAGCTGGGGGGGTGCGGAGCTTGGTAATCAGCAGGAGGTTTCCTTGCCCTGTTTTACCTGGTGCCATGAGGTCTCATGAGGTCCAGAGTCAATATTGCGGAGGCTCAGGGTCACTCCCTCCTGACTCCCACCACAGTGCCACCACTGCAGATGGGTCTGTCCTGCCAGTGGAACAGAACATAACCAGGGATGCTGATGGGATATTGTCATACTTACCGAAACATACCTTAGAGCCAATGTCAGGCTGTTGCTTGACTGGTCTGTGGGACAGCTCTCCCAATTTTGGCACAAGTTCCCAGATGTTATTAAGAAGGATTTTGCAGGGTCAGCTGGTAGGGTATTCCTTTGTCGTTTCTGGTGCCTAGGTCGATGTCAAGTGGTCAGTCCAGTTTTATCCTTCTTTGACTTTTCAGTAGCTATTTGATACAACTAACTGGATCACTGGGCCCATTCAAAGGACATTTAAGAGTCAACCACATTGCTGTGGGTCTAGAGTCACATGTAGACCAGACCAGGTAAGAATAGAAGATTTCCTTCCCTTGAGGGCATGAGTGAATCAGATGGGTTTTTATGAAAATCCACTAGTTTCATTATCATTAATGAGACTAGTTTTTCATTCCAGATTTATTAATAAAATTTCAATTCCACAAGCTGCAATTGTGGGATTTGAACTCATATCTCCAGAGCATTAGGCCGGGCTTCTAGATTACTAGTCTAGTATCGATACCACAATGGGCGGAATCGTCCCAGGTATTCAATAAGTGTGGTAGCGGGCATGAAGAAAGCCGTTTTACCCGTTGGCTGTAATGGTGGGTTTCACACCGTATCATCCCCTTCCCACCTCATTAATTATGCAGTCACAGGAAACACGCTTTCTCGCTGGCAGGCAGCCTCGCCACTTCCTCACACAGGGTGCCATATTTAAACTGCAGTTTAGATAAACACTTCTCAATGCTTACAGCCCAGGGTTGCTCCAATGAAGAGATGGCCCCAAAAGCCAAGAAGAGTGCAGCCCCACAATTCAGTGACACATCCCTGGGACGCCATGGAGGCCCACCGCGATGTCCTCTACCCCTGCTCTGGCCACAGGAGGCCCATCGGTCTCACCATTTCAGCTTGGGAGGCAGTGGCAGAGGTGGTCAGTGCCAATGCTGCACACAAGAGGTCAGCCATCCAGTGCAGAAAACGGATGAATGATCTCATCCATGCCGCCTGGGTAAGGCAGCCATCTCATCACTCTAAACTCACACACTCACAAGGCTATCACACATTCATAGGCATCACACCCAGCTCAAGGGGCACCACCACTCGCTCTCTGTCACACACACTCACATCTCCATCTGTCCTCATCTCCTCTGGAGACTGCCTCCTCAGCATTTTGAGCCCACTTGCATAGATCAATATCTGTCCCCACACACAACCTGGGATACCCCTCCTTCCCCAGTACAGCCCCCACCCTACGGCCTCTTCCCTTGCCTGAGGCCATTTCACCCCCTTCCCCAAGCAAGCCCCAGTCCTGCAGCCATTGTAAAGCCACCCCCACCTTACGGCGGGTCTGGTAGGTAGAGACCTGAACTGTGACCCCTAAAAGTGATGTGGTGCTGCCTGTGAAGCCTGGCGCTGATGACTGTGAGTGCTGCCCGAAGCAAGGTGGGCAAACAAACCTCAAAGTCCCGAGTGAAGTGCAGCTCACCAGGTGCACGTCGCTTATGTACAGTTGTGAAACGTGTCAGCGTGGTGTCCAGATGATCCAGCGTGGGGGGATGATTCCAGTAGGCAGGACTTTTAATGAGATGCTAAAGTATTGAAATTAGGTTCCCGATATGCGACGGCAGGAAACACAGCCTGCCACTGACAGGTGGAGCGGACGATTGCAAACTAGTTTCACGACAGCGCAAATCCGATTTTTGGCCTTCTCACCTTATTGTCCGCTCACGCCCGCCATGATGCCTGCCACCAACAGGACTCCGCCCTAAATTATCACTTTAGGTTGATCACCTGAACTGATGGGCCAAATGGCCTGTTTCTGTGCTGTACATCCTACATAACATCTACATCTGAAGATGTAAGAAAAATCTCACAGAGGCAGAGAGTAGATCCAGCAGCTGAAGTCATTTATAGAAAGGTTCTCTATGCAGTTTGCTGAGCTCACTGCGTACGTAGATACCACAGTGATAATCTCAAACCTTTGGAAACTGACTTCCCTCAGAGAGGAATCTAAAATACAGAGGCCAAATATATCTGGAATAAGAGAGTCTGAAAAGATCTGAAGAGGAACGAACACACCTCAGTAATTCTGTACTTCAGATATATTCTGACCATTGTGTACCCATAATATTAGATGTAATGTGTAGTGCATCGGGGCTGTACACTGATCTGTCATTACAACAGACACCATTGTAAAATTTTTCCCTCACAGTGTTAACCATTACTGAAGAAGGATAAATTCAGTCTCGCTCCTTCACCAACCCCCCTTACAAATACACCCCCGCACATACACCCCCAAACAGTCACTAACATCCCTCACAAACACATTCACACATTTAGGAATCAATAGAACAAGTTCACCCAAGATGTCAGACTGTTAGTCGCTTTGCTTCCTCCAGTAGATGTGTGATGAATGCACACTTGCTCAGAGTGCGTGCTTTCTTGGTGTTTGGTAATTGAATCTATGTTGGGATTCCTCGGCACTGACTCATGATAATAATAAAGACGGCCATCATCATTACTAACACTCACCCTGCCTACCACAGACATAAAAACAAAACAACCCAGGTTTCAAACGAGATACAAGAATCCAATTGATATAGCACATTTGCGGTTTGGCACGAGATTGTTTACGATTAGTGGGATATTTATGAGTCCCAGAGGTAACATGGGTGAGACAACTGAAGTATATCTTACTGAACTGCTGGAAATCTCAAAATAAACTGGCTTAAGCTGTGGTGCTGCTTAGCAAAAATGGAGGCACAGAATAGTGTAAAACACAGGCATGACTTTTAGCGTTAGTAGGAGAATGGAAATCACCTGTTGAAATCACACCCAAGGCCTACCCCACTCGATTTTTGAATAATTCTGCTCAGAAAAGGTAGGAACATCATTTAAATATTTAAGCTAGAGTCGCAGTGCCTATATGGAATTCTCCGGCACAAAAAGACAATCCGTCAAGATAGTGAGAAGTGTACAGGAGCAAAACGTTTGGCTTAAAGCCAATGAGCATGGAATTACAAGCCTCTAGATTACTAGTCCAGTATCGATACCACTATGCTCCTACTTCAGGTTATCATCTGAACCATTGGGCCAAATGACCTGTTTCTGTGCTGTACATCCTAAGTAATATCGACATCTCTCTAAACCTGAAGGTGTGAGAAAAATCTCACGGAGGCAGAGCGGATCCAGTAGCCAAAGTGATTTATAGAAAGGTTTTCGATGCAGTTTCCTGATCTCACTATCAGAAACCTACATAGATATGGCAATGACTGAAGATAATCTCAAGCCATTGGAAACTGACTTCCCTCGGAGAGCATAGAATTGACGAGCATGGTCAGGGAGTGGCAGAGTGGACCAACTCCCACTGTTTTTTCCTTCAGCAATCTTATTTCACTTCATCTCATGTGAATTCTCATTGAGGGCCAGTCAATTTGGGCTGACACCGGCTGTTACCATGTTCGTTCTGGTGGGTCTCTGTACATGAAGGCAACCAGATGGATTAGATATGCCGCTTAAGGCCTGGGTAAGAGTGAGTAGGCAATCCCAGCCAGCAGTCAGCAGTTACAATGGCAATAGGGTATGAATTTCCCGGGGGCTCGGTTGGCTAGATGGATAGGTTATGATGCAGAATGATGCCAGTGACATGGATTCAATCTCCGCACCAGCTGTGGAAGTTCATGGAGGCCTGCCACTTCGCCTTGCCCCGCGTTGCCCCTCAAGCTATCACAGAATCACCGAATTGTTACAGTGTAGAAGGAGGCCATTCGGCCCAGCGTGTCTGCGCCGGCTCTCTGAGCGTTTTAACTTAGTGCCAGTCTCCTGCCTCTTCCCCATAACCTTTCACACTGTTTCTGTTTAGATAATCATCTAATGCCCTCTTGAATGCCTCAATTGAACCTGCCTCCACCACACTTCCAGGCAGTGCATTCCAAACCCCAACTACTCGCTGTGTGAAAAAGCTTTCTCTCAACTCGCATTTGCTTCTTTTGCAAAACACTTTAAAACTATCCCCTCTGGTTCTCAATCTGTTTGCAAGCGGGAAGAGTTTCTCCCTATATACTCTGCCCAGGCCCCTCATTATTTTGAAAACATCTATCAAGTCTCCTCTCAGCCTTCTCCTCTCCAGGGAAAACAGTCCCAACTTCTCCAGTCTTTCCACATAGCTGAAGTGTCTCATCCCTGGAACCATTCTCATAAACCTCTTCTGAACTCTCTCCAGTGCATTCACATCCTTCCTATAGTGTGGTGCCCAGAACTGTGCACGATATTCCAGCTGAGGTCTAACCAGTGTCATACATAAGTTCATCATAACTTCCCTGCTCTTGTACTCTATGTCCCTATTAATGAAGCCTAGAATATGGCATGCTTTAGAAACAGCTCCCTCTACCTGTCCTGCCACCTTTAATGACTTGTGTACATATATACCCAGGTCTCTCTGCTCCTGCACACCCTTTAGAATAGTATCCTTTATTTTATACTGTCTCTCCATGTTCTTTGTACCAAAGTGTATCACCTCATACTTCTCATAATTGAACTTCACCTGCCACCTATCTGCCCGCTGCACCAATGTGTCAGTGTCCTTTTGAACTCCTACACTGTCCTCCTCACAGTTTACAATTCTCCTAAGTTTTGTGTTGTCCACAAACTCTGAAATTGTCCCAATGCACACCAAGATCTAGATTATCTATATATATCAGGAAGAGCAAGGGTCCCAATACCAACCCCTGGGGAACTCCACTACAAACCTTCTTCCAGCCCGAAAAATACCCATTAACCATTACTCTCTGTTTCCTATCCCTCAGCCAATTGGTATCCACTTTGCTGCTGCCCCTTTTATTCCATGACCTATAACTTTCCTGACAAGTCTGTTGTGTGGCACTGTATCGAATGCCTTTTGGGAGTCCATATACACCACAACAACAGCCTTGCCCTCATCAACTATTTCTGTTAACCCTTCAAAAAACTCCAGAAAATCAGTTAGACACGATTTTCCTTTAACAAATCCATGCTGACTCTTCCAAATTAATCCAGATTTTTCCATGTGACTATTAATTCTATCCCGAATAATTGTTTCTCGAAGTTTCCCCACCACTGAAGTTAAACTGACTGGTCTGTAATTGCAGGGAAGATCTTTACACCCTCTTTTGAACAAGAGCATAATGTTTGCAATTCTCCAGTCATAGAGTCATAGAATTATACAGCACAGAAACAGGCCCTTCGGCCCATCGTGTCCGTGCCGGCCATCAAGCACCTATCTATTCTAATCCCATTTCCCAGCACTCGGCCCATAGCCCTGTATGCTATGACATTTCAAGTGTTTATCTAAATACTTCTTAAATGTTGAGAGTCCTCCGGCACCTCCCCCGAATCCAGGGAACATTGAAAGATTATTGCCTGTGTCTCTGCAATTTCCACTCTTACTTCCTTCAGTATTCGTGGATGCATCTCATCCAGTCCCAGTGCCTTATCAACTTTAAGTACCAACAGCTTATCCAATATCTCCTCCTTATCAATTTTAAGCCCATCTAGTGGCTGAGTTTCCTCCTCTGTCACCATGGCCTGGGCAGTGTCTACCTCGTAGTTAAAGACAGATGCAAAATATTCCTTTAACACCTCAGCCATACCTCTTGCCTCTATGTGTAAATTTCCTTTTTAGTCCCTAATTGGCCCTACTCCTCCTTTTACCAATAACCAGTTGTCTGTCTCTAATGGAGAGAGATGCCCATGGTCCTTTGTGGACTATGGCTAATTACTTACCCATTGGCTTATTGGAGACCATAATGGGATGCATTGCCAGGGTTACCCAAGAATGATCTCAGACTAATTCTCTAGATTTCTAAAGGGCTCCCCTGCACTCCACCCCCATCCACTGCACCAGAATTTCTTAAACAGGGCAGGGTCACACTGTACAGTTCCTGAATCTGTCAGATGATCTGGCAGCCCGCCCCCATCTCCATCCTCCAGTTTTGGCCCTCGTTCTTTGATTCATGATGGATCTAACGTATCTACATCTGGGATGGACATTATGGACTGACTGACCTGCTTCTGTGCTACAGATAATGATGAAAATGCAGCCTCTGCTGGGTTAAGAAAACACTCATTAGCTCTGCAGCATTATTTGTACGCCCTTCCCTCAGGTGTTCCCAGTCTGTTCAGATATCTCTTCAATACTGAAATTGGTCGTATTCTACTCATTGGCATTTCTCACCTTGCTTTGTTTTGATAGTTTAATGAACAAGAAGGAATGAAACTAGATGGACCACCCGGCATTGACCTAGGCCCTGGAAACGACAACGGCAAACCCAGCCTGTCGACCCTGCAAAGTCCTCCTTACTAACATCTGGGGGTTAGCGCCAAAATCTGGAGAGCTGTCTCACAAACTAGTCAAACAACAGCCTGACACAGTCTTCGTCATGGAATCATACCTTACAGATAATGTCCGAGACACCACCATCACCATCCCTGGGTATGCCCTCTCCCACCGGCAGGACAGGCCCAGCAGAGGTGGCGGTACAGTGGTATACAGTCGGGAGGGAGTTGCCCTGGGAGTCATCAACATCAACCCTGGACCCCATGAAGTTTCATGACATCAGATCAAACATGGTCAAGGAAACCTCCTGCTGATTACCATGTACTGCACCTCCCTCAGCTGATGAATCAGTGAGTCTCCATGTTGAACACCTGAGGGTGACAAGGGAGCAGAATGTACTCTGGGTGGGGGACTTCAATGTCCATCATCAAGAATGGCTCGGTAGTGCCACTACTGACTGAGCTAGCCAAGTCCTCAATCAGATAGCTGCTAGACTGGGCCTGCAGCAGGTGGTAAGGGAACCAACAAGAGGTAAAAACATACTTGACCTCATCCTCACCAACCTGCCTGCCGCAGATGCATCTGTCCATGGCAATATCAGTAGGAGTGGCCACCGCACAGTTGTTGTGGCGACGAAGTCCCACTTCACATTGAGGATGCCCTCAATTGTATTGTGTGGCACTACCATTGTGCTAAATAGGATAGACTTCAAACCGATCTAGCAACTCAAGACTGGAGACCATGAGGCGCTGTGGGTCAACAGCAGCGGCAGAATTGTACTTGATCACAATCTATAACCTCATGGCCCGGCATACCACCCACTCTACCATTAGCGACAAGCCAGTGGGTCAACCCTAGTTCAATGAAGAGTGCAGGAGGGCATGCCAGGACCAGCACTAGCCATACCTAAAAATGAGGTGCCAGCCTGGTGAAGCTGTAAAACAGGGTGATTTGCATGCCAAACAGCATAAACAACAAGCGATCCCACAACCAATGGATCAAATCTTAGCCCTGCAGTCCTGCCACATCCAGACATGAATGGTGGTGGACAACTAACTCACTGGAAGAGGAGGCTCCACAAATATCCCCATCCTCAATGATGGAGGAGCCCAGCACAACAGTGCAAAAGATAATGCTGAAGCATTGGCTACAATCTTCAGCCAGAAGTGCCGAGTGGATGATCCATCTCAGCCTCCTCCCCCAACATCGCAGATGCCAGTCCTCAGCCAATTCAATTCACTCCACATGACATGAAGAAATGGCTGAAGGCACTGGATACTGCAAAGGCTATGGGCCCTGACAATATTCCAGCAATAGTACTGAAGACTTGTGCTCCAGAACATGCCGTACTCCTTGCCAAGCTGTTCCGATACAGCTACAACACAGGCATCTACCCGGCTATGTGGAAAATTGCCCAGGTATGTCCTGTACACAAAAAGCAAGACAAATCCAACCCAGCCAATTACTGCCCCATTAGTCTACTCTTGATCATCAGTAAAGTAATGGAGGGGATCATCAACAGTGCTATCAAGCGGCATTTACTTAGCAATAACCTGCTCACTGATGCCCAGTTTGGGTTCCACCAGGGCCACTCAGCTCATTACAGCCTTGGTTATTGGTCATGTAATAAAAAGGATAGTGGCAACGTGGATACAAAATTGGCTAAAAAATAGAAAGTAGAGAGTAATGGTCAATGGATATTTTTCAGGCTGGAGGAAGGTTTGTAGTGGAGTTCCCCAGGGGTCGGTATTGGGACCCTTGCTGTTCCTGATACATAATAATGATATAGATCTTGGTGTGAAGGGGGCAATTTCAAAGTTTGTGTATGAGACGAAGCTTGGGAGTGTTGTAAACTGCGGGGAGGGTGGTTTGAAACTTCAAGAGGACATAGACAAGTTGGTGGAGTGGGCAGATAGGTGGCAGATGAAGTTCAATGCAGAGAAGTGTGAGGTGATGCATTTTGGTTGGAAGAACATGGGCAGACAATATTAACTAAGGAGTGAAATTTTGAAGGGAGTGCAGCAGCAGAAATACTTGGGTGTATATGTGCATAGATCATTGAAATGGCAGGACAGGTGGAGAGAGCAGTTAATAAAGTATATAGTATCCTGGGCTTTATTAATAAGGGCATAGGGTACAAGAGCAAGGAAGTTATGCTGACTTTATATAAGACACTCGTTAGACCTCAGCTGAAACATTGTGTATAGTTCTGGGCACCATTATGGGAAGGATGTGAATACATTGGATAAAGTGCAGAAGAGGTTTACAAGAATGGTTCCAGGGGTGAGAAATTTCAGTTATGAGGATAGATTGAAAAGGTCGGGACTGTTCTACTTGGAGAGAAGAAGGCTGAAAGGAAATTTGATAGAGATCTTCAAAATCATGAGGGGGCCGAACAGAGTAGATAGAGAGAAGCTGTTCCCATTCGTGAAAGGATCAAGAATGACAGGGCACAGATTTAAACTGATTTGCAAAAGAAGCAAGTGTGATGTGAGAAAAACTTTTTCACACGAGAGGTTTGGGTCTGGAATACACTGCCTGGAAGTGTGGAGGAGGCACGGTCAATCGAGGCATTCAAGAGGGCAGTGGATGATTATTTGAATAGAAACAACATGCAAGGTTACAGGGAAAAGACAGGGCAATTGCACTAGGTCATAATGATCATTTGGAGAGCCGGTGCAGACATGATGGGCTGAATGGCCTCCTTCAGTGCTGGTAAGATTCTGTGATTCTGTCATTGGTTCAAACATGGACAAAAAAGCTGAACGCCCAAGGCGAGAGTGACTGCCCTTGACACCAAGGCCGCATTTGACCTAGTGTGGCATCAAGGAGCCCTAGTGAAACTGGAGTCAATGGGAATCAGGGGGAAAACTTTCCACTGGTTGGAGTCATACCTAGCACAAAGGAAGATGATAGTGGTTATTGGAGGTCAGTCACCTCTGCTCCAGGGCATCACTGCAAGAGTTCCTCAGGGTAGTATCCTCGGCCCTCCTTCCATCATAAGGTCAGAAGTCAGAAGTGGGGATGTTCGCTGATGATTGCACAATGTTCAGCACCATTTGCAACTCCTCTGACACTGAAGTAGTCCATGTCCAAATGCAGCAAGACCTGGACAATATCCAGGCTTGGGCTGACAAGTGGCAAGTAACATTCACGCCACAAAAGTGCCAGGCAATGACCATCTCCAACAGTAGAGAATCGTACCATTGCCCCTTGATATTCAATGGTATTACCTTTACTGAGTCCCCCACTATCAACATCCTGGGGGTTACCATTGACCAGAAACTAAACTGGACTAGCCATATAAATACTGTGGCGAGTAACTCACCTCCTGACTCCCCAAAGCCTGTCCACCATCTACAAGGCACAAGTCAGGAGCGTGATGGAATACTCCCCACTTGCCTGGATGAGTGCAGCTCCAACAACACTCAAGAAGCTTAACAGCATCCGGAATAAAGCAGCCCGCTTGATTGGCACCACATACACAAACATTCACTCCCTCCACCACCAACGTACCGTTGCAAGAGTGTGTACCATCTACAAGATGCAGTGGAGGAATTCACCAAGGCTCCTTGGACAGCACCTTACAAACCCACAACCACTACCATCTAGAAGGACAAGGGCTGCAGATAGATGGGAACACCACCACCTGGAAGCTCCCCCTCAGGTCACTCACCATCCTGACTTGGAAATATATCGCCGTTTCTTCACTGTCGCTGAGTCAAAATCCTGGAACTCCCTTCCTAACAGCACTGTGGGTGTACCTAAACCACATTGACTGCTGCAGTTCAAGAAGGCAGCTCACCAACACCTTCACAAGGGTAACTAGGCATGGGTAATAAGTGCTGGCCTAGCCAGCGATGCCCACATCCTGTAAAAGAATTTTTAAAAAGCTAATACACTTCAGAAAAAAATACTCACGCAAACATTAATAATGCAGACACCTTATCCCAGTATCTTGACCAATGTTAACTAAAATATGTAATCTGGTCTTTGTCACAGAATCACAGAATGTTTTAACGGCACAGTAGGGAGCCATTCAGTTCATCATGTCTGCACAGGCTCTTCACATGAGCATTATTGCCCTGCATTTTCTCCATGCCCCTGTGCATTGTTTCTATTCAAATATCCATCTAATGCCCTTTGAATGCCATGAGTGAACCTGCCTCCACCACACTTCCAGGCAGTGCATTCCAAACCCAAACAACTCGTTGTGTGAAAAATGTTTTTCCTTATGTCACACTTGCTTCTTTTTCAAATCATTTTAAATCTGTGCCCTGTCATTCTTGATCCTTTTACGAGCAGGAATAGCTCCTCCCTATCTACTCTGTCCAGCCCCCTCATGATTTTGAACATTTCTATCAAATCTTCTCTTAGACTTCTTCTCTCCAAGGAGAACAGCCTCAACCTCTCCAATCTATCTTCGTAACTGAAATTTCTCATCCCTGGAACCATTCTTGTAAACCTCTTCTGCACTCTCTCCAGTGTGTTCACATCCTTCTTTTAATGTGGCATCCAGAACTGTACACTGTACAATATTCCAGCTGAGGTCTAACAAGTGTCATATAAATTTGGCATAACCTCCTTGCTCTTGTACTCTATGACCCTATTAATAAAGCCCAGGGTACTATATGCTTTATTAACTGCTCTCTCCACCTGTCCTGCCACCTTCAATGATCTGTGTACATATACACCCAGGTTTTTTTGCTTCTGCACCCCCTTCAAAATTTCACCCCTTATTTTGTTTTGTCTCACCATGTTCTTCCTATCAAAATGAATCACCTCACACCTCCCCACAGTGAACTTCATCTGCCACCTATCAGCCCACTCCACCAACTTGGCTATGTCCTTTTGAAGTTCTACACTGTCCTCCTCACAGTTCACAACACTCCCAAGCTTCATATCATCTGCAAGCTTTGAAATTGTCCCCTGCACACCAAGATCTGGATCATGAATATATATCAGGAAAAGCAAGGGTCCCAATACCGACCCCTGGGGAACTCCACTACAAACCTCCCTCCAGCCCGAAAAACATCCATTGACCATTACTCTCTGCTTCCTATTTATCAGCCAATTTTGTATCCACGTTGCTACTGCCCTTTTATTCCATTAGTAGTAACTTTTCTCACAAGTCTGGTGTGTGCCACTGTATCGAATGCCTTTTGAAAATCCATGCACACCACATCAACAGCATAACAATCTTCGACTTTTTCTGTTATCTCTTCAAAAAACTCCAGCAAATTAGTTAAACACTATTTCCCCTTTAGAAATTTATGCCGGCTTTCCCATATCAATTTTTCCATGTGACTACTAATTCTGTCCCGCGTATTTGTTTCTAGAATCTTGCCCACCACTGAAGTTAAGCTGACTGGTCTTTAATTGCTGGGCTTATCCTTACAACCTTTTTTGAACAGGGGCGTAATATTTGCAATCCTCCAGTCCTCTGGCACCTCCCCTGAGTCTAGGGAAGAATGAAAAATTATAGCTAATGCTGCTGCAATTTCTACTCTCACTTCCTTCAATATCCTTTGATGCATCTCGTCCAGTCCCTGTGCCTTGTCAGTTTTAAGTACCGATAGTCTATTCAACATTTCCTCCTTATCAATTTTCAACCCTTCTAGTGACAGAATTTCCTCGTCTGTCACCATGGCCTGGATAGAATCTACTTCTTTGGTAAAGATGGATGCAAAGTATTTATTTAATACCTCAGCCATGGCCCCTTCGTCCATGTGTAAATTCCCTTTTAGGTCCCTAATCAGCTTTACTCCTCCTTTCACCACCCTTTTATTATTTATATGTCTGTAGAAGAATTTGGGATTCCACTTTATGTTGGCTGCCGGTCTTTTCTCATAATCTCTCTTCGCTTCTCTAATGTGCTTTTTCACCTCCCCTCTGAACCTTCTGTATTCTGTACTGTTTGTGAGAGCTTGCTGTGAACAAATTGACCACTGCGTTTCCTACACTGCAACAGTGACTACTCCCCAAAAGTACTTTATTGGCTGTAAAGTGCTTTGAGATGTCTAGGGAAAGGTGCTTTATAAACGTAAGCTCTTTCTTTAGCGAAATTAACAGGAATGAAAATTGAGTTTTATGATGGGCGGACATTCTAATCCAGCCACTTAACACTCAAAATCAGAGGGTGAAAATGACCCCAGGGAGCGGGAGATGTAGGTAAAGGTCAAGGGTCAGTGTTGCTACTGACAGTTCGATGATCAGTGACCAGGTTTTGTTTCATTTTAAAAGCTGGAAAGAGGTTAAGAAAAAAAAATATAGCATGGTGTGCAAAGAAGATCAGGCAGTGCAAACCCCTTAGAAAGACAAAAGAGGAATAAAAACATTTTCAAAATTAATGGGATGTAGGTGGAAGAAAAAGGCGGGAAAATGGGGGAGAAGGTTTAGGTCTGAAGTCCATATTTTGACCAGAAGGCTACATGATGCTCAGGAGGAACATGATGTAGAAGCCCAGAGCTTCCAATTCAGGAGATCCTCTTCCCTCCAATTCCCATCCCACCACCCCAACATTCAGTAAAGTTACCTCATCCACTCAAAGGTCAGGATCAAGGTCTGGAGTCGTTGGGGGAAGCGGGTTGGGGGGGTGGTGTGTGGGGCAGGGATCTTGGGGCAAGTTAGGATCAGAGTAGCAGAGTCAACAGTAGTTTCCAAAGGGGAATTGGATAAATACTTAAGAACATAAGAAATAGGAGTAGAAGTAGGCCATTCAGCCCCTGGAGCCTGCCCTGGATCCTGGCTGATCTTCTACTTCAACACCATTTTCCTGCCCTATCCCCGTGTCCCTTGATGTTTTTAATGTGTAGAATTCTATCGATCTCGGTCTTGAACATACTCAATGACTGAGCTTCCACAGGCAGAGAATTCCAAAGATTCACCACTCTCTGAGTGAAGGAATTCCTCCTCATCACGATCCTAAATGATCTGCCCCTTATTCTGAGACTATGTCCCCTGGTTCTAGACACCCCCCCCCCCCCCCCCCCCGCCCCCCCCCCAACCAAGGGAAATATCCTAAATATCCTTCTTGAAGGGGAATATGTTTACAGGGCTACAAAAGGAGAGTTACCTTTATATCCTTTATGTCTACTTCTCTCTGTTGAATAAACTATTCTCCTCACTCTCTTTGTGAGAGGTTTGGGTGGATGACCTTTCTGTCACTGACTCCCTGATTCGTCTTTTCCCAATCACCTTCTAAAGTCCTCCATAATTCTTTTCTAAAAACAACTCATTGAGTCTCCTCTGAGCTCTCTCTACTCCAGTGGAAATAATCCCAGCATCTCAAGCCATTTGCTGTGCCCTTGCCTCAAGGTCATTGGTACATCAGTGTGATGGAGAGCACACCAGGGAGCTGCATGTTTGAATGCTGGGGAAGCTCTCTATTAACTTGTGTGGGACTCTGGTGCGTGGCATCAAGTTCTCTGCCATTAACAATGGAGTAAATCATCATCCTAATGTGCACCGTGGCTGGGTCATACTTCCAGCAGTTAATGGTGCAGCAGAAGCACCTCTCAGGGGTGCTCAGACTAGCCCTCCTGTTGTTATGGAACATGGGGCAGGATTTTCAGGTCATCGGGCGCGCACCCATCCCCGGGATGTAAAATTCTGCCCATAGTGCCTGAAAGGGTGATGGAAGCAGGTTAAAGTAGGAACTTTGAAAAGACAATTGAATAAATATTTGAAAGGGAAAGATTTGCAGGACAGTAGGGAAAATCAGGGACTAATTGAACAAATCAATCAGAGAGCAGACAAGAACCCAATGGAATGATTGACTCCCACTGTGATATATTATTCTTTGATCTACATTATATTAAAAATTCTTCCACAGGGTGTGGATGGCATTGGCAAGGCCAACATTTATTACCATCCCTAATTTCTCAAACTGAGTGGCTGGTGTGGCCATTTTAGAGGGCAGTTCAGAGTTAACATAGAGACCAAACTGGGTAAGAATGGCAGCTTTCCTTCCTTAAAGGACATTAATGAACCAGATAGGTTTTAATGCCAAGCCAGTAATTTCTTGATCACCATTACTGACAGTAACTTTTTATCCTAGAATTGTTTAATTAATTAACTGAAGTTAAACTCCCCCAGCTGCAGCAATTGGCTCTAGATCATTAGCCAAGGCAAAAACAGAATTACCTGGAAAATCTCAGCAGGTCTGGCAGCATCGGCGGAGAAGAGCAAAGTTGACGTTTCGTGTCCTCATGACCCTTCAACAGAACTAAGTAAAAATAGGAGAGGGGTGAAATATAAGCTGGTTTAAGGTGGGGGAGGTGGGGGGGAGAAGTGGGGGGGAGTGTAGGGACAAGCAAGCAGTGATAGGAGCAGATAACCAAAAGATGTCACAGACAAAAGAACAAAGAAGTGTTGAAGGTGGTGATATTATCTAAAAGAATGTGCTAATTAAGAATGGATGGCAGGACACACAAGGTACAGTTCTAGTAGGGATGGGGTGAAATAAGACTAAAAGGGCATAAAAGGTATAGATTTAAAAATAATGGAAATAGGTGGGAAAGGAAAAATCTATATAAATTATTGGAAAAAACAAAAGGGAGGGGGAAGAAACGGAAAGGGGGGTGGGGATGGAGGAGGGAGTTCAAGAACTAAAGTTGTTGAACTCAATATTCAGTCCGGAAGGCTGTAAAGTGCCTAGTCGGAAGATGAGGTGCTGTTCCTCCAGTTTGCGTTGAGCTTCACTGGAACAATGCAGCAAGCCAAGGACAGACATGTGGGCAAGAGAGCAGGGTGGAGTGTTAAAATGGCAAGTGACAGGGAGGCCTGGGTCATTCTTGTGGACAGACCGAAGGTGTTCTGCAAAGCAGTCGCCCAGTCTGTGTTTGGTCTCTCCAATGTAGAGGAGACCGCATTGGGAGCAACGAATGCAGTAGACTAAGTTGGGGAAATGCAAGTGAAATGCTGCTTCACTTGAAAGGAGTGTTTGGGCCCTTGGACGGTGAGGAGAGAGGAAGTGAAGGGGCAGGTGTTGCATAATTTGTGTATGCATTGGGAGGTGCCGTAGCTGGGGGGTTGAGGAGTAGGGGGTGATGGAGGAGTGGACCAGGGTGTCAGGGAGGGAACAATCCCTACGGAATGCCGCCGGGGGGGTGAAGGGAAGATGTGTTTGGTGGTGGCATCATGCTGGAATTGGCGGAAATGGCAGAGGATGATCCTTTGAATGCGGAGGCTAGTGGGGTGATAAGTGAGGACAAGGGGGACCCTATCATGTTTCTGGGAGGGAGGAGAAGGCATGAGGGCGGATGCGCGAGAGATGGGCCGGACACGGTTGAGGGCCCTGTCAACGACCGTGGGTGGGAAACCTCGGTTAATGAAGAAGGAGGACATGTCAGAGGAACTGTTTTTGAAGGTAGCATCATCAGAACAGATGCGATGGAGGCAAAGGAACTGAGAGAATGGGATGGAGTCCTTACAGGAAGCGGGGTGTGAGGAGCTGTAGTCGAGGTAGCTGTAGGAGTCGGTAGGCTTGTAATGGATATTGGTGGACAGTCTATCACCAGAAATTGAGACAGAGAGGGATCAAGGAAGGGAAGGGAAGTGTCAGAGATGGACCATGTGAAAATGGTGGAGGGGTGGAGATTGGAAGCAAAATTAATAAATTTTTCCAGGTCCCGACGAGAGCATGAAGCAGCACCGAAGTAATCATCGATGTACCGGAGAAAGAGTTGTGGGAGGGGGCCGGAGTAGGACTGGAACAAGTAATGTTCCACATACCCCATAAAGAGACAGGCATAACTGGGGCCCCTGCGGGTTCCCATAGCCACACCTTTTATTTGGAGGAAGTGAGAGGGGTTAAAGGAGAAATTGTTCAGTGTGAGAACAAGTTCAGCCAGACGGAGGAGAGTAGTGGTGGATGGGGATTGTTCGGGCCTCTGTTCGAGGAAGAAGCTGAGAGCCCTCATACCATCCTGGTGGGGGATGGAGGTGTAGAGGGATTGGACGTCCATGGTGAAGAGGAAGCGATTGGGGCCAGGGAACTGGAAATTGTTGATATGATGTAGTGTGTCAGAGGAATCACGGATGTAGGTGAGAAGGGACTGGACAAGGGGAGAGAGAAGGGAGTCAAGATAACGAGAAATGAGTTCCGTGGGGCAGGAACAGGCTGACACGATTGGTCTGCCAGGACAGTCCTGTTTGTGGATTTTGGGTAGGAGGTAGAAGCGGGCCGTCCGAGGTTGGGCGACTATCAGGTTGGAAGCTGTGGGAGGAAGATCTCCACAGGAGATCTTTCAACACCTCTTTGTTCTTTTGTCTGTGACATCTTTTGGTTATCTGCTCCTATCACTGCTTGCTTGTCCCTACAACCACCCCCCCCCTCCCCCCCCACCCCCCGACTTCTGCCTCCACCCACCCCCCCACCTTAAACCAGCTTATATTTCACCCCTCTCCTATTTTTACTTAGTTCTGTTGAAGGGTCATGAGCACTCGAAACGTCAACTTTGTTCTTCTCCGCCGATGCTGCCAGACCTGCTGAGGTTTTCCAGGTATTTCTGTTTTTGTTTTGGATTTCCAGCATCCGCAGTTTTTTGTTTTTATCATTAGCCAAGGCCTCTGGACTACTAGTCCAGTAGTATAACGACTATGTTAATGTACTCCATTGATAAACATGTCTATGGGTCTAATGTTTGCTTCAGGCATGGATAAAAGATTCCTCTTGTTTGTCCTTATCCAATATGGTAGTCAACACACTTCCAGTCGGAAGTGTGCGCGCTCATCCTGCACTCCAATCTGGGGGTGTATGAGGCCATGTAGCCCCTAAAAAAACCAGCTCCTCGTTGCCAATACACAGGAAAGCCCTTCATCCCAAGTGACTATTAAAATTAAACTACTGTCTGCCCGGGCAGGAACGCTGGCCATTTACCCCTCCGAAATGCAGCGGTGGCACAAAGTGGGAGGGGTTCTAGCTGAACAGAGCTTCTGCCTCACTAGTGGGACAGCCGGCATGGAGTGGGGAATCCAGTGACTTCTCTTAAAAGCCCTTGCAAAGTTTTGTCAGGGCAGTGTAAGAGATGGAATGCAGAAAGATCAGCGTTGCAATGGTGCAAAGCTTCCTTTTACCTACGAGAGTCCCCCCCCAGTTACAGGTAAAATTAATTCCCTCTTGTAAGGCACATTTTAATAGCCACTCACTGAAGTCAATTATCCGTAAAATTTCTGAGAAGATAAAGCTTTGTGAAATGCATCCCTGGCTCCCTAAAGTAATGTAGTGAAACTTCAGGATATCAATCTAACAGTACAATCTGCATTATTCAATACTGGCCAGTTGCATCCTGGAGAGCAAGAGAGATTCTCCCTTGGTCCCAATGGCACACGTTCAATAGACTGTTTGATCATCTCTCTCTACTTATCCTTCTAATCTCCAAACTCAGTCTTGAGCAGATGTTCTCTCAGCTCCCTTCGGACTGTATTGTGTGCTCTCTCTACACACTGAACTCAAAGATCAGAAAGGTACGGACAGATGATGGAAGTTATTCAACTCATTTATTTAATCCTTCGATATACGTTTATGATCTCCCCAACAGGTTTCAAAGTTCCAGAGTTTTTCTCTTTTATCCAGGGGATCATTCCAGTTATTAATAATTCTTTGAATGAAAGTGCATTAGTTGACAAAAGTAGTGAGCTTGCCTTTTATCAGCTGGTATGTATGTTCTCCTGCCCCTACAAAGTCCTTTCTCACACGCATCCTTATAAGGCTGAAAGGTTGTTATTTTCTATCTTTTTTCTCATAATTCACTCTTCTGATACCAAGGGTATTAAGAATTAAACAGGCAGGAAGATCAGCAACCCAAGGAAAATTTAGGATCTGGGAATTCACTGCCTGAACAGTTGGCGGAATCAGATTTATAGAATCATAGAATGGTACAGCACATTCGGCCCATCGTGCCTGTGCCAGCTCTTTGGTGGAGCTATCCATGTAATCCCACTCCCCTGCTCATTCCCCAAAGCCTTATAAATTGTTTCCCTTCAAGTATTTATCCCATTTTCCTTTGCGTGTTATCACTGAATCTGCTTCCACCACCATTTGAGGATGAGCATTCCAGATCACCATAGCCCATTGTGTAAATCAAATGTTTCATGTTGCATCTGGATCTTTTGCCTTAAATCTGTGTCCTCTGGTTATCGACCTTTCTGCCACTGGAAACCATTTCCCTTCCGTTCCCCTATCAAAACAGTCCATGATTTTGAACACCTCCATCAAATCTCCTCTTAATCTTGTCTGCTCTAAGAAGAACAACCTCCACTTCTGCAGTCTCCCCACGTAACTGAAGACGACCTTCCCTGGTACCATTCTCATAAATCTCTTCTGAATGCTCTCCAAGGCCTTGACATCCTTTTTCAAGTGTGATTCCCAAAATTCAGTAGTGACTTTCAAAAGAAATCTGGATATATCCTTAAAAAGGGGGAAAAGTGCAGAGCTATGAGGGAAGAATAGGGGAGTGAGATGAAGTGGATAGCTCTTTCAGTCGTGTGTTTTTATTTATTTGCTCAAGAGATGTGGGTGTCGCTGGCACAGCCAGCATTTGTTGTCCACCCCTAATTGCCCTTGAGAAGGTGGTGGTGAGCTGCCTTCTTGAACTGCTGCAGTCCATGTGGTGTAGGTACACCCACAGTGCTGTTGGGGACAGAGTTCCAGGATTTTGACCCAGCAGCAGTGAAGGAATGGCGATATATTTCCAAGTCCAGATGTTGTGTGGCTTGGGGCGGGGGGGGGACCTTTCAGGTGATGGTGTTCCCATGCATCTGCTGCCCTTGTCCTTCTAGGTGGTAGAGGTCACTCACAGGTTTGGAAGCTGCTGTCGAAGGAGCCTTGGTGAGTTGATGCAGTGCATCTTGTAGATGGTACACACTTTTTACTGTTTACTGTTGTAATGTAGCAAAGTTCTTTTAAAAGATATCAATCGATGCAGAATGAACAACCTTCTGTGAGAGTCTGGCTTCTTTGATGGTTGATATTGATGAAATCAAGCTGCATGTAGTGTAAAATGGATATGAAAGGAGAATCTGGTGAACAGTGGCAAGAATTAATGTTATCCAGGAGGGGGCTGAAATGATCAAGTACCTCGCAGGACAAACGATCTGCAATGCTGCTGGATAGGGGAGGGATGTTCTCTGGAGAACAGCAGCCCAGGATGGATAGTGAAGATACAATTTATGAGCATTGTGCTTGATTACCTTTAAGGTTCAGGTAATATTTATATGCAATCATTTTTCGGGAGAATAACTGGGTGATGGAATAATTAAAGAAGGGTGTGTTTTCACTGGAAAAGAGAAGGTAAGAGTAGTGATAGAAGTGCTGTTTTCAGGATTCTAAAGAGACTGGGTAATGTAGGCCATGCCAAGTGGTTTCACCGCATCCAGAACAGTAGAGCTGGGGATACAGCCTGCACTTGAAGAGCAGTAAATTCAAAACTGACCTGCAGAAACAATGGGCCGGATTTTGCTGTCAGCAATGAAGGAATGATATTCGCTGACAGCTGCCCACAACATTTCTCCAGGGTTTAGAGCAATCTTGCTCTAATCTGGTATCTGATTCAGCGCATTAATTTTTATAGAGGATCTGGTCCAACTGTAAGCAAGTCATGAGGTTCTTCAACCAATCGTATTGAACAATCCTCACTAGACGATGCAAGTTATAACCAGGAAGCACAAAGTTGGAAGTATGAATCAGATTTAAATGATGTACAGAAAATGAAATAAAGATTGGGAAATACAAATGGGAC